>NW_024609882.1:103757769-104504472 GCF_016920785.2 Ixodes scapularis
CCTAGCGTAGCTGCTTACAATTACTCTGCTTGACCCTGACATCTGGTGTTAAGCGATTTAACCTTCTTTGACGCTGCGCGATAAACAGCGGCTTCATGTTTGTTCTTTTGAGAGCGGCTTTTGGGTTCGCGGATTGGTTTGCCATTCCTCCGTGATGTGCGGCTGACGAAGAAATTTCGACCCGAGGAGCAACAAAGGTAAGACGTAAAGTGCGTGAAGTAACTGGGATCGGTTGTCTCAATTTAACATCGCAGCGCTGACGACGAGACGACTGTGTAACTGCTTTCGAAACGCAAGTTTCTGTAAGAGCGGGGATAATCTGGCTTCGGAAATAAGCACAGTTCGCGGAAAGCTCGTACAAGAGACGTAGCGTCCTCGTTAAGCCTTATTTAGCTCGATTTCCTCGATTCAGAGCCGCCATAATGAGATGCAGGGAACGGAGGAACTATTTGCTCCCATGCTTCAGGGACGAAGGTTTCTCTCTTTCTAAAGGAACATAAGTTACAAGACCGTTCCTCCCCTTAGGGAGGACTATCGATACCCTTTTTTCTAAGAGTGCGGGGGTCGAGTGTTTCTTAAAAAGGTCTATACAGGCAGTTCTTTTTTTCTTTTGTTTTGTTCTTAAGCTTTACAGATTTGTTTAAAAATGTCTGAAAGCTACATTTATGCAGTTTGTGCAGGTGAGTTATACGGCCAGGGGCACGTATAATGGGGGGGGGGGGGGCGGGGGGGGGGGCTGATTGTAACAATCAGTTGGCTAATAAATAAGATTTGTTATTTAACATTTTAATTCGTGAAAATAGGCATATTGTTTCAATAAAATCTTGCTGAGTATCATTGAAAATCACAAACTTCCTAAGTGAGTAATTTTCAGAAAACATTTGAGCGCTTGAAAAGTGCATTAGTGCACTAACGCTGCCACTGGGTGCAGCAGGAGCATGGCTACCTGCGCGATAAGATGCCCGCGCGTTTTTTTTCCGTCCCTTATCATAGCCAATGCCTTGTACCTGTTCCACGACTGGTTCTTGAAATAAAAAAGAATAAAGCACATGTGGACAGACACACCTTATGTGTTTGATTCTTTCGTGTTGCGAGTCATCTGTGGCAACCTGCTCTGTGCTCAAGTACGACTGGTACATTTCGCGCACTACTACGATTCCCACGCGCTCAAAGTATCTCCAAATATTAGTGCTTTTGTATGACGCTCAGCAGATTTCTAATTGGCACTATATGTGTATTTTTACGACCTCAAAGGTTAACAAACATTACTTATTAAACCGATTGATCGTTGCAATTAGCCCCATATACTATGTTCCCCTGGCTGCGTAACTCACCTCCCTAAACCGCATAAGTAGCTTTCAAGGGTTAATCTTTTTTAACAAATTTTAAAATCTTATAATAAACATCCTGCATATCCGATACACCTCGAGAATTAGCCCAAAAACAAGCTAGATTCAAACAAACGATTAAAGTGCAGGCAAGTTGGTGTTAGTTACACATCATAACGAGACGTTGTCTGTCCCTCTTTTCTTCCTCCTTCCCGAGTGCACCCCCCGCAGGGGGGCACCTGTGATAGCAGGTGTTTGGAGAGTGGCGCCTCCACGGACCCCGAGCCCCGCAGGGGGCGCCTGCACCTTAGGTGCCTAGGTACTTGGTGAGTAGCGTCACCACGGGACCCCAGCCACGTGGGCCACCATACCCGCACGCAGGGGGCACCTACTTTAGTAGGTGCTTGGTGAGTGGCGTCACTACAAAGCCCGAGCCATGTGGGTTCGCCCACCCACGTCTGACTGTGCGTGGCTTAACCCGTGTCCGAGGAAAAGGGGACCCTGGTTGAGCTGAGCCCTGGGTATGTTTGGACCCTTCGGGGCCCCCCGGGCAAGGCAATATACTCCTTCGGCCCCCGCTTCTCGTAGACGGGTGTCCTGGCCTGACCCGACCAGGATGATTCAGTCAGTCGTCTCTTCTACCCCTCTCCTTTTTTCTTTCACTTTTCCTTTCACCTCTTTCTCTTTTCTTCTACGCTCTCTTCCTTCCTTTTTCCCCTTCTTAGGCGGCAAGGGCCGACCTTGAGTAGAAACAGGTCCTGTCCCTGCAACCACACTAGGGTATAGTACCCGGGCAGCACTGGTAGTGTAATGGCGTCAGCCAAGCCATTCTTGCTATGGCACATTACCTACCCTATTGTTGGGCTCCGTGGTGGGCGGTGCACCCGGGCACTGAACTTCCCTTCCCATCTATATGGGTTCCAAACAAAAAACACTGATCGGGCCCCGAAAAGGGTCCGCTCCGAAGTAAAGGACCATCCTGCACAGCGTATTGAATTTATAAAATTCCCAAAGTTTTTAGTACTTCACACAGAGGACGAAAAGCCACTTGCAAAATTATCCCCCTTTCTCGTATCAAAGTTCCTTGAAGGTATTATTGGAATGAATTTTAATGCCAAAAAGACGGCATCGGGTGACTTTCTTGTCGAAACTAATACAAAACATCAAAGTGAAGCTCTCCTAGCTTTTAACCGCGTCGCAGATTACAAAGTCAGTGTAACACCTCATCGCAAGCTAAACACTGTACAGGGAGTCATCTCTGAGGATGACTTACTTGAAACCTCTGAGGCAGAGATCGTTGAGGGCCTCTCTGGCCAAGGGGTGGTAGCTGCTCGCCGCATCACCATCCGCCGAGACGGTGTTGAACGGAAAACCAAACACGTCATTGTGACCTTTGATTCGACCACACTACCAGAAACTCTGAAGACTGGCTACCTACGGTGCCGTGTAAGGCCCTTTGTGCCGAGCATTCAGAGGTGCTTTAAGTGCCAACGGTTCGGCCATGGGTTGCGGAGCTGTAGGGGAGCCGCCACTTGCGCCAAGTGCTCCAGCAGAGAGCATGTTGCTGACACTTGTGAGAACAATCCAAAATGCGCGAACTGTGACGGTCCGCACCCGGCATACTCCCGCTCCTGTCCATTGTGGAAGCAAAAGAAAGAAGTCCTTAATCTAGAGGCAAAGGGAAATATTCCCTACCATGAAGCAAAAAAAAAACGGTTTTCTTTCTTGGCGAAAGGTGATATTCCGAGGTCGTGCGTAGGGGACCTGCACGGCCAGTAATGGCATCGCTGGGAACCGAGACGTCTAAAGACGATCTGCGGGTCCCGGTAGAGTCCCCATCCAAACCCATGGGAACGGTGCCGACGGCACCACGTTCCAAACCCAGGGATGGTGCTGGCCCGCCAACATCCACCCCAGAGCAGGGGTTGGCCCCTCACTGCCTCTGTGTTCCCCTGGGGCCGGGGCCAGCCACCCCGAACCCCTGCCCCGAGGAAGCCCGGTGAGACGTCGAAGCAGTTGGCCCCTAAGGGTCAACTGACGACACCACCAGAAGAGCCCATGGAAGAGTGTGAGCTCAGATCCGACAACGAGGCTATCCTCTCGGGATCGGGGTCCACCCTCGCTGCTCCCACTACCTCTAGTGGGAAGCAGAATGATAGCGCAAAAAAGAAAAACGCTCCACGCATAAAAATTGATTTTAAACCTTAGTAACCCGTTTTTATGATTTTTTGTAGCGTATAAGTTAAAGTTTTTTTTTCATTTTAGCACTGCTATGAGTAAACAACTAGGTATCATGCAGTGGAACTGTCGCAGCGTTTTTCGTAATATTGATGACGTTAATTTTTTTCTCGATGAGCTTCGTCCTGTGGCACTCTGTTTACAGGAAACCTATCTGAATGACAAACACACACAGGTCTTACGCCGTCACCAGGTTTTTAGATAGGACCACCTTGCTCCTAACCCGTCTGGTGGTGTCGCAGTAGTAGTGCAGAGCGGGGTTGTGTGTGCTCAGGTTCCTCTACAAACACCACTCGAGGCAGTAGCAGTTCGCGTTCTTCTTGACCGACTCATCACCCTCGTCTATCTTTACCGGCCACCCAACGTTCCACTGCAGCTCCACGAGCTACAAGGACTCATAGATCAGCTGCCTAAGCCTTTTTCAATTCTGGGTGATTTTAAGGCCCACCACCCTTTGTGGGGTAGTGTTCGTCAGGATTCCAGTGGTGGAGTTATAGAACGACTTTTATTATCCTCCGGGCTCTGTCTTTTGAATAAAAAGGCGCCAACGTTTTTTAGTGCTACTCATAACACCTTTACATCAATAGACCTTTCCATATCGTCACCAGCTTTACTTCCGTGCTTTTCATGGAAGTTTTTAGATAATCCATTGGGCAGCGATCATTTCCCCATAATTTTAGAAAGTTCAATACCCCTTCCTTCGCTTGCGACCCGCCTTCCAAAGTGGAAGTTAGAAAAGGCTGACTGGGCTCTTTTTGGTTTAAATGACGTACTGGATCGAACGCTCTTTCGCAGTATGTCCCCCGAGGAAGCGACGGTGTTTGTCACTGAATCTCTAATTAATGCTGCTGCATCTTCTATTCCACAAACATCCGGCGTCCTACCCCGGAGATGCAAACCCTGGTGGAATGAGGACTGTACTGTCACTCGCAGGGAACAGAACCAGGCATGGGGTATATTTCACCGTTATCCCACTGCTTTTAGCCTGATTGAATCTAAAAAATGTAGGGTCAAGGCACGTTGGACAAGGAAACAGGCGAAGAGGACATCATGGAAAAAATATATATCTTATCTAAATAGCTTTGTCCCAGCTAAGGAAGTATGGGATCGCCTGCGGAAAGTTTGAGGAGATTACCAATCTTTCCGGACTCCTCTGTTTTCTTCCCCCTCTGTATCGCTTCAAGATCATGCAAATGTTCTCCGGGAGCATTTTCAGCTTATTAGTAGCTCCTCTAATTTTAGCGAAAAATTCAAGAAGTTTCAGTCGACTGTTGAAAAGCAGCCCATCTCGTTGTCGGAGGGTGGTTCATATTTCTGCAATAGACCATTCACAATTTGCGAACTCAAGGTTGCTCTTAATGCAAAGAAGCAGTCTGCACCAGGGCCAGACAGACTCCAGTATGAAATGTTGAGGAAACTGTCCCCTGAATATATGAACGGTCTGTTAACTTTCTCAATCATCTATGGCAAGCTGCTGCCTTTCCTCGTTGCTGGAAACATGCCCACATAATTCCTTTTTTGAAACCAGGGGAAGACCCTTCCATTCCTACAAGCTATCGCTCCATCGCACTCACAAGTTGCTCAGGGAAGACTTATGAGCGGCTTGTGAATCGTCGTCTTGTCCATTTCTTAGAGACTGAGAATTGTTTTGATGTAAACCAGTGCGGCTTTCGGGAGGGACGTGCGACTACCGATCATTTGGTTCACCTAGAGACCGCTATACGTTTGTACATTGGTAGCATTGTGTCTCAGTGTTTTTTGTTTTTTTTTATTTACGCAAAGCATATGATACCACATGGAGGTACGGAATACTTCGTGACTTGTACGACTGTGATGTGTGAGGCCGCATGCTTCAGTGGATACAGAGCTTTCTCAGCGAAAGAACTTTTCAAGTCCGATTGGGCTCCACACTGTCAGATGTTTTCTCTCAAGAAAATGGTGTTCCTCAAGGAGGAGTGCTGAGCGTTACCCTCTTTTCTGTAAAGGTTAACAGTCTAGCTAAGGTTATGCCACCATCAGTAACTTACTCTCTATATGTGGATGATGTGCAAATCTCTGTGTCTTCCTGTAACCTCTCCAGTTGTGAACGACAGTTGCAACTTACAAACAATAGAACGTGTAAGGGGGCAGACGAAAATGGCTTCAAATTTTCGCCTGAAAGAACAGTCTGTGTTCCTTTTTCATTACGCCTGGGATTGTCCCTTGATCCTTCCTTGCATCTTAATAGCATTGAAATATCAGTCCAGCAAGAACACAAATTTTTGGGTGTGATTTTTGACAAGAAACTTACCTTTGTGCCCCATCTGAAAACTTTAACACGGAAATGCTTGATGTCATCAAGCACCCTAAAGGTGCTGTCGCATATGTCGTGGGGTTCTGATAGGCGCTGTCTTTTGCAACTGTATAACTCCTTAGTTCGATCCCACCTCGACTATGGTGCAGTAGTATATGGGTCAGCGCGGCCATCTGCTCTTAAGATGCTTGACCCAATACACCACCTTGGACTACGACTTTCTACAGGTGCATTTCGCACATCTCCTGTGAAGAGTTTGTATGTTGATACGAATCAAATGTCCCTCGAGAAACGGAGGCAGTACCTCAGCGTCTCTTATGCTTACAAAGTATTTTCAAATCCAAAACATCCCTCCTACAGTGCCTTTCATACTTGCAGAAGTTCACAGCTTTTCGAAAACAAGCCGAGCATTGTTAGACCATTAAGCCTCCGTTTGCAAAGTAGTTTTCAATCCCTTAATATCCCCCTTCATGAGATTCCCCTGCTTAAAAACACCCGTAGGGTTGCTCTTTGGGATGTTCTGTCGATTTTTTGTGACTGGTCACTCGCAAAATACAGTAAGAGGGTCATTTCACCACAAATCCTCCTGCAGGAGTTTCTCTCCTTGCAACAAAAATATTCAGACTACCGGGAGTTTTATACAGTTGGGTCCAAATTGTCGTCTTTTGTAGGGTGTGCTTTCTATTCCGCCTCCTACAGCAAAGCCACACAAGTGGACCGTAGGGCAAGCATTTTCACCGCAGAGCTTTATGCTATTTTATTAGCGGTCGAACATATACTCGACAATAGTATAATGAAAGCTGTAATTTTTGTCGACTCACAAAGTGCCTTATTGGCTGTGTCCTCCCTGATGCCCACAAAGAACCACCTTGCACAACATCTGCAAGGTAAAATCAATAGCGCCTTGCGACGTGGTCGGGACATTAAGTTCTGCTGGGTGCCAAGCCACGTTGGGATTTTGGGCAATGAAGAGGCGGATAAATTGGTCGTGTCTGCCGGAGGCTCGTCAATAAGATTCAATTGCTTACCTTACCAAGATTCGAGACCACTTCTGAGGAAATCTATTTTTCTCAAATGGCAGCTGGAATGGGATACAGAGAGCAACAACAAACTTCACATTATCAAGCCCGTTCTGGGCGTTTGGTAGACCTCTTACAACAGGGAACGTCGTATGGAGGTTCTTTTGTGCCGTCTAAGAATAGGTCACTCTCGCGTGACACATCAGTATCTGCTTCGTGGTGAGGATGTTGCACTATGTGAACATTGTGGAGAGCGTCTGACCGTGTTGCACATTTTGTGGCATTGTTCGTCCCATCAACCACTCCGTCAATCATGTTTTCTCGACCTTTTGGGGATCATCTCCCATTTCATCCCTCTTTTTTGCTTGGTGATAAACCTTTAGTTCCATTCAGCCGTGTCTTAGACTTCTAAAAACAAACTGGATATTTATAGCATTTGTAAATATGTAGCCTCAAAGTAAACTTTTGTTATAATATGCTCTAAATACGTTACGTTTGGCGCATTATGGCCCTCGTTGCTGCTGTGCCAATAAACTCCTAATCATCATCATCATCACCCGGGTGCACCGTTTTCAAACTACAGTCTCAAGTCTCAAGCACCATATATAAAAATTTTAAATAAAATTGTCACCGACCTTCATCACCTAAATCAAATGATGCGTAATGTTTATAATGCGTAAATTCAAGGTGTGACAAACTAAACTTGTTTAGAAGACAAGCCGTCGTTTCGGGGAGTTAAGAAGAACCTATATTTTGATCACTTTCCCCATTACATTGAGCGGGAGAACTGGGTGCCCAGGGCACGTGACGTCAATTTTTTTGCTGAATCCACTAGTGGAACAACGCCACCCATGTGGCCTTTCCCCCTCCGAATGACGAGGATTCGCGGTTAGGTGTTCGCAGCCAGGATTAGCGGGGTTTGTGGAACCTCTCCCGAACGTCGTACCCCGGATGTGAAACCGAGCGTCAAGGTCGGGGGACCTTTAATTCCATTTAGCGGGTGGGTGGCCGACGTTCGTAGCCTCGGCGGACGATCCGTGCTTCTACGCCATGGCTACGGTAGGGGGGTCAGCTCGTCCCCCACCCTCACGTGACGTTAGGTTACGTCACATCAATTGACATCAAGTGACCTGTACACAAATTCAGTTTCTCGCTAAATTTAGCGGGAAATGCAAGGACGGACGAAGGACAGAAGAACAAATTTTGGGAATAG
Source organism: Ixodes scapularis (assembly GCF_016920785.2). NCBI lineage: Eukaryota > Metazoa > Arthropoda > Arachnida > Ixodida > Ixodidae > Ixodes > Ixodes scapularis. Next base: position 103,765,861 of record NW_024609882.1, read on the forward strand.
GGGTAGCGTTAAAAAGCATTTCATGTTTTAAAACAGTGGTTCTCAGATGGGGGTCCGCGAAGGCATTCTAGGAGTCCGCGAAGCCCTGCCTCATCGGTCAAGCCCTGCAATAAAATTTGTATTTTTTCAGATCGAGAAGAAATGTTTCAGTTTTTGGGCCAGTTTTATCGTGCGTATCTCAATAAAAGAGGTGTACCTCACATTAACACTTAGTTATGTACATTATTTAAATCAGTATTATATGCAACCGATACCTTTCTTCTCGTCTCACCACGAATGGGGTCTTCCATCATCTCCGCCAATCCACAAGGGGTCCGCAAAACATTGATGGTTGAGAAGCACTGCTTTAAGATATAAAACGCAGAATTGGAGCAGTCTTTTAATTAGACAACAACTTGCTTCGCAGAGTTTTTTAACTACAGCATTATTGTCACGTTATACTCGGCACAACCCGCAATGAACTGCCCTCAAAATTGCTTCTTAGTTCGGAAACTGTACCCCTATTTTGTTCTTACTTTATAAAGATACCAGAAAAATTTGTAAATACTGCCGCGTGCATGATTCAGAAGATATGCTTCTACGTTCATATAGAAGATTCGCCGTGCACTTTTACTCCGCGCGTAAACGATAAGGTAGTAGGGTATGACTTGGGCTAGTTTACTGATACATATTTTCGGGAGCAGAAGCGCTAAAAACAACGGACAAGTAAAACAAACGAACAACAGAAAAAAGTAAACCATGAGGAAGCTCAAATGACCTTGTCTAGTAAGTATCGCCCTAGCTTTTCCCCGAACATTACAGGTCGAATGTTCGAGATGACACGTATAGTAGAGAAGGAGCCGAGCGCAGTATTGCCGATTCATTCACTGATTTTCTCTCACAATAGCCAGCTGTTACACAGACGCTCCGACGCTTGATGCTGCCGCCGTCGACACTCGCTGATGCTTTCTCGACGTGGTGTTCTTTTCTTTTCGTTTATGACACAGATTGGACCCCCATGAAATTTATATTTCAATCCGTTTTCTTCTGCCTCAACGTCTGTCATTCGTGACATTTCTGGTGGAGGTGCTGGGCAACGCAACCCTTGAAGCGTATCTGTCATGATTTATAAGACAAGGAAAAAGGAAAGGAACGAAGGAGAGATTTGTGGCAGCATGAAAAAAGAAGAAGAATAAAGAGGCGCGAGAGGGGTTCGAAGCAATCCGAAGAGGCGCGAGATTTGACGGCTGTCTTCTGGGGTTGCGGAGCTCGGGTCGGCTATGTCCCGTCCTCGAAATCGACTCCGCCAGGCTTGAACCGGTCGGCTACGTTCCGTCCTCGCAACGACTCCGCCAAGCTTGGATCACCGCGCTCGGCATCGTCATCTTGGTCCGAAGGGTACCAGCGGGCCGGACATCATTCTCCGACGATCCGCCCAACGACGATCCACCCGCCACATCCCATGGTGACTATACAGGGGGATGACTATTTGTGTTGACAGTATATATCTTTACTTTTGAATGCAATATTTATCTCATTTATCCGACGCTGATCGTATTCCAGTTTTTTTTTTCTTTTTTTCCTTTTTTTTTTTTTCTTCTTACAGTAAAGTACGTTTGAGTTCTCCCGCTGGCTCTGGCTTCCATGATTCTCTCTCACCTTCCCGAACGAACCTGACAAATTGGCGAGCCTGCCAGGATTCGTCTAGGCCCATTAAATCCTAGTTGCGTTTTTCCGGGAAGTGAGAGAGTTGAGGAGAAGCTCAGTCCGTTGTGTTAATATGGAGCTAGAACGAATAATCGCGTTGGGTAAGGGATTGGGGTATGCTGGGGACGAGCCAAAGAAATGGGTAGCGGAAGAAAGAGTTCGGGCGGATGAAGAGAAAGCGCGCGTGAGAGCCGAGAGAGCTGAGGAACGTGATAACGTAAGGGAAGACCGGGAAGCAGCCGAAAGAGCGTTAGCTGCAGAGTGCGCTAAATTAGAAAAGGAAAGGGAGATTCTGCAGCTGAAAATCGCTGCACGTGAGATTAGTCATGAAAGTGCAGGAACTGTGGGAGACGAGCGCGGGGAAGCGCCAGGCCTAGTAATTCGAGGGAGTCCCCACAAGTTAATCCCGCAGTTCGACGAACGGAGGGATGATCTAGACTCGTATCTACTGCGCTTCGAGCGTACAGCAACAGGGTTGAGCTGGCCTTTGGAGAAATGGGCCACCACACTAAGCTTATGCTTGACCGGGGAGGCACTGTCTGTGGTTGGCCGGATGGCACCGGCGGATGCGTTGGATTACGGAAAGGTCAAGCTAGCGCTCTTCCAAAGATTTAGGTATACTAAGGAGGGGTACCGCGAGCGGTTTCGCAACGCCGAACCCGAGAAGGGCGAAACGCGCAGACAATTCGCTGCCCGATGGGCCGGATTTTTTGACCGATGGCTCGAGATAGCTGGAGTTGAGAAGACCTTCGAGGCATTACGAGACCAGGTCCTGGTGGAACAGTTCATGTTGACCTGCTCCAGCAAACTGGCCGTCTTTCTTAGAGAGCGTGATTCTCAGACTTTGGAAGACGTAGCAGCAAAGGCAGACCTGTTCCTAGAAGCCCAGACACCATCCAGCTCGATTAGGCAAAAGTCAGACGAGGTGACAACCAGGCAAGGTGCTGGAAACGGAGACACTCACGCAAGGGGAGAAACGCGAAGAGCTATCCGCTGCTTCATTTGTGGGAAGGCTGGACATAAGGCCGAAAATTGCAGAGGCAACGCGCAAGGCAAGAAAACAGTGGCGTGTTGGAATTGTGGCCGCGCTGGTCATAGGGCGGAAAACTGCAGGGGAAGGCAGAACGAGAAGCAGCAAGTCTCGTGCTTATGGACTGCGTCAACAGGGGCTGTCGACGCGCCTGACGACTCCTACGTAACACTGGATAATGGTGACAAAATCCCGGTAGTAAACGCGGCCATGGGAACACCTCCAAAGTTCTTAGTAGAGAACATGCCGGTCGTGGAAGGCCGTCTCGGGGAGCACAAGATAACGGTATTAAGGGATACCGGGTGTAACACCGTCGTGGTCCGTAAGGAGTTGGTTCCCCGAGAGAGCCTGACAGGAAAGTCAAGTCCGGTGTTTCTGCTAGACCGCACCGTTCGATATCTGCCCGAGGCGGATATAGTTGTACGAACACCCTACTATACAGGGAAGGTGACGGCAAAATGTGTAAGTAATCCTCTCTATGATCTGGTACTCGGGAATATACCCCAAATGCGGGAAGCCAATGATCCAAACCCAGACTGGGAAATTAAAAACGAAGAGAGTCAAGGTCAAGTTTTGGCCAAGCCAACGTCGAAGCCGGAAGCACTTCCGAACGCCGTTGAAGTCAGCTTCAATAGTCGCATGACACCGAGATTGTCTAAATGTACTGACGAGCTCCGGAAAGACAAACCAGCAGAAGTTGCGTCCGCGAGGGCGAAGGGAGCAGATGGTCAAATGGAAAGACCAGACCGACCTTTGAACGTATCGCAGGCGGCAGTGGTCGATGCGACAACCGAGGAGCTCGCCATGGAGCAAAAGGGGGATAAAACTCTCATGAAGTGTTTTGGTAAGATAGGGGAAACGACCAGAAAACACAAGGGCAGGACGAAGTTCCAGTTTTTTCTCAAGAATGGTTTGCTACATAGGGCCGTTGAATATTCATCCGGCAGAAGGATAGAGCAACTTGTACTCCCGAGAAGGTTCAGGAGCGCCGTCTTGGCTCTAGCACATGACAGCATAATGTCAGGACACCAGGGCATGAAGAACACGCTCAACCTCGTGTCGGAAGAATTTTTTTGGCCTTGTATGCAGAGCGAGGTCAAGAGATACGTTCGGTCGTGCGATGTGTGTCAACGCACAGTACCCAAGGGCAAGCAGGGCAAGGCACCCTTAGGAAGCATGCCGACTATCGAGACGCCCTTTCAGAAAGTCGCGATAGACATAATTGGCCCCATTGTACCGATCGCGACCTCGGGAAGCAGGTACATACTGACAATGGTGGATATGGCTACGAGATACCCGGATGCGGTAGCGTTGAAGAGCATTGGATCCCAGCAGGTGGCCGAAACACTGGTGGAGATGTTCACGAGGTACGGTGTGCCACAAGAGATCCTTAGCGACCGCGGGACCAGCTTTACCTCAGAACTAATGAGGGAGGTGAGTCGACTTCTATCAATGAAGCACCTCCTGACCACCCCGTACCATCCCATGAGCAACGGCTTGGTGGAGAGATTCAACGGCACAATCAAGCAAATGCTAAGAAGGATGTGCCAGGAGAGGCCCAAGGACTGGAACCGATACCTTCCAGCTCTACTGTTTGCCTACAGGGAGGTTCCACAGTCGAGCCTCAGGTTTTCGCTTTTCGAGTTACTCTACGGGAGAAGAGTGCGAGGACCTTTGACTATTCTGAGAGAGATGTGGTCAAACGAAGCTCTCAAGCAAGATCTGAAGACTTCGTACGGATACGTGCTGGAGCTAAGAGAAAAGCTGGAGGACACGTGCAAGTTAGCACACACTTGCCTGGAAGAAGCGAGGGCGAAATACAAAGGCGACTACGACAGAAGGAGCTCTAACCGAAGGATGCAACAGGGAGATCAAGCACTCATTCTTCTCCCCACCGATCATAACAAAATGATCATGCAGTGGAAAGGACCTTTTCCTGTAACAGCAAGAAGGAATGAAGTGGACTACGAGCTAGAGGTGGGAGGCAAGAAGAAGTTATTCCATATCAACATGCTCAAGAAATATGAAGAAAGGAAAGAAACCTCACAACATCAACCACTTTGCAATGCGGTGGTGAATAAACAAGAAACTGACGAAAACGAGTCTGATGCCGAAGAATGCGACATCCCGATGCCAATCTGGACCAGACAGCAAGGGTGTGAGGATGTGGTCATTAATAAGAACCTAGAGAGCGAGAAGATAGCCCAAGTGCAAGAATTACTAAGAAAATTCGAAAACATATTTTCTGATGTCCCCGGGAGGACAAATCTTATGACGTGTGATCTTCATCTCACAACAACGCGGCCGATATACGTGAGGCAGTACCCAATACCTCTGGCAGTACAAGATGTGGTCGAGGATGAAATCAGCAAGATGCTCGAGCTGGGGGTAATTGAGAAGTGTACATCGTCGTACAACGCTCCGGTCGTGATTGTGAAGAAAAAGGATGGATCAAACAGATTTTGTGTCGACTACCGACGATTGAATGACGCGACAATGACAAATGTAGAGCCAATACCCAGAATCGATGTGACATTTGCTAAAGCGGGACACAGGAGGTTTTTCTCGAAATTAGATGTAGCTAAGGGCTACTGGCAAATTCCCATGGAAGCAGACGCAAAAGAGAAGACGGCGTTTTCGTCAACAAGCGGGCACTACCAGTTCAGATATATGCCCTTTGGCCTCAAGACCGCCTCTGCTACTTTTACCAAGTTAATGCGAAAGGTTCTAGACGGTATTCAAGATGCATATCACTACATAGATGATATCTTGATCGCGACGAGCTCGTGGGAGAAGCATGTGGAAACGCTCAGGATGATTTTTGAGCGTCTTTGCGAAGCCAACATTACGATCAAACCAAATAAATGCCAAATAGGGTTCAGCGAAATCGACTTCTTAGGACATAAAATTGGACTGGGGAATATCGCTCCTGACCCAAAGATCCTGGAAAGGATTCAAGACGCACCAAGACCCAAAACGAAGCGCCAAGTTCGGTCATTCCTCGGGCTTACGGGATTCTATAGACAGTTCGTACCAAACTACGCAGATATCGCAGCGCCGTTAGTGGATCTAACGAAAAAGGGAGCCCGCAATGATATTGAGTGGAGCCCAAGAGAAGAGGAGGCCTTCACGGAGTTGAAAAGTTGACTTGGACAACCTCCCATCCTGCTATCACTGGACCCCGAAAAGGAATTCGTGCTGCGCACGGACGCCTCTGAAGCAAGCTTAGGAGCAGTTTTACTACAGGAGAGAGGTGGAATACTTCACCCGGTTGCATACGCGAGTCGTAAACTCAGTAGCTCCGAAAGGAACTTTGCTACTGTAGAGAAGGAATGTCTTGCACTGGTCTGGGCAGTCACTAGGTTTAAGCTGTTTCTTTATGGAAAAGCCTTCCGCGTTCAGACTGATCACCAGCCGCTAGAGTTTCTCAACAAGGCGAAACACACTAACAGCCGAGTAATGAGGTGGAGCATGGCTCTACAAGACCACACGTTCAGTGTAGAATACATAAAAGGCAGGGACAACGTTGGAGCGGACTATTTAAGTCGCGTTTAGGCTTTATTTATTTGTTTTTGCTGTATAGGTGGCAACTAATTGATAAAAATCGAGTGTATCGAATGTCCAATCTGTATTTTTTATATTTTTGGTGTCTGTTTCATTTTTTTTTTCATGAAGTGCGTTCCTTCTGTGTGCGCGCGTGCGTGTGTGTAACGGTACCGTGCATTCGCGTCGGTGTGGCTGTGCATGGTGCATCAACCGAACAAAAGTGACTCCTGCAAGAGTTCAGAGTGGCCAAGTTGACGATGAAGACGAGGTGCGGAACTGCTGGATTACATGCCTCAATTTTGGGTCGACCATCACGGAAGGATTCCCTGGGCAGAAGATAAGGTGAAGAAAGAAGTTTCTGGGAATAAACTTCTCGTAGTTCGGGGGTATTGTCATGATTTATAAGACAAGGAAAAAGGAAAGGAACGAAGGAGAGATTTGTGGCAGCATGAAAAAAGAAGAAGAATAAAGAGGCGCGAGAGGGGTTCGAAGCAATCCGAAGAGGCGCGAGATTTGACGGCTGTCTTCTGGGGTTGCGGAGCTCGGGTCGGCTATGTCCCGTCCTCGAAATCGACTCCGCCAGGCTTGAGCCGGTCGGCTACGTTCCGTCCTCGCAACGACTCCGCCAAGCTTGGATCACCGCGCTCGGCATCGTCATCTTGGTCCGAAGGGCACCAGCGGGCCGGACATCATTCTCCGACGATCCGCCCAACGACGATCCACCCACATCCCATGGTGACTATACAGGGGGATGACTATTTGTGTTGACAGTATATATCTTTACTTTTGAATGCAATATTTATCTCATTTATCCGACGCTGATCGTATTCCAGTTTTTTTTTTTCTTTTTTTCCTTTTTTTTTTTTTTTCTTCTTACAGTAAAGTACGTTTGAGTTCTCCCGCTGGCTCTGGCTTCCATGATTCTCTCTCACCTTCCCGAACGAACCTGACAGTATCCCTCCAAGTGCGAGCCCAGTCCTCGGCTCAAGAAATCTATCCGTGGAAACGACCGAGACTCGAGGAAGCCGTTGTCTTCAAGGTTTGCCCCCGGGATTTGGTCTATTGCCGGAAAAGACCCCCCCCCCCTCCCCCCAATTCCCTTCCCTAGTCGACGAAGCCGACAATCAATAACCAATCGTCGCAGGCTCCGGCCGCCGCTCTCATCGACTACCTTCCCGTCGCTCCTCGTGCGCCGGTACCCCTTGCCGGCGAGGTCCATGAGGACATCGAGGACTAGATACAAGACAACAAGCGCATGGCACGCCACAACCAATTGACTACTTGCGGAGCCTCTACTTTTCGCAGAAGGATACTGCGAGGTACTGATTTGAGAACCACGAGGCTTGGCTCACGTGGTGGGATATCTTCGTGGCAGAGTTGAAGCAGACCAATGCTAGCCAACACTGACGGCAGCAGGCGAAGGTTTTGTTTCAAACACCGATTACGCCCCCAACAAAAGAATAACCAGCTTCGTTGAAGATGTGATACGCCTAACTGCATTCGCCGACCCGCAAGCCACCGACGAGAAAAAGTTGTGAATTTCTCACGAGAAGCGGTACCCTCATCCGGTACCCTCATCCGGTACCCTCATCCGCAACCCTCCAGCAAAAGCCGACGGGTTTCTTGCTGAAGAAACAAACATCCAGGGGAGCTAGTGGCCCGAGCTCGCCACTATCATCAGCTCTGCACGTTTCAACTCTGGCATCGGTCCGCTGGTGCTCAGCACCAGCGCCGACTAGCTTCGCGTGATTATCCGCGACGTTGTTCGCGAAGAACTCACGAAGCTGATGTTTGTTGGCAATCCCCCAGCATCGCTGCCAATCGCCAAAGTCGTGCGAGAAGTGTTTCCGAGAGCTATCGAGAACCGGGCTCCTGTCAACCCTGCGCCGCAGGAGAACCGACACTGAGCTACGCCTCCATGGCCCGACGACCGCCGCCAGAAACGCGCTAGTACCAGCACCCGGCGCCCCTTCGACGGGAAGCCCTTCGCATTACGCTAAGCGCACTGGGGAACAAGCTCCATACTATCGAGCCGAACCCCCGGCGCCAAGGAAGACGGACGTGTGGCGCACGGCTGACCACCGCCCGCTGTGCGACCAATGCGGGGAAGCCGACCAGGTGTACCGGCGATGCCCCTACCGGCAGCTTGGGCTTCGTAGGTTCCCACAGAACGTGCCCCGCCCGAGGAGCGGAGAGCGACCGCGGGACATCGAGGAGTACCTGCATAGACCGCCGTCACGAGCACCCACTTTTCCCAGGGGTATCCCGTTCGCCGACACCGCGACGTCCGACGTCGCCACTTCGTAGGTCTCGCCGAGAGAGAGAGAGAGAGAGGGATGAGACTTTATTAGGCCCAAAGATTATGAGCAGTGGGCCTCAGTCAAGGCTCCCTCTGGTGGCGTACTCCAGAAAAGACTTGATGTACGCAACCAGGTAAACTTGGTTTGATAACGTGGTGGCCCTAGTCAGCAACTCAGGGTTGGGGGGGGGGGGGGGGGGGGGAAGGACAGGGAGTTGGGGTTAGGGAGGGGTGGGGGATGGGGATTGCAGATCCATAAGATGTGATGGGTACTTGGGGGGAATCGCCGAGAAAGCTTGTCGCCCCGATCTCGTCGGGGAAACTATGCGCGGAGACCTGTTGAGTTGGAGCTGCCGAAGACCGACTGTAGGAAACATCTTCAACAAACGTCGGAGGGCCCCCACGCTAGCGACGACAAGCATTGGAACGGCGATTCTGGAACGGCGCCCAGCAACCTCAACGTTGATATCGACGGCCACGACGCGTCAGCACTTGTGGATACAAAAGCAGATTACTCTGTTTCGAGTCGGAAGCTCTCTCGCCGCCTTCGTAAAGTCACGATGCCCTAGAACGGCCCGCAAATTCGCACCGCCGGGGGACACCTCATCATGCCTGTTGGGACGTGCACTGCTCGCGTCGAAATTTATGGAGAAATCTGCCCAGTCAAGTTCTAAGTCCTTCAGGACTGTGCGAGAGACGTCATCCATGGCATGGAATTAGTACGGCGCCGTGATCGACCCTGGAGCAAACAGGTTGACGCTGCGAAAACCCGTCCTGCCTCCGGAGGGATCCAAAACGACTCCAGCAACCCTCCGAGTCATTGCGGACCAGGTGAACCTGCCGCCGCTGTCGAGTGTCTTTGTTCCCGTCGTTAACAATGCAGTTGCCTGCAGGGAAGCTCTTCTGGTAGGCAACGTCCAACTGCTTCTTGGAAGAGAAGTAGGCGTCGCAGGGGGCGTACCAGAGTTGCAAGATGAACGCACTGTGGTCCTCGTGACGAACATTCGATAGGTGGCGCAGGATCTCAGGAAAGGTACCGCTGTAGGCCACATCGAGGAACTCCGGAACGCCGCCGAGATCGCCCCGATATCTGATGGACCCTCGCCATTTCAACCGTACAGTACACAGCCGCCGCAGCTCGACGATATTGTTTGAAGAAAAAGTAAAACAGCGCAAAAAAACAGAGTACAAGAAAACAAAGTGTACAAACATAGCGCTGATTCTCAAGTGATTTATTAAAAGAAAACACGCGAATCGACAAGCGTCACGGTCATAAAAAACATTAAGTCACCGCTCCCCGGCATCTGTGATGCCTGTTCAAGCCTGCTGCATATACACTTCGTCTTCGTGTACTCCGTTTTTTTTTGTTTTTTTTTTCGCTTTTTTATTTTTACGTCAAACATGTACCACTAACCTGCCCAACTTTCTACCATATTGCTCGACGTTAACCCCAACACCAGTGCCGCGGAATGACGGCAGCTCAAATACCTCCTCTCTGAATTCAGCGACTACCTTGCGACGACGGAGACAGGGTGTGGGTGAGGACACCGATTCGTCACTGCGGCTTCAGCGAAAAACTTTTGAAAGGGTACTTCTGACCGCACAAGGTTCTTCGTCGCCTCTAGGAGCTCAACTACGAAGTGGTGTCTGACAGAATGCAAACATCATCACGACGCCGATGACGACCCGTGGTCGTTCACGTCGTGAGGCTCAAGCCGCTCACGCTCGGTACACTGAAGAGTTTCCGTTTTCCACGGGACGTTTTAGCTTATCATTATTTTGTTTTGTTTTCTCTTGCATCGGGGCGATGTGCTTTGAAAGGGGGAGGTAGTGGTAGTGCTGCGCGAATGATCGAGAAGGTACGCATCCCCGTTTATCAGGAAGCCTCGCGTACACTTTTACAGAGAGCGCAAACCATGAGGAAGCTAGAATGACATTGTCTGGTCAGCCTTGCCCTTGCTTTTTCCCGAACATTAGAGGTAGAATATTCGAGATGACGAGCATAGTAGATAAGGAGCCGAGCTCAGTTTTGACGATTTATTCACTGATTCTCCCTCGCGACAGCCAGCTGTTACGCCGATGTACCAACGCTTGCTGCTGCCCCCGTCGACGCTCGCTGCTGCTTCCTCGATGTTCGTTCTTCTTTTTCGTTTCTGGCACAAGTTTGCTCCCATGAAATCTTTAGCCCCTTTCGTTTTCTTCTGCCTCATTCTCTTTCATTCTTGGCAATACTACTGCGGCGACTTCCTATGTCCTTGAAGCTGGAGGGTTCCACGCTCCCGTCCCGTTTTCTTCAAGATCACTCTTAATAAACGCCGATATTTTGTCCAACACCGAAAACTGAGTCGAAAAGCACCAATATCTACGAAAAATTAAACCCGGAAAGACGCTTCCGAACTCGAAGTAAAATAATCCAAAATGTACGGACTTGCGTGCTGGCTTCTGTAAGTGTGTAGAAGTAGGCGATAACGATGTAAGACTCACCTCTGCTGCCACACGGGAGACGTCGATGGCAGCGTCGATGCCCGAGTTGCCTATGCCCACGACGGCGACCCTCCAGTCCCTGAACTGTTCTGGGACTTTGAGGCTGTGGGTGTGCACGATATCGCCCTTGAAGTTCTCCTGGCCCTTGAACGTGGGCACGTTGGGAAACCCGTTGTGCCCCGAGGCCACCAGCACTGCGTCGAAGGTCTCTCGACGCTCGACGTCGCCGTTGAGATCCTTGATGACGACGTCCCAGCGACCAGTGGAGTCGTAGTCCTCGGCTTGTGTCACCCGGAGGACTTCGTGACGAAATCATATTTTACCCGTGATTCCAAAATGGTCCGCATAACTCCTGATGTACTCCAGCACCTTGGTGTGTTGCATATAGTTGGGAGTCTCTTTGGGAGGCGGGAAATCGCTATGGAATACGTGAAGCAGCAATTATAGCGTGTTATTGTGCAATGCGTTAATGGGCGGTCTGTTACACTTTACTAAAAAGTAACCAGTTACGATCGAAAATATTTTCGTTTTTGAAGTATTCACTTAGCTTGTTGGATTATTTGAGAAGGAAACCAATTTAGTAATACTGTAAAAAGTTACCGTTATTTTTACAGCACAGCTCTTAGACGCCCGTTTACGACTTGAGCGGTGTCGCCATCGCCGTCGCCGTCGCCGTCGGCTTAACCGTGAGGTCACGTGACCCCGTGACGTCACGGGGGTCACGTGACCTCAGGGGGTGACGTGATCTCGCAGGGGCCACGGGGGTGAAGGAGGAGGACGGGTGGAAGAGGAAGGAAAAGTGGAGGGGGGAGGACTGGTAGCAGCCAGAATGACAAAGTGAGGAGTGGTGTACCCTCCCCTGAGTACCTTTCTATCCTGCTCCTCAAGAGCTGCGCTTCAACTCGGCGTTACAGGGAGTTGTAAAAGGCCTTAATTTTTTTATAACTTTAAACTTATAAATCTGTCGATTTGAAGAATATTCTTTTGTAGTGTGCATTATTAGTGTAGAATAACAAGATCGTAAACTACTCGTCTTCTCAATCCACCAGTTTTAGTTGACCATCGTCCTTTCAGAAACTTGGTTCAAAGCACTATATTAACAAAGCCTCGCAGATCACCAAATGACACGGCTGCCAAAAGTGAAACGTTAGAGCGGCAGTCGGGAGTCATATGTAACGGGCGCTCTACTGCGGCGAGACGCCGAAACACGCTTGTCCCTAGCGATGGAATATCCGCTCGTGCTTCTTGCGTTCCTCGGGCTACCGCTTCTTTTCTCATTGGGTTCAAAAACCGTGGTTCGGGTCCTCGCTGCTGCAAATGTTGTGAGCTGTATACCAGAGTCCCCGAGAAATTCTCTGCGCTACCAATCCCCGTGCTCCAAATCTGCGACCGGGCGCTCTATGGCTCCGTCGTCGAACTGCCAGGCATTGTGAGTATAGGGAAGGCTATGTTCAAAGATACCTCGGTAGAAATCTTGGTCAAAACAATGGCGCCATTGGAAAGGGGAGAGAAAAAGCCTTTTCGTACGACCTTGAAGGAAAAACATAAGTCACAATGGGTACAAAAGTGATGTTTGACACATCTCTTTTTAAGATACAAATGTTTTTTGTTTTTTTTTTCGCTAAATTGAAGTTAATCTTCTTAATACTCCAGGCTGCCTACATCTCTCTCACCCTTTTCTTGCGTAAGCTTTTCGTGACCTAAATAATTATGCTTATATTTTACGGACTTTTTCGGACTTTTCGTGACTGTTTGTGACGTGACTTTTCGTGGCGTGAAGGAGTTGCGAGAAAGTGTTTGACCAGCCTAACAAAAAATCTGCTCAAGGGCGATGTGCTGCTGACTAAGTATGACGAGACCATCCGACAGTATCTCCAGCAAAAGTTTTCAAAAAAGATTTCTCCGAATGCAGACAAACCAATGTACCGAAAGTACAATATGCCTCATCGTGCTGTACTACGACCCGACAGCCTCTCAACCAAGGTCACAGTAATGTTTGATGAGTCATCAAATGAAGCAGGGTGTCTGTCTATGCAGGAGGTATTAGAATTGGTATCAAACCTGCACCCAGACCTTCTGAAAGTTATGCTGAACTTTCGTATACGTCCGATAGATCTTAGCGCGGATCTCGAAAAGACATTTCTGCAGATCCCAATGAAATAGGAATATTGTGACCGCTCTACGATTCCTTCCGTACTTGCGAATGACGAAAAAAAAAAAAATCCTCCTACGGGGGTTTGGAGGATGAGAAGAGTTGCTTTTAGAGCGACAAGCATCCCGTTTGTTCTCGCAGCCCCACTACGCTACCATTTGTCGACGACAGACGACTATCCGAATGCAACGAAAACACTGGCCGAAAGCCTTTGCGTCGATGATCTTATCACTTGAACAACTTTGAAAGAGGGGGCGGAACAACTCTATCATCAAAGATTACATGCCATGAATCTAGAGGAAATGACAATGTGCAAGTGAAATTCAAATTCCGCAAAGCTTCAGAAGCTGCTTGGGAGAAGAGCGCGTTGGTTCAAGTCATGGATGAAGAAAAAATAAAACAATCTAGATCCTACCGCATTGCTTGCGTCTATCTCCGACACCATCTTTGAGCACGGAGCCGTGGATTTTCAGAATTCCTCCGGTGTCTCCGTCGCTAGATTCGTGGACCTGGTTCATCTATATCTCCAGACCACCTTAGTTGAACATAAGATAGGGATCTACCGCCAAAAGAAAGGAGTTTTCATCGCTTCATGACTCGCCCCTGTTCTCAGCGGCTTATTTCTTTCATTCGTCGACGAAGCTATAAAAACCGCAACTGGGCACCTCAGCGCCTGGCTGCCATGTTTTCAGATATGTCGATGATCGCCTAATCATTCATCATGATCAAACATCTCCAGATAGCATTCAGCCGTTTTTTCCGCTTGTTCATAAGGACTTACCTTCACAAAGGAAGAAACTTTGATTGAAGGTCTTCAGTACCTCGATTTGCGGCTTCATGTCAGTGCCACTGGACTCTGCTGGGACATTCAACAAAGGTCTGCTAAACTTCTCCTACCGTTTTCTAGCTCCCATTCGAAGTCAGGTAAACACGGTATCATCAAATCGTGGTTTTCTTTATCATACACGAAGTTGTGCTGTAATCTTTCAGAAGATAGCTTCAAATTCTAGCGCATGAGGCTTGTCAGGGCAGGGTTTCCCGTCGACCTTCTTCGACCAGTATTGGAAAGGCTGATTCGTAGGCCTGAATACCAATCACCAGTCACGAAAAAGAAAGCCCGATTCGCCGTCATTCCCTACGTACACAATTCAGCCCATCGGATAAAATCCATTGCCTCAAAGTTCGACACGAATGTTGTCTTCTCGTGCGGCATGCGTCTCAAGCAACTCTGCCAACCAGTGAACAACAACCGGGTTCCGATTAGCTGCACTGTAAACACAAAAAGAAATTCATTCCATGCAAAGAAAATAAAGTTTACTCCATCCCCTTGAGCTGCGGCCGTCAATATATATATCAAACCGGGAAATGCACCAATCACAGATTCCGGGAACATCACAGCGAAGTTTCTAAGGCCTCTCCAGATTCCTATCATCCCATAGTCATACATGCTCGTTCGTGTTCGCTTTGTCATACTCTCTTTAATAGAACAAAATCCTAAGGGGGGGGGGGGGGAGGGGACATGACAGCAGATTCGGCAGGGAGATCATCGAGTCATTTGCCACGACCACAGCAAACAACAACGTGTCAAACCCTTCCCTTCTGCTGACAAAAACTGAGGTTGAATTTCTAAAATCCGAGATTAACCCATCTCTCCGACTTATACTTCGAGTTTTTTATCTGCCCTTCTCTTCCTCTTTTCCTCCTGGGTATAGCCGACTGCTCGCTGTGAAAATTTTACTCGACTGTTGGTAGTTGAAAGATGCGGTCGTGTTGTCCCAATTTTAATTGTTTTATTCTTTCTTCATCCATGACTTCAGAAGCTGCATGACGATGAAGGAACTGGATGTATCCTAAACCATGTAGAATGTTCCACGGCTAGCGCCTCTCGACTCTTGGGACGTGTATGGAACAAAGACAACAATTATTTGGCATTTTCGACGGGGTTATTTTAGAATTCTTAGACCGAAAGAGCAACAAAAAACGATTAATTCTTCAGGCATCATCTCGCATTTACGACCCACTAGGACTCCTTTCCCCAGTAACTGTCACAGCCAAGCTGATCTTCCAGACCCTCTGGGAATGGGAGTCGACTCGGATGCACCACTACCTGAAGATGTTCAGACAAGGTAGACACAGTATCACACAGCACTGCACCACTTCAAGGAGGTGACAGTTTCCCGAGGGTACTTTGGACTACCGAACGAAGACCTAAACTATGTTCACCTCTTCACAGATGTCAGCCAGAGCGCTGGCCTACCTGAGTCCGCAGTGTGCAAAAACCACGGTTACTTTTACGTTGTCTATGACACGGGTAGCCAGCGATGAAACTTCTTTCTCTACCAAGATTAGAATTGGTGTGAATGCTGATAGGGGCCCGACTAAAGGACTACCTTACTCATGAGGATATATAGTGCAAAACAACAAAGAAGGAAGGACGAGGGAGACAGGAGCTGTAACTGACAACTGACGTTTTAGTACACTTAATAAATCTTAATATAATGTTTTGCGCTATATATCCTCCTGATGGACAACCAACTAGCCCGCTAGATCATCTTACTACCTTACTCGTTCGCTGAACCAACAAGTAACCAACTGGTATTTCTGGACAAACTCGACGATCGCGCTGCATTGCGTGCGAGGTTCTGCATAACAGTGGAAACTGTTTGAGGCCAACCGAGTGTTGGAGATTCAAAACCTAACTGATGTAGAACGTTGGAACCCCTGCCCTGAAACAAAAAAAAAAATCCGCTGATCTGCTAACAAGAAGCTAGACACCTGAAGCACTGAAGTCGAGCGTGGTTTGGTGGAATGAACCGCCATGGCTTACGGAACCACCTGTTCCCTGGCCGACGCATGAAGTGACTGTTGTTATGAGTGCAGTAGATGAAGATAAGAGACCAGTTCGTGTGTACAACATAACAGTAAATTAAGAAGGGGTTTTGCCTATTCAGCAGTACAGATCCCCCTCGAAGCTTCTCCGAGTAGATGCTTGTATACAACCATTTTTAAATAACTCTGGTCACTCCAGCCAGAAGCGTGAAACCTTTCTGAAAGCGGAAGAATTAGCAAAAACTCAAACGTGTTTGATCGCGCAAGTACTGAAAGAGACCTTTAACAAAGAGCTCCAGTGTGTTCGGCTTTCGGTGCGGATGAATAACAACTCTCCGCTACGGTACTTAAATACATACCTATACCAGGACTCTCCGCTACGGTACCTAAATACATACCTAGACCAGGACGGGCTACTGAGGGTCGGAGGATGCCTCAGCCAAGCCGACATATGCTACACTGCCAAGCACTTCTTTCTTCCTTCGAGCCATCATTTCACCGATATATTGAATGACGCCATACATTCATGACTTATCTACGCTGATCCACTTGAGACTCTGACAGAGCTGAGGGAACAGTTCTTGGTCGTTCGAGAAAAACAGATGATGAAAAAAGTGCTAAAGATGTGTGATCTGTGACAGTTTCAACAGCCGAGCGGCCACCGAGCCAGTTGCTCCGCTCCCTCGCATAAGGGTTAACTCAAGCAGCCCCTTTTGAAGTAACCGAGGTGGACTTTACTGGACCACTCAATACGAAGGATCAAGGCAACAACAAGAAGTCATACACCCTCGTCTTCACATGTGTAGTCACACCGGCTATAACCTTGAACGGGTGACCGAGATTATACCTTGAACTTTCTGGTTGGCTTCAGGAGGTTTGTGTCCAGAAAAGAAGGGTGTCGAGTCCTCTTTTCTGACAATACGAACACGTTTCAGTAAGCTTGAAGAGATCTGAAAATACTGTGGACGACGTTATGCGGAGAAGAGGTACGAAACTACTTCGCCAATCATCAGATCAAGTGGAAGTTCATCATGGAGGGAGTCCCCCATGTAGGGTGGGTTTTGGGAGAGAATGATCGAATCGGTGAATTAATCGCTCAGGAAGTTTTGGGACACCCCTACTGTAAGGTCAAAGAGCTGACGACAGTATTAACTGGAACCAAGACTGCCATTAACTCTATGCCTTGGGCTTATGACTATGACGATGCCATCGAAAAGGAACCGCTCCCCTCCTTTCATTTTCTAGGGGACCGCGTCTAACATCTCTTCCATCAAGATCCAGCTCGGAGCCCGTGCCTCCCTCAAAATGTGAACTTAACCGTCGCTGGCGTTACCTTCAAAGGATGGCTGATCAATTTTGGCGTAGATGGATGAAGGAATATTTGACCAGCCTACGATCTGCCCACTTTACTGGAGTGGGCAGAGGGAGAAATCCATGGCTTTGCTCCCCAGGATGGGCATCGCGTGGTAACAACGTCACGATTTTACGGGAAACCGCGCTGTCGTAAACATCCCAGGGGAATGGGGGAGCTTTTTCTTGGGCTGCCCAAACGCTCCCCTCCTTGGCGTGGGATCTCTTTTCCGTTGCAGGTATTTCGTTCGAACGTCTAGCAACTTTACAGATTTTGCTCAGCGAGATGCCGGCGGCAGCATCGGGATCGCCTAACTTGTTGTGGCTTGCGTTGTTACGCGTGTCGTCCGACGCACCCGACGGAGTCTCGGATATCCATCAATGCTGTCCTCAAGCCGCTCTTTGTACAACTGTTTTTGGATTCCACGTCCCTTGTGTTGCATCCATCCATTAGCAGGAAGCAGTTCGTCGTCACCTGCATCTAACGGCGCTGCTCTTATAATCGCGTACCTCCGTTTGATGTACGCCTCCATTTTTGTACTCTAGTCAGCGCGCTCCGTGCCCTGCTGCCGAGTGTGCGACCGCTGAATACGTCTGATAACACTGACATTCCTCTCAGCTCCCCGCCGTCCATGTGAATGCTGGAGTCGGGGAGGAGGTCCCTCTGTTTCCTTCAATCACTGACGTTACGCACATCCCTCTCCGACAAAGCATCCCTTTTGTAATTACCCCTTTAAGCTCTTTGAGCCTTCAGGCGCATAATGTGTTTACACATAAAACATTCTAAAAAGACTGGGTTGTTTTTGTGTTTATTCAGCTTAGAACTTAGTCTTCTTGAACGGGCGACTTGTCTCCCTGCTGTAGATGGGCAATTTAACCAGTGCAGTACAACCGCTAGGCTGGGGTCTTTAACGTATAAAATATTTTAATGGCAAGCTATGTAGTATTTTTAAAATTTGATGTGTAATCTCAAGTGTGTTTTTGTTGTGAAATGGCTAGGATAGCACATTACACGTTTGAGTTTTTTGTTAATTTCAGATGACCCATTACGAACGCATCAAAAGCGAACCAGAATTGCAATATTCGTTTCCATAACGGTATGGGAGCCATTGACCCGTCATAAAAACAAATTAGCGATAAATAAATAAATAAAAATAAGAACTTGCCGAATCTGTGCTTATGAAATTGCTACGCTGTCAAATCAGTTCCACAGGGCCAAATGCCAAAAGTTGTTCCTTTTTTCTTGTCACAGTTAAAGTGACGTGGTTATATTGCTAACGGCAATTGCCAACAGTTGCAGCCAGATGTTGACGTAACGAGATACCTTCGCGATCGGATAAATAGTTTACGGATTTATATACATATTTTTTATAAACTTTTGACAGGGTATCTAGCTCAACGAAAGCCAAGTAGCTAGTATTACGTTGCCAGTACTTAGACGTACACACTAAATGTACTAACGACTATCCTTGCAGACTACTTAAAGAAGTGGGCTTATAATCACTTACCGATGTTTATTATGAGTATATGCTAGTAGTATGGTTTGAGTACTGTTACCGTATAGTTTGAATAATAATAATAATAAAATTAATAGTTTATTCACAGATCCGCATCAAAGTACAAAACAAACTGTCTCACAAAAGCCCTTGCGTGCTGGTGCGTGAGAACGGGCAGTCCACTAAAACAATAAGTAGTTTTACACGGGTACTCGATTTTTACAATCCTACAAACATTTTCTTTAAACATCTATTCAATGTTGAAGCCCAAAAGAAACAAAGCAAACAAACAAACATATTCTTTACAATTTAGACATCACGTCTACAGTATTAAGGAAATAGCATGTGCCAAATACTTACAAAGAACAAAAGAGCAGTCATGATACCCAGAAACGACAAAAGCAAGCATAAGGTATCGCAAAAGAAAAATACACAATGAAAAAAAAAAACATTTGGTCAAGGTAGAAATCTACAAGTAATTGGAGTATCGTACTTAGGGAATCGAAGAACGCAAAAATACGTAGTAGAAAAAAGGAAAAAAAAATGAGTTCACGAGAACGAGCAGTTAGCCTTCAGTTTCCTGTACACGCCATTTCCTCATTTCCTTTTTTACAGAATTTAAAGAGTGGAGATTGAGCAAATTTTCAGGAAGTTGGTTGAAATATGTGGGTACATTAAATTTTCGGAGCCTAGTTCCATAGTTAGTGTATATTTTTGGTATCTGAAACTTTTCCGTTTTTTTTCAGTTGCCTTTGTTTGATGGTTTTTATTTTGAACTCGAATGTGAAGTAATAATTCGTCAGAATTACAAATTTGCGCAGTTTATTTACTGTCAATAGGTCAAGTTCTGACAGTTGATTTTCAAACACTATATTTTCGAGTTTGGTTTCATACGCGATGTTCCGCACCATCCTTTTCATTAACTTATTTATTCTTTGTTTTTTGAAGTTGGAGCAGGATGCATAGATAGTAATCCCGTATCTTAGTTTTTACTCTGCTAACACTTGATTAGTTAATCGTCTTAGCCTAGTATCAGCGGCGTTCCGTAATCTGTATAAATAGGAGGATATTGTTCGTAAGTGATTTATTAGATGCTGTACATGGGAATTCCAAGACAGATGCTCGTCAAAATACATGCCTAGATATTTCGCGTGAGCGGTATATGAAAGTGGCGTACAGCAGCACTGAGTGCATTGACTTGTATGCAAGAAGATAGGTTTTGCAAGGTTAATACGCCTTTGGTGCGTTCGAAAGCACATTAGTTGTGTTTTTTTAATGTTAACAAATATAGAGCTTCTAGAAAGCCAGTTCATTACTTTATTGATGTCACTCTGCATGATTTTGACTACAGCATCAAAAATTTCATTTGCCAGGACTAATGCAGTATCGTCAGCGTATTGATAGAGGTTAGATTTCAGAGGAAATAAGGCTAGGTCGTTCATGTAGATGTTAAAAAGCATAGGGCCTAAAACGGATCCCTGCGGCACACCGCAGGTTGTGTGCACAACGTCACTGATGCATTTTCCTATCTTAACTCGTTGCGCCCGGTTGGAAAAGTAATTTTTAAATAAGTCTAGGAAATGCCCTCGAAAGCCAGGGTTTTCTAATTTATCTAGTAATATGGAATGGTCAATTGTGTCAAATGCCTTTGTCAGGTCAAAATATATTGCAAGTACTAAATTATTAGAATCGATTTTTTCATTCATGTAATATGTCATGTCTTCAAGTAAAAGCGTCGCACTTAATTGTTGCCGAAAGCCGTACTGGATGTTACTAATTAGTGAATATTTGTCACAAAAGGAGGTCATTATTTTTCAAACAAATTTTTGCATTATCTGCGAGATAACGGACATGAGAGCGATTGGCTTGTAGTTGCCTAATTCCCTTTTCCCTCCTTTTTAATAAATGGCCGAAATATTGCAACTTTAAGGTTATCCGGTGTAATTCCTGTCACTAATATTCCATTTATTACCGCCAGCAAAGCATGTTTTAAGTTGTTATAGTTTACTTCGATATCTCGTGGTCTTAGTTGGTCATATCCCGCTGGTTTTACGATTGACATGCTGTTAATTATATGTTCTGAGTCTGTATCTGTTATTAGTGGCAAGTATGCCGAGTTCGATACATTCAGCAGTGGCTTTGCAGTCTCTGCGGTGTTGTTTACTGGCCGACTCAAGTCTAGTACAACTTTACCGTAGTAATTATTGAAATTGTTACTGATGGTAAAGTAATCGGTGACCCCAAAGTTTTTCTTTATACATTCGTCAACGCTGTCTTTAGGTGGTTTTCCCATTATTTGATTTACAATATTCCACGTTTTCTTTAGGTCTTTCCCAGAATTTCAGAGTTGTGTCACATGAAATATCTTCTTTGCTAGTCTAATCTTCGCCGTCACTCTATTCCGTATCTGCCTGAACTCTTCCTTTAGTGTTGCATCTTGGGGGTTTTGTTTACATCTATTCCAAAGTCTACTTTTTTCATAACTTAGTTCTAGAATTTCTTCGTTAATCCAGACAGCTCCCGGCTTCCGCTTTTCTAGTCTTATTTTTTAATAGCGCTGTAATATATTCCTTTGAATATTTCTATCACTCTTTTGCAAAAATTTTCTATTTACGAGTACACATTCTGTACGGCACCCTTTCTACTCCATCTACACGTAGGTACACATTCAGAACGCTTTGTCGTTAAAATAATTCACTATCCGTGTCGAATACCAAACATAATATTGCGATATAAGGATAAATATGAGAAAAGGTTGTCATATGAGGAACTACACGTAGTCATATACCTCATGGAAATCGCTATGCGATATACAGCTAAGTATGAGAAAAGACCGCCATATAGGGGATATATACTTGTATATATCTGATACCATACCTGGCCATATATGGCGTCCCCTTGACATATGTGCCCAAATTCGCCCCTTTATATATGGCACTACACTTCCGTATATATTTACCTATATGAATATATATGGCTGTATATGATAAACGCCTTGACCATATATAACATTTTTTCAAGAAATAACTGGTTTGTTTGTGCTCGTGTGTGTTTAAGTGTGGTTTCCTTGTGTTAACTTTTTAGCGTTACAGGTGTGACTGGCTAAAAAAATTCTTCAGTACTTGGAATAGCGATTTTTATGAGGCCGCTGGAAATTAGGTTCAGTCATACGAACCTAACTTGTGAACATGGATATGCTAATATTTTAAAATTTAATATTATCATTATTAATATTATGGTCCATGGGATTGTTATTATTACTATTATTAAAACATGCCAGCGTGAAGTCCGAAGGTTCTTCCTGAACTCTAAATAAACACCGATTGTTTGATTGACTTTGTTTTATTTTTGTTCATCATCAGACGCCTATTGGTCACTTCAGCAAATAGTGTGAACATCCGTTCTTCTCCCGAACAGCTTTGAAAGAACCACCAGAAGCACAAGGCCGTGATTGTCCCAAAAAGCACTTCAGTTCGGTTACCTGTTTTAAAAGTTTCCCAAACCTTCTACCACTTCAGCCAGCAGCTTTATGAACGCAACTAATATTATCAGTTCAGCCACCACTACGGCGACATTATTTTTTTAGCAGTTTCGACAGTTAAACAGCCAGTTTGGCGAGGTAGATTTCTTAGTTTGTCTGTTTTGATTTCCATTTTTTCTGGTTTCAGACCTTGATTCAAAATTCGGTCAGCTCAATAACAGTGCACACACTCTAAGAATCAGGAGGTGTATAGGGGTACACCCCTTGCCCCATATGTAACTCCCCAAAGCAAAATGTCGGCGTCCAGTCCACAGACGTCGAACGGACGACACAAACTTTCAAGACCGGCTTAATAGTTCACCAATACAACTTATTAAAATAGCTAATGTACGTATTAAAGACTAAACTAAGACAATCAAGGTTTTTTGGGCCTTGTTGCAAACCCTTAGTGTTGTTCTTTTCTAGTTTTGGTACGCAGATTAGCTATTTATTACGTTATGCCCAACAACTATCAAGCCACTCGTAAAGGTTGGTATCGCTAGCTCGACGTCAGTGGACTAAACGTCCACATGTAATGTTGGGGAGTTACATATGGAACAAGGGGTGTACCCCTCTACACCCCATATTTTAAGACTGTATGGTTTAAATTCGGATAAAAGGAGTTATATTTATATTTTTTTTTCAATAGGGCAGTATTGGCATACCTTGTCCCACAAAGTCGCAATAGGCTTAACGCCGCCGCCCTGACGGTCCGTTTAGCATTTGCATTTGACTACGGCCGGCTGAGACAAGACGCTTTGAATGCGAAAGCATGAACCGTCCCATGAAACGAAGCCGGCGTTGTCTGTAGCCGTTGTCTGGAGCAGTGAAAACGGCAGCTGAATCCCCATTTGCCAAGAGCGCAGCCGCGCAGACGCTGCGTCACGGAAGCCGTTGAGGGCACTCGAGGTAAAAGGGGACGCGCGTCAGAAATAAAACATGAAGAAAAGCAGAGCAACTCAGATACATCGTCATGGAAGCCACGAAGCCGGAGGGGTTGCCGCGCCTGCGCGGTGGGAGAGCGTGATGTAACCACCGCAGCGCCGTGTGAAAAGGGAAGACGTGGCTCGCTGTTTTTAAACATGCGCTGCGTGTAGGAGTGCTTTCGCATTCCTACATGTAAGCAGACTTAAGTGTCTTCGTTTAATTTTCCTTGTTGCCAGTAGAGACTTTCAGTTTGAAAGTCTGTACTGTAATAGGTGAGCTCAGCTCACCTAATAATGGTGAGCTCAGCTCCCAAAAACAAGCAAAGGTAGCTCTCCGGTAAAAAGAATGCGAGACAACGCAAGAGGTCCGCCGAGGATTGCGGGTGGCGTTTCGGCGGAAACACCCCGGTTCTTCTGCAATTCTCCGCTGGGTGAGGCACCTAAACGAAAAGGCCGGAAACAAACCATCGACAAACCTGGAATCATCTCCGAAGTGTACACGAAAAAATGCGGTACTCGGTGCCTCCTGTCCACCCGGAGATCACACTGCCGTCTGTCGACTGTTGTTCCAATCAGACACCTTAGGTTCGCGGATGGCCGCTCTAGGTAGGAATTTCAAGTTTTTTTATTTTTAGCCTTTCAGCCAGGTACGTTTGTTCAGTGGAATTTTTGTACTTTTAACGCATGTTTGCCAGTCACATCTGTACACAAATTAATCTTGATACGTTTAGAAAGCGATTATACCGTCCGTTCAAAGAGCCATCGATCCCTTTGACTCTCCTAATATTGCTCGATCTAGCTTGATTTGTTCGTTTGCGCGTGTTCACAATGAAAAGCGATTTTGGTTTTAATGAAATCGGCCCCGCTGCTCTACGAATTGTGCAGCTATTATAATTGCAACCATAACCTCAATGCCAATCATCTAAAAAAAGAACAGCGGTTATAGTGTGGTTTTCACGCTAAGAGTTGAGGTTCCATGCCTGGCTGCGGACGAACATTTTTGTTGTTTCTGTAAATGTCGGATTCTCAAAAATTCGAGAACCCCGTTGCTTATTGGAGGTTCGAATGTTCTACGGGCCGAAACTTCTACGCCCATTGTTCCAGAAGCCCACGCGTGTACATAAGTTGCTCTGTGTGGCGAGCCGGAGTCGAGTCTCACACAATCGCTCCATCCTGCTTTTTCGCCATCATCGGCGCGTAGGATGCTAACCTTCTTTCATATTGTTTTTGGACACGAGTTCACCCCATGAAACGTTTAGTTTCTCCAGTTATTATCCGTTTCATCATATGTCCTTCGTGACAACATTGAACACCCAAAATCTTACTGTGACGGAGCTCGAGCAATGATTTTACGTTACATGTGCATGAACAAAGAGAACATATCTGCGTGTGCCTTTTAGTATATGATACTTTTTTGTTTTGTTTTTTCTACATGCTGATCCCCCGCCCCCGCGCCGATCTTCGTTTCTACATCCGGCCATCTCCACCGCCGTTTTTCGTCAATTGGGCCGGCTGCAGCAATTAGGTTGTCGACCCTTTGTTTAGATCAGGCAGAACCTAACTTTGTTGCTCGAACGTACATTCGCACTTGTTAGTGTTACACCCACTCAACTTCATAGCAAAAGAGCTATCAAACCTTGAGTCCGGTAAATGGCTAAATTTTCTGGATTGACAATCCTTGCCTTTCATGAAACAAAAAGGTTGCGTCTCTTGTCACACCTTAGCTTTGACATTTTCTGAATTTGGTTACTTTGGGGCACAAAATGTGGAGGTGCTTTGAGCAATTCGATATCAGAATAATCTAGGGGTGTGCGAATCTTCGAGTTTTTTTTTTTTTTCAAGTCAAAACATGATTAACCGAATTATTCGTTTCGGCTTTGTAATACTTTGAATAAGAGATTTTGAATAATTCGAGTTCTAAGTATAAGTTGTGCTGGATCGAAAATTATTGGTTCATTCGTGATCTTCATGCGGTAAAATCATCCTCACAGGTCGGTGTTTGAACTAAGTCAAGCCTACATTCAGAAGCCTTGACAACCCTACAAAAAATGTATTGCTTCCTACTTGTATGATTTTAAATGAGAAGCCTAATGACAAATATGAATGAAGATGAATGAATGAAGAAAATTAAGATGCGAAAAACATATTAAAAATAAAAGAAAGCTCGAGGTACGCCTAAGCACTCTTATGAGTTGTGAATGCGAAAGCATGCAAACCGCCCTTTCGCTCCCTTTTTCGTCTGCTGCGTACTTTTTCGTCGCCGGTCAGCGCGCGTGCTCCCCTGGTGACCTTGGACGCTCCGTGTTAACTGCGCGCTGACGGACCCGCAGCGCCATGGGGTGAGCGGTCGTGGAAACCGGCGACCGCAGTCACCAATGAAAAGCCCGTCAACGCGCGCCAGCCAATGGAACCGAAGGCGAAATGCATCAGCTTTACTTTACTCCTTTGGGATCGGGGAAAGTAGGTGCCGTTTTCGCGCCTCAAACTGATGACGGCAGCTCGCTCGATGGGACAGTTAATATATTTGTATTAATATATCATATGTACAGTTATAATCTGGATATATAAACTTATAATACAAAGAGGAATTTATAATATGCCTTTTGAGGAAGAGAATATTTTCATGTTGGGCGTATGTGAAACAATATTTCTGGTATGTTTTATACATGAAACATGCATGTTCAACAAATATGTCTCTGGAATGGAGCAGCTAGTCTTACGTCCAGCTTCTTGGATGCAGTCAAGAAAAACATGTAACCACGTACGTCGCCATTTTGTATTAAAACGCTCGCGTCACCAGCGTTCATCTCTGTGCTCCATAAACTTACTCTCTGTTTTTACGTTCAAAATATGAGAAATTATTGTCCAAGTACAAATAGCAGCAATAAGTGAACCGACCTCTTCCAGTAATCCGTCGCTCGCCGCAGAGTCGAGGAGCTATACTTCGTTTCGGCTTACGTCTGGGCGCAGCGGGTGCTACGAACCATTAGAGCCAATCGAATGCCGAGCGAGTTTCCCGTGACCTTCGAGAGGAAGCGCCGCGACCAATGATGTAGAAAGACTTAGAGCGATAAACTGGTATCTCGTTCACCAGGCAAAAGAGACCCCCGCTTGACTGCCACGAATTTGTACAATTTTGACTACTATAGACACGCCGTACAAAATCCTGAGGCTTTCACGCAAAACTTCGCCCAGATTTGTATTGCGATCGCTATAAAAAACACGATAAATTATTTTTCAACACTGTTAGCCCCAGAGATCAGTGTCTAAGTCCAATAAAACCCAAAATACAGCACCACGGCTGACGGCCTTTAGCAGAGGCAAACTTGGAAACAGCGCAAAAAAGACAAGGGACAAGAACAAGAAGTAAACGAACACAACGCTAACTGGCCACTGAAGTTTATTCCTGCGAGGAACAGAAAGGAAAACATAAAGATGCAATATAGATGAAACATGATCCACTTCCTTGAGGCACGCCCGAGCACTTAAGCAAATCTGCCGAATTTCTCAGTGAAAGTCACTTCGTCGTCCGCCAAAGCCAGGGACGGGGCACTAACACACGTGTCCGACACGTGTGTTAGTGCCCCGTTCGAAATCACGTAGAAAAACATTCGTTTTTCTACGTAGTTTTGAAACTTGGAATAATCTTGATGAGCAAATACGTACTCTTCAATATTTTGATTTTATTAGCGCGCTTCTGTCTATGTGTTTTTACAAATTTTTGACGCAAACGTTTTTCATTTCTGTTATGTTCAAGGGCATATTGTATTGTTTGGCTGTTATTTAGTATCTGTATTTATACCACTTCTGCATGCAATGATCTCATAGATGTCGCAGCATGTGTAAATAAAAAAAATTGAATTGCCTCTTACGCGACAGCCAGCACAGTACAAAATGTGAGTGCAGTCTCATAATTGGTCATTAATCATAGGAACGAACGGATTGATCTCTGGCGCGTTACAAATTCAACGTATTCCCGATGGTTGCCATAGTTAAGCACGATATTCATGTAACACCTGCGCACACGGTAGGCCCCTGTAGCCTTCAGGGGGTCATGAAACAATTTTTCTACTTCTTTCTCCTTAGCTTTAATCCATAACTCTAACCGCTCATTCACACTAAAGCGGATCCCCGTTCGCAAAGCGGTTGCGAACGCGTTTGTATAAAGATCCAGTACAATTGCACGCGCGCTCGATGACATCAAGTGCGCGTGCTATTGTAGTGGATCTTTATACAACCGCGTTCGCAACCGCTTTGCGAACGCGGATCCGCTTCCAGTGCGAATGAGCGGTAAGGCGAATTGAAAAATCGCGTAGTCGCGACATGCTTGGGCACCGGTGCGATGGCTCCAAGCTTACACCGCGCTTTCTGAACACACCATAGAACTTGTCATTCCCCGTGACGATAAGTTCCGTCAGGGCACTCATTGGCCATGAACGCGAGTCCAAATATTTGTCGACGGACTGATTTTGGACGAGCGTGTACATCCGAGTGAGGCTATTCTCGTATTCAATGCGTGAGCTGGGGACGGCTGACGCCATTCGGGCACCGCTGACGTGCTTTACGTGCCGCGCATGTATCATTCTGAAAAGGCGGAGAGCTTTAGAAGGAAAGGAGTCCCAATATAAAATGATTTAACCCAGCCCAAAATTCGTTTCATGGCCCCTTTAAGCTCAGTGAAGAACTTAAATGATAAATCCCCCCTCTCCCCCCCCACCCCCCCCCCTCCAAAAAAAAGAAAGGCAAACGCGAGAGCATTTTTTTTACACCCCTATTGATATGTGAATCGAAGTTTCATTCCGGACGGACATAAATGACAAGCAGAATTGTCTCGAGCGCTAAAGTACCGACAAATTTTAAAAGGACGGCTATAAGCGTCAGCGATCACCACTGCGCGGTAGTGTATTGCTTTAGCATAGATAACCTGAACAAAATAAAGTATCTCGAAAGATGTGACTGCAGACCACTGAGTTCAACACGCTTGTGTCACTTCGCTCAGCTTCATCTGCATACTCAGCCAATTAAATGACATCGAGCCTTCGAAATGCGGCTATATTTGGTGTCAAAATTTCAGTTCCGTGAAAACATATGTGTTTGAAGACCCCAATATGGATCATTCCCAAGGCGCGCACATGCGCTCTTGTGGCACGCGCCCTCATGTCGCAAATCTCTCCTGTCGGGCGCTTTGGTGTCGTGACGCTCTGCTATCGCGCGCTCTATATACGCGTTTTCACATAAAAAAAAGCAAGTTTGGCGCATTTTTTATACGCGGCGCGAAGTAGTCCTTACGAGATTTGGTCATCGAAGGAAAAAGCGAGGCTTGTGGCGTTTGGAACATACACGTCTTGATAAGATAACATACATGTAATCTGAAATGTACTTTCATATATCTTAAGTATTCCCATAAAGAGGGAAATTAGTCATGCTACGCGAGGAGCCGGACCTCTTTTACTACGGTTCTGGAGGTAAAAAAGGGGTATAGTGGCGTACGCTCTCGCGTTAAGGAGCCAATTGGACTACTGGTAATGAATATCATACAGGCCCGCACGTCACCAAATCAGAATATTTGATCTTGAGAGACAATCAGTGGAAGCTCGTTCTGAGCATGGACTTCCAACAAGTACCTAAAATATGATGTCAAGCTAATACTAACGTGCTATCATGACGCATTTGGAGTATTTGTGGTTTTCGGTAATTTTTTTTTAAATTTATATACACATTGCTCGGTTATCTAAGAGGTAAAACGTGCCAAACACGCAATTGCTTCTCTAGTGCATACCTGAATGCGCTCATTTCCTTGCTGGTATTGAAGACTGTAGACCGCATGATGGACGGCACGCCCTCCTCACTATGGTCCCGGTAGGCCAAGAGGCCGCCCAGGCTGGAAGACATCTCGTAGACGATTGGCTGGAAGCCCTCGTCGAGCATCTGCCGGGCAGAAAGGATGCCGCTCGGTCCGCCTCCCACGATGCAGACTCGCAGAGGGCTCTCCTCATCGCCACGTGGGCGCATGGCGCTTCCGTGACTGGTAATTCGGTTTGATGCTGTTCGTTCGAAAAGCTGCTCATGGACACCTACATAAAAAGGAAACGCGGAGCTTAAAGAAATTTGAGGCCTCCTTAAAAAATTCGTTTACATACAAATTCAGTTTCCCCAAAAAATATGGCGTTGGAACTCTGTTGTCATATAGATCTCGCGATGTTATTTGACATCAATTTTCTAAAATATTTAGAGGAAAACGTCAAGGGGTATATAAGTCACGGGATGTGAGATTTGACTATGTATTTAACGGGGAGACTATAAACACGAAAATAGGTCACGTAACATTATTTTCACAGCGAGATTTCTCCTGAATTGCATGGACGAACGGAAAGGACGGACAATAACTTTTTTATTATTCGGAGAAGTTTCGTTAAATGGTATTCCACGATTTCATAAATATCACCCTGGCTCATCCTGGGATTCATCACGACAAGGAAACGGGGGAGGGAGGGGGGGGAGCAAAGTAACAAAGGTTGTTTGCATTGGGCGTCCAACCTGTCAAAATGAAGGCCAGAGTGACTCGTCACTGCCTTTGATGATTCCTCAAAGGTTTGGTTGAGTGCATAACATATTCTCTCTCATTTTTGGCTTCGACTCAGTCAAATTCATCCATTCATATCTATTTTAAAAATATATTGTCTACATACAAATTATATGCACAAATTTGCATCACAATAAAGAAAATTATGCTCTGTCTTTAAACGCCCACCGCGTCGGCAAAGCGTGCCTGTGGAATAATTCGGCTGATGCAATCGCCCTGCCGACTCAAGAGACAGGTATAATTACTCCCTGAAAATGCGCTAAAAACAATTTATAAAAAAGGGGACGATTTAATGTGCTAGACATGACACCGATAAAGTGAAGCGAGTGAAAGAAGACAATGATTCATTATTTGATTACCACTACTTGGCACGCCCTTTAGAAAATCGAAAAAAAACAAAAAAAATCCTTTCTTTTATATAGAAGTTAATTTTTTATGGCGAGTAAAATGTGCCTCTACAAAATGCGTATTCAAATAACTGAGCAACGAATGCGACAGCACATCAAACCACCAATACTTCGAGTTATCTTCAAGTTACCAATATCACCAATCTCGCCCGCTAAAGAACAATTTTTTTTTAAAGATTAACACAAATAAATAGTACATTTCTTTGTAGTGCCTCCTCCATATGTAACTTATCAATTTAGTATGCGGAAGGAAGCAACATAAATTTTAAGTGTTTGTGGGCGTAATTATACGTAGTATTTAAGCCACATTACAAATTACTCAAATGCTATGCCTTTACTTGTTTTACATAGTCATATAAAGTAGTAAACTGCAAGCATAGCCATAATGAAATAACAGTGCATTTCATTCACTTAGGTCATTTAGAATTTACTTTTCCATGTGTATTTAAGCGAGAAAACCACGATCAAACCAAAAACGAAGTTAGGTACAGGCATATTATTCATTCTTTTTTTTTTCGGCTTGGGTCAAAGCGCAGCTGCGGCGTCGGAAGGATCACCCCGGGCGGCGGGGGAGACGGCGGCTTGGCCAGGAATGGGGGACTGTCGCGGGAGTGTCGCTTTCAAGGGTGCGTCGAGCGGGCGCCTGCCTAATTGGGGAGCCGGGACAATGGGACGCATTCCCACGGGTGGCTGCCGGATGGGGCTTCTCGTGTAGTAAACGGTGCCGAACATGTCGGCTTTGCTGTCATTGTATGAGCGAGCCGGTTTCGTGGGTGCGCCCATCTTCATGGCGCCTTCTTGTAATGACCGCCGAAGGAAACGTGGGGTCTTTGTGTGTTTATTTTGGTTATCCGTTTGAGACGACAACAGCATGTTGTTGGTCTGCTTGTGTGCTTTTGGGACCAACCGTCGACCAGAAAGAAATCGCGTGGGAAACAGCGTTTGGTTCGGACGATTGGGAGAGGGAACCTGACTCTCTAAAACGGAGGGGCCAGGGATGAGACGGGGCTTTTTTGAGGCGGATCGAGCTGGGTTGTGGTCGCGTTCCTTGTCGGGATTTTGGAGGACGGAAAGTGCCGGGCGGCGACGTCCTGTCGCGCCCACCAACGTACTATGTTAAATAAATATATCTAAGTTAAAGTCTAATACCACCTGACTGAACTTCACTTCGCAACGTGTTCGCCATCAGGCCTCTTGTTACAAGTGGCCGATCATCATCATCATCAACCACCTCTTCTTCGTAACTGGCGCAGTCGGGACAGGATGGTGGCGACTTTCTGCGAAGCAAGGACAACCAGCCCAGAGGAAGTGGAACGAGTCCATATCTAAGTGAGAAGGCTCGTGGGTTCCGACCCAAGGATACGAAGCGGCACCTCAGCGGGAGGCTTCGGCGGCTCAGGCCCAACGTGGGAGAAGACAAGTCGACATCTCAGCGAGAGGGCTTGTGGGTTTTGACCCAACGGTACGAAGCGGCACCTCAGCGGAAGGCTTCGGAGGCTTAGGCCTAACGGGAAAGAAAGCAAGTCGACATCTCAGCGAGAGGGCTTGTGGGTTTTGACCCAACGGTACGAAGCGGCACCTCAGCGGAAGGCTTCGGAGGCTCAGGCCTAACGGGAAAGAAAGCAAGTCGACACCTCAGCGGGAGGACTTGTGGGTTACGACCAAAGGTTCGAAGCGGCACCTCAGTGGGAGGCTTCGGGGGCTGAGGCCCAGCGTGGAAAGCAACAAGTCGACACTTCGGCGGGAGGACTTGGAAGTTCCAACTTCAACGCCACGTCGTGGAGGGAAGGCAACGGGCAAGCTCGAGCCCCAGGTGAACACGACGGGAGTTGCGAGACCTCGTCGATAACGTCGGACTTGGTGGTGCTCGTGCAGTGGTGCGACGTCAGCCAACTGATTCGGAAGGATATCACAGAAACCTTTCGCAGCAGACGGCAGAGGACACTGACGGTCACGAGCGACATCACTTCAGCGCGACAAGCCCGAGAGAGCATTATATCAAAACAGGTGGGACCCTTTCCTGTTTTCTCCGAGGTCTTGCATGTCGGTGACGAGGTCAATGAGCAAAAGAAATAGAGAAACAATGGCTGATTCAGGCGATGAGGGCGTGGGAGAAAATCAAGCATCCGCGGTGGAGAACGCTGGCGCACGCAACCTGAAAGAGAGGGAAATGGAAATTGAGAGCTTAAAACTTCAAGTAGAGCTGGAAAAGCTGAAGTTGGCGCAGATGCAGATGAGATCAAGCAGTGGAGACCGGGATCAGAGGGAGCAGAACAGGATGGGAGACTACGCGAAGGATCTGAGAGCGGTGCTAACCAAAATGCCAGACACCGAGTCCTTAGTGCCTGCTTGGTTTAAGAACGTCGATACGTTGTTGGCATCCCTCAAAATTCCCGAGGAGGTTCAGGGCGCCGTTATCCTGCCCTTCTTGAACGAAAAGATGAGAACGTTCAGTGCGAGCCAGTCGTCTGGACAAATAATGCCCTACGCGGAACTGAAGGCCAAAATTCTGAGAGAGCTAAAAATGACAGCAAATGAATATCGAAGATTATTCTATGCAGCACGTAGGGAAGAGGGAGAGTCGTGGGCTCAGCTTACCACGAAGCTAGAGACGTTCTCGTTATACTACCTAAGTAGTCGAGAGATTAAAACGATCGATGAGCTGAAAGAGCTGATAATAGCAGACAGAGTGAAACAGGTGATGCCCGATGACGTGAGAACGTATGTGCTTCAAAATGAAACGAACGGGTGGCTCAGGCCAAAAGAGATAGCGGAGCTTGCCGAAAATTTCGAGGAAAGCTGCCGGGGCAAGAAGGCTTCTGCCAAGGATAAGCCATTTGCAAAACCGCCCAACAGGGGTAGGTACGAGAACCCGAAGGAGACTAGATGGTCCGCGTCCGGTAGCACAGGACGTAATGAGGAGCGGATAAACCAACCGAGGTGTTTTAACTGTGGCGTTGTGGGCCACTTTCAGCGAGAGTGCACGCAGGCGCGACGGCAGGGGGATCAAAGTCAGAAGGACCGCAAAAGGTCCGAGCAGGGCAAAGTGGTGGCTAACGTGACGTTGCTTCCGGAGCAGGAAGTTGAGCCAGAGGAGATACATGAGAACCATGTAAGAGAAGATGGTGCAGCACCTAAGTGGGTGAAGTTACTGGCAGCGAACCAGCCCGTTACGGCATGCTTAGATTCGGGATCGGAGATCACAGTACTGAGATCGGACGTCGTGCCAGCGTCGTGCTTAGAGCAGAGTTGTGGAAAGATAAAGTTAAAGGGAGCGTTTGGACAAATGGTATCTGCAGATTTGGTCTATGTTCCTCTTAGCCTATCGGAGGAGGGCGGCAGCGTCAGCCAGCAGGTGCCGACATTGTGTGCAGTGACAAAGGAGCTGTCGAGTGCCCTTAATGTGTTGCTTAGTACGGAAGCATACGAGGAGCTGAAACGAGTTAGGCGTGTGTTGGAAGATGAGGCGAGAGAAATAGACACCATGGAAAAACAAATTCAGAAGGATAACTCACTGACGACTGAGGCTCTAGAAAACGATGGCATGTGCCAACCTGAAATCGAGGAGGGGGAAGTCGAGGAGGCTGCCGTTGGAGCCGTGGAGGTAGAAGAAATGCAGGTAGACGGTAGCGTAAGTGACCCCAACTTTACGCGAGAGCAGAGGGAAGACCCAACCTTAACGGATGCATGGGTGCAGGCTAAAGATGGAACTCATGGAATGTTAGTCGAAAACGGACTGTTGTTCCACAAAGAGGAATGCGAGGGGAAGGTTTCCAGGCAGTTGGTACTTCCGGCCACGCGTCGTCGCGTGGTGCTGGAACTCGCTCATGATATGCCATGTGGGGGTCATTTTTCTCAGCGTAAGACAAAGCAGAGGATTAGAAGTGCGTTTTTTTGGCCCACCATGGCAGCGGATGTTAAGAGACATTGCCAAACCTGCCATACGTGCCAGACGTTCGCACGGAAAAAGATGACTGATCGGGTTCCGATAACGCACCTCACTAGGCCCGAGCAACCATTCCAGGTGGTGTATATGGATTGTATCGGTCCCCTGGAACCGGCATCGGCACGCGGATACCCATATGCTCTCAGCGTGGTGGATTTATGCACGCGCTGGGCGGAAGTGGTACCGCTGAGAGCACTAACGGCAAAGGCTACATGTCAGGCACTATTGGAGGTGTTCACAAGGTATGGGACGCCTGAGGTAATTTGTTGCGACCAGGGCACAAACTTCGCATCGAGACTGACGGGCGAACTCGCGGAGCGATTGGGAATCGGAATTCGGTTCTCAACGCCTGAACACCCACAGAGCAACGGAATTGTGGAAAGATGGAATGGAACCTTCAAGGCAATGTTGCGACATGTCATCGCCGACCACAATCGTTGTTGGGATCGCGGCGCTGGCGATAGCGGTCATCAACTGTTTACGTGTTGTTGAACCGGTGTGATGCGTCATTCCCCGAGACGGGTAGCAGCAAGGAAAATCCCACACTGGCGCCCAGACATGATATGCTGCTCGTCTGGAAGGATGGCCGCAAACTGGGTTCGTTCTTACATTTTACGTAGTCAATTTTGCGTTCCTGAGTTTGCCCACATTTGAGGGGGCGTTTCTTCGCAAGCCTAAGTTTATTGACCTGCAGAAGCCTCCACTACAACACGGTGCCGTCTACAGACGACGCCGACAGAAACGTGAGTGAGGACGACCTTTCGACGCTCGGTGCACTGGCGGATAACGCCGCCGGTGACATAAAACCAGACGCTAAGCCTGCTGTCACAGTCCCGGCAGCCGCATCATCACAGGGTGGTTTAGCAGAACTAAGAGCGGCCATGATGATGCTTCTTCACTTACAACGAGAACAGATGATGCGCTCAAGCCCCACTCCTGCTGGAAGCACGCCCCCAGGGACTACCTCAGGCTTTCGCTTAGCGTTCGGGTTTTTTCGGGGTACGCAGATAGAAAGTCGGTCGCGATGTTCGTCTCGGAACCGCGGGACTAACAAGCTGCGTCACGAATTGAGGACGAAACCATCCTCACTCGCCTTTTTCTGATTGCGCTGACAGACAGTGCAGCACTGTGGAGGCAAAGACAAACCAAATTCACAAGTATGACAGATTTCGAAGGGCGATTAAGGACGGAGCTTCTGCCTCCGGATTGCAGCATGCGGATTAGGGTCGAGCTGCGCGCGCGCACACAGCACCCGGAAGAGTCACTTATCGAGTTTGTAACGGCTCTCCAGGGCACGTACGATATAATAATAATAATAAGAAGAAGAAGAAGAATAATAGTTTCATTCCTCATCAATGATGAAGGGCAGGCCGGAGAAAAATGCTCCAAAAGAAACAGCTTGACGGGTTTCCGGCCCCTTACAGTGGCAAAACAGACGGCAGCAAGAACAATAAATAGGTTATAAAACAGGGAATGGAAATAAAGAATGAATTACAGTGGCTTGACAGTCATTCATGATTCCATTTTTTAGCATTGACACTACAAATTTCACATGTATTCACCTAAGGTCCAAATCAATACTTGTGAGGCTGTTGAGTTAAAACGATAAGATGTGTTTGAGCATTTGTTTACCATAATTTGTTATGTGAGGCATCATCTTCCAATACTCAGTGTGACGAGTGGAATACGCCTGAATATTTTAGGTCAGTGCTGCAAGTTCAGCTAGAAAGCGAGAATTTCTTTTTAGAGCGCAGCTCTTAGGGGCCCGTTTCCTGCCTGAGCGGCGTCGGCGTCGGCGTCGGCGTCGGCGTTGGCGTCGGCGTCGCCGTCGGCGTCGGCGTAACCGCGCCCCTCCCCTCCTCCTTCTCCCCCTCCTCCTCCCCTCCTCCTCTTCCCCCTCCTCCTTTTCCCCCTCCTTCTCCTCCGGCCTCCTTCTCCTCCTCCTCCCCTCATTGTCTAGTATGGTGCGGGGGGGGTCACGTGACCTCGGGGGGAGGGGGTCACATGACCTTGGGGGGGGGCGAGGAGGAGGAGGGGGAGGAGGAGGAGGGCAGAGGTCCGGGGGGTCACGTGACCTCGGGGGGAGGGGGTCACATGACCTTGGGCGGGGCGTCACGTGACTTCGGCGGGGGGAGGGGTCACCCCCGGGGTCACGTGATCTGGGGGGGGGGAGGGGAGGGGGTAGTCACGTAATGCTTAATTTGTTGTTTTAGGCGGTGAAGGAGAGGAAGGGGGTGGAGGAGGAGGAGGAGGGGAGGAGGACTAGCAGGCATGATCACGAGGGAGGAGGAGGAATATACCCTCGCCTCAGTACCCTTCCCTCCTCCTCCTCAAGAGCTGCGCTCCAATTCGGCGTTACAGGAGTTGTAAACGGCTTTCACTTTTTTTTCTTCGCTTTTAAAACTAACGTTCAACCTGTGATTATATAAATTATGTGCAGTAATAATTGCAGAGCGCGTAAAGAAGTCGGCAGCATGAGTGTCATACGGAGCGTTACATATAATTATGATAATTTTATTTTGAAGTAAAAATATCTTACCTAAATTTGTTGACGTGGTCGTGCCCCATACGAGGTGACAAGAACTTAAGTATGAGTAGAAAAGGGAGTCGTATAGAAGTAGTCGCACAGAAATTGGCAAAACAGAGCGATTGCAATTAACCAGCCCGACGATACAATATAGCTTACTGACAGGGATGGGCAAAATACACTTCGTCAAAAATGTATTTAATTACAAATCAAATTGCATTTTCAAAAAAAAGCATTTAAGTACAAGATACAAATACAACCAAATGTATTTGGTCTCCTCCAAATACTTTTCCAAAAACATTCCTCAAAATGTGGGTCAGCGACATCAGGGCACCTGCAACGGGTTTCTGGGTATCTCATTTTAATTTTGCATCGCACGCTCGGGAGTTAGTGTGCGAGGCTTTAGTAACGTAATAGAAATATAGTAAAAAAAATGCAATCAGCTTGGACGTAATAGGTGAAAAAAGTACAGAGCTTCAAGCAGCTTTTTTTGTCGATTACATTTTGGTATAGACAAACAAATAACCGAGACGACTAAGACGCACAGCACTAGCTAGAGAATTTATTATTGTTGCAACTCGCACCAGTTACGAAAATCTGGATGACCTACGCATTTAGAATGTTCCAGGCAAAAATATGGATTGAAATCAGGCTAGAAACCATCACAAGTAGTCACAGGCACTTATTTAGCCAGTCTGCCAGGGAACGTCAATTTCGTCACTATTCTTGGCCTGCACTAGCACGTAATCACAGTCATTAAACGCTTGTGCTTGATTAAGAGACATTGCATTCGGTGCATAACGTAGTTTTCTTACTGCTCTGGACAGTGGCTTTAAAATGAAGCCGGAGGCGAAAAAGAAAAAAAAGCCCCATGGCCGAATAAAGGATGGAGACTATATCTTACAACCACATGCATAAAAACAAGAATTGTCGTGACAATAAATTTGATGGGTGTATTTTTGACCACAAAATTGTATTTGATTACAATTCCATTGGAAATACCCACGTTTTAGAATTTAAATACACACGTCAAATACATTACTCAATTCGTAATTAAATACAAATGCAAAATACACACAGTATTTAAAATACGTATTTCAAATACTTGTATTTGAAATACTGCCCTTCCCTGCTTGCTGATAACATGATTTACGTGGCAGTCCCATGATATGTTTTCAGAAAAAAGAACGCCGAGTGTTTTAAAAGAACACACAATGTCAATTGGTGACGCGTTTAAGATAAGGCTAGTGTTGTACGAGACTTGTTTATTTTTAGGACGAAATATAATGGCTTTCGTTTTGCTTGTGTTAATTTTGAGCGAGTTTTCATTTGTCCATGCATTTAATTTTGATAATGTTTTATTTGCAAGACTGAGAAGTAAGTTTGGCTTGTCGGCAGAAAAAAATAAGCACGTTTCGTCAGCACACATAAAAAGTTTAGCCTCCTTATCTACATTAACTATATCATTCACATATATGTTGAACAGAAGCGGACCTAATATACTACCCTGGGGAACGCCAGAAGTAATTGGTTTGACGAAAGAAGAAAAACCACTTAAATGCACATATTGCTGTCTATGTTTTAAGTATGACCTCAAAAGCGTCAGCGCACGACCACGAAAACCATAACGTTCAAGTTTTTGGAGTAGGAAACTATGGTTTAAACAATCGAAAGCTTTGGTGAAATCCATAAATACTCCTAAAACTAGCTTTCTATTCTCAAAGTTCTCCAAAATAACTTCTTTCTCTAGTAAAAGTTCTGTTTACGTGGAAAGATGTTTTCTGAAGCCGAATTGTGCGGCGTTTAGCAGGCCATGCCTGTCAG
This sequence comes from Ixodes scapularis, assembly GCF_016920785.2. NCBI lineage: Eukaryota > Metazoa > Arthropoda > Arachnida > Ixodida > Ixodidae > Ixodes > Ixodes scapularis. The sequence continues at coordinate 103,804,466 of NW_024609882.1, forward strand.
AAAATGAACTTAATCCGGTTATGCAATATTTTTTTCGAAAACTTCAGAAGAGACAGGTAAAATTGAAATAGGACGATAATTGCCCATGTCATATGTTACACCTTTTTTATGTATCACTGATACTTTGGCTAATTGCATTCCTTTGGGGAATACGCCTGTTTCGATAGCAATATTAAAATGTGTTAGTGGTAGAGGGACAAGATCTATGACATATTTAACCGGTCGGATCTGATTATTGTCAGCGTCAGTAGAACTACTGTTTTTAATAGCATTGTTAGAGATACAACTTCCGGGGGAACAACCGGCTCAAGGAATATAGAATTTACGTTGCTTTCATCAATATATCTACATGGATTGCGGTCGACAGCGATATTGCCTTGGTTAACAAAAAAAAACAAAACATTAAACGCGTTTGCTAAAGGACTGCCAGTCGACGTTACGCCATCTATAATCAGCTTCTCAATAGCGTTCTGCGAGCGGTTTCAGTGTAGCACCAAGTTTAGGTTTCTCCACATTACTTCTGAACGCCCTTGAGATGCTTGAAACAGGGCGGAGTAATAGTGCGCCCTTGCGGTTCGTAGTTCTTTTGTTACGCTATTTCGATTGATTTTGCAAATCTCAAGCCTTCTCTGGCTCTCTCTTTTTCAAAAAACGGTTATATAATGCATTCTTTTCTTTACTTTTACACAATAATTCCTGTGTTACCCATGGTTTGCGAGCACCTTTTGGCACTTTCAAAGGTTCTGATAGAAAAGGACTATTATATAGTGCACAAAAGAGCTCCACGAACTTATCGTAAGCCTGATCTGCGCTGTCTTTTCTAAATATATCATTCCAATCAGTACATACAATACATCGTCGAAAGTTGTCTAGTTTATCTTTCGTTATATTTTGAAAATATAGATTAGATTTCTTAGTATTTTTTGAGGAAAACATCTTCACACACAGGAATATTGAAAGATGATCGCTTAAGTCATAGGTTATGACACCACTGTGAAACCTAAAGGTTTGACGATTGGTTATGAAAAGATGAATGGCTGTTTCAGAAAGCAGTGTTATCCGAGTTGGTGTTTAAAATGCATTAATGCAATCATTAGAATTAATTATCATGAGCATTTCTCTATTCATAACAGTGTCTGCAAGCATGTCAATATTAAAATCACCGCCGCAAATAACATTGTAGTTGTGGTCGTTTATAAACATGAGAAAACAATCAAGGAATTAAAAAAAAGTCGCAACATTGCCATCAGGTGGGCGATAACAGACTACAAATACGTTTTGGTTAGAGCGCACGCACAATACCTCGTAATCTTTTGTAACAGCACAATAATCGATTAGGAATTCGCAATTCATATCTCTCCTAGATAGTAAAGCCACCCCCCCCCCCCCCCACCACGTCTAGAAGTACGATTTAGGAAGTGGGTGTTGTAGGCGGGCAAACGAAGTACATTATCGTTATCCGAATATAATGTCTCAGTTAGCATGACAATGTAAAACAAAAAACCAAACTGGTAGAGTAGGAATTCATTATCTGGCGCCTTATTTCTTGCCGGTTGTGCGTTCACGTGTGAACATTTTAAGGACCGTTCATGGTCAACATGAAATTTTAGTTCTTAGGGAGCTATAAAACACCGATCAGCCATTTTTAAATATAAAGTTCGCAAAATATAGGTACAAAGTAAAAAAAGAAAGGACTCAAGCAATCTGTATACATTGGGTTTCACACCCCTCAGCTTTTTTTTCTGTTCAAGCCATACCTCCCTGGTGCTTTGTCCGGCGAAGCGAATTATAATGCCCCGAACTCTGTCTGCTCTTGAGGGGAGTCTGTGTATATCGGTTACTTCGCTTTCATTAAGGGGCGGGATCTCTGGCCGGGTCGCGAGCTCATTCAGTTTGCAGAGCAGATCTTGATTCACAGTTTGAGCGATTCCGTGAATCTCAAGGTTCACCCTATTGAAAATCGCTCTGATGGGACTTCAAGACTTTTTTAAAGGGTGTGAGGGGACTTCAGGAATTTTTGAGATGTTTGAAGGGGACACCTATATTTCCTGGTGGGTTCACTGGCCCGTCAGAGGCTCTCCTGAAATGTCTAAAAGGCCCTTTACAATGCTTTGAAATGTCTGAAAGCCTGTCAAGAACTTTTCTAATGGAGTCGGGAAAACCTTCAGGCTTCTTGAGATGTCTGTGGGCAACGGCCTAGGTGGAGAAAACACATTTCGCAGAATTAATGAATATAGCTGCTTATTGTACGCTACGGGGGAAAAATAAGTATTCGTAGAATGCCGATCGTGTGTGTGTACGGGTAAGATTTTTATTACTGCTCTTCTATCAAATGCGAGTGGGCTCCTGGACCCGTCTTTCACTGCCCGGGTGTTCGGTCACCAAAGAGGCCTCTGAGGGCGACCGCCCCATGTGGAGAATTGACGAGCCGCAGGCCGAGTGGTGTTAGCCAAGCGGCGTTTTGAGGCGAACGCAATCCTGTCCGCTCGAGGCGAAATCCGTGCAACCATGTATAAAAAAAAAAAAAAAAGCCGAGAGCAGTGCGCGCTTTCCAGGAACGGGGACGCACGCGGGAGCGACTCGTTCAAGGAATCCGTCCCTCCACGGGGGACTGTCCCCAATAAGCAATCCACATTGCGCCTCTCTCCGCCCGGCGATGGTGAGAGGGTGCAGGGCTGCCAGGCCAGCGGTCGAGGGAGGAGGGTGGTGTGTGCAAGCGAGGGAGGCCAGCCGCCAGTATAGCCATTTTCTCTCTGCTCGTGTGCGGTTCCGGTTATCCCACGAGCCGGGATGTTTGGAGCGCACCAATTTCCTCCAGGAAGGTGAGCATGCATGGTATTGAGGGCTCGCCCCTTGGACTGTTTTGATCCGTGCAGTTTCTTTCTTGGTACCGCAGGTGAACCATAGTTCAACGCAAGCCGCCTTCAGCACCGCTCGAGCGCCATTGTGTTCAGCGCATTCAAAGAGATGGTGGCCGGTGTCGGCTTACTCGCTGCAAAGCCTGGCAGTCGGGGTCAGCGTCCCACCGCATGTCGTGCCTGCGCACCCGGATTATGGCACTGTGGGTCCTGAGACGGTGGATGACGGCCGCTGTCCGGACTTGTTCTTTGCGCCTCTTCGTCCGTCCGACTTCAGACCAGCGAGCGAAAAATACGCTGAAGACGCCGGCGCGATGTCATCATAAACGAAACTGTGACTGTGCTCGGGATTTCTCAACGGCGGGGGGTGCTGCTTACGAGTTCCTGGTTTTCGCTAAACGTGCTTACTGAGGCTGTGTATGTGTCCGTGAGGTGCTCCTGCTCGGTTTTATCAGCTGAACTACCGTACGTCCGGAATATACCCAGCGGCATTGTGAGTACTTTGAAAGGTATTTTTCTTTGGGATAAAGAAGTCAAGTGTTCCTGTTTGATGTGATCTCTTTCGTCTACAGCTCCTTGCACCGGGTTTGAACAAGCGTCGCTTTTTATCACCTTTTTGAGTTATAATATGCATGTAAAACTAAATGACGGCAATAAGTTTTCAATAATGTTTTAAAGTGCGTTTTTGTCTATGGTTCACAGCCATTTGGGCGACTAATGGGTTGATGGGCTAAAGGGTCTGACGGGTTGAAGGGCTGAAAGGCTGTGCGGCTAAAGGGTTTTTCTGTAGGGTATTTTCGAAGGGTCTTGAAGGCCTGTGAGGACCCATAATCCTTCAAGGCTGACGGGCCCTTTAGAAATATATTCAATAGGGCAGTTTTCTGCTACGCCATTCGAGGTCGTGAACTGCTGATTGCAGATCTTGTTTGCGTTCTAGGTGCTCCACACGTTCCTGCCATTTGTGTAGGCCAGCTATTTTATTGTCGTGTTGGTTTACTTGCTTCAAAATGTCATCATATTGGGCCGCTATCACCTTTTGGGATTTTTCGATGCTCTCCACTGTTTCTTTAAGTGCCATGAGGCTGGCCAATTTTTCTTTTATGATAGCAAGGATGACTGCAATATCATGCTCCTTTTTTTGTTTCCCTTTCTGACTGCCCTGCTTTTTGCATCGCGGCACTTCCATGACCCCTTAAAGCTGTCGTTCTTAGCAGATATGCCCGAGCAATCCCCCAGGTGATATTTGCATTTGCATTCGGTGCAAGACATAATGCAGTCATCATCAGGAAGTGCATCGTCACAGAGCACGCAAGACACGTCATCATCGCTACACACGAACGGCACTGTATGGCAGCAGCGACAGCGGGAAAGTTGGAAACCACAGCCGGCTTAAAGAAGGAATGACCAACCTGTAAACAGTACCAACGATAGTTTAGGCGGTGTGCTTGATCGGGCTGAAGCCGCTGCCAATTTGGTCACGAACACTGTGGATCTTCTTTTTTAGGCGTACGTGGATGGTAGGGGTCGTTGCAATCGCTGGGGGCGTTTCGAAGCCAAGGCACGTGGTGGTGATGGAGCGTTTTGCAGCCAAAGCACAGGGTCGTGATGTCACGCTGTTATGGCTTGGTAATTCTTGCTTGTATGACACCGCAAGATCTGTAAACTGTACGGATGATAGTTTAGGCGATGTGCTTGATTGGGCTGCCGCCGCTGCCCGATCAATATCTGTTTGCATAGATCGCCGACGCCGCAGCCCCAGACGCGGAGAAAGTAATGCGTCTGCGATGTAGTTGTGTGGACGGGCGAATTTAGCTACTGCCGAGGTTGTGGCCGCCGACCATATAGAAGCTTCAGGCGCCCCAAGCGGTCGCAGCCCCGTCAACGCGTACAGGAGAGCGGCGGCCGAGCGCGAACCACAGGGGACTCGTGACAAGGAGCCAATGGGAATGTATCATGTACCCATCGATTCGCTGCTACAGACTGCAGGCTTCGCTCCATTGGAAAGGGGAATTTAGCTGGCGTTTGTCGCGGCTTCGAAAGCTGAAAATGCCGGATCGCTTCATAAAACAAAATAATGCTTTAGCATAAAAGAAACAACGAAAAAGACACACATTGCAGGGCTGTTTTATGCAGTCCAACTATGAGGAGCAGGAAATCGTCACGAATGACAAGTGATGAGGCCGCGAATAACTAGAAACTAAACGTTTAATAGGCCGAACTTGAGCCCAAAACAAAATAGAGAAAGGCCAGCGTCGCAGGCGTCGATGTCGGCGAAACAGCAGGATCGAGCGCTGGGACGAGACTGACTTCAGACCGCCACCCGGAGCACGTTTTGTACCCGCGTGGGTTTGTGGAACATTTCGCGTAGAATCTTCGGCGCGTAGAACATTCGTAACTCGATCCCACGACAAAGTTCTCCAACTGACGAGAATGACAAGTTGAAAGAATGAGCAAAAGAAGAGTTCGCTCCCTGGAATCGAATCCGGAGGCTCCGCGCAAGAGCCGAGCGCGGAAACCATTCGGCCTGGCACTCGCTCGGCAACGCGCTTGGCAATATCACTCATACATGCTATACCCTTGCCACACGGGCAACTGAAATGCCATTTACAACGAATGACATTTGAGCGAACGGCCAATCAGCGCGCGACACTCCGGGCGTGGCGCATTCCACGCGCGACAGATTGCGAGCTGATTCGCCGATCACACAAATGTCATTCGTTTTACATGGCAATCGAGTTGCCCGTGTGGCACGGGTATTATTGGCGACGTGCGGGGTCAAAAGCGTCGCTGTGGTTGGCTCACCACAATTAGCCAAATGCTGACAATGACGTCAGCAAAGGATGTCTCATTGACGCTAATAAGAGGAATGTAAGAACTTCAATTTTAAAGGTGTTGGCAGTGTTGCTTTGAGAGCGTTATTTTAGGCTTTCACCATGCTCATTACAAACACCATCGAACTTGTTGTTCACAAGGTAATGACGTCACGAAAGGTAACCAAACGAGGGCGCCTCCGAAACATCTCGCCGCTAATACCCCTGTCAGACGGACACGTTAAATGACATTTAAGCAAAATGTCATTACAGGTCGGCCGATCTGCGTGTTTAAAACGTCACGCGGCGCGTGCACGCGCCACGCGCCGAACAAGGATCACGAGCTGATTCGCCGAGCGGTGAATGACACTCGATCAAAATGACATTTACTTTCCCGTCTAACAAGGGTTATTACAAACCATTTTCGGGACAGAAATGTGTCTAAGGTGCGTCCTGCGGCACACCTTAGACACGTCGTTTAACTAAAATCCATATTCCTTATATGGGGAGTTCACTATAAACAAACTTGGGATACGAATTGGAGTGAATGGATAACAAAGAGAACCTACATAATAGCCACGGCAGTGGTCGCACCTTCTTCAAGTAAGTTGCGTTCAGAAAGGCACTAACCGTTAGGGGGCGGTTTGTTAAGATTTTGAGAGGTCATCCAGCTTTTAGTTAGTTTCCTGTCCTGTTCTCTGCTTATCAATGTTCGCTTACAGAGTGTTTGCGAGAGAAATAAGTGAAATAAGTGACGGACTGACGACAAAGGGGAAATAAACAGAAGAAAACATCGACGTTTTGCCGTAGCGGAATTAAATATACAACAAGGAAAGCAAAAAACTATTTTTTTTTTGCCTTTTTTTCTTTTTAATTTATTTTATATTTTTTGACAGTCAAGTCTGCGCTGTTATCGTAGGCCGTTTCCCAGTCTGTGTTGTGCCTCAGTGTGGCAATCTTTACTTCAGTAAATCCATGCCTTCTTTTTGAGAATTTGTCGGGGGAAACTCTAAAAAACAAAAGGCGCCTTTGGGAGGCGAGGGGAAACCACATTGTACGATCTTTGGGCTGAAATATGAGTCACAACCGGCCAAAAAGGGATGTTTTTTCACAAGCTCAATCGAAGTCACCGTAGCTAATCGGAGCAAGCAACACGATTTGGTGGCTCGAAAGAATGTTCACGTTTGCTCGTGCCACGCCCAAGCCACTTCATACCGAAAAACTCGGAAAATGGCGGAATGTGAATTTGAGATAATGAGTACAAGATACTCAGAAAGGTAATCAAAATAGAGTATAAAATACTCTCGATCATAAGTATTTCCGAGATACCAAGATACTTCAAAAGTATTTGAAATATAGTATCTCTAGTAGAGAATTTGAGATAGGTACAATTCTGGTCTCCGCACGAAGGCAACAAGACGAGACGAGCTCCCCTTCAGCCACTCTAGGGGGGAAAAAAAACAGGTGTACAGTTTTTACTTATGCTCCCCCGAACAGGGAACAGACTTGCGCATTTGTTTTCTCCGGGCCGCCATGCCGCTATTCTCCGAAGTGGACCACGTGAGGAGCAGAGCACCCGCTGTGCAGGAAAGCCACCGCTACGGTCGCTCCGCCGACGTACGTTGCCCTGCTTCCGCCTCCCTCTTTTCCTTTTCCTTTTGATTTATTATGTTTTATTTGTTTTTTTTTTTTTTTTATGCGAAAGCAATAATTGTTTTATGGAGCGGAGCCGGCGTTGTCCGTAACCGCGAAAAATGGCAGAAAAATTCTCTCTGCGCCGTAACGGCTCTTAAAATGGTTGAGACGCGGCCCGCACGCCTAATAGTTCCAAGAAACGCCAGCCCACACTCCTGGCGTTGCTACCGTACGCTGTCGCAGCAGCGCACACCCGCTGCTACCCAGAGCCCGCCGGACAGCGTCCACGGAGGCTCCCCGACCGGCCTCGGCAGAGGATAGCGGGGCGCGAAGCTTGAAGGGGTACTCTACGCATACGAACGCTTTCGTATTCCTACACGTAAGCAGTCTCAAGTGTCATCCTGTAATTTCTTATATGCGACGGCGTCACGCCGAATTCAGTCACGTGACAAGCAAGGCATCCAGGGCCGTGCAGAAGAGCCGGGGCTACGGACGCAACTCTGCTACTGTATGGCAGCTATACACTCCGTGCGACGCGACTGGCGCGCCGCCTCGCGGCCGGTACCGAAGGTAGGCAGTGAGAACCCCAGAGAAAACGAAACCGAAACCACGCCGACGTACTTTGGTACGCATTGAAGTCGGAGTGGTGCGGTTGCGCTGGGTTCACAGCATGAAGTTCTGCCTGTGCCGCGTCATTAAGTGCTTCAATAGTTATGCGTCGTATCTCGTGGGGACAAAGTTTCAGTTTTTCACCTAGCCGATGTTTTGTGGGACAGTGACAACGATGGACCCGTGCCGTACGACGCGAGAAATTTGGTCTCCCGATCATGCCTGCCACTGTGTCGGCATGGCTGACATATTCTACACTACCGCTTTACGCTCTGCGTTTGTTTTCGTACAAATAACGCCTACATGTGTCAGCGCCGATGGGACGAACTGAAGTGCCATCCCACACTCGCGGGTATTCAGTGCCCATTTCGTTGGAGGAACGCCCTCCAAAGAAGTTTCGTCCCCATCGTATGTGTCGATGATATTTCCGGACAAGTATGGCACGCAATCTGTACTTCATCTAGAAAGATCTGAACGATTAAAAAAAAGTGACAAATATGAATCTAAAGAAAACAACAATGAAACTCGGAATCACTAGAGTATCGACGTTTGAGTATGGAAGTTTATGTGGTGTGCTTTCTTTCTTGATCAGCCTCCTTTTGGATGTGGAAACGCTGACACCCCGAGTTCTGTAGACAACAATTTTTTTTTCTCGGCTTTAGAGCCACTTATCGCAAAGTAGTTCGAACTGGAAGTGCCATACACTGGTCCCTTCCTATCTGTAAAGTGTGCACCTCCCACAATGAGTGGTATTATCTGACAGGCCTTTGACGGTCAAAGCCAGTTCCCATTTAGTTACGCCGCCCGTACTAAATTTCCATCTCGTTTCGCTATGCCAACTCTTTTTGTTAAAATAAGTGTTGTGCCAAGTTACGGTTATGTCAAAGTACCTGTGCGCCGAAAATCAGCATCTCGCACAACAGGTTATTACACAACAGCTGACCGCATAACCCTTGGCGGCCAAACCGTGTGTTGGCCGACAACTTTGTTTTCTCGGCTTTAGAACCACCTTTCGTAAAGTTGTTTCGATTGGAAATACAGTCCACTATTCCCTTCGTACCTCTAAAGCCTCCACCTCCCCCGACCAATGGTATCCTCTTGGCAGCCTTTTCATAGCCAAAACCCGTTCCCATTGAGTTACGCCGCCCAAACCAAAGTTTCACCTGGTTTCCTTATGCCACCTTTTTATATTAAGTGCTGTGTCATGTTACAGTCAAGTCCAATCACCTGTGTGCCCGAATCTGCACTTCGCACAGCCCGTTATAACACAATATTTTGGGTCCAATATTGGATATCCCGTACAGCTTTATTTCTTTATTCGTTAGAAACATAACTTTGACGCCTGCTGTCTTAATGAAACTTGGTACACTTCGTGCACAAACTTAGTGAACATCTCACTCGCCTCCTATATCATCGTTCCAGCAGTCCTACGTTTACAGCGACGAGCGAAATACATTTCCCACTCAGAGCAATTATGGTGGCGGCCGTCTTGCTTTTCGGAAAATTGCTCCAACTCCTATTCGGCAGCAACTAGAGAAATTACCCCTAATAGCGACTCAAACCCAGTATATAAGACGTGGAGAACAGCTAAATGCCCTTCTGCCCCAGCGCTCATGCAACGCCACCCTAAACGTATCGGCTCAAAAAGCAAAAGGTTCGTCCGTGCGCGCTTCCGCCGCCACAGCTTGGCATGCGAAAAGGCGCCGCAGGCTGCTGAACGCGCCTCACTCTCGAACGCCAGCTCCTCCGCTAGCGGCGCTCCGCGCGTTTTTCAAAGCGCCCCCTATGGTTCCCGCACGGAGTGTATATGCAGTAACTGTAAACAGGGGTAGCTTAGGAAGATCCGGCTGACATTTCGCGCACCAGCTGTGTACAAAACGTTATTCAAATTGTACCGCCGTCTTCTGTGGTAGGTTTCTTGAAACAAGTTGGGCACCTGGAAGGTGCTCAACTTGATCTGTGAGTTGACGTGTTTGAGTGATTAAGGTTGGCGCGTGGTAGCTTTCCAAACTGTTCTCTGTGTCGAGGTACATTTGAAAAGTGCGTTTGTATCTCAGCAGTGTAATACGTTTATGATCATGTATCGATACTATCGCAATCTCTGGCAGGCTTGGTAGTTCGTTACATTTGTTTTCGAAAATTTTAGCTGCTGTGTAGTCACAAAAATACAAACAAAAAAAACCCCGCTGTGTGTGTGTGTGTGTGTTTTTTCTTCCTTTTTTTTTGGCCCCCGTTTTGTGTGATAGAATCTCGTTAAAGCCATATTTTTAGTGCGAGGGGTACCAGAATTTATATTATAAACCCAGCGGGGTAACCTCCTCTGTGAAGGCCTGGTTGCCTGGTTTATCTCAAAAGAATTTTTAAAAAAAGTAAAAAAGGGGGCTAACAAATCTACTTGGGATATTGCGTCGTATTGGTTTCTTGCAGACTAGGGTGCCAGGGTGTGGAAAGGTTCGGCTCCGTTGTCTAACCTCCCTCTTACCTGCCCTGGATCACTCAGGCACTTAGAATGACAAGCTTTGGCGACCCTTCCCTCAACGAAAAACACTATAAGCAAGTGAAAGTAATTGAACTACACCAAAAGTACAATAATAACATAGGCTCCTTCCTAATCGGAATACATTTTGAGAGTATGCTCGAAGTATATTCGCTATTAGTGTATATCAATTGCACTCAAAAGAAGTTTATTACTTTTAGAGTATTTAAACCACGTAAATAGTAGCATTTAGGAATGCATATACTGGACGCCTTAAATATACGTCACCAATAAATTTCCGGCGTGCGGAGCCTCTACACAACATGAACTCGAACTCCTACCCTTAGCGAAACCTAAGACGTTTGAAATATACCCCATTCTAATTTGAGTGTATTTGAAGTACAGTTCATAATTGTAAGTACACAATAAATAGACCGAAAATATACACTTCTTTTTTTTTTTACTTAGTACTAAAATTTATTTCTGAAAATCTTTTAAAATACCTTTATTTAAACTAAATTTGAAGTTCCCTTCATGAGTTCTGAAATATGTAAATACTAAATTAGTAGGCCCAAAATACCTTTCACATAGATTTTTTAAAATTTGTATTTTTTTCATGCAAAATATACTCCAACCCTAATAAAAATGCAGCGATGAAAAATATGTGCAGAATACTCTTAAAATACCTGGAAATCGTAAATACTGTTGTGTTATACTCTAAGTATCTTTTGAGTGCAATACTTTGGCAGTCTGACTTGAACTACCAAAGTATTGAAGAGCTCGCCTATCAGAAGTTCACTTCAAGCAGATTTGGAGTACACTGAAGCGCCTAAAGACAACATTTGATCAGTTTGTCAACTGAGTTCTGCAGCATCGCACTTATAAATCAGCGCAGTTTATGTTATTGTTTGCATTTTTTCTATCAAGAAAAGACCTGATGAGTTTCTTGCGCACGAATCACAAACGGGGTTCGGGGTCTACAACCACAACACTTGCTGATACTGGAAAGCTTCAGCAAGTGGAGTGAGCAGATATGTTTGGCGTGTAATTGTTTTAGCACAATATTAGTTCACTGAATGCGTATACTCACCATTGTACGTGATGTGAGTGTGACTTTAATATAGTGACGTTAATGACCATATTAAATAGTCAACTAGTAAAGAAAAGCAAAATAACTATTTTTAAGTGAGAAACTAGCTTCACTCGCCTCATCCTGGGTGGTGCTACGCAGAGAAGCAATAAATTTTTTTCTAGGAGCCGTTTTTATGGATATTGTTTTAGCGACTGCGCCGAATTATTAGTAGCTGTATTAATGCTTCTAGTAAAAGATATCGTCCACGAACTTCAAAACACTGTTTCCCCTTTGACAGACTCCCGAGGAGAATATCGAATACTTGGAACCTTCATAAGTGCAGGGCTGGTCACCGGCCAAATCATTACTTTCAATCAGAGCTGGCAGTAATGTAATTACTGTAATGAAATTACAGTAATTTAATTACTTGTTCCAGTAATTAGTAATGTAATTCATTACTCTTTGTAGCAGGTAATTTAGTAATGTAATGAATTACTCCAGCGACGGTAATTGTATTTAAATTACCTAATTACTTTTTCGCACCAGCCATATTTTTTTGTGTCCACAATACACAAGAGCGCTTTTCTTTTTATTTTACTTTTTTTTTCCTCTACACCTTTCCAAAAAACGCTCTTTGGCCGCCGCTATGTTGCTGATCATGTCGTATTACACCTGAGACTGCGGTGGAAGAAATCGAAAGAACTTTCAGTAGAAGGAACAGTCACAGAGAACGTCTCAAACTCAGCTAACTAATTTATTTCTCAAACAGCCTTAAGTACCCACGGAACTTTTTCCCAACCACACTCTACAGATAAACTCCTTTGTTGCAGACATTTCGAACCGGATGGAACACGCGCAAAAGATACAAAACAACCCACACATGAGACGAGGACTTAACAATGGGACACTGCGGATCATCGCAGTGACCTTGGGAGAGATCCGGTTCCATCCGGTTCCATCCGGTTCGAAATGTCTGCAACAAAGGAGTTTATCTGTAGAGTGTGGTTGGGAAAAAGTTCCGTGGGTACTTAAAGGCTGTTTGAGAAATAAACCAGTTAGCTGAGTCTGAGACGTTCTCTGTGTCTGTTCCTTCTACTGAAAGTTCTTCCGATTTCTTCCACCGCAGTCTCAGGTGTAATACGACATGATTAGCTACCACCAGCTCGCCTGCACTCTCACCGTCTTTTCACTAATGTTGCTGATGTTAATGCGGCTGGTGCGACTCTCGCGCCCGCTATCTGCTAGACATTTTCTGCCACTCTCTTGAACTGTGAAAACCCGCTCAGCGCGATTCTCTACCTATGTTTTGCGGTTTTGCATTCGACGTTTTCTGGCCCCTCTTGAAAGTTTCCGCTTACGTTTTATGATGCATACTGCGTACCCTCTCTGTGTTATCGTCCACTGTGAGAAATAGGGCTGGTAAGTGCCTTCCATTCGAGCTTTTCTGCTCGACATTCTCGGGAAACGAAGGAGGGGAAGTAGGTCGAACCAAGGCCCCTGGTGGAACGGCCCTCGACGCGATTTTGCGAACAATGACAAGTGTTCTCCCCCTCCCAGAGATAATCCGCGTAGGGTCCTCAGTCATTTCCAAAAATAGTTGTCCGGGTTGGAGTGGGAAACGGATCAGTCGCGTGCGTTCCTCTGTCCATCGGTAAACACGCAAGAGAGAGTTCTAGCTGTGTGCCATGAACTGTGTAAATAATGTAACTAAAGTTATCTGTAAAAGGAAGTTATCAATAGCTCCTTTATATTTAAAAGTATTCAAAAGTAATGCAAAAGTAATGTCATTACTTTTAAAAGTAATTTGTAATGGTAATTAATTACTTTCGGGCTGTGGTAATTTGTAATGTAATTCAATTACATTTCAGCAATTTTAAGCAAAGTAATTAGTAATGTAATTTAATTACAAACTATGAGTAATTTGGCCAGCTCTGCTTTCAATGTGCAGGCTATATAAGGCTCTAGAGCAGTCAACGGGACCGTCATTCAGGTGTTCAGTGCGTCATGGTGTTTGTGTTTGTGTTCGTTTCTAATGGGTTATTTGTGGGATGTATTTAGTAGTGCCTTCAAATACCGCAAGGACAATTTTATAACAAAATCCCCCCAAAAAGTGTAGAAAAAACTTTAGATATACGAAAAATATAATTCCTTGCCCCTAGAAATGTCATTTGTGCACTAAAAAGTGCACAAATGGCATCTTGAGGGCAAGGAATTATATTTTTGGAATATCAAAATTTTTTTTCTGATTAATATTTACGATATATTTTGAATACCTTTCGCACGTTTTTCGATTGGGGACAAAATAATACAGAAAAAATACAAAATGAATATTCGTATTCAATATATTTCAAGTTCTTTCAAGTGCTGCCTCCTTTTGCTAAGGGTACGCATACGCGAAGGCAACCTTGGGCGGAAAAATGTCGTTCGGGGTTCCTCGAATCACGGGGTCACCTAACCCCGGCCAGCTGAGGCTTTCCAACAGTCCCGCAGCTGGCCGCGCTCCATCCAGTGACGCCCTGCTCGCGGTCCGCTTTAAGCAGGCCAACTGCTACCAAAACCAATTTAAAAGATTGTACAAAAAGAAAAAAAGAAACGGCATTGTTTTGTGCTCGAACAGTCAGCAGCAATAGTATAGAACTATTTGTTTTTCCTTACTTTGCAATTTTTTTATTTATATTCCCGCCCTCGAGACTGCGACCGACCCTCGGACGGGCCACTCAGCAAAAAGTTTGGAGAACCCTGGACTAACGTGTAGTTGGAGTGTAACTCTGCTCGTCCGATGGCTCGGTCAGTAGTTCGTCCTTGGCTTCAGCACTCCCTCCGAAGCTCTGGCGGTCGATCCCCTGCTACATGTGGCGTTACAAGTTGTTTATAACGCATGAAATATGACATTGTTCATTCGAGACACTTTCACATCCACATCGCTGGCACATGTGTTCGGCTGATTGCAAGCGGCAAACGGGCGCGGGCTGGAACGGCGCTCGGAGGCGAACGCTAACATCATGGTCCTGAGTATGCTGTCTCGCTGTGGTGAAGGGCGGTGGGCGCGTTCATATATTGACTTGTGCCTTAAACGCACTTTTAATACATTTATTTCATAAATTTCTTAAGTATCTTTAAGGAGAATAAAGGTATATTCAGGGTGCATCGACCTTGCGGTTTGAAGTTTGTAAGAAGCAAGGCAAAAGAGGGCGAAGAACACATTAAAGTTGCATGTGTAGTGTACTGGGGATCGGCCAATTAAATTTGCGAAAAATAGGCGGAAAATATTTATATTAAGTTTCTCATAAATATATTCGAAACATGCTGTTTTTCGGCTAGGGTATTCACGTTCCAAATTCCGGACGGCACGGCAGCCCAGTCATAACACCATGAAGACATGCGGAGATTGACTTTTTAGAAACAGAAATAATATTGTTCTAAAAGCAACGTGAGGCAAAACAGAATTCATTTCGGTCAAACGCCTTTTGTCAAGCATGTCAAGAAGTCATCGGCCTCCTGGCGACATCTGAGGTGAAGGAAAACGCGTAAACTGACAACAAAGAGAAGACAACCGCCATTCTGCATTCATCATGAACTTCATTGCCCACAGTAACCACCGTTCGGGTGAAAAAAAAACAAAAAACATTTAAGTATATATAGGTGCCTATATTCCGGGATGTTCCTTTGTTCTGTCATGCATGTTCCTTTTCTCTCTCCTCGTCTTTTGGTCAACTGTTCTGTTCACCGTGTCATATTCCGGGATAACTTTATGTCGTTTTTGCGGAAGGATCTTAGGGCTATCTCTTTAAATGAAGGGCAAATGTACTCCGAAATACTTTTGAGTATTGCTGCTCAGCCCTGGCTCATGAAAAGGGATCCCCGTTAGAGCCGTGGTTCCTAAACTTTCGCGAAGGGTGGACGTGAAGCTGCAATGGTGTTCCGGGGAACTGACAACTTTCTCCTGTCCATGCCAGGGCGGCCTTGAAGTGCGTGATCGCCTGGTGGTCAACGAAACGTTAGAGACGTGAAGCCAAAATCGAGACCTGCTTGGTATCTGACGAACGCACTCCGATCATACAAAGGCGTAGTATTGTTGCGAAGTACTTTAGGCCAACTTTAAGAAAAATACGGCACTGCAACTGTTCAATTGTTGATAATGACGTGTGAAATTTGGGACGTAGTGGTCCGCGCCTTTATTCGTAGAAAATTTCATTGATGGGAATGATAAACGTATATGCAGCAGAGACTATTCCTCCTATTTTGATTTCACTTGATACTACACAATTGTTTTAAACGTAATGCATTCACGTGTCAAGCTCTAAATCGCCCTACTGCATTCTCCATGATCCTTTTATGACTCTGCCAAACTGCCTAGTAAAATAGTCGCGTGCCGAAACGTCCGTGCATCGAAAAGTATGTGCACCGAGAACTTTGCGCATCGTAACATCCAGACACTAAGACATGCTTGCTCCAAAAATTTGCACCAATATGAGATACACCAAAGTGAGTTTCACGATATATTTTTACTTATGAAACTTCTGTAGGAGAGCGTGTTAAACGTTCTAGACCTTTCCCTGTTTTGGCAAAGAAAACACCTGTGCTGGTCATTTCCACCCAGTTCTAGAAAAGGGTTTACAACACTATACGTCCACGACCTCAAAAGTCGTAAAAAGACGCATTATCTCTTTCTTGCCTTACTTCAGCCTTAAAAAAAGTCATGTTTCCACACCACCAAAGGCAGTTTTAAAGCTCAAATTCAGAGGCTTACATAATCTGGTTTTCAGTGCAGGTGCTAACTGAGGTGGTAGGAACACAAATAAGAAAAGTAAAAGAATGCAAAAAAAAGACTAAACGTATTGTAAAAAAAAAAGTGGTGGTGGTTTTGTGTATACACAGAATTTCTCACAATCTAAATCAGGTACCCAAACGGCACGGATCAGTGATGTCAGCCCCCCCCCCCCCCCCCCCCCCCCCCCCGAAAAGGGTTCAAACTTGTTTTAAAGTTCGAGCAAACGTAGAAAATATTACAAAACACACGTGCGGCACAAACGACGTCTACCTTTATGTGCTCTGTTCAACCGGTGTGATTTATAGCATTACGCTTTCCTGCGGTAGAGCCTACGTATAGACGAACAGGATGGTGTGTTAATGACCGGTTAAGGGAACACAATCTTTCTCCGAATTCCACGGTAGGGGGTCACCTACATCTGCATTGTCACGCGTGTAAGTGAACACCATCTTTACAAAGACATCAATAACTGGCAGATTCTGCGAAAACCACACAATAGGAAAATTTGTGAAGCTTTTAGTGTACTCCTCCCCTTAGCGAAAAGTAATACGTTTGAAATATACCACATTCTAATTTGAGTGTATTTGAAGTACAGTTCATAATTGTAAGTACACGAAAAATAGACCGAAAATATAAACTTTTTTTTTTTTACTTAGTACAAAAATATACTTCTAAAAATCATTTTAAAATACCTTTACTTAAACTACATTTGAAGTTCCCTTCATGCGTTTTGAAATATGTAAATACTAAATTAATAGGAACGAAATACCTTTCACATATATTTCTTGGAATATTTATTTAATTCATGCAAAATATACTCCAACCCTAAAAAAATGGAGCAATCAAAATTACGTGCAGAATACTCTTAAAATACCTGAAAATCGTAAATATTGTTGTGTTATACTCTAAGTACCTTTTGACTGCAATACTTTGGTAATTTGACTTAAACTACCAAAATATTGAAAAGATTCCCTTCTATAAGTTCACTTCAAGCAGATATGGAGTGCACTGAAGCGCCTAAATACAACATTTGATTAGTTTGTCAACTGAATTGCGCAGCATCGCACTGATAAATCAGCCCAGTTTATGTCATTGTTTCCTTTTTTCTATCAAGAACACACCTGATCAGTTCCTTGCACACCAATCACAAACGGGGTTCGGGAACTACAACCACAACATTTGCTGATTTTGGAAAGCTTCAGCGGGTGCTCTGAACAGGTACGTTTGGCGTGGTTTTGTCAGCACAAAGTTAGTTCGCTGAACGTGTATACTCACCATTGTACGTGATGTGAATAGTGACCTTAATATAGTGACATTAACTACCATATTAAATAGTCTACTACTAAAAAGGAAGGCAAAATAACTACTGTAAAATACTTATTTTTCGCGGGCTCAATATTTCGCGATTTAGATCAAAGTTGTAGTTTTGGAATAATTCGCAAATTCTAATTTTCGCGACGCGCTGGGATCCCAATATAGATTTTAATGTCTTTACATTTTGCCGGAATTTTTCACGGGACCTATTTTTCGGAATTGTAGGCGATTCGCGAACTTTGCGAGAATTAGGTCCTTACGAAAATAAAGTCGTTTACAGTATTTTAAAGTGAAGAAACTGCCTTGATTCGCTTCGTCCTGAGTGGTGCTACGCAGAGAAGCAATAACATGTAATTCATGAGCCGTTTGTGTGGATATTGTTTTAGGGACTGCGCCGAATTGTTATTAGTTGTACCAATGCTTTTTTAGTAAGAGATATCTTCGCGGATTCTGGAGACCGCATGAGACGGAATTCCCTAAACTGTCCCTCCTATCAAAACGCATCTTGTGCATCCCTGAGTGTCAGCAGCGAACGGAACCTTAGCGCGGAGGGCTTCCGCATGCAAGCAAGGCGGACCTGCCTGACGAAAGAGTCAATGGACAATTCATTGTTTCTCCACAAAAACATGTAGGAAGGAAAGTTCTCTGTGAAACGAATTGAATGCAACAACGAAAAGTGCACAATCTGCTCAAAGCATTCATAATAAGAACTGCCATTTTTTTGTCTCAAGAATTCTCGGTGTGCCATGAGTTCAAAGACTGTCGCAAATGATGTGCGTATTTTGTGCATATTCTTGAAAATACATCTTCTAAGTCATTTATGGTGCAAAAAAAATCTTTGTCCTTGTTTTCCGTCTCGGACCGGGCTCGGGCTTAAAGTTCTGTCGGGCACGGGCCAGGCCCGGGCCGTGTCTCTACCGGGCCGGGTTGGGCCGGGCCGGGCCTTAAAGTTTTGGCCCGTGCAGTGCTCTACTCAGTGCGCTGTACGTCTAACTGAAGTTTTAGGGTGTATTATATAGCACAAAGGGTGTAAGAATACACCCTTTTTTTAGGGTGTGGTGTGTTTTTCCTGAGTCTCGGGCTTTATTACCATGAATGTTTATGTCGGGCGTCTCTTCATGTTAGAACATTGAAGTCAATGGTTGAAAAAGCAATGTTTAGATAACTGAATCGGAATATCCAAATTAACAAGGGTTGTGGTCTGCGTCACTTCCTCTTGCTTCTCTGAGTTAACTTTGCTCACAATATCACGACGTGGATGAATGATTTTAAACATCACGAGCATGGAAGGACCTTTTGGTGTTTAGTGTTTTGGTGTATAAACATAGTTAAAATTGCGCACAAATACAAAGGAACCCGGAGGAGAAAGAAGAAACAAGCACATACTCACAACTCGATGTGTTGAAGGTAGAAAAAAGAACAGGAGCCCTAATCTGGACATTTGGCGACAAAGTCGGCGAGAAATCTGGCGGCCGTGATTGGCCAACGCCGCACTTGACCTTGGCACCGGCCAATCATAGCCGCCAGATTTCTCGCCGACTTTTCCGCTAAGTGTCCACGTTAGGGCCCCAGCCCGCAGTACCAGCTCGGAGCGAGGCCACACTGGCACGGGAGCACCCGAGCACGCGGAGGGCACAGAACATCAACCAATCTCATAAAAAAAAGGGCTGTGTTTATCTCTATACAGCCTAGAACTTGGTCTGCCAGGAGTCTCCCAGCTATAGGTGACAAATTTAGGCAGTGCAGTACAACCCTTAGACTGGGGTCTTTAACGTGCATGACGCAGCATGATACACGAACGCACGCCTGCACGATGCTCGATCAGATCGAAACGGGCAGGGGAGGGGATTGAACCCAGGATTTCTGGGTTCTGCAGCGCGAGCTTTCGCTCCACGTGCTCCGAGCTGGTGTGCGCTAGCCCACTCGGCCACTGATCCCCTCAACCACACTCATATGATTGCAGAAATGCGATTTTCTAGTCGGTTAATGCCACAGAAGGTTGGCTTATACAACACTTGCCTGGGATCGGCACCTTGTTTTCGAAGCGAGATCTCGACCGTCATCGTTAGTCTCATCTTCAACTTGGGTCATTGCTACAGTGACACGGGCAAGTAGCTCTCTGACCTGCGCGTAGACTTGAAGGCGCTCGTCCTCGGGCAAGATGCGGAGTTGGTGGAACTGAGCCCAGAGATATGTGGCGGTTTTGTGGAGGAGTGAAATTTGCAGCTTCGTGTCCAAGAAAAGACAAGAAGGGCCTTGATCGTCTCGCTTTACACTGCCTCTACTGCAGACCCCGGAGCATGTTCAAGATAGTTCTTCAACGCGCAAGCGTTAAGCAGCACCAGAGGAAGTGTTGGACGTTTCTCTTTCTTGAGGGCGTCGCCAGCATTTTTACAGGGTTGCAGGAACTCGATTAACTCGTTGAGTGTTGTCTTGTTGACGCTTTCCATCACTGGATTGGTCCTTGATTCCAGTAGAGCTTCTATCTCCTCGAACTGGGAGCAGACAGACTTTAGCATGGATGCTTTTCGCGCACGTGGTTATCACTTTTTCTTTTACATCCGCGGGCAAGAGAGGTCAAGGGCATTGAGGTGATAAAAGATAAAAAATTAGCGCCAGTGTGTAAAAAAAAATTGTTCGAAAGAGCGCGTTCTGTTTTTTAAGACACGACCCATTTCAAAGGTGTTCCTTCTAAGATATGCTTGAAGCACTAAAATTAGCTTTAGCTATGGTATTTTACAGCATTTGGATTCTCAACATATCATCCCTTGCCTCTGCTTAATATCGTTTCTGAAAAGCAAATATAGCTGAGTGCTTTATTCGCTGCGCCAACTCGGTTCACGTCACCGAAGGTTGCATTATAATTCTAATGCTTTGGTCCTTGCTGTGACTTGCTCTCCTGGTGTCGGCACATTCTACTGAAACGTTGAGGCAACCTCCTAGCAAAATCATATCTAACGTCAGAAATACAACGGTAGGAACCGATTACAGCTAATATTAGCTTAAAATATGTTTTGAATTAGATTTTATAAAAAAAAAAATGAAAGCCGTTTACAACTCCCTGTAACACCGAATTGGAGCGCAGCTCTTGAGGAGGAGGAGGAGGAGGGAAGGGTACTGAGGGTTACCCGTTCTCGGGGCGGGGGGGGGGGGGGGGGGAGGGGGGTCATGTGACCTTGGGGGGTCACGTGACCCCCCAGAAAAATTTTTCCGCTAGGTTTAGCGGGGAATTTTTTCCGCTAGATTTAGCGGGGAAATTTTTCCGCTAGGTTTAACGGGAAAATTTTTCCGCTAGACTTAGCGGAGAATTTTTGGCAGTTTGATACTTTAGACCCATGTTCTGGATAAAAAAAACAGGACGCGGGATGGCCAAAAAAACATGTTTTTCGTGCAAGGCTCGTCCAATTATGAGGCGCTGGAGAAATGCAGCCTTCTGCGTTAAGTCCTTATTTCGAACTCTTTTTGTTCGCCTTCCGCCTATTGAAAAGTATGCGGGAAGGGCCTTAGAACGCACCTGGTATCGCTGCGCCACAGCGTTCTTCCGCATCAAAAAGTTCGTCTGCTTTCCTCGCCGTCACCATGGCAACGAACGCCGAATGAATAGAAGCACGCACGGTACCCGCCGCGTGAAGCTAGCAACAGCTGACGCCATTTTACGAACGCCGTCTGCTAGCCAAAGCCGAACGCGGTGTGTCAGATCATCCGCCTCCGCCGGTGCGCCGCTAGCAAAGACGACGAAGCTGAGGCACGCCGACGGCGAATGGGCGAGCAACAGCACCGCGGGACGACTGCAACGGCGGCATTTATTTTGATCACAGGCGCGAAATAAGCAAGAACAATTTTTATTTGAATCATAACACCCGATATCCAAGTTGTTGACCACATACCTTTGCTGGGTCTTTCCTGTGAACTTTTTACAGACACACGGGGTGCCGCATTAAAAACACAGCCCCGTTTGCTAAATATGGGGGCCCTGAAAAGGACCGTTTAGACCGCTACCAGAACCTATAACTGACGTAACGAGCACTTGACGAGCGATTGGCGCATAAGTCGTCTTTATGCATGCAGGCGGGTGACGGGCTCAGCGCAGCGGATCCCTCGAAGTCACCGGGGCCGTCAGAATCCTCGCCCTGTCTGCGTCGGGGCTCTAGATTTTGGCGGCCGCGGCGACGAACGACTGGAATCTATCAGTGTTTCCGCGCGCCTTGTCTCTCCTCCAAAACATGAACTTTGCAAGGTGACCAGTGAAATGGTGGCTCTCGCGCCGTCCAGATGGAAGAGAGTTTTTGACGTGGGCCCAGGTGCAATCCACCGTATTGGTGTGCGCACCAGTGTTCGCGTCGACAAAGCTAAGCTTATGGTTGACGGTGAGGTGCGTGAAGCGAGCGTCATCTGCAAGCTTGCGATAGCCAGCCCAACAGTCAGTGATTATTCTTGTTTCAGGGCGGACCCACTCGGCTATTAGCCCTTGCAGGGTTTTAGCGTCACGGGTCTCCACGGGAACATGAAAGCAGCACCCGCTGCAACGCGCCACACCGCCGAAAACCCACTGGCCAGGCCTTAAATACCCGCGATGGTACTTGTGCCGACCGAACATACTCTCGTCTGGTTCTATACAGTCACGCCGTCGCCACCAATCATGTCTGAATGCTTAAAGACGGCATTTACCACAACCTCCCGACAAAGGCTCGCCCAATCAGTTATTGTCTTACTTGCGATATCAGCCTCCCGCTGAATGACGGCGCACAGTAGGTTCTGGCATCCGGAGGATAATTTTCATGAGTTGGAGAAGCGTCAGGTGCGTGCGATCCTTCGAAAAGGGAACCGCTCCGTATCGAGACTTCGCCCCGGCACTGAACTTTGACCGACTTCCTCTTGGGCACCTCACGAATCATCCACACACCGCACCACCCCCTCCCCTCCCCTCTCCCCCCCCCCCCCCCCTCCCCACCGCCGTGTAGCCATCCGCAGATCTAGCGCGGACTTGCAGCTTGTCATCGCAGCTTCGCACTCTGGACACGCACGAAAACCCAGGAGCCAGGAGCAGGCCAACGCGCTAAAGCAAATTAATTGCTTCAAGAGGGTCTTTCATGGCGCCAAGAAGACGGCACAAGACGCCATGGCACTGCGACGCTCGCCTCTGGAAGAACAAAGCGCCGAGGGGGAACTGCGCGCTTCTTTGCATTTATTATATTTATTTCATCCGCCATTTTATACCTCGTGACACAATTCTAACAAACTCATTGGTTGATCGGTCGGACCACACCATCGCGTGACAAAAAAAAAAAAAAACGCCAAACGTATGTCCACGGACGGCATCGTCACAGAGAAGGGAGCAGTCGAACCCAACAACAAAAGAAAGTAACAAAGTGAATAAAAAAAAAAAATAAGAAGGGAGCCGTTGGAGTTTCGGACGGCGTCTTCTTTGATGAGAGGAGCTGCTCTGGCCAGAGCGGCCAGAGCAGCCGTGCTGCTCTGGCGGCTCGGAATATTCCTTTTTGTTCTTTTTCTTACTCTACAGGGTGCCACGACCCTTATTTGAAGCTGATTTGTTAAATTAATAACAAACAACGCGTTGGAACGGAGGAGGTAGAGAGTCTTGGCGTCAGAATTTGACGTGGTAGAAAAGAAAATAACGAATGCACAATACATACCGTATGCCAAGACCGTTATACTCCGCACTTGGCGAGGCCTTACGACGCAGCCGACGACCGTAAGGCTATTTATTTTGTTTCTTTTGATTTTTTATCGTGACGACTACTCCAATGTGCCTCGGAGTCTCTAGCGGAGATCCGGCATGCAGGTTTTAGCAATTATTATTGTCGTTTGAAGGGCACTCTTTCTATGCTGCTTCGTTCCTGACGCCATAAAAATATTCTTTCTGTTTAGATTATAGGCGCGAAAAATCCACACTGACTGGGGCCTGAGTAACAACTCTGCATTACTGAGGCTCTAGTCCGTGTGGATTTTTCCCGCCTACAATCTAAAAAGAAAGAATGGCATAAACACACATCAGACACGCACGCACTCAAAGTTGGTCCAGAAGTCCAGTGTCCCCGACGTGTTTTTGTATCGCTTTCAAAACGATACACTGATACCGCCAAATGTTCCCCGCCCAGGAATTTGGTGACATTAAATAGTCTACTTTTTGTATCCCTTACTCCCTCCCTGTCTTGCGGCGCATTTTCTCAAAAGGGGTCTATGGTCCAGCAGTTGCAGCGTTGTTCTCGTGTCTTCTCGTTGGGTGTTGTGTTTCACGCATGCACACAAAAGATGCTAATAATGAAGCTAAATAATCGTACTTATCAATTATTGGACTAATTTTATTGGACTAATTGTATCCACAAACCAATCCAACCATGAACTAAACTTTTTTTATTTTTGTTTATACGTGGTGCAAAGTAATCCCGCCCCATATTTTTATGGCGTCAGAAACGAAGCAGCATACGAAGAGTGCCCTTCAAACGACAATAATAATAATAATTAAAAACTGCCGGATCTCCGCTTAAGACTCCGAGGCACAGTGGAGTAGGCGTCACGATAAAAAATCAAAAGAAACAAAATAAATAGCCTTACGGTCGTCGGCTGCGTCATAAGGCCTCGCCAAGAGCGGAGTATAAGGGTCTTGGCATACGGTATGTATTGTGCATTCGTTATTTTATTTTCTTTTCTACCACGTCGCATTCTGACGCCAAGACTCTCTACCTCCTCCGTTCCAACGCGTTGTTTGTTATTAATTTAACAAATCAGCTTCAAATAAGGGTCGTGGCACCCTGTAGAGTAAGAAAAAGAACAAAAAGGAATATTCCGAGCAGCCAGAGCAGCACGGCTGCTCTGGCCGCTCGGGCCAGAGCAGCTCCTCTCATCAAAGAAGACGCCGTCCGAAACTCCAACGGCTTCCTTCTTATTTTTTTTTTTTATTCACTTTGTTACTTTCTTTTGTTGTTGGGTTCGACTGCTCCCTTCTCTGTGACGATGCCGACCGTGGACATACGTTTGGCGTTTTTTTTTTTTTTTGTCACGCGATGGTGTTGTCCGACCGATCAACCAATGAGTTTGTTAGAATTGTGTCACGAGGTATAAAATGGCGGATGAAATAAATATAATAAATGCAAAGAAGCGCGCAGTTCCCTCTCGGCGCTTTGTTCTTCCAGAGGCGAGCATCGCAGTGCCATGGCGTTCAACTTGTGCCGTCTTCTTGGCGCCATGAAAGACCCTCTTGAAGCAAATAATTTGCTTTAGCGCGTTGGCCTGCTCCTGGCTCCTGGGTTTTCCTGCGTGTCCAGAGTGCGAAGCTGCGATGACAAGCTGCAAGTCCGCGCTAGATCTGCGGATGGCTACACGGGGGGGGGGGGGTGCGAGTGTGCGGTGTGTGGATGATTCGTGAGGTGCCCAAGAGGAAGTCGGTCAAAGTTCAGTGCCGGGCGAAGTCTCGATACGGAGCGGTTCCCTTTTCGAAGGATCGCACGCACCTGACGCTTCTCCAACTCATGAAAATCATGCTCCGGATGCCAGAACCTACCGTGCGCCGTCATTCAGCGGGAGGCTGATATCGCAAGTAAGACAATAACTGATTGGGCGAGCCTTTGTCGGGAGGTTGTGGTAAATGCCGTCTTTAAGCATTCAGACATGATTGGTGGCGACGGCGTGACTGTAGAACCAGACGAGAGTATGTTCGGTCGGCACAAGTACCATCGCGGGTATTTAAGGCCTGGCCAGTGGGTTTTCGGCGGTGTGGCGCGTTGCAGCGGGTGCTGCTTTCTTGTTCCCGTGGAGACCCGTGACGCTAAAACCCTGCAAGGGCTAATAGCCGGGTGGGTCCGCCCTGAAACAAGAATAATCACTGATTGTTGGGCTGGCTATCCCAAGCTTGCAGATGACGCTCGCTTCACGCACCTCACCGTCAACCATAAGCTTAACTTTGTCGACGCGAACACTGGTGCGCACACCAATACGGTGGATTGCACCTGGGGCCACGTCAAAAACTATCTTCCATCTGGACGGCGCGAGAGCCACCATTTCACTGGTCACCTTGCAAAGTTCATGTTTTGGAGGAGAGACAAGGGGCGCGGAAACACTGATAGATTCCAGTCGTTCGTCGCCGCGGCCGCCAAAATCTAGAGCCCCGACGCAGACAGGGCGAGGATTCTGACGGCCCCGGTGACTTCGAGGGATCCGCTGCGCTGAGCCCGTCACCCGCCTGCATGCATAAAGACGACTTATGCGCCAATTGCTCGTCAAGTGCTCGTTACGTCAGTTATAGGTTCTGGTAGCGGCCTAAACGGTCCTTTTCAGGGCCCCCATATTTTGCAAACGGGGCTGTGTTTTTAATGCGGCACCCCGTGTCTCTGTAAAAAGTTCACAGGAAAGACCCAGCAAAGGTATGTGGTCCCCAATTTGGATATCGTTTGTTATGATTCAAATAAAAATTGTTCTTGCTTATTTCGCGCCTTTGATCCGAATAAATGCCGCAGTTGCAGTCGTCCCGCGGTACTGTTGCTCGCCCATTCGCCGTCGGCGTGCCTCAGCTTCGTCGTCTTTGCTAGCGGCGCACCGGCGAAGGCGGCCTTTGATCCGAATAAATGCCGCCGTTGCAGTCGTCCCGCGGTGCTGTTGCTCGCCCATTCGCCGTCGGCGTGCCTCAGCTTCGTCGTCTTTGCTAGCGGCGCACCGGCGGAGGCGGATGATCTGACACACCGCGTTCGGCTTTGGCTAGCAGACGGCGTTCGTAAAATGGCGTCAGCTGTTGCTAGCTTCACGCGGCGGTACCGTGCGTGCTTCTATTCATTCGGTGTTCGTCGCCATGGTGACGGCGAGGAACTTTTTGATGCGGAAGAACGTTGTGGCGCAGCGATACCAGGTGCGTTCTAAGGCCCTTCCCGCATGCTTTTCAATGGGCGGAAGGCGAACAAAAAGAGTTCGAAATAAGGACTTAACGCAGAAGGCTGCATTTCTCCAGCGCCTCATAATTTGACGAGCCTTGCACGAAAAGCAGGTTTTTAGACCGGAGTTTGGAGATAGTTTTTTTTACAACAACATGGGTCTAAAGTATCAATGTGCCGAATTTTTTCCGCTAAATCTAGCGGGGAAAATTTTTCCGCTAGATTTAGCGGGGAAATTTTTCCGCTAAATCTAGCGGGGAAATTTTTCCGCTAGATTTAGCAGGAATATTTTCCGCTAGATTTAGCGGGGAAATTTTTCCGCTTGATTTAGCGGGGAATTTTTAGCGCTAGATTTTGCCGCTAGATTTAGCGGAGAAATTTTTCCGCTATATTTAGCGGGGAATTTTTCCGCTAGATTTAGCGGGGAAATTTTTCCGCTAGATTTAGCGGGGAATTTTTTCGGCTAAATCTAGCGGGGAAAATTTTCACGCTAGATTTAGCGGAGAAAATTTTCCGATAAATCTAGCGGGGAAATTTTTACGCTAGATTTAGCGGGGAAATTTACCCACAATGCACCGCGCGGTTACGCCGACGGCGACGGCGACGCCGCTCAAGCCGGAAACGGGCCCCTAAGAGCTGCGCTCTAAAAATACTTGCGCTGTTCGATGAAACCTTGCACTTGTAGAGACTGAGATGAGACGACCCGGTCTTTGAACTAACGACCCTGAACATGTCCTATTTTGCAACGGCGTTCTGGAGTCGACGGCTGTGAGAAATTTTTCCCACACAAAGCCTTAGAGTTTGTCTTCTCAATAAGCTTGTAGAGCGTGGGTGATGCCAAGCTCGCTGATTGTTGATACCAGCGCACCTCCTTTTATTGCTGCCACTGGGACAGAAGGTGGCAGTATAGAAAATAAATGATAATACAAGAAAAGTTTATCTGGAAAAATAGTCCCGTCAGGCGTCTATTTCTTATTGGACGGTTGGTAAAACGGGCAGGACATAGGTCAATTTTATTGATCATTTCGAACCCGGAAAGATTCTAGAAGAAAAGAAGAGGAAATCACAACCTCGCTAGTGGATCTTCAAAAAACTGCGTAAAAAAAATTATCTAGAGTACGTTAGCTTGTCATAGAAAGGCCCCCGCAGAAAGTGCACAGTCGAGGTAACGTTTTTTCTTGTTTTTTTAGTTTAAAAAGCAGAGGAAAAATGCAATCATGTTGTACCCTGCGACCAGAGTGGTCTCATTTTCTTGGCCGCACTTTTCCACTATGCTGGTGGAGTCCATACGTTTTCTGCTATCCGCTTGAAGGCTTTCTACCTGCAGACGCCTTTAGTCATTGTGAACGACGCTGTAGTGAGTTTACACATCGCGTTTTTTTTTCTTTTCAATGAATATAAAATATGAATGAGCAAACCTTTTGTTGTCAACGATTTAGAAATCACGGCACACGACTGCCCGGGAGGCCCGAAGACTTTTTTGTTCAAGCCCGAGCCCGGCCAGGGCTCGGGCTTGAACTAGGGTCAGCGGCACCCAGGGCTGCCGCCTGGGTGCCGCTGACCCTAGTATTTGGGCGTAATCCTAAGCCGGTTTTCTTTTCGTTCTTACTCTCCCGATCACAGATGTCCGCGCTTATAATTTGCCACGCTCCAGTCCCGGCTCTGCACCCCGGATCAACGCGAAGTAGGAGCGTCCGAGTCATCACAATCCCGCGTAAACGACCCACGCATCCGAACAGATCCAACTCGACAGCAATGCACACCGCAGAGTTAGAGGAAATGACGTAGCGCGCTTCAGTCAACTTTCGACAAGCTCCGTGAAATTCCACGAATCAAGTTCGACGGGGTTGAATGTGCTCCACGGGACAGGTGCCGCCACATAGCTACGAGCGGAAGATGACTAACTTGAGCCGGATCTGCCAGCGGAAAATGCGCTCTCCAAAAGGAATGCTTTGGGAGCGCTCCAAACCTGCGAACAGAATTCACCATTCGACTGTGTTCTTGATTTGGGCCTAGAAGTGCACATATAGCTTTCCTTTCGTGTTCAATGTGTGAGTGTCATATGCGAGGTAGACCAGACGTCGTAGCCATCGACGCCTTGCCCTTCCATTTTCCCCCTGTTTTTCTGGCCTAGTGAACGTGTGTTACTAGAAAACGATTTTAATAGAAAGATCGGCCACGCATGAGTGTGATGTTTGATTTTTGCAGGATGCCTAGAGCCTATAGATTCAATTATAGCCATAAATAGACTACCACAGAAAGTGGTTTTGTGCTCTTTAATGGGACCGGAACGGTATAAAATTAGAAAGAGAGAGAGACAGATAGAAGTAGAGATACGAATGAAAGTTGTTCACTAGCACAATATGAATATGAGCTCCAGGTGCACTCGGCTCATGTAAATATAATAAAACAGAAATGAGTGGAAAATAGGATCATGTGACGCTTGAGGCCAGTTGTTTCTAACGTTAAACTCGGCCGGCCTACAAAGGTGATGTTTCAATGCATCAGGTTTGTACGTAGCACTGCTTCCATTTGGTAAGCTTGGTTTTCGGTTGTCGCTAACTTTCATTACTTCTTTTTATGGGTCTTTTCACATCTAACTCAACAAGACTTTGTGCCGCGAGCTCCTTTTCGGCTTGGTCGGGGTTTCCTCGCTTAAATACACATGGAAAAGTAAATTCTAAACGGCATAAGTGAATGCAACACAAAGTTTATTATTGCTATGCAGTGTTGTACACGTTCCTCAAAAAAAGGAACGAAAGCTCGTTCCTCGTTCCTTCTGATTTCTAGAACGCGTTCCCGTTACAAGTTTCATATGTGAAAAAGGAACTCGTCCCGTTACAGTTTAAAAAATGGAACGTATCGTTACATAAACGTCACATTTGTGTTTTTTGCCAA
Source organism: Ixodes scapularis (assembly GCF_016920785.2). Taxonomy (NCBI): domain Eukaryota; kingdom Metazoa; phylum Arthropoda; class Arachnida; order Ixodida; family Ixodidae; genus Ixodes; species Ixodes scapularis. Next base: position 103,833,791 of record NW_024609882.1, read on the forward strand.
TTACTATATATAGTTAAATCAAGCTGAGTTTTATTTTTGTATTTATCCCATTAATAGTCAGCATACGAGTTCGTATGTCGTGATGGAAGGGCACCAGGAGAAGAAAACACGCGGAAGCAGGGTTTCATTTGTTGATATATTCATGTTAAAAATCTCAGCGATTAACCATGTCCATGTATGTAGTGGATAATTCAGACGAGCCAAATGTACTTTTACCGAGATTGCACGAGCGTTTTACAACAGCCTCACACGTTTCAATTCAACGGAGTCCCGCGTTAGAAGTTAACGAGAGTTGCTTCTCGATGTTGCTGTCCGTAAGACGAGCAAGTGAAGGAGAGGGTAGGGCTTTTGGAAAGTCAGTCTTGAAAACTACAAATACTTCGTTGTGAAGTTTGGATTTGTTGTTCGGTTTGAAGGTGGAGACAAGAGAAGGAATAAAGGTTACTTTTTTGTGCATCTCTTAAGTCAATAATGTTCGGGATACACGGGTGAGTCCGATATCTAGCGATCTGTGATCTTGTTGTAATTGGAGGTCTGGTTATTGAAGTTCAGAAATGGCTGTAGTCGGAATACGATTTCTGGGCGTATGAGGATTCGTGGAACCAAAGAAAGTAGCTGAGTTTGAAACAACCCTCTTTCTTTGTCTTTTCCTTCGACTAAATGTTTGCTTTTGTACCGCAGTTTCGGGTACTCAAAAAAGTATCAATACCCATCAGCTCTCCTGCACCCGAAACTGTTAGCAAGCGAGGACCACACTAAATAATCCATAAGATTAGTAGCCAAAAAGTTAAAGAAATCCTGCACCTCGTAAAGACATTGTTTTTGTACTTTCATATCTTCCTTGTTAGAAATAAAATAAAAATCACCCCACTGGAGGAAAAAAAGGAACGCCGTTACTCTTTCCGTTCCGGTAAAAATTTAACGCGTTCCCGTTGCAGTTCCAGCGATGCAAAATGGAACGGCGGCGTTCCTTCGTTCCTCCTAAAAGGAACGCGTTCCAGGAACGCCGTTCCGTACAACACTGTTGCTATGCTCCCAGTTTACTATATTATATAAATATGTAACACAAGTAAAGACATAGCATTTGAGTAATCCGTATTGCGGCTTAAATACTACTTCTTACAATTGTTTGCAGGCGCGTTTACGCCTGCAAACAATTTGAATTTATGTTGCTTCGATCTGCATGCTAAATAGAGAACTGGTATATAGAGGCGGCACTACAAAGAAGTATAAATTTTCTGTGCGTTATTATTAAAAAAAACACGAAAGAGAAAAAAAAAAAAAAAAAAAAAAAAACCTCCGTTATTTAGCGGGCGAGATTGGAGGTATTGGTAACTTAGAGATAACTCGAGGTACTGGTAGTTTTATGTGCTGTAGCAATCTTTGCTCACTTAATCAAATAAGCATTTGGTAAAGGCAGGATTTACTCGCCGTAAAAGATAACTTTTATTTAGAATAAAGGATATTGCTTGTGTCTTTTCGAATTTCCAAAAAACGGTCGACCCACATAGTAATAATTAAATAATAAAAAAGCCTGTCTTCTTACACTCGCTTCTCTTCATCGGTTTTGTGTCGAAGATATTAAATCGTCCCCATTTTTATCAATTGATTTTAGCGCGTTTTTAGGGAGTAATTTCACCTACCTCTTAAGTCAGCAGGGAGGTTACGTCAGTCTAATTTTTCCACAGGCAAGCTTTGGCGATGCGGTGGGCGTTTAAAGGAACACTGACACCCCCCAAAAAAAAAAAATTTTATTTTTTGCCAGGCGCTTCATTATGGTGTCGGAGGACTACCCAATTAATATTTTGCAACAGAGTAGCGTATTTTTTTAATAAAGCCAAAAGACGCAACTCCTCGAAACCGAAACCGAAACCCGACGGAGGTCGGAGAAGTGGAGAGAAGAGAGTGAGTGGCGGAAGTCACGTGGCTACACCCGACCGTGCGTTTTTTTTTTTTTTTTCTCCTCTCCGGTAGCTGACGACAGGACATGCGGCGTGCGATGCGGCGTGCGGGAACTGCTCGCCGTGCGATTTTTTTGCAGTTATGTTTGTTCCGCTCGTTGTTCTGTACTCCAAGATGAGTTGTTTTGTACATTGAGGAGTTGGAGATGAGTAGTGAGTGCCCGTGGCGAATTTCCATGATCGGCTCCGAAAAGAATACACCTAAGATGTTGCGTGAACAGCTGGCTCACATTTCCTGCATCCGAAAAAAAGTCGCATTGTGCGACAGAGTTTCCGAAAGATCAACGGGATCGGGACCAACGGCTGGCTGCAATTCCTGTAGAACATATACGGGCACCTCGGAAAGCGGACGTTACCTGATTTATATGCTCCTTGCATTTTGTGGAAAGTGATTACATTGAGCTCGCAGGTGTCAAAACGGAAATCCCATACCATTTAATTCAGCGAAGTATCGTCCACAACATTAATTTGTTATTTTTTTGTTTGTTTCTTCAGTGATGATTGTAAAAATATATATATATATATGTATGTAAACATCGGAAAATGTTTGAAAAAAAAAAAAAAAAAAAAAAGTTTCACGGGGGATCGAACTCGGTCCTACCGCGTGTGAACCGGACGTCTTTCCAACTGAGCTACTGGGGCATCTTTTTTTTTTTTTTTTTTTTTTTCTTTATTGCATGGTAGTTACAGCAACATTCATGTCATTCTAACTGCACTGCACAGCTGTTTTGCACAACGTATTAAAAATCACGCATTTCGAGGAGTGATTTTAAAATACTAGTCCACTCCGGTTCAGGTTCACAGTTCAAATACACACTCTGTACTTGTTTTACAAGGTTGAAGAAATATATCCGCACTTCTTTTGCGTCGAGGTCAGCATGTCGAACAGCCATACGTGATCTCCAAATGCTGCATAAAGCTAACAACATAATCATGTCATAAGGAACTTCATTATCATTATCCACACTAAGGAAACGTATCCCTGTTGGGGTTACAGGTAATTCTTTCTTTAAAGTGCGTTGGAGGACATCCCAGAAAAATACCGCGTCCCAACAAAAAATAAACACATGTTCAATAGTCTCAGGTTTTTTACATAGAAGGCAATTTACCGACCATGGCACATAGATCCCTCTTTCTTTAAGCCAAACCTTAACTGGTACGGTATTCGTGTGTAATTTATAAAAGAAAGTCTTAACAGCCGCGGGAACACACATCCTTTTTACACGTCTAAGCACATCGTGGCCATGTTGGGACACATCTCGATACAAGGGCATGGGGAAAACACTCACAACTAAATCGCGATAGAGCGCTTTTTTACTGACATCACAAAGGTAATTCAAAGAAAAACGTGCTGTCAGAAACCCCATCGTGTCAACAACTTCTTTCAAAAAACCAGTGATTCTTGTTGGCTCGCCGCCATGAGAAGAAACAAGAAAAGATGGCAAATGTGGTGACACTTTTGTTTGGATCAGTGTGCGAATGAACGGGTGCTCTTGGTCTCTCGAAAAAAAGAAGCGTGACACAAGCTGCTTGACAAAAAGGTGGGAAAGCCCCACGCCACCGTTACAAACTCGATGAAAAAGATGGTCTCGTCTCATCGGCTCATACTTCGAGTTCCAAATAAACGTGGCAAAAATTCGATGAAATTTTTGAACATTAGTTCGCGCACAATGGATGACCTGAAGAACATACCAGAGCTTCGCAATCAGAAAAACGTTACAAACAGTCGCTCGGGCAAAAATGGACAGCTCGCGTTGCTTCCAACGAGAAGCACGCCTGTCCAGGTCGATAGCGACACCCGACCAGTACGTTTGGCTATTCCGGAAACTTTGCAATGGCACCCCGAGGTACTTGCACGGCACTGTGTCCCAGCATACACCCTCAAATTCTGAGGGTGTAGTGGCCCAAGCACCATGCCAGAAACCACGGCACTTTTCCCAGTTTATAACAGCACCAGTAGCGTGGCAAAACCTTTTAGCCAAAGTTATGACTTCGGTAACGCTTTCTTTGTCCCTACAAAAAACAGCAATGTCATCGGCGTAACTCATTATTTTTACTTCTGCATTATAAAATTGGAAACCTCGGACACGTTGACTATTTTTTACGCTTAAACAGAAAAGCTCTAAATACAAATCAAACAAAAGGGGAGACATAGGGCAACCTTGTCGTACCGACTCTCGTACGTTAATAACAGAACTGAGCTCTTTGTTCACTATAAGCCTTGTTGTACAGTCCTTATAGGCCATCTTTACACCTTTTAGGATGGCGTCACCAACATTGACATGACTCAAAACATCAAAGAGTACATCATAGCTAACACGGTCGAATGCCTTATCTAGATCTATATGTAGCACTGCAACCTGCGTGGTGCTGTCACTGCAGGCCTCCAGGACGCTACGAGCCACATGCACATTTGTCAAGATAGTCCTCCCCTGTATCCCACACGTTTGATGCTCGCTTATTATCTCACATGCGACACCTTGAAGGCGACGCGCCAGAATTTTCGCGAAGATCTTGTAATCGGTATTGCATAGCGTTATTGGGCGATAACCGGTGACGCTGCGCAGTTTCACGGGGTCATCAGATTTCGGTATCAGGACAGTGTAGGCACGAGAAAACGAAAAGGGCAAACATTCTCTTTCATAGGCAGTATGAATGACGTTCAAAAAAACACTAGCTATTAGGCTCTTAAAGTTCTTGTAAAATTCTGCGCCCAATCCATCCGGTCCCGGCGTCTTAGAGTTCGGCAGATCGTCGATTGCGCGATCCACTTCTTGGATCGTAATTTCTTGCTCAAGCTCTTCGCGTTCATCATTCGATAGCCTTGGCAGTTTTTCTAAAAGCTGGGCATAAATGTCCGTATGACACCCTTGCGCTTTGTTAGCAAAAAGCTGTGCGTAATGCTCGAGGAAGGCCTGTGCTATTTTCTCGGGATCCGTAGTAATCATTTGCTTGAATTCAATTTCGGTTATTTCGTTCCGAAGTGCGTAACGCTTCTCGACTGCCAAGGCACGCTTAGTGGGCTGCTCGCCCATTGTGTATTTTTCTGCACGGGCGCGCACTACTGCACCACGATAGCGCTCGCGGTGGAGCTGATCTAATTTTTCTCTGACATACTCCACGTCTTTTACCCCATTACCGGGTCTTTCGCACTCTGCTTTACATAGCTCTATCAAGTCCTTATTTAAACTGCGTTCCTCACACCGGGCGTTGTACGAAAGAATTGACGACCTCTCAATGGCGATTGCTTTGATTTCTTGTTTTGCCAGTTCCCATTTCTCGAAAATGTCCCCTCCCGGCTCTTTAAAAGCATCTTTCAAAAACTGTTCTGCGTTTTTTAGAAAGACGTTGTCTTTCAGAAGCTTTATGTTTAGTTTCCATAGGTTCCAATTAAACTTTTTCTTTTCAGGTGCTCTGTCGCCTATCGTCGCGATAACGAGACTGTGGTCTGAGAAAAAGACTGGAGTGACACGGTACTTTCCTAAATGTTCTGCTAGAGGGGCAGAAACATACACCCTGTCCAAACGCGCACTGGACGACGCTTGAAAATGGGTAAAGCGCATTTCCTTCTTCGCGTTTTTTACAGTGCCCACATCAATCAGGTCATAATCCTCCAACATTTCGCCCAAAAGTAGTTCACTCTTATCAGCGTTCCGTCTTATTGGCGATCTATCCAACTGTCGTACAACACAATTAAAGTCACCCACAAGGACTAGAGTTCTATCTCAATCAAGATACCGACGTAAACCGCCAAAAAATAAAACGCGGTCAGTGGTCACATTTGGGGCATAAATGCAAATAAGCCTGAATTGATTTGACGTTAGCACAAAATCACACATAATGAAACGTCCTTCAGTGTCCGTAGTAACGCATAACTGCGACAACGGTACCGACTTCTTCAGAAGCAGGAAGCACCCTGCCGAATGACCAACTGCATGCGTCACACAGATTTCGTAGTTGGGCATGAAAGGTCTGACTGCTTCCTCTACCTGTTCCGCCTCAGCCAATTTAGTTTCTTGCAACGCCAAGAAATCGGGTTGCTCTTTCGACAATAATCGCTGTATTTGGTACTGCTTTTTCCTAGTGCATAAACCACGAACATTCAGCGTTGCAACTGTTATGGCTGATTGGGACTCACAAATCATGCGCTGTGCTTCGGTGCAGATACTAAAAACCTAAGCAGTCAGGGTCGAAGTTGTCTTGATGCAGCAATCTTAAACACCAGGGAACCAGGCAAAGAACGCCTTACTTGCTTTCCCTGCGCCGACGTTCCTCTTTAGGATCCTTGGGCGCGGGCTGGTAACGCCCCTTCTTCGTGCGTTCCATCCAGGGGTGTAGTTGGCGTGCTCCGTTTCCTGCTGCCGTATCGTCATCGAAGGCTCGCTTAGTTGACTCGCTGGTGTCGTCCATATCTGAAGGTCCGTTGGTGCTTGCGTCGTTCGATTCCTTGTCTGCTCCGGCATCAGAGGGTTTCACGTCGGCACCGCTGGGAGGTGCGCCTTCCGGTTGACCTCCGTTCTCTCTGGCTGCCTCCAAGGAGCTGTTTCCTTCACTCTTGCGTTCTTTGGCAGGGGTTGAAACTTCTGGCGCCAAGCCCTGGATAGTACGCTCCGCTTCCTCGGCATCCATGGCGTGGTCATTGGTCTCGGCCGTCCCGGCCCCGCTGGCCACCCTGGCGTACGACCTGACACACTCGGTGCCATAATGCCCGAAGCGAAAACACTCCGAGCACTTCGGCGCCCTGCATTCTCGTCGAATATGACCTGTGCGCTTACAGCGTAAGCACAAGGGCGCCCGTCCAGGGATCACAACAAGTACGTTACCACCTTGGATCCGAAGCTGGTGTGGCATGGTATCGGCCGTGCCGCCTTCGTTCAGTGTCATCCGCGCACACCTGGTCGTTGATTCGATCCCTTGGAAGCCTTCAACATTCCACTTCTCCCGGCTCACTTCCAGGACCTTGCCATACGGCTCCAATTCCTTACGCACAACGTCGTCCGGCACATCATACGGGATCCAGTGGAGACGAAGCCGTAACTCCGTGATGCTGGGATCCACGACGAGGCACCGAAGACCCTTCACCTGCAGTTCTTTGGCGTCCACGAGTCGTCTCTTTGCTTCTGCCGTTCGAAGGGTAGCCATCCAAACATGATTCATTTGGTACGCACCAAGTGCTGCGATGTCGCCGAGTACGCCGCACCTGGCCATCTCTTGTCGAAAATCCTGGATACGGTAGGGGCGCCCTTTCAAATCGCAATGCAGAAGCACCGATGTTTCACTCGTAATTCCTGTAGGCATCTGTGGTAAAACAATTTTATAGTCATCGTTCGTCGATTCACCGGAGTGATTAGAACCGCGGCCAGCAAGGGCCGTTGCAGACGCTTCCACGGAGCTCATGTTTCGAACGTCTTGCACGTTCGGCACGCGCGCTCGCACTCCCGAGCTACTGGGGCATCGCTTTTCTGGTGGATCTCTTTCCTTAGTAATAATTTAGCCGGTAAACTGTAAGTTGGAAAGTTTGCTGTCGAGTTTTCTCTAGCACAAGCGCTCCCGGGTCGAAGTCGTAAAGCACCACGCTTTGGGGACATTCGCACCTAGTAAAGAAATCGCACGCGTGCATATTGAACTCGAAGTAGACACGTCGTGCTTGACGTTTGCGGGAGCGATGTCTTCAGCCACGAGAAGGGAGCCACGGCTCGGCGACGTCTTCGTGCAAATCGGCTTGGTGGCCGGGCGTGTCGTACGGGATGAATACCAATTCTTTTGATCAGTCCCAAATTTCTCTTTTAACGGTAGACAGAATTCGCCGGTACCGCGAACGACAGTTCTGAAATAGAGGTCCCACGCCCGTCGTCCGCTGCCATCGCCGTCCCCGCGAGTCCCACGATACGCGAAACGACGAACGCACAGAATGCTTTCGGTTGTCTGTGGAACTTTTTTTTTTTCAATCAACGTATTTACAGCTTTTTAGAAGCCACAAAAAATGGGTTTCATATTTTTTTTCTATTTTTAATATTGAGTGTGTGCCTTAAGTGACCCACGACTTCGATTAAATTTGGTGGTCGCATCGATACGTTAGAAAACGGCCCGTGACCGCGAAAAAGAGAGTGAGCGAGACTCGAACCGGCCAGTTGTTGATCGGCGGTTTTCGGGCGGAAAGAAACCGAATTTCGAGCCGCAAATTCTGTTCTGGGTAGTTGAGCTCTCATATGTCACGTACAACTAAAAACCTCAGCGAGCATAAATACCCTGTCAGTGTCCCTTTAAAGACAGGGCATAACTTTTTTTTATTGAGATGTAAATTTGTGCAGATGCTTTTTATGTAGATGATAAATTTTCCGAATAAATATCTAAGGATGAATTTGCCTCAGTCAGAGCCCAAATATGAGAGAGAAAATGCTATGCACCAAGACCAACCTCTGAGGAATCATCAAAGGCAGTGATGGGCCACTCTGGTGTTTATTTTGACAAGTTGGACACCAAATGCAAGCAATGCAGGCCCCCCCCGTTTTCTTGTCGCAATAAATGCCAGGATGACCCACGGTGACATTTTTGAAATCATGAAATACTATTTAACGAAACTTCTTCTCCGAATATTATAAAAAAGCTATTGTCTGTTCTTTTTGTTCGTTCATGCATTTCAGGGTAAATCTCGCGAAAACATAACGTTGCGCGACATTATGTCACGTGACCTATATAGGAGTTTATAGTCTCCCCATTAAATGCATAGGTAAACCTCCTATCCCGTGACTTTTACACCACTTGAGTTTCCCCACTAAATATAGGAGAAAATCGATGTCATGTAACGTCGCCAGACCTTTATAGAAACACAGTTTCAACGCCAAATTTTTCGGGGAAACTGAATTTGTTTGTAGGTGGATTTTTCAAAGGGAGCTCCTTATTTCTTTAAGCCCGGCATTTCTTGTTTTTTTAGGTGCCCATGAGCAGTTTTTCGAACGAACAACATCAAACCGAATCAACAGTCCCGCAAGCACCATGCACCGAAACGGCGATGAGGACAGCCCTCTGTGGGTCTGCATCGTGGGAGGCGGAGCGAGCGGCATCCTTTCTGCCCGGCAGATGCTTGACGAGGGCTTCCAGCCGGTCGTCTACGAGATGTCTTCCAGCCTGGGCGGCCTCTGGGCCTACCGCGACCATAGTGAGGAGGGTGTGCCGTCCATCATGCGGTCTACAGTCTTCAATACCAGCAAGGAAATGAGCGCATTCAGGTATGCACTTTGAGAAGCAGTTGCGTGTTTGGCACGTTTCACTTCTTAGATAACCGAGAAATGTATATAAGTATTGAAAAATTACCCGAAACCACGAATACCTCAAATGTTTCATGATAGCACGTTAGTATACGCTGAACATCATATTTTAGGTCCTTGTTGGAAGTCCATGCTCAGAACTAGCTTCCACTGATTGTCTCTCAAGATAAATATTCTGATTTGGTGACGTGCGGGCTTGTACGATATTTATTACCTGTAGCATAGCCTCCCCCATACTCACAAAGCCTGACAGTTCGATGAGGGAGACATAAAGTGCCCAGTCGCAGATTTGGAGCGCGGGGATCTGGTAGCACAGAATATTTCTCGGGGAGTCCGGTATTCAGCGCACAGCTTTTGCAGCGGCGAGGAGCCGAAACATGGTTTTCGAACCCAACGAGAAAAGAAGCGGTAGCCCCAGGGACGTGAGAGGCACGACCGGACATTCTATCGCTCGGAAAGAGTGTGTTTCGGTTTCTCGCCGCAGCGGGGCGCCCGTTACATGACTCTTGTCTGCCGCTCTGCCTTTTCACTTTCGGCGGCCGCGTCACGTGACGATCTGGCAGGCTTTGTCAGTATTGGCGACGTGCGCGATCGAAAGCGTCGCTGTGGTCGGCCTTGCACGATTGGCCAAATGCTGACTATGACGTCAGCAAAGGATCTCTCATCGACGGAAATAAGAGGAATGTAAGAACTTTCAATTTGACGGTGTTGGTAGTGTTGCTTTAAGAGCGCAATGATTTCAAGCTTTCTCCATGCTTATTACAAACACCATCTAACTTGTTGCTCGCAAGGTAATGACGTCACGAAAGGTAACCGTAGGAGGGCGCCACTAAAACATCTCGCCGCTAATAGAGGAGGCTATGCCAGTAGTCAGATTGGCAGCATAACGCGAGAGCGCGCGACACTAGAACGCCGACGGGGAGAGCGCGCGACAGGAGAGAGTTGCGACATGAGGGCACGTGTCACTAGAGCGTGGGCCACGAGAGCGCATGGGTGCGCCTTGGGAACGATCCATATTGGAGTCTTCAAACACATGTTTCCACGGAACTGAAATTTTGACACTAAATATAGTCGCACTTCGAAGCCTCGATGTCATTTGATTGGCTGAGTATGCAGATGAAGCAGGGCGAAGTGACACAAGCCTGTGAAACGCAGTGGTCTGCAGTCACAACTTTTTAGATAATTTCTCTTGTTCAGGTTATCTATGCTAAAACTATACACTACCGCGCATTGGGGATCGCTGCAGTTTGTAGCGGTCTTTTTAAAAATTGCCCGTACTTTAGCACTCCAGACAATTCCGTTTACCCTTTACGTCCCCCCTGAATAAAACTTTGGTTCATATATTGACAGGGGTGGGAAAAAATGTTCTTACAATGAGCTTCCTTTTTTTTTTTTAAGGGGTTAGATTGAAAAGTTTACTTCTTCACCGAGATTAAAACTGCGGGAGCCTACCGTGCGAGCAGGTGTTACATCATTATCATGTTTCATTATGGAAAACGTTGAGCAAACGTTGAATTGGGAACGCGCTAGAAATCAATCTGTTCGTTTATATGATTAATGACCAATTATCAAACTGCAACCACATATTGTGCAGTGCAGGCCTGTCGCGTAACAGATAATTCAATTCTTCCACGGGGAGGGCACCTTAGAAACTGCAGCTGTTGTTCATCGTTCTCGTGACGCGCGTTCTAATGACCCGCGCTTTCGTGTTGCGGCGCTCTCGTGCCGTGCGCTCTCTTGGCGCCCTCCAGTCAAATGTCTTAAAATCGATATTACGTCGTGACGCAGTTTCGTAATGATTTGATTACTTCTAACACCTAGTAACCACAAGAGTAATTTGATTACATCTGGAAGCAAAATAATACTGGTAACCATTATTCTATTTCGTAAATCTCTCTCCCCCGCCGTTTCCTATTTTTGGTTTTAAGACAACTTAGTCACCAGATTTCGAGCAAACAATTCTGCGATAAGCCCACTTTACCTTTTCCTAAATCTTGGGGACGACCAAGAATAACTCGATTGTTAACCAGTTGTACAAACATTTAATGGACTTTATGTGGACAGATTACATAGACGTTTCTTCAGTTTGGAGCTGGGACTCTGAGGAACAAATTTTAACCTCAGTATGTCAGTGGAGACAGTCTTTCACTTTGATAACCCGCGCTGACTTTCAGCCTCAGCGTTCACACAAGGTAGAGAAGGTACAGCAATAGACTGTTGCGAGCTACAAAGTCAACACAGAACCTGAAATTCTCGCATGAATTAGTCTAAAAAAAATAATATTCCTCCTAGTTAGATTCGTCCTTATGCTAGTTCTATAGAAATGTGCGAAAAGTGAAAATTTAACTTAAACAATATTACAATCGAGCAGTGTTGAATAGTAGCCAAAAGTCAAATGTCGAATTGAATACGAACACTAAGATTGACTCGCAATGTTCATAATACTGAAAACGGGCCCGTTCAGCCGCCTTATCTCCAGTCCACTCCTTCCTCTTGCGAACATTCTGAAGACTGCAGCGTATGCAGTGAGCTCCTCGCCTTCTGACCTGCGCGTGCGGCCGGTAAGAAAAAAAGGATGCCACGGAATAACTGTGGCCTCACAAATTTCCTCCTCGGCACATTAGTTGAGTGTCGAACTTACAATCCTCGTGTCCTGGGTTCAATACTCCTTGAGGGGAAAACTAGTTTTTATTTACCTACTTATTGCTCTTCCGCGCATGCGCAATTGTTGCGTGTTATGATTCAGAATGTTTCGGAGGAGGCTGAAAAAACATGAACTCTATCACATAAAGAAGCCGTACAGAGCAGACTTGTACACGTTACTAAAACAATTAAGGCACTACATCTAAAATTACTCCAGAATAGACTGTAATTAATTTCAATTACGATTAACCTTCTATAAAAGTAAGTGACCGTTACCCCAAAAAGGAATCCGTTACTTTCGTGGCGTTCTTTCCAGCATTACTCACCGCAAGTAAAGAAGAGAGAGAAAAAAGTTTTATTTATTTATTTATATATTTTAATTTTTCGTGCCAAAAAACAACCATGCACGTCTTCTCTTTGGAGACCAAATATTTAAATACGAACAGAAAAGAAAGAAAAATACAATTGCAGGTTTCAAACACAAAGCAACATACACACAATATTTAAAGTTTGGCAACAAGCGCTTTCAGTTGGTTCCTGAACACCTTAATGCCACTATATATATCAAGTTCGGCATTTTTAATATTGATAAAGAGAAATAGTATCGTGACAGAGGAGATGGCTTACAGATGGTGTAAATGCTAAAAGTACTGCGGGTCACAGTGCACCGAGGAGGGACATGAATGTTTACATCACGTAAAAGCGAAGCACTGTCAAATACGCTATCTACAATTTTTCACAAAAAAATAAGTTGCGCTCTGCTCTTCTATTATTCAATGGTATCAAGGAAATGTTATTAAGTAAAAAAGTGTAGGCAAAATAGAAACGGCATTGGAAGTAGCAACCATAAACAATAGGTATTAGTTTGTGTTGCGCATTATCGATGGTCATTGCTTGTGTTCTTGATCACGAATTCAGGCCACATTACCGAACTCGAGCCTAGGCGTAACTAGGGCACACAATAAACGAATTATGGGGGCCGGGCTCTTGAATGGCTAAGTAATGTGGCACATAATACCCAACATTCGCGTCGCCCTACCAACAGAAAACGACACGTGAACAGGGAACTTGAATGCATAATTGAGATGCACTCCAATGTCTTTTACAAGAGATGCACGCTTGATTGTCACTTCGTCTAATGTAATCATAGTGTACTAGACTGCGACGCCTGCAGAAAGTCAATACATTTGTTTTTGGAAGATTTAGTGATAAGATATTTTCTGAACACCAGTGGACAACACGTAAGACATCATGGTGCAGAACATGACAGTCAACATCAGAATTTACACTCATAAAAATCCTTATGTCTTCGGCAAACTTCAGTAACTCAGCACTATCTACGGAGGCCGCTAGATCATTAATGAAGATTAAGAACAAAGGGGGGCGAAGAATACGTCTTTGAGGGACACCAGATGTTGAGAAGAAAAGGTTGGTATAACTGTTATGAATACGAACACTGTTTGTACGAGATGATAAGTAAGTTTCGAACCAGTTACAGAGCTCTGAACAGCAACCATATAACAATAATTTGTGCAACAACAACTCATAATTCACTTTATTGAAAGCTCTCGACATGTCAAAATATATACAATCAACTTGGCCTCGGTTTAAAACAATGGGGTAGAGTAGTTTAAAAAAGAGCAAACATTGATTTCAACCGACCGTCCTTTCAGAAAACCAACCTGTCAAGATACAAAGTTTTGACGGAAATAAAAACAAATTCGGGAATGCACTACCCGTTCAAAGACTTTAGAAAATTGCAACAATAAAGATATGGGGCGATAATTATTTGTGACGGAGTCATCGCCTCCCTTAACCGCTTTCTTTCATAGTGATGGAAGACACTGGAATTCAAAGAGAGGCGTTTATTTTGTCCACCAGTCTTAATGATTGAACTTGTGTATATTTAGAGAGAGCAGCTCTCGAAAGTCTCGTTAGGCATCTTGCCTCATTCCTTTGTGAAGATGTTGACTGCAACGCTGAACACCATTTCAACTGAGGCACTAGATGGGGGTACTACCATATTGTTGCTCTCAAACGGGGTCCTCCATCATCTCCGCCGATGCACCAGGGGTCAGTGAAACATCAATGGTTGAGAACCGCTGATCTAAGAGAGGTTGAGAAGCGTTTGTGCAGCAACCAACGAGGATGCTTGTTGCTATAACACCTTCCCTTATTGTCACATCGCTTCAGTGGATTTTAGGCTAGACAAAGCGTCCTCTCCTGTTGTGACCATATGAAAATGGGCGTATCCGCTGTAACCGAGAGGGACATTGTTAATTCTTGAATGTGCACTTATGCCTTGAGCTTCTTGAACAGGCACAGAATCACTTGGTGTTCTCCTCTCCCCGTTTTCGATTGCAAAACAGACAATAGAAAATACCCCTTAGATGAGAGAGGCGAACCTGGGTCCCGCCAGTAATGAGGGCGAAGCGGCCTTTTGCGTAGTCGGCAGAGGCGAGAAAATCCGTATAGCTTGGATGGCATTGGCGATACTCAGCGGCACCATGTACCCTACTCCACGAGCACACACACGTTCGAAGACACGAAGCGACGCCTCAGTCGGGACGTCCGACTTCTTCCCGCGCTCAACGGACCGCCGCTCGTTGTCGCCTCAAAACCCGCCTTGCTCGCTCCGCCGTCCAAGTGGTCTCCCTACAGCGCACACACTGCCGTCCTTTGGAAAATCTGCCTAAGCTAGCCACGCGTGTCTCAAATTGATCGTTCCCACCACTCTTTCTCTCTCCTTTCTCGCACACAAAGGCAGCTCGCAGCGCACCTGAAGCGCCTGGTCGCTTTCCAAAAACGAGAGGACGAAGCACAGAAAGTGGCGTCGTCCCAGCGCATGCCGACCTTGGCGGACGCGCTCTTAGCGAGACCAGCTTGATCAGCACGATTAGAAGTTTGACCAGCTCGACTCCAGTTTCGCCAGCTTGTCTCCCAGCTTCGCCAAATTGACTTACAGCTTCGCCAGTTTTACTCCCAGCTTCACAACCAGCTGGACCGGCATGTCCAGTTAAATTACCAGCTTGAGCAGTGTAAATACCAGCAAGACCAGCACGATTTCGTTGCCGGTTTTATCAATAAGGCTTATTGGTCAATGTTCTGCTAAATTTAGCGGGGAACCTGAATTGGTGCATAGTCCACGGGAAGTCAAGTTTCAGCTGAATATAGCGGGGAACTTACTCCGCTAAATTTAGTGAGGATCCTGAATTGGTGCATAGGTCACGTGAAGTAAATTTTCCGCTGAATTTAGAGGAGAACCTGACTCGGATAAATTTAGCGGGGAACCGGAAGTGGTGCGTGAGTCACGTGAAGTAAATGTTCCGCTAAATTTAGCGAATAACTTGATTTCCCTAATTTTGGCTGGGAGCATGATTTGGTGCATAGGTAACGTGAAGTCCATATTTCGCTAAATTTTGCGAGGAACCTGATTCCGCTTAATTTATCGGGGAACCCAAATTGGTGCATAGGTCACCCCTACTTAAAGGGGCACTGACACATCAAAATCATATTTTTTTTTATTATCCGAAACGATTGAAAACGATGCCGGGACATTACCCTCAAAATTTGAAATTTGGGAGTTCAGTATTTGTGAAGTAAAAAAACAATTTCCAAATGCCGAATTCGAAGTTCCCGCGCGATCGGCGCCGGTGCCTTGACGTCAAAAATCGCGGAGACCTGAGAGTCGACTTTCTTTCACCACTCCCAGCTGTTGCCATGGCGACCCAAAGCGAGGAGGAAAGGAGTGAGCGGCGGCGTTACGGCGGACCGGTTTTGAGCGGTGTCGCCTGTTTTCCGTTGGAGGATACAAATCCAGGAGACGGCACCACAACGAACTCCCGATTTTTGGTATTTCAAAAAGAAGGGCCGTAGTGCGTTCGCAATTGCGTTAAAAAACATGTTTTACGATTGCCGTAATTAAATGTTATAGAGACGTCGCCTACAAAGCTTCTAAATTTCCTGATTTTTGACGTCACCGATCAAAAGAAGCGAGGAGGCGAGAGGCGGGAAAATCAAACGCCAAAAATGAAAAGGCGCGCGCGCGCGCGGGAAAATTTTTTTTCGCGATGCGGTTTTTTTTCCGTGTCTATGACTGCAACTTGCATCGTTTTAGACAATAAAAATAAATACGACCTTTGGGGTGTCAGTGCCCCTTTAAGTACCCAGTATGACTTTTCACTATCTGGATTATGTCTAAAACTCTAAGTGGAAGTGTTTCTGGAAACCTGAAATCCAGGTTGGAAATGGAGGAATAATTTCTGAAAGAAAGGAAATCCAGATAACAACAAGATAGATTTCAAGTTTGATAATTCAAATATTGAAAATTATACTGGGTTTTACGGTAGAGGTGTAAAGTCTATTTTCCGATAAAATCAGCGGGAAATTTACTACATTAGAAGCGACACACATAAGCAAAAACCTGTGATGAGTAGCTTAATAATGATATTGGGTTAAAAGCCCCACGTGTTTACTCTTTTACAGTGCAAACAGACCGTTTGAGAGGCTAGCAAAAATAAAAACGCTTCAAATTACCATATGTACAAGACGAAGTTAAAACACAGCTCAAAGATGTGGCCACCCATCAACGTTACTAGAACCCTCAGTCGGGAAACTCACCGTTAAAACCTTGGCCTCTAGCGTCCACCGAGACCGAGCTGAATACGACAACAGCGCCACTCTTTATCATTTGTGTGTACTGTGGTCACCTTGAGCTTTTAGAAAGCATGTTTTTCCATAAAAACAACGGGAAAACACTATTTTTGTAGTAACTTTTATCGGACTTTAGTAGAAATCGAAGGACGCGTAATGTTTTCAGAAATCTTTAGTTTGCAAGGTTTTGCGGCACAATCAATATTGTTTTTATAAAAACCATGCTTCAGGGGTGATTTCAGGTTGCGCGTCCCGACCTAGGGGCATCCTAACTTTTCGGTAGTAAATCGTGGCGCGTCTGCTTGGGAGACTCTACCTCCGCCCCGGGATCGTTGTAGCCTATAGGTTCCTACTGTATACCTGTTTGCCGGTGTGATTTACGTCTTACAGTTTACAGTGTCAATACATTTTATTCAACCCTGAAACTCCTTGCCCCGTATATGTTTCGGCGCCAAAATGGCCAATTATAGCCGAAATAGAAGTCATATGCAGTTCCTCGAGTGGCCGCTGCGGGAGAAATGGCGGCGTTGCGATCGCCATTAGCTCTGCTTTCGAGTACGGGTCGGTGCCACTTTTTTAGAGCAGTTTCGGTGGCAGTTTCCCAAGTGAGTGGTTCTAATAACGTTGCCACTAGTGATAAGACGAATCACGGAGATTCGGATTCGGACAGATTCGGAAATTTCCGAACTTCCCGTGACGAATATTCGGCAGATTCGAAGATTCGTCCGATTCATCACTGGTTGCAGACGGCGGCGTGAACGTTGTCGTAAACCTCGCGAATGGCGGTCAGTTGAGTTTTTTTTTTTTTTTTTTAGGTACTGTTACTGCATATAACCCGACTACGTCTTGTTTACTTCAACCCATAATATGTACTGTACTGTCATTCTAAAACCTTGCACGCGCTTAGGTCCAGCTGAGCTGATCAGTGTGGTTGACGTCTCGGTTTCTGCGCGGTTTCGCGGTGATCGGTAAAATAAAATGTAGCGAAATGCTGAGTATTATACATAATGTGGCGCAACGCGCAATAAATATATTCAGGCAAGGAAATGTCTCATCTTCTTCTCTAGAGCTGCGTGAGACGCGAGAGCGATGAAAAGTGTTGCTCGTCCCAACTTCGACCGCGTACCGGCACCGGTGAAGAAAAGCGTCGCACTGCCTTTTCTCCGCTCTCGGCAGCAAGTTTTGTATACGTGAACTTTATTTGATGAAAAAGAAACAATACAGGAGTGTCCAATGCAAATTTATTGTTCAAAAACAAACACTAACTAATTCAGATATCATTAACCAGAAAGGTACGAATCGAGTACAGGAGACCGTAATAGTATGACTCAAGGAGTTTTATATTGTTTGCCGTTTTCCGATAACAATACTGCAGTGGACACACGTTGAAGATAATCGAAGGGAGCATACTCACTTGTGTGGGGTGTGGTACTATGACTGTAATTATGGGCACGAAATGTGTTTCTGCCGAACAGCACGTACCGCATCGATCTCTTGCCGGGGGGGGGGGGGGGGGGGGGGGGGGTACTGCTGCGAACCTTAGCCGGGCACGGTCGACGTCTGCGGTCTCCGGGAACCCCGGGGTACGAGAACGTGACCTACGCGTAAACATCACCTCGCTCCGTCGACCCGCCGCTGCACCGGCTGCACGCCAAGCCTGACGAAATCTACGAGGAACTTATCGCGCTTGCGTTTCGCCGCAAGGGCAGCGGCGGTGGTGACTGCCATGGCCCCCCCCCCCCCCCCCCCCCCGACAACGCCGGAGGTCTCTGGTGCCCAAGAAACTCTCGTCAAACCACTCTGCTGCACAACCGACTGTCGCCGAACTGCCCGGGCGATGAAAGCATGGGCTTGCATTGCCACGTGCACAAGGCATGCCTATTTTGGTCGTAATCGTCGGGAACCGAAACCAATTTGACCGCAATGTCTGGTTACCGTTCTCGACAAACGTCCGAAATATTATAAACACAGCGGAACGTTTTATTTATTGCTATGATATTACATTACAACAATATTTTGTGCGCTTTGTAGAATTTAGTAAATTTAATATCCCGAAAAGTTGAAACACTCATCAATGTGATCTGGCAACCATGGCAACGCTCCGAATTTTCCCGAGCTTTTCCGAATCTCTTGAGATTCGACTACTCTTTCGATCTTTCCGGATCTTCAGATTCGGTTCCGAATCCCGATTCGGGTAAAAATTCGTCCCATCACTAGTTGCCACCCATCCCCATGAGGATACAAAACGTGCAGCATAAATGGACGGATATGACCCGTTTAAATCGGGCAACGCCTTGCGCCAGCTAGCAGTGTTGGGCAATGTCTAGGCAGAAACATATCGCCATAGTTGTACTGAAGTATAAATTTGTATTAATATTTCAGTAACGCGTTAAAATTTTTTGTCTGTATTTGGCATTCTTGTACATAATTTAATTTTCAGTTGTATAACTGGTACCTGCGATACTATCGAGGTCAGATGTATCTTGTGACAATTTTGGAGGAGTCGCTTTCTCATTTCGGGTTCAAGAACGTCGACGTTAAAATCCTGCAGCGAGCACTCGCTTATTGTTGAACAAATAGAGCACAAAGATTATAAATCATGTCTATTTTTTGTACCACGTATACACTAGCAGGTGGATCCACCAAATTCCAGCGAGTATGAGGACATCTCAAAAAGCTTTTTGTCGAAAATATTTCACTATCTGTGTATCTGCAAAATGTATTCTAGTATTTGTATCTTATAATACTTTTATAAGTCACAAATGTATTTGATACGTATCGAGATACTCCTTTCTAAAAAATATATGTCAGCATTTCCATTTTGCCTTCTTTGCCTTGTCTTCGAGTATGTTTATTTCCAAATAATTTTTAGCGTATTTCTGCCCGACCCTGCCGCCTAGTCCTACACTCCGTTGCACCTGACACCAGGCCGCAGCGGACGTTACAAGCGATCCCAGGCAACCCAGCGGTGTAAATGTAGCAGGTGATTACGGCTTTCGCGCGCCACGGCCAACGAGGTAGAGGCAGTGTTGTACACGTTCCTCAAAAGGAGGAACGGAAGCACATCCCTCGTTGCTTTTGACTTTTTGGAATTCCCGTTACAAGTTCCATCTGTGAGAAAGGAACTCGTTCCCGCCACAGTTCAAAAGATGGAACGGTTCGTTACATATATGTTACATTTGTATTTTGCTGATTACTAGTTAGATTAAGCAAAGCTTTCTTTATATTTCTTATCTATCCCATAAAATGGGAACATACGAGTTTGAATGCCGTGATGGAAAGGCACCAGGACAGGAAAACAAGCGGAAGCAAGGTTTCATTTCTTGAAATACTCATTCCTAAAAGTATCAGAGTTTTGCCATATTTATGTTTGTGGTGGGCGATCCAAACGAGCCAAATATACTGTAACCCCACATTGCACGAGTGTTTTACAACACACTCACACGTTTCAATCTAACAAAGCTCCTTGTTAGATTGAGACTAAACAACAGTTGCTTCTCGATGTTGCTCTACGCAAGACGAGCAAGTCAAAAATGACGGGCTTTTGGAAGGTCAGTCTTGACAACTTCAGGTCTTTCTTCGTGAAGGTTGGATTCGTTGCTCAGTTTGAAGGCGGGGGACAAGAGGAGAAGATATCTAGTTTAGTGTTTGTGTTTATTTTGAGTGACCAATGTTTGAGATACAAGTGTGTATTCGATGACTTATAACCTGTCCTTTTGTTGTAACTGGAGGTCTCTTTATGTAAGTTCAGTGTTGGCTGTAGTCGGCCTTAGATTTCTGGGTGTCTGAGAATCTGTGTATGCAAAGAGAGTAGCTGACTTTAAGACGTGTCTTTTTCTGCTTTTCCGTCAACTAAATGTTTTGATTCCTGTGGTGCATTCTCGGACACTGAGAATCAATGCCCGAGACTGCAGGCATAGAGAATCAATTCCCACTAGCACTCCTGTAGCCGAATGTTACCACGCGAGGACCTCACAAAATAAAACGTAAATAGCAAAAAGTTCAGGAGATCACGCTCTTCGTAAATATATTGTTCTTATACTTTTTTTGAGAATTCTCTTGGAAATAAAAATATTCATTACTCCACTGGACGAAGAAAACGGAATGCCGTTCCTTTTCCCGTCGCCGTAAAAATGTAACGAGTTCGCGTTCCAGTTCAATCGCTGCAAAATGGAACGGCGGTGTTTCTTCGTTCCTCCTAAAAAAACGCGTTCCAGGGACTCCGTTCCGTACAACACTGGGAAGAGGGCTTAGAGCGATAATCTGGCAGCTGAATTTTACCCCTGATTGGCGGCCTCCATGCTGCACATTTTTGACCACTAGACACGTGCCCTTATAGTTTTACTTGTAGAGTTTACCGAAGTACCGCGCAAAAATAATTGCTTATTGATCGTTAATAACAGTACCGCCGAGATAAGTTATATTTCGTTCGCTTGTTTTAAGTTCAAAACGTGCTTTTACGACAAAAACGTTGGCAGCTTCGCAATGTTTCCGCAAGATGCCGTCAGCAGCGGTGCTGAATTTCGGGTTTTTATCGGAGCTAGACACTCATTTCAGGGGCTAGCACTATTTAAAAAATATAGTTTAGTATGTTTCTTACAGCGATCGCAATAAAACTCCCGGCTCAGTTTTGCGTGAAAACCACGTGTCTTGACCACGCGTCTCGTGGTCAAAATTGTAAAACATGGCGGCAGTCAAGTGGTGGTCCCTTTTGCCTGGTGAAGGGGATGTCGCTCTAATCCCCTCCATCTCGTTAGTCACGGCGCTTCCTCTCGAAGGTCACGGGAACCTCACACGGCCTTCGATTGGCTCTAATGGCTCGTAGCATCCGCTGCAGCCAGACGTTAGTTGAAACGAAGTATAGCTCTTCGACGCTTCGGGGAGCGACGGATTACTCCAATATGCCGGTTCACTTATCGCCGCTATTTGTACATTGACAATAATTTTTCATATTATGAACCTGAGAAGAAAGAGTAGGGTTTAGGCAGATCCATATATGTAGAGAGTTCGGCCATTTGTTGGGAAGTAAAGGAGACAAATAAGGAGGCGCCATTGGCCAAAAGCGGGCTGGGCATGTTGCAGCGCGTCTTCAGAAATTTGAATGTGGCCAACCAGAAGCCGAAAATAATACCCTGGCGGTGGTCGCGAGAAGCAAACCTGATAAGTGCATCGGCGTAACTCTCGGTGACTGAAAATATGGTACACGTGATGTTTCAATCACGCTCATCCAAAATGATGGTGGAAGAGTGCGACTAGCGGAACGATCGACATAATCCTTACGCCAAACGCCGAGGGGGGGAATATGCCGTCCGAGCGGTCACAGTCGATCGGAGCAATACAGAGTTGAGCGGCACATTCGTTTCTTATATCTTTCTGCATGATCATGATAGAAACATCACGTGCACCCTATTTTCAACCACATAGAGTTACTACACTTCACTCTTACGCGCTTGTTAAAACCATATACGAACATATACCTTTGATCAGAACTGTTTTTCGCTACCTCCGCTAGGGGATTCTTTTCGGCTTCTGGTTGTTCAAGAGGGCATGGCTCTGCCCGCGCCTCCCATTGACCAAACTCACTCTACACACGGCTCTGGGGTTAGGTGCACAGAGATGAGCGCCGGCGACGCAAGCTTTTTTAATTCAAAATGGCGATGTATGTGGTTACGCGTTTTTGTTGAGTGCATCCAGGAAGGTGGACCCATGAGTAGCTCCTTCTTTCAAGGGACACATGTTCCTTGAACACGCATGTTTCATGAGCAAAACATACCAGAAATATTATTCCACATAAGCCCAAAGTGAGAATGTTCTCTTGCTCATTCGGCATATTCTGAAATTCCTATCTGTATTACAGGTTCCTATATTTTCGTCATAACACCCCCTATGATAAATTTTATTTCTAACATGTTTCCCTAATCCTTTTCTTAGGGAATGATCGAGCATCCTTTAAGACATGTCTCTCATTCAAATCATACAAGTAGGATACAATGCGTTTTAGCACAGTTGTCCAGGCTTTTGAAAGCAGGCTTGACTTAGATCCCACACTGGCTTCTGAGGATGATTTCACCACATGAAAAGCGTGTATGAACGAATCATTTTCGATCCAGCAATACAGATATTTATGATTTGAATTATTCGCAGTCTCGTATAAGAGAGAATTACAAAATCGAAACGATTATTCGGTTAATCATGTTTTGATTTGAACAAAAACTCAAATATTTGCACACCCCCCTAGCTTATTTTGATATCAATTTTCTAAAAGCACCTGCACATGTTGTGCCCCAAGGTAACCAAATCCAGACAATGTGAAAGGTAAGGTCTGACAAGAGACGCCACCTTTTTTGTTACATTAAAGGCAAGCGATTGTCAAACCAGAAAATTTAGCCATTTACTGAACTCAAGGTTTGATAGCTTTTTCGCTATGGAGTTGAGTGGGCGTAATAATAGCAAGTGCGAATGTACGTTCTAGCAACGAAGTTAGGTTCTGACTGATCTAAACAAGGGGACGACAACCTATTTGCTGCAGCTGGCCCAATTGACGCAAAACGGCGGTGGAGATGGCCGGATGTAGAAACGGAGATTGGCGTGGGGGCGGGGAATCAGCGTGGAGAAAAAAAACTATCATACACTAAAAGGCACACGCAGAGATATTCTCTTTGTTCATGCACATGTAACGTAAAATCATTGCTCGAGCTCCGTCACAGTATCATTTTGGGTGTTCAATGTTGTCACGAATGACATATGATGAAACGGATAATAACTGGGGAAACTGAACGTTTAAGGGGCGAACTCGTGCCCAAAACAATATGAAAGAAGGTTAGCGTCCCACGCGTCAATGACGGCGAAAAAGCACTCGACTTCGGCTCGCCACGCAGAGCCCCTTATGCACACGCGTGGGCTTCTGGAACAATGGGCGTAGCAGGTTCGGCGCAGAACATTCGAACCTCCAATAAGCAAAAGGGTTCTCGAATTTTCCGGAACCCGACATTTACAGAAACAACAAAATGGTTCATCCGCAGCTAGGCATCGAACCTTACCTCTTAGCGTTGAAACCACACATTCACCGCTGCTCTTTTTTTTTAGATAATCGGTATTGAGGTTATGGTTGCAATCTTAATAGCTGCAGAATTCGTAGAGCAGTGGGGCCGATTTCATTGAAATCAACATCACTTTTCATTCTGAACACGCGAAAATGAACAAATCAAGGTAGATGGAGCAACCTAGGGCGAGTCAAAGGGATCAATGGCTGGTCGAACGGTCTGTACAATCGGTTTCTAAGCGTATCACGATAAATTTGTGTACAGATATGGCTGGCAAACGTGCGTTAAAAGTATAAAAATTCCACTCAGCAGACGGACCTGAGTGAAAGGTTAAAACTTAAAAACTTGAAATTCCCACCTACAGCGGCCATCTGGAAACCAAAGGTGTCTGATTGGAACAACAGTCGCCTGGCGTCAGTAGTGATCTCCGGGTCAACAGGAGGCACCGAGTACCGCATTTTTTCGTGTACATTTCGGGGATGACTCCCGTTTTGTAGGTGGCTTGTTTCCGGCCTCCTCGTTTGGGTGCCCAACCCAGCGCAGAATTGCAGAGTAACCGGGATGCTTCCGCCGAAACGCCGCCCGCAATCCTCGGCGGACCTCTTGCGTCGTCTCGCATTCTCTTTACCGGAGAAGCCACCTATAATCGTTTTTGGGAGCTGAGCGCACCTTTAATAGGACTAATACCCCAAAAACAGAACGGGCGACAGTTACAAAGAAGATAAGAGACGCGGCAACAACCAGCGAGTGCAAAAGAGACGACAATAACCAGGCTAAAATAATTATCGAAAAATAAATTGAACAGATTTATTCTCACGTTTTATCTCCATTTTCGTGTTTTATTGGCAGAATAAAGTAATTATACGCCTACAATTTGTGCAGGAAAAGAGCACATCGCTTCTGGCTCAGAAACGTTGCCTGCCATTGACGAGGTTGCCGGAAGTAGAGTTCCTGCTGTAACAGCTCCAAGGTCGTCCTTGTTGTCGGGCTCCGCTGGAGCCAGGCGCCGACCAGGACATCAGGCAGAAGGAGCACAGAAGCAGGGCCGCTTTTGACAACGGGTTTACTTTACATTTGTACCCGAAGGAAAAATCCACCAATGTAACACTGTTTGGCAGTCAATGTTTTCTAGTGGACCGCTAACTGTGCCTGACTGTAGGTCAAGCATGTCTGATTGGCCAACAAGTTACTCTGACCGACAGTCAAACTCCAGTCAGACTGCACTTGTCGGCTTTCTGATGGTTTCCTGTTGGCAGTCGGCCGCCGCGAAATGCCATCAGGATGTCTTGGTGGCGATTCTGATTGTACATCGATTGTCTCTGACTGTAGGTCAAAAAGCTTTGACGTGCAGACAGACGTACGGTCAAAGGACGTAAAGTTCGTTCGGATACCACTATTTCGTCAAATCTATGAATACGAAAAATAATCTATGCACAAGAAAACGATTTCGGGACGTGAGCCCATAAAACCGCTGATGTTAGAGATATGACACGCAGCCGACCGTCAATCTTGATTAGAAGCCCGCCGAAACGCCGCCGAACACGCCACTTCGCTTCGCCCATAGAGGCTTCGCCGCTTCGCCGAGCTTTCATGAACGATCGCTCTCGACTCGTTTTGTTTGCCCGCTTGCTCCAACCTGTCGATCCTGCCCGGGCTCTACAATGTCTTATGTTTTAGTAGAATTTCTACTCGACAAGACCCAGCCTGATGTGAGTTCCGACGATGTAAGGGACTTTAGCGGTGTAGTTGAAGACGACAAGGTGTACCAGGTCTGCAGGGCCGGAGACGCGCGAACAAAAGGATCGTTCTACGACGCGAAAGTACTCATGGCAGGTGAGTAGAACTGAAGTACGGCGAGTGATGTACGAGTGCTTTGCATAGCATGCTGAAGACTTTTGCAGCTGAAGCATCTCGTATAAAACGAATGGTCGCGATTTAGTATCTGACGCTTAGGAAGTACGGTCTATTTTGTGCACATACGGGCTCTTTCGTAAAATAACGAGCATTTCGTGGCGTGTAAGGCTTCAAATGCGTTAGTCATGTGTTTAGGTTTATAGGGATTAAGGTGTCCGATTCGTACGCAAGTGGTCGCGGGTTCGATCTGCGGTAGTCCTGCTTTTTTTTATTTTTTTTTTCTCGAACATTTTGTTTTATCGAGGCATTTGGCGATATTTATGAGTGCGTATAGCTTTACTCTTATATAAATGCTGCCCTTGTTGATGAAATTCCCTTGGCAGTGGCAGTCAGACGTCATCTGGTGGACCATCAGATGACGTCTGATGGTCCATCACGTTCCACCAAGGCTGGTGAATGGCAGTCAGTGTCCCAAATTACGTAGCTTGATGGAATTTTCAATAGGGTACAGGGTCGAAAAACAGCATCAGAGGACAGGAGTCCCGGAGAAGTCCGCTTCTTTTAACCGGACGCTCTTCCCTACATTCACCACGTAGGGATTTCGGCTAGCTATGTCAGCCCCTCTCCCAGACACTAGACACATCCCCGTCTCCGCCCACACACACCACCAACACCATGCAGATTAGCTGTCCCAAAGATGTGTCCGCTTGTCCCCCGAGGGGTCGGTAGGGTCGGCGCGGCGCGCATCCATGATTGCAGCGGCTTCCTCTTCCGAAGGGAAGGTAATTGGGTGCGGGGCGCCCGACTGGAGGGGTCCACCTGGGAAGTGCGGGAAAGGATGCATTGACCTCGTGGGCCACTGTGGGATTCGTGGAAGGTCGAGTGGCTTTCAAGAGGTGGGCCTCTTGAAAGGTCGCTGGCCAGCACCTTCTTCTCGCCGCGGACGCATGTCCTTGGGCTTCTTGGAGCCCAATGGGTCCCTGGAACGTAGAAATGCCTGGGCGTTTTCCCACGTCTGCTGGCTTCTTGGAAGGTCGCTTGGACGCCTGTGGGCCTCCAGGACGGCGTTCATTACACTGCATAGGCTCCCCACGGGAGCCAGAGTTGCGCGTCTGTTTTCCAAGTTCGGCTGCGCTGGTATTCGCCGAATTCAATCACGTGAGGAGCACACACCAAACTCCTTACAGTGAAGCCCACGCGACGGGGATAAACGCGCAACTCTGGCTTCCGCAGTCAGCCTATGCAGGAACTCTAGTCTCGTCGTGGCCACCGGCGATGTTATGTGCCGTCATCTGTCGGCTGTTGAACCAATAAGGCGCCTTTATTTAGCAGTCGGTTGCTGCGCGCGTAGGTAGAGGTTTCAAGTTTTTCATTTCTAACCTTTTACTAAGGTAAGCTCGTTCAATGAAATTTGTATTCCCTTAATGCACGTTCTTCCGCCACCTCCGTGTAAAATATTACCACGATACGTTCAGAAGCCGAATTATGCTGTCCCTTGAAACAGCTATCAGTCCCTTTGATTCGTCCTAGTTGACTTGGGAAGCTAGGCCAGTCCTGCTGCCTAAAAGAAGCGCCAGCACAGCGGTTCCGAAGGCGTATACTTGCGATAGTTTTCTGTTGCAAGCTACGTCGGTTGAGGAAATCTTCATTGAACCCTTGGTAAACAAAAATCAACTCGCTCTCGAAAAAAAAAAACAAAAAAAAAAAAGAACGAGCTTGACAAGCTGCGCTCGTTGACTGCTTTGCAGACGCTGGCAGCCACGTTTGTGATCGTTTCACAACAATGCGGTACAAGCAACATTGGGATACTTTTGAAAGCAACAATAACTATATTTACGCTATATATTAGCACCTGTTAATACTGCAGATTGGGCGAGTTGGTAAGGCATAATTTCGAGCCTGCGCACAGCTAGACAGCTACTCAATATCCAAACACACAGAAAAATACACTCAAACAGCGCTGAACTATCAGCTGATTTGCATTTCAAACTTCCTCTTTGACCCCAAGGAATAGGTTGCTAAGGAAGAAAAGGGGAAAGACAAGGCAAAGGGAGGAAGGCGAAAGAAAAGGAAAAACAAAGGTGATAGAAAAAGGAAAGAAGAAGACAAAGAAAAAGGAAAATAGAGAAAAATAATGCTAAAACAGCCGAGTACAAGAGTTACAAACATTACAAAAATAATTACAAAATTAATCACGAACATATATAAACCAGATGATATGCTGGTCTACTTACTGTCGACTACAGTCTTGGCGTAAATAGTTCGTGTGATGCAGAAAGTCCAAGAGTAAAGAAAGCAAGTGTTATAAAATATCAGAAGTAAACAAAAAGAAAGAGACCAGTGGTTATACTAGCTTACTGTCGAAAACATATTCTGTCTAAATAATGCAGTTCTTTCTCCGATAAAGCTAAGGACGAAGTCTTGCAATGTTCTCCGCTTCTATAATTTCTCGGGTGAGGTGGTTTTTACTCTTGCCTAACACAGCTCAGTTGTCCTGTCGCGCAAAACAGCCACAATCCCTACGGCGAATACCTGAGTGATCGGAGTTGGCATCGGCAATTTATATAATATTTGTAACTCTTTGGGGTCGGCTGTATCAGTATTATCCTCCTTTATTTTTCTTTTTTTTTTTTTTGTCTTCTATTTTCTTTTTTCTATCCATCTGTTTTTCTTTTTCTTTCGCCTTTCCTCCCTTTGCCTTGTCTTTCCCCTTTTCTTCCTTGGCAACCTAAGGGGAAAGACAAGGCAAAGGGTTTCATTTCGATCTGGATGACCATTTTACAGGTGTGCGGTCGCGTATCACTACTGCGTGGTGCATGTTAAAGACCCCAAATTAGCGGTTGTACTGCACGGGCTAAATTGCTCCTCTACAGCTGAGACACAAGACGTCCACTGAGGCAAGCTAACTTCCGGCCCTATAAACACACACACAACAATTTGCTTGCTTTGCTTTGGCAACCTATTTCTTGGGTCGAAGAAGAGGAAGTTTGAAATACAAAA
The DNA here is from genome assembly GCF_016920785.2 of Ixodes scapularis. Lineage (NCBI taxonomy): Eukaryota > Metazoa > Arthropoda > Arachnida > Ixodida > Ixodidae > Ixodes > Ixodes scapularis. The sequence goes on from NW_024609882.1 coordinate 103,862,213, forward strand.
CAGTTGATAGTTCAGCGCTGTGTGAGTGTATTTTTCCTGTGTGTTTGGATTTTAGATAACCATTTACCTCTGCGCTGGTTTGTACTCATTAACTTCGTAAACAAAAATTATTTTACGTCATATTTAAGCCTCTTGAAACGGTTTACGCATATTTAAGCTGCACATTGATTTATCCTTTGGGGATATAGTCATAAAACAATTTTAAGCGAACGAACATGTATACTTTTTTGTAATCTTCAATACATTCGTGCATCTACAAGTGAATATACTACATAATTGACCGAGAAACAATCTTATTGAATTTTCTTAAATGCACCAGACAAAAATATGCCAGCATAGTTATGAATTCATGCTTGTAAGTTTGTAATCAATCACTGTCAAAAACAGAGGGACTTCTTTGCAGAAAATATCGATGGGCATGGAGATATAGCGCCGATTAAAAAAGATATTAAAAGGAAATTATTTAGAAATTGCAATTCAGAAGTGAGTATTGTCAATATGTAATTTTTTTCTGGATAAATGAATATTTAGCATTACATTTTTATTGAAAAAAATGCCCTCGCCTTGTCAGAAAAGGGAAATAATATTTCCATTCAAGCTAAATATGTCAAATGTTCGCCATATCTGGAACTACATGTAGACATATACGCATAAATAAGGGAAAGGTAGCACCGTATAAGGTACTACATATAGCCATGTGTGGCAATAATTAGCACCATATGTCAATATATCCGTTACCATGCCTGGCCATATGTCGCCACTTTCGTATGTGCCCCTATTTTCTCCCCGATAAGGCAATATGCTACAGCATATATTCTCCTTATATGAATATATATAACCGCATAGGGAATATATCTGGCCAATATATATAGCGTAGTTACCTCGTCGTTTTACGTTGCTCACTGCGAACAGTGTGCCTGTGCGTGCGTGTGTGAGTGTAACGCGTCGTCCACAAGGAATGTGTTGGAAACCCTAAACCGCACCTCACGGAGAGGGAGGATTTTTTCTTGGCAGTTGAAATTGGTACGAGGGATCGATAATGGGCAGTTCTCCGAGAAAAGCCAACGGTAGAGCGTCGACAGAGAAATGAAAGGCTGGCGAGGAGCAGCCGGGGAACTTCGAACGAAAAAGGGCACAAGTGGAGTCGCGGGAAAGGCAAAGGACTTCTACGACGAGGCTGGCAAGCAAGCGCGTGGCAAAACTGCTTGGATTGACAAAAGAGGTCGCTCAGGAACAGTATTGTAGGTGTTACCCAAAGAAGTAACGATGTATGTTAGTTGTTATTTGCAAATAAAGGTAACCCGTTACCCACTTACGTTATCCGAAAATAAAGGAAACGCCTTACCGTTACCGATAAGGAGTAACGCACGCTTCTTTTGAGTTACTTTTTATTGATAAAAGGACGGCAGTAGGGCGTTTTGTGTTTGGCAACAGCGTTTTCTGACTCTGAGACAGAGGGCTTTGGCGCTGGTGCTTTTCTACAGTGGGACCTTTCGAATGGGGGAAAGACAAGCAAAATTTATGTGTGGAGTGAGTTCAGTAATTAATGACCTGGCAGGTATACTTTTTTTTCTGCTGAAGTCCAGACGCAGCCGACGCTACGAGTCACATGGGATTAATCAAGTAGTGTCTAAAGCGCAAGTGACTGGGCTTTTTTTGTTTATGATTGGTTCAGCGATTACAGGACAGGTATAGAAACATGAGGAACACCACGATGGTGACTGTTTGACACTCTATGAGTTGTCTCATCATCTTGTGGAGTTGGTTGAGTCTTGATTTAAGCTAAAACGAAGCATAGAAACAGAAGAAATAAGTGTTCTTTTTTTAGATCTTAGGAAGAAGTAAGGAGTAACCACGTCATCCGTTACTTGAAATAAGTAACATGAGCATGTTGCCTTTACTGGAAATAAGTAACGTTAGCATCTCACCCGTTACTTGAAACAAGTAACGAATTCTACTCGTTACTTCAAATAAGTAACGTAAGTCTTTCAAATGGATGCTCGGGCCGGTTGGTAAGGCATGGCGATTAAAACATACAGTGAAAACATATGGGACAGAAGAGAGAGAACACACACCAATTGTGCTTTCTCCTCTTCTGTCCCGTCTCTTCGCGTGGTACGTCTTAACCTATGTTACCTCTTACTGATTTAAAATGTATCGAATACGCACTATGTTACCGGAAAGGTAGAGTGTTACCACCAACACCGCTCAGGACTGACTCTGTGAGTGAGAAGAAGCAACGTTTGGAACTTGAGTATTGTTTACAGAGGTGTTGCGTCGCCCTTCATTTATTTTACCGTTTGTCCGTGTGTTACTCAAGTCCTGGTTTTGCATCATTGCTTTATTAACGGGCGTCCACAAGTACTTGTTAGCTGGATTTTTGGCGCTGTTTAACCTAAAACGTTCATTGCCTACCGTATTCCTGGGCTGGCTCCCTCGTCAACAAATCCCGCCAAAGGGATGTGAGTTTGCCACTTAGAATAAGCTATGACAGAGTGTTTCCTGAAGAGGTCGCCTGCCTTCTTCTTGTGCGAGTTTTATCTTTGTCACATGGTATTCGTCTACATGATGAAGCACAGACCTGACCAAGAAGGATTGGTGAGATACGTATATAGGGCAATCTTTTAGTTACGTATCCATAAAATATACATCTCTACTCCAATTCCTGAGATCGGTAGAGGTGTAGGTTTTGGAGATAGCTTAGAAACTGCAAGTAGCTTCACATATAAGATTGCAATATAGGGGGTTGAAACAAACGTATTTGCCAAGTAAAAATTTGGGTTTATATCAAGTCGTCCAGATATGAGGATACAAGCAATTGGGACGATATGGAAAGATACGCATATAAAAACCACATGTGGACGTTTTATGTGAATCTGGTCATATCTTCCCAATTCCTTATACATCCATATTTGCATGTTTTAATATAAGCACAGAAATTACATTTGTGCAAGAGTAAATTATTGGATTCTTATGTATCAAATAATTGTCGATGAAAATAAAATTACGTCAAGGAGAGACAAATTTACAAACAACATTTCACGCTTCAATCATCTCTCCAGCCATTGAAAGGTGTGAGCACTGTTTAACCACGGGGCGGGTAGAGCGGGCTGCAGCCACCATCTTCTCCACCTAAATTGGGTCAAACAACGTTAATATTGTTAAGAAAAAGTTGTTTTGTGGTAAATATTTTCAAAAATTAATTGTCCCATCTAGGCCCTTTAGACAAACATTTTTTAATTGCAGCGTACCTTTAAGGCGCATTCTACCAAAGACGTGCGCTAATATTATAGCAATAATTACCATAATTATTTAGGTAAGAAAAAGCTGACACACGAAAAGGGTGAGAGGGAAGTAGGCAACCTGGAGCTTTTAGAAGATTAACTTCGAATTAGCACAAAATAAGAAGAAAAAGCATTCTTGTCTCCAAAAAGTGATAAGTGTAAAATATGTTTTGAACAGCAAGCCAGTTTCGTCACTTCTTTTTCAGTTGATCTCTATGCTAAACTCAATTTTGGCAGAAGACGGAGCATCACCTCCTGTTGCAAGCTATCATAGTGACTATAACCGACGATTGCGTTGTTAATTGTCTTAAGCTTTTGGAAGGCTTGCCATTGTTTCGTGCCATCCTCTCCACGTCTTCGAAAGCAAAGCAAGAGTAACAGAACAAAAGGAAAAGGCGCCCCAAATCCGCTACACCATCTCTAATGCACTTTGACCGTGTTCGTATTTTGTTTTAGCTATAACTTAAGCACTTTGACCCCGGAACTTTGTTCAATAATATTTGCACCGAAAGGCCGCTTTATAACAGTGCGTTGTGGACAAGTGAGCTAACAAACTCAAACAAACCAGCCACAAAAAGAAAAAAATCTAGTCGAGGAGTTACGCGGCAGGAAGAAAGGCTGAGCATCCGAAGAATGCCAGGCTTTGCATTTTGTGGGTGCAGGTGACAGTGTGATTCCATCAAAGTATATTTCCTTACTTTAAAAAAGTTTCGGCGCTTAAAATTCTTGCTTTTTTCTCCGTGAATGAAAATAAATCACAACGTGCGTAAATAAGTACGAAAATTACTGTCCAGTTACTCTGGAATATATGTAAATATTTTTCTTTCAAAATGGCCGATACACAGAAGGGGTTAGAAGCAATATCGTCATTTGTAAAAAATTACGTAGAAGTCTGCTTCAGCTAATTGTTCTTTTGGGACCAGCTGATCTGCCAACCCTATCTGGCCAAAGTCCTGAAATTAATAAAATTTTATGCGTTCGTTTATACCGGGTTTGTAACTAAACATACGCGTTGTCCTCGATAGTGTATTTCGGCGAGGGGGGGGGGGGGGTCGGGTCATTTATTGTTACTTGCAGGGGGACGTATGATACTGCCTCGCGGGCCCGATGTGAGCTGCCGGTTGCTAACCCCTGCTCTAAATGCTCAAAAGTAACTGGAAAGTGATTTTAGTTTGCTCTATCGTGCTGCTGTGTTCTAGATCAAAATACCTAAACCTCGCTTTTGAAACCATTGTGGCTTATTGTTCGCCTTCAAAGTCGTACGAATAGGCTTGTTCCCTCCTCTTCCCAATGGCGGTATTTGTTTGACCAAGGTTTCTACCGAGGTATCCTTGAACCAAGTTCCCGAACGGAGGATGATCAACCCAAACTTGTGGATTGAGAGGCCGAGTAGTTTGTAATTTTGATATTCTAATCTAACAATGCACACTACAAAAGAATATTCCTCAAAACGTCAGATTCATAAAAATGAAGTAATGGAAAACGTAACGGTTACTTTTTAAAGTAAAGCTCATTTTTTTTATTCTGAAATAATCGAACAAGCTAAATAATGCTGTCATAACGAAAGTTTCTATGATCGTAATTGATTACTTTTTTCAGTAAACCTTAGAAGACCTTCCATAACGCATTGCACAATAACACGCTAAAACTGCTGCTTTACGTTTTCCATAGCGATTTCTCGCCTCCCAAAGAGACTCCCAACTATATGAAACACACCAAGGTGCTGGAGTACATCAGGAGTTACGCGGACCACTTTGGTATCACGAGTAAAATACGACTTCGTCACGAAGTCCTCCGGGTGACACAAGCCAAGGACTACGACTCCACCGGTCGCTGGGACGTCGTCGTCAAGGATCTCAACGGCGACGTCGAGCGCCGAGAGACCTTCGACGCAGTGCTGGTGGCCTCAGGGCACAACGGGTTTCCCAACGTGCCCACTTTCAAGGGCATGGAGAAATTCAAGGGCAAGATCGTGCACACCCACAGCCTCAAGGACGCAGAACAGTTCAAGGACAGGAGGGTCGTCGTCGTGGGCATCGGCAACTCGGGCATCGACGCTGCCGTAGACGCCTCCCGCGTGGCTGCACAGGTGAGTCTCACATCCTTATCGCCTACTTCTACTCACATAGAGAAGTAAGCCAGCAGACCCGAGCACGCAAGTCTATAACTAAAGCTAGGCCTTTTTGGATTAATTTTCCTTCGGGTTCGGAAGCGTTTTTTCAGGGTTTATCTGTCCTAGATCTTTGTGCTTTTCGAGTCAGTTTTTGATGTGGGGCAATATATCGGCGTTTATTAGGGATCACGTTGAAGAAAACGTGACGCAAGCGTAAGGTCCTCCAGCCTCAAGGAAATATGAAAGTCACCGGAGTAGTATTTTCAAGAATGAAAGAGGATGAGGCAGAAAAGAACGGAATGAACTACAGATTTAATGGGGGCAAAATTGTGCCAGAAACGAAAAAATGAAAGCCGTTTACAACTCCCTGTAACGCCGAATTAGAGCGCAGCTCTTGAGGAGGAGGAGGGAAGGGTACTGGGGGGGGGGGTGGGTCAAGTGACCTCGGGGGGCGGGGGGTCACGTGACCTTGTGGGAGTCACGTGACCTTGGGGCGTCACGTGACGTCGGGGGGGTCACGTGACCTGGGGCCACGTGACGATGCCGGTGATGTCATCAGTGACGTCACTGATGACGCCATCAGTGATGATTATGATGACGATGCGGATGCCGGTGACGTCATCAGTGACGTCACTGATGACGTCATCAGTGATGATGACGATGACGATGCGGATGCCGGTGACGTCATCAGTGACGTCACTGATGACGTCATCAGTGGCTATGACGTCAACGGGGGGTCATGTGACCTCGGGGGTATCTTCAGGTCACGTGACCCCGGGGGGTCACTTGACCTGGGTAACCATCGTGACCCTAGTGAGGGTAACCCTAGTAACCCTTGTGAGGGCAACTCTCGTGACCCTCGTGAGGGTAACTCTCGTGACCCTCGTGAGGGTAACTCTCATAACCCTCGTGACCCTCGTGAAGGTTACCCTCACGAGAGTTACTAACCCTCGTAACCCTCGTGAGGGTTACGAGGGTAAGCAACCCTCGTGGCCCTCGTGATCCTCGTGAGGGTAACCCTCATGAGATTAACCCTCGTAACCCTCGTAACCCTCACGAGGGTTACGAGGGTTGCGGTTACGCCGACGGCGACGCCGACGCCGACGCCGACGCCGCTCAAGCCGGGAACGGGCCCCTAAGAGCTGCGCTCTAAAAGAAAAACAAATGTCGAGAATGCAGTAGCTAGCCTCGGCGAATGAATCGGGTATACACTCCGTGCGACGCGACCGGCGCGCCGCCACGCGGCCGTTACCGAAGGTAGGCAGTGAAGGCCCCAGCGAAACGAAACCACGCCGCGCACATTAGTACGCATTGAATTCGGAGCGCTGCGGTTGCGCTGGGTCGACAGCATGAACTGCTGCGTCGTTAAGTGCTCCGATAGTTATACGTCGTATCTCGTGGGAACAAAGTTTCACAGTTTTTTACCTCGCCGATGCTTTGTGAGACAGCGACAACGATGGGCCCGTGCCGTACGACGCGAGAAATTTGGTCTCCCGATCACGTCCGCCACTGTGTCGGTACAGCTGGCATATTCTACACTGCCGCTTTGCGCTCTGCTTTTTTTTTTGTACCAGTAACGCCTACATATCTCAGTTCGAACTGAAATGCCATCCTACACTCGCGGGTATGCAGTGCCGATTTTGTTGGAGGAATGCCCTCCAAAGAAGTTTCGTCCCCATCGAATGTGTCGATGATATTTCTGGACCAGTGTGGCACGCAGTCTCTACTTCATGAAGAAAGATTCGGACGGTACAAAAAGTGACAAATATAAATTTAAGGAAGACTACAATGAAACTTGGAATCACTGGACATTCGATGTTTGAGTATGGAAGTTTATGTGTTGTGCTCTCTTTTTGATCAGCCTTCTTTCGGATGTGGGAATGCTGATACCCCGAGTCTTGTAGACAACAATATCTTTTTCTCGGCTTTAGAGCCACCTATCGCAAAGTGGTTCAAACTGGAAGTACCGTCCACTGGTCCCTTCCTACCTGTAAAATGTGAACCTCCCGGCCATGATGAATGGTATTCTCTTGACAGCCTTTGACGGTCAAAACCGGTTCCCATTTAGTTACGCCGCCCAAAAATATTTCCACCTGGTTAAAATGTGCCACCTCTTTTAGGTATAATAAGTGTTTTGTCAAGTTGCGCTTGGCCAAGTGCCTGTGTGCCGAAAATCAGCACCTCGCACATTCAGATTACTACAAAACAGCTGACCGCAAAAGCCCTTGACGGCCAAACCGTGTGTTGGCCGGCAACTTGGTTTTCTCGACTTTGAAGCCACCTTTCGTAAGGTTTTTTTGAATTGGAAGTATAGTGCACTAGTCCCTTCCTACCTGTAAAGCATCTATCTCCCACGACGAGTGGTATTCTTTTGACAAGCCTTTCACGGTCAAAACCGTTTCGCATTTAGTTACGCGGCCCATACCAAATTTCCCGCTGAGAGCAATTATGGTGGCGGCCGTCTTGCTTTTCGAAAAAATTGCTCAAACCCCTTTTTCGATCGCAACTAAAGAAGTTATCCCTAATAATTACTCAAACACAATATATAAAAAGCGGAGAAAATATATTTACCAACACGCTCGTTTTTAATGTTAACCAAGTTTTGCGAGCTACATGTCTTGTCCTCGTCCGAAAGTCGGCCGAACAGCGTTCGACCCTAACCAATTCTTCCATGAAAGAGTTGTATGTGTCTGTTTTCGTCCCAAATTTGTGTTTATTCTTTCCGATTGTTTAACTGAATGCCCTTTTTAAAACCTGCCCCAGCACGCATGCAACGTCACCCTCCACCCTCAACTTATCGGCTGAAAAAGCAAAAGTTCTGTCCGTGCGCGCTTCCGCCGCCACAGCTTCGCACGCGAAAAGGCGCCGCAGGCTGCTGAGCGCGCTTCACTGTCGAACGCCAGCTCCTCCGCTAGCGGTGCTACGCGCGTTTTTCGAAGCGCCCCCTATAGTTCCCGCACGGAGCGCATGCGGCGTTTGCTTGTTTATCCAATATGCTTATCCTCTCGAATATTCAACCTAGAATCTTCGGGAAAAAGCTAGGGCGAGACTGACTAGACAAGGTCATTCAGGTTTAATCATGGTTTACCCTCGGGGTAAAAGTGTACAAGAATCTTCATGATGAACGGAGAAGGCTATCTTATCGATCATTCGCGCTGCATTACTTCTCCCTTTAAAACCACATCGCACCAATGCAACACAAAACAAAAGAAAATAATGGTAAGCTGAAAACTCCTCAGTGTTACCAGGAGTAGAAGGGCTTGAGTCTCCCGAGGTGAACCAACTCGGTCGTGGTCGGCGTTGTGATGATGTTTGCATTCTGTCGGGCACCACTTCGTAGTTGAGCTCCCCGAGGCGACGAAGTAACTTGTACGGTCAGAAGTACCCTTTCAACAGTTCTTCGCTGAGGCCGCGGCAACGAATGGGTGTCCACACCCACACCTTGTCTCTGTCGTCGCAAGGCAGTTGCTGAATTTTGAGAAGAGGTCCGTGAGCTATCGTCGTTCCGTGGCACTGGTTTTGGGGTTAACGTAGAGCAATATGGTAGAAAGTTGGGCGGGTTGGTGGTACATGTTTGAAGAAAAAGTAATACAGCACCAAAACTTCGAAGGACAAGAAGACGAAGTGTATAATCAGCTGGCTGGAGCAAGCTTGACACGTGCGGGGGAGCGGTGACTTGATGTTTCTTGATGATCGTGAAGCTTGTCGATTTATGTGTTTTCTTCCAATAAATCAACTGAGAGTCAGCGCTCTCTTTGTACACTTTGTCTTCTTGTCCTCCGTTCTTTCGGCGCTGTTTGACTTTTTCTTCAAACATTAACGTCGAGCTGCGGCGGCGGTGTGCCGTACGGCTGAGATGGCGAGGGTTCATCCGAGACCGCGGCGATCTCGGCGGCGTTACGGAGTTCTTCGACGTGGCCTACAGCGGAACCTTTCCTGAGATCCTGCGCCCCCTATCGAAGATTTGTCACGACGACCACAGTGAGTCCATCCTGCAGCTCTGGAACGCTCTTTGCGACGCCTGCTCCTCTTCCGAGAAGCAGTTGGACGTTGCATTCCAGAAGAACTTCCCCGCAGGCGACTGCACCGGTAACGACGGGAACAAGAACACTCGACGGTGGCGGCAGGTTCACGTGGTCCGCAATGTCTCAGACGGCTGCTGGCGTCGTTTTGGGGAGGTAGGACGGGCTTTCGCAGCGTCAAACTGTTTACTCCAAGGTCGATAACGCCACCGTATCTAAAGCGCCAGACACATGCGCAAAAAATACATCCGATCTGACGTCCGATCTGGCAGTACGACTGCCTGATCCGAAAAATTTGGTCGCTTCAGACGTCGGATCGGCGATCCGGCGTGCGTACAACGTGCCAGACAGTTTCGCACGGCAGACGGACTGTCAGAAGCATCCAGCCAATGACAGCACAGCTAGCGCGAACGTCCTGATGACGTACTGGGTATGTCGGGACGAACAAGAAAACGGGACTGACCTGGGCGACGGGAAGCAGGACGCGTGAATCGCGCTGACCCATTAAAGAACGATGGACCCAGCAAAGAATGCACGCGCTAGCGAGTACGAGCTCCTAATTTCGCTCGTGCGAGCTGAACCGTCAATGTGGGACCAGAGCTGGAGCGCTTGTCCTGGTGCACTTGTCCTGGAACGCTTGTCCTGGGCAGAGCCGAACGGATCGTCGTGTCGCATGCAAGGTCGGAAGCGTGTGTCTCAAACTTTCGCATGCGGCAATTCGGAGCGGCGTTCGCACTGTCGGCTCGCAGGTCGAATCGGACGATTTTTCCGTCCATGTGTCTCGCGCTTAACACGGGAAGTTCCTGCCAAGGAAGACGTCTCTGGCACAGTCATGAAGGACAACGAACTTGACAGGTTTCTCCGCGAATTTCGACGCCAGCAGTGCACGTCTCAACAGGCATGATGAGGTGTCCTATGGTGGTGCGTATTTGCGGGCCATTCCAGGGCATCGTGACTTTTCGAAGGCGGCGAGAGAGCTTCCTGCTCAAAAAGGAGCAATGAGCTCCGGTGTTCACAAGGGCCGACGCGTCATGGCCGTCGATGGCAACGTTGAGGTTGTTGGGCACCGTTGCAGGATCGTCGTTCGGGCGGTTAACGTGAGTAGAGTAGGGGCCTTTCGATGTTCTTGGCGGTTGTTTCTGGCAGTCATTTTCGGCAACTCCACCTTCAGGGGTCACCGCACTTAGTTACCTCGATGCGGATAGGGTATACAGGGTCAATCGGCGAGACCTTCAAAATGGCGACGCCGGACGTCGTGGTGACGGCAAGCGGAATCCCCGGGGGGAAGTCGGCGCTGGTAACGGCGGCCGATGTAGGTACTCCTCGATGTCCCACGTTCGCTCTCCGCTCCTCGGGAAGGGGGCGTTCGGTACGAACCCACGAAGCCCAAGTTGCCGGTAGGGGCATCGCCGGTACACATGGTCGGCTTCCCCGCAGTGGTAGCACAGCGCGCGTCGAACAGCCGTGCGCTGCACGCCCGTCTTTCTTGGCGCCGGGGGTTCGGTTCGGACGTACGGTGCTTGTTTCTCAGTGCGTCTAGCGTAATGTGGCGGGCTCCCGTCGAAGGGGCGCCGGGTGCTGGTACTGGCGCGTTTCTGGCGGCGGTCGTCGGGCCGTGGCGGCAGAGCTCAGGGTCGGTTGATCGGGCGGTGCAGGGTTGACAGGAGTGCGTGATTTGATGGCTCTCTGGAACTCTTCTCGCACAACTTCGGTGATTAGCATCAATGCTGGCGAATCGCCAACAAGCAGCAGCTTCGTGAGTTCTTCGCGAACAACGTCGCGGAAAATCTCGCGAAGTCCGGCGGCGCTGGTGCTGAGCACAGGGCGGACTGATTCCGGTGTTGAAACGTAGTTCAGCCGATGATAGTTGCGAGCTCGGGTAACGCTTCCTAAAAAGCTTTAAAGCTTGCGCGTTACGTCAAGAGACGTCACGTCAGGGAGTCCTGCACGGGCGCTGATTGAATGCGAGTGCCGCGTCAGCGGTCGCGTGGGACTATGATAGGAAACGAGCCCCACGGCGAATGCTGACGGGCCGCTCGTAGCCAATGAGCACCCATGCCGTACCCCTTGACGAGACGTCATGTGACGTAACGCGCAGGCTTTGCTGTCTAGTAAGTGTTGACTCGGGCCGCTAGCTCCCGCTCGATGTTTGTGGCTTCGGCAGCAAACCTGTCGACTGTCGTTGGAGGGTTGCGCATGACGCCATCGAAGATGTCGCTCTTCACGCCTCTCATGAAAGCGCAACTTTTTGTCCTCGGTGACTTGACGGTCGACGAGTACAGTTAGGCGTAGCACATCTTCAACCACATTGTTCAGGCTTGCCTGAATCCGTGTCTGTAGCAGATATTACGCCTGCTGCCGTCGGTGTTGGCTCGTCAAGGTCCGCTTTAACTCGGCCACGCAGATGTCCATGACGTTAGCGAAGCCTCGTAGTTCTTGAACTAGTGCCTCGCAGTACCCTTCAGCGAAAAGTATAGGTTCTGCAGGTGCTGCTCAGCAGTCCATCCGTTGTGGCGTACCACGCGCACGTTGTCTTGAATCCGCTCCTCGACGTCCTCATGGACCTCACCGTGAAAGGGTGTCGGCGTAGGAGGAGCGACGGGCGATGGGAGCGGCTGCAGGGGTCTGCCACGATTGGTTGTTCATTGTCAGCTTCGTCGACTGGAGGGTCTTCTCCGGCAGTAGACCGAATTACGGGGGCAAACATTGAACACGGCAGCCTCGTTTGGTCTCCGTCGTTTCCGTACAAATTTTTCTTTAGCCGGGGACTGGGCTCGCAGCTTGGAGGGTACGCTTCAAGGGTTGCGTTACCCAGCACCCCCACCAGAAATGTCACGAATGACAGACGATGAGGCGGAAGAAAACGGATTAAATAAAAATTTAATGGGGGTCGAATTTGTGCCAGAAACGAAAAAGCAGAACATACGTGGAGAACGCAGCAGCGAGTGTTGACGGCGGCAGCAACAAGCTTCGGTAGTTTGGCGTAATAGCTGGCTATCGCGAGAGGGAATCGGTGAATAAATCGTCAATACTCCGCTCGGCTCCTATTCTACTACACTCGTCATCTCGAATATTCTACCTACAATGTTCTGAAAAGAGCTAGGGCTCGACTGACTAGGCAAGGTCATTCTGGCCACCTTTTCGTTTACGCTCGGGTAGAAGTGTACGTGTATCTTCTAGATGAAGGTAGAAGTGTATCTCCTCGATTATGCACGCGGCAGTGTTTACAAATTCTCCAGGTATCTAAATAGACCGGCACACTCTTCACAAACAAGCCCGCGATTGCCCACACCAGGTGTGGGCACTGCGCGAGCGCAGAAACCAGATTCGCGTGAGGTGAAGCCTCTGCGCATGCGCCGTGGTGACAACAGCGCCTCCGCAGTGGTATGACGTCAGAGACGCGTGTTGCTCTTTAACAGGAGTAGCCAGGCTGACCCAGCCTAAGAGCCGCAAACAAGACCACGAAACTTTCAAGAGCCGCAGGGAGGGGGGGGGGGGGGGGGAAGGGGGCAAACTTTTGTCTAGAGCAATAAACGAAACGAACTACTTTTGATCTGTCCGAGTCAAAAGCTGTATAACTGTATGTAAGGTAGCAGTAGCACAAGGCTACCAAACCGCAACCTGTTTTTCGATTTACATCGTCATCCATTTCTCTTTTTGGGAAGTGCTCATATGATCGGGAGGGAGCCAGGAGGAAGGGGAGGGGAAAGAGCTGAGAGCTGCATGCACTTTAACACGCGAAGAGCCGCATGCGGCTCGCGAGCCGTAGCTTGGCCACCCCTGGTCTATAAAAAGAAAACGAAATAAGGGTACAGTTTCAGAACAAAGACGCAATGTAGAGGGCAGCTCATTGCCGTGTTGTGTCCAGAATAAACTAAAAATAATGCTGTAGTTATAAAAAATATAAAGACGTTTACAACTCTCTGTAATGCCGCATTAGTGCCCAGCTCTTGAGGAGGAGGAGGGGAGGGTACGGAGAGGAAGGTATGCCCCTTCTCCTCCCCTTCTCTTCATGTCGTCCTCCCCTCCTCCTCCCTCCTCCTCACGTATTCCTCCTCCTTCTCCCCCTCCTCCATCCTCCCATCATTCTCCTTTCCTTCTCCTCTCCCTCAAGCTTCCCTCCCTCCCTCCGCCCTGGTGGCGTAACTCGTGACCCTCGTGACGTCGGCCATGAAAGCCTCGTGAAGTGAAGGTCACGAGAATGTCGTGACCGTCGTTAGCTTTACAAGTGACCATGACGTCGCGTGAGACGTCATGTGTGACTTCATTATTGGATACGTCCATGATGCAACGCGCAGGTAGCGAGTCACTCGCGCGTTGCGTTATGGGACGTTTCCCATAATGGGCGCGCGAGACCCTCGTGACGTCACTCACGACGTCACGTATGGCGTCAGTTCGGGTTATGTTTCCCATAATGCAACGCGCGAGGCCCTCGTGACGTCACGCGTGACGTCACGTGTGATGCCAATACGGGAAACGTGCCATAATGGAACCCGCGGGTCACGAGTGAGACCCACGCGTTGCATAATTGGACGTTTCCCCTAATGCAACGCGCGGTGACAGCGACGGCGACGGCGACGGCGACGGCGACGCCGCTCAAGTCGGAAACAAGCACCTAAAAGCTGCGCTCTAAAAAAAAACATGAGGCATGTTTTTTTCTAATCAAAGGACAGCTCCAATTCTGCGTTTTCTAGCTTAAAGCATGAAATGTTTTTTAAAGGTACTCGAATCCCAAAGTTTTGTTTTTCCGTCCGTCCAACGGTTCGTGCGTTTCCCGCTAATATTAGCAGGAAACTGAATTGGTGCACAGGCCACTTGATGTCAATGACGCAACCTAACTTCACGTGACGGTGGGGGACGAGCTGACCCCACTACCGTAGTCGTGGCGTAGAAGCACGGATCGTCCGCCGCGGCTACGAACGTCGGACTCCCACCGCTAAATGGAAACAAACGCCCCCCGACACCGACGCTCGGTTTCACATATATGGTGCGACGTTCGGGAGAGGTTCCACAAACCCCGCAAATCCTGGCTGCGAACACCTAACCGCGAAGTCTCATCCTTTGCTGGGGAAAGGCCACTTGGGTGGCATTGTTTCACTATTGGATCCAGAAAGAAAATTGCCGTCATGTGCCCTGGGCACCCAGTTTTCCCGCTCAATGTTGTGGGGAAAGAGATAAAAATATAGGAGCTTCTTGATACCCCGAAAAGACGGATTGATGTCCTCTAAACAAGATCCGAAGCGTTAATAAGCAATGGTTCACCAAGAGAGTATCAGGCGTAGGAAAAATTTTGAGCAGCAGCAGAAGCTTTATTTGACGTTTAGAGCAGAGTCTGCTCGAAACGTCGAATAAAGCCTCTCCTGCTGCTCATAACTTTTTCTACGATCTTCTAAACGAGTTTATTGTGGCGCACCTTGAATATTTTTGTTTACCGAATTATAGAAGTTTGGAGATCAAGGTGGCTGCCAATTTTATCTATGATTTTTATGTAGTCTGGCTTTCGACCAATACTCAAGGTTTATCGCAAATGGGGTGTTTATCTTAAGATATACAGATCTGTTTAAAACAACAAAAAAAAAAAAGCCTTGAAAGCTACAGTTATGCGGTTTGTGCAGGTATTTATACGGCCGGAGGGACATAGCGTATTGGGCCAATCGCAACGATATGTCGGTTTATTTAGTAACGTTTGTTAATTAACTTTTTTATTCGCAAAAATCAGACTTGTCCCAATCACAAATACCCTACTCAAGACAATGCAGTTAAAATATTTTTTCAAGTAACTTCTTTATCTTGCAAATACTTTTGATGGGGAGTATTTGATTCAGTATTGGAATTACATTTCTGAGTCTCTTGTACTCATTATCTCAAACCCTTTTTTTACATTCCGCCATTTTCCGAGTTTTTCGGTATGAAGAGGCATGGGCGTGGTGCGAGTCAACTTGAGCTTCTTTCGAGCAACCCAATCCTCTTGCTGATAAATTGTTGATACGTAGATAAGAGGACAGGAAACTAACTACGAGCAGGGTGACCTCTAAAAATGCCAACAAAGGGTTCCCCAACGTTCAGTGCCTTTCTGAACGCAACCTACTTGAAGGAGGTGCGCAGAGTGCCGTATCTATCATGTGGGTTTTCTTTGTTATCCATTCATCATTTCCGTTCCGTATCCCAAGTTCGTTTATAGTAAAGTCCTCATATAGGAAAAAATGGATTGTAGTTAAACGATGCGTCTAAGGTCCACCACAGAACGTGATATTCAGCGATGTCACTATTCGCAACTTCCAGCGATGGCGGAACCACGGTGTGAGAATCGCGCTCCCTAGCTCCTGGATGATCGACTTCACAAGAAAGGTGCTCGACTACACCTTCCTGGCGGGAAAAGATAAAGTAAGGCTCTAATACGCTTGTAAACACCAGCACTACAATTATTTAGGGCTCGCAGACCCCGCCTCCTAGTGCTGTTATACGAAGATCATCCAGATGACAGCCATTTTGAAAGGCACCACCGCGCCCTTTATAGGTCGTCAAAATAATGCTGAACCCAAACTCGGATTTCACAAAACAAGCTTACAGAAGTGATCAACAGGGCGCCGTAAACCACGAAACATCACTCATATAGCCATATCTCGAGCAGATGGCCGTATTTCTGGAAAATAAAGGAGCGAATGAGCGAGAATGTTGACGTCATCTCATCGCAGAAGAGTTGAGAAGGAGGAGAATGGCCTCACTCCATTTTCTCTCCGCGCCCTCGCGGAGTCAAAGCGAAAAGAGGAGGAAATGAGAATCGCGATTTGAGGCGTCGTTTCGTCCTTGTGCGTGCGCGCTCTTCGTTTACAAGAATACGACGATCCGGTGGAGATACCGCTTTATGAGTGACGTTTTAGGATTTGTAGCGTCCCGCTTATCGACTCTGCGTTGTTGTCTAAAATTTGATAAAGTTGCGAATAGGTAAAGCAACCTCCTTCTTTTCTTTTTTTTTTGTCCCAGAAATGTTTTGTAACATGTATCAGTGATATTCTGCTCGATATGGTTGGGCTTCATAAAATAACCCTGCGATGTTTTTTTTTTTCTTTCCGTTGTGTGTTTGCCGGTTAATAAACCATTCGGGTAAACCAAATTTGCGCAATGTGCTTGTCACTGACGTCGATACAAATTACGGAATGCGGAAGTATCTTCAAAAGTAATTGAATTACATTTCTAATTATTTGTACTCTACTCAAGGTACTTTACAGTGAAAGGAACTTGAGTATTATTTTAAATACTTTACGAAGGAGATATTTAGTAGCTTAATTTAAATACTTTTATCGAGTATTGTGTTTAACACTGGAAAATATACAGATGGTCCCAATTAGAAACCTGATACGCGTCCTCCAAAACCGCTACGCCAATAATTTTTAGACATACTTTGAGCGCGTAGGAAGCGCAATAGTGCGCTAAATCTACCAGTCGTAGATGAACATAGAGCAGGTCGGCGCAGATGACTTGAAACACAAAATAATAAAACACATCGGGTGTGTTCGTCTTAATGTATTTTATTCTTTCGTGTTTTAAGTACCAGTCGCGCAACAGGTAGAAGGCTGTGGCTATGATAAGAGACGGAAAAACCACGCGGCCCCTTATCGCGCAGGTAGCCATGCTGCTGCTACACCAGTGGCAGCTTTAGTGCACTAATGCACTTTTCACGCGCTCAAATGTTTTCTGAAAATTACTCATTTAGGGATTCGGTGGTCGGATGATGCTCAGCAAGTTTCTAATTGAAACCATATGTCTATTTTTTAATTAAAATATTAATTAACAAAATTTTGCTTAATTAGCCGATTGATCGTTCTGATCAGGCCCCTATGCTTTGTGCCTCTGACCGTATAACTCACCTGCACAAACTGCATAAATGTAGATTTCACGGTATTTTTAAATAAATCTGCACAGCTCGAAAAAAAAAAAATCTAGCGCATGCCAAGAAACATGTGCAAGGTAAGAATGGCGAGTCGATTAACAGATTTTATTGTGCACCTCGTTCTGGATGCCTCTTGAAATACCTGTAAAACACTTGGAGACCTTTCCGGTGTCAAAGTGTTACATATTTTATAAGCACAAGTACGGGCACAGAGGAGTCTGATGTTTGCTAAACACTGTAACACGCAAGCGTTTGATGCTGTAATTATGCTAAAGGTTGGAGACGTTAGCCTAATAGTGAGATAAAACGCTACCCTGTGTTTGTGGCCCCACACTTGCGAAAGTAGGCTTGCGCGAATATTTGAGCGTAGAATTTGAAATCAATGGGACTATTATAATACTACGCTTTGCTTTTCAAATTCATAGTATTCGAATTTAGAATATTTCGGTACATCCACTATTTAGAATGATTTGGCTGCTAAAAAAAAATAAAAAATTCGAGTTCATTCAAGTACTCTGTACCTATAGTGAAATTATCTAAGCAGGTCCCCGCTAGGTCTAAATCATACCAGCATCAAGAAATCTTGACTATCTAACCACTCCAATTAAAAAAAAGCAAAAAAAGAAGCGTTTCTTTCTTATATTCTTTAGACGAAGTTACCACACTCGAACTTCTCCAACGCGCTCGAAAAGAAACCTGAAACCACGTACTTTTCGATTTTGAATTCATGTATCATGATTCACTTACCACAAGGTCTTAGCACTACAAGCCTATTGGTGACTTTATATTAGGACATTACTTTTCGAAAGTGCGCATCACAAAGACAACTCAATTCGCGCGTCGTCAGCAAAGCCGTCTTTTTCCCGCGACATTGAGAGAGGTGCCGCAGTCGGGTGTCAAGACGTCTGGCTGATTGAAACTCTTCAGCCGTGTCTGCACCAGGGGCGGATACAGAGGACCCTCTGGGGGGGGGGGGGGGGCAGTACTAATATTAAAAGGGACGGGTGGGTGGAGAGAGGGAACACCCGCTGCACACCTCATAGCCTGTTGAATTTTTGTTTAAACGCACGAATAAATAGTAGAAAAAGGTCTTTCCTGCTCAGCGACACCAAGTGTCGTTATTCAAGACATGGTTGCGATATCTCCCGCTTGGAGGGGGAGGGGGGGATAACGGAATCTTGATTTATCTTTGTGGCCACTTCGCATAACCTAAGACTATGGTTTAGTGTTTTCTGTGAAACCCGATAAGCCTCCAATATTAACCTCCAAGTCCCTTTTATCAAAATCGGTCCTTGAATAAGAAAAACCCAACCTTTCAGGGAAGAAAACCTTCATCTACAGTTTTGCTGTCTTTCGATTGTTCGGGTCACGCGAATGCCCCGCGGAGGTTGAGGAATCACGTGCCCCATTTTTTTCAAGATATCCTACATAAAACCCAGTTGTATCGAGCAACACCAGAAGTTTTCACCGAAGTACACCAAATCTGCGGGGAAAAGTAGCCCCCAAAAATGCATCCACCAAATCCTAGAAAAATAAAATATTGAAAACACGAAACGATACCAAACTCATTAGCTAGGCAGCACCGGCGTGTGGAGACGCACTCGAAGGAATGAGAGCTCTAACTAGCTCGCTCTGAAGGTTCACCTTGCAGACTCGCGACAAAATCGGAGTTTATCAGGATTTATGTTAAAGAAGAAAGGGCATAGGATTTCTTTACTTCACCTTTACGCGTGAGTCCCGTACCGATAAGAGAAAGAAAGGTGAACAGGAGTCCGAAGGAAGCAGCAGCCTCGCGGACGTTTAGTGTGTGCGGAGTTACCGGGTTAAGGAGAATAAAGCTGTAATACAAGTTTTCTTCACGTGAATCTTGGGTTTAAGATGTTTTAGGGCGACTCCAAATCGGGCTTTTACGTTTTTTTTTTTTTTTTTTTTATCAGATGAGCTTGGAAGTCAATGTTTGTTTGTCTGTATTGACCAAAAAGACGGAACCCTATACTCATGTGGGACGGAAGCTCTGATCCCCGTCGTCAAGTTCAATTAGACAATATCTCTTTCGGATTTTCATAATAAATTTCAGATTTTAAGATTGCCTCATGAAATTTGTGCGTCGGCTATTATGTGACGAAACATTTGCCAAAAAGTTCTACACAAGAATGCGTGTTGCAATAAGGCCTACGAAATAATTTTGAATACTATACAAAATTATGTCTTGAGTGCACTTTTAGTCTGACTCGGTGCTTTACCGTATAACCAGAAAAACAAGGACTAAGTAAGCAGAGGGCAACAAAAAAAAACTTACCATTTTAGCTGCGCTGATTGTCACGCATCCTAAGGTCGAAACGGGCAAGCAAGACCTGGTCGGCAATCACAAGTCCCGGGGATCAAATTCAACTGCTCGTTGGCAGTCAGTGTGGCCATAGGGTGTAGGCTTCACCACCTTCGCCTAAGGCAAACATATTTTGCTATGTCCCTACGCGGGGACCTGAAGAAATCGGAGTGACAGCCAATAACGTTGAGATTGTTCACAACAACGCTAACGCCTCTCTTATTGCCTTTCGGAATTAATTTCTGGGAATGGCAACAGAAGGTTTTCGAAGTTCGTAATCCGTAGCCTTTCTCACTCAGAAGTGTTAATGGTAGCTCGAAGACTGCTTGCCTGGACAGGGTGCTCGAACGAAAAAAATCACCCTGAAAGGCCAATCACCCTGACGCACACGAAAGGAGTTCCTATTTCTGCCGTGCTCAAATCTGCTTATTTTCGGCCTTCTTTTTTTTCTGTTTTGGATTGCGACGTTTAGTCCCCTCAGGTCGGCCGAAGCCCTCCGAGGACCGCGGTGAAGGTCGCTACTTTAAAGCCCAATATCTTATGGAAACAGGCTCGTTTTTCTTTTTCGACTACGCGTTGTATAGAGGATGCAGATGCGCTTGAACGCAGGGAACGACGCTAATACGCAAACATTTCAGAGGTTCGACTGTAAAGTGTTAAAATTTCGAACGTTTGAACCGAATTTCCTGTGCTCGGAGAGAACCTTTTTGAATTCATCATAGTTTGGCGCCAAGCTCTGGTTTCCGCAGTCCGCGCAGCATCGCCGGGGGAAGGCAGGGAGTTGCGGTGGCTGATATGTCTTAGGAGGGGCCCCTTGAGACCCCCCCCCCCCCCTTCCCCCCCTGGATCCACCACTGGTCTGCGCATAACAGCATGCTGTGGACGCTGTGTATCCACCATATACACCCGTGAGTGATTGAACACCTTCAGCTGCGCCTCAAGTTTGTGGTTTTCAAGTTGTCCGCAACGCCATTATTATTCGTGCTAGTCTGTGGTATTTGAGGTTAACAAACAATTTCTGCTGCTGCTGCGAGGCTCGCCAGTGTCTACATTAAGGCTCGGTGCCACGTTCAATGACGGACAAAAGCTGGCGGGAACAAAGGCGTTGGCCGCGCTCAAGACGTCAGAGGATGTGGGGATTCCTCTGGTCTCCCTTCCCCAATGGCTGTGACAACGGTCGCGGGTCGGAACACTCGGCCTCCTTCGCCGTGAGCTCCGACCTGTTCGTGAGGCGGAGGGCCGCCTGGCTTGGGGGGCCCTCCTCTCACTCTCTCCCGGGGCGACCTTTTTCCGTCCCCCCGCTCGGATGCGGATCACTGCTAACAGGCGAGGAGGTTTCACTTCTTGTGTTCCCGCTTTCGGGAAAGAGACTCGTCCGGTTGACCGCGAAAGAGATAGGACGTGTGTCGGCGACTTCTCCGATGCTTCCCCGGTCTTGGCTCTCCGGAACTCCGAGTCTGGCCAGGTAAGGACCTTTCCTTACCTTGCCGGCGCGGGGGGCACTTTGGATGGGGACATTAGTTCTTTTAAAAGTGTTATAATAAATGCTCTTGGACTCTGTCCTTACTCTGGTAAGTGTGTCTTCTCTTCCGCTATATTCGAGAGAGTGAGACAAGGTGGACGATCATTGGCACCGACGGAGGTGATTAATCGAACCGACCCGCGGTAATGTGGCCCTAAACGTTCGTCTATATTGCCGTGGAGATGTGGGGACCGCGCTACTAGGTTTGACGTCTCCTTTGAGATATCGCCGCTGTTGAGACAACCCTTTGGTTACTCTATCGGTGCCTGTGTTGGTAGCTAACAAGATCCCACAAGGATTAGACCCTTTTCAAAAGTGGGCGCCATCTAACAGCAGGTGCGTCGATTATACAAGTCCGCCATTGTCGGGGTGCGTACTCTGAGTGAATTGGACGCAAGGGGTGCGTCAGTACTCGGCGTGAACACGGCTTGGCTTGTATCAAAAACTAGTGCTGAGTCAGCGTTTGGCGAGGATTCGGATCATATCACATCCATATTTGCACCCCAAAACGGCGACTACCAATCTGGATTGATAGAGTTTTAAAAAGGGTCTATTTAGAACCACCCGTGGGGTGATGGAGGGAATTTATGACGGAGCTCGAGCTCCGTTCGTCTTTTATGCCTCCATGGCGTCATTGCACATTAATATATTTTTTTTTATAAATATTATTTAAGACTATTACGCCGCCGCTATTCGTTCAATGTATCCACGAACCCCCGAATCCGGGTGAATCTTTTAAACTGACCCCATAAATCGACTTGGTCACGTATGGAAGAAAATCCGCTACATATGGAAACGAAGGCATTATATATGACTTCTTTTTCAAGTGGAGCGTTTTTTCTCGGTGCCTGGCGTTACAGGTACGCTCTATGTAAACTGTGAGTCATGTATAACGTACGGCTAACATCTGGGCACTGCTACATCGGACAGACCGGTCGATGTATTACCGATAAAGCTCGCGAACATGCAGAAAAACTTAGGAACCTCGCAAGGACCAGGACATTTTGCTGCCAATTGTTGGACATGCTTGTGTAAAGCAGAGCTCGGCCATGTTCACATAGCAGGAAACCATAAAAATCAGGTTACGAGGAATGTTTTAGACGCCCTTGCTATAGACGACGATGACAAATGCGTGAGCACCCTGTCATGTTGGCCGAAGGAGAAGTGGGAACGGGGACTGTCGGGGAAAAAGAGGAAGAAAAAAGGGATAGAATAAAGATAGACGTCACGCAGGGTGACTAAGTTAAAGTTACTTTCTGTCTGTTCTTCTGTAGTGCGACAAATTGGTGCTGTCGACAATTAAGCTGGAAAGGCCACCGACTTTTCTACCGGCTCAAGGTGAAAAGACAATTCCATGGGTAGAATGGTTCCCACTGTTGGGAGACCTTACAGGTGGCGAGTGGAACGACTACGTACCCAGACGACTGGAAGAAGGCAACACTTCTCAACTGCCTTGGAGTGGAGGGTCAGTAAGCATTCTTTTCTGTACCTGTGACCACATAAGACCCTCAACCATCGACTTCCGCGGACAGTGCTTCCACTACTCAAGTATTCGGAGACACAATACGTACTCTGAGCAAATTCTCCACGCCAACCGTCATCAAGACTGTCGAACGCTATCGTTTCCGTCAAAGGGAACAACTACCGGGAGAAGCGGTTGAAAAGTATGTCGCAACATTCCGGAGCCTGGCCAAGACATGCAAGTTTGGAGAACCCACGGATAATTTAATATGTGACCAGCTAGTAGAGAAAGGCAGTAGCAAGAAAGTGCGAAAGAGGTTTTTACTTGAACAAGAATTAACACTGAACACAGTATTCGTCATTGCTAGAAAAGTGGAATAAGCTCTGCGCGAGTCTAAGCTATTCAACGAAGGCAAGAACGTCTCAAGCACTTCAGAGGTTGCAGCTCTTACAAGAACTACTACGAATTCTCCAAAACAAGATCAGAAGTGCTAAAGATGCGCATCTTCGGCTCACTTAGGTTACAATACTTCATGCCCAGCGTAAACGCAGATATGCAAGAAATGCGGTACGCTCGATCATTTCGCGCCAGTATGAAGGAAATCAACTACAGCGAAGATTACGTCTTCCATTAAAACCAAAAGGCTGATGAACATTAAGGGACCTCCGAACACTTTGTACTGCAAGGTGGTCATCGCTGGCGTACCGGTCAAGTTGCAAGTGGACACAGGATTTCCACTTTCTATCATATTTTCGGCGATATAAAATACAGAATTTCGACGCACCAAGCTCGCGCACTCTAAACCGGGACTTAAGAATTACTCCAATGGGTTGATCCAGGTAGAGGGGATGTCCAAGGTTAAAGTACCGTTTGCTACAAAACCTGCACATCCCACATATACGAGGCGAACCATTGGCTGATTTAGACATCCTTCAAGGCATGCAGATAACGGTAGACATAAAAAAAAAAATCTGTCTCATCAACTATCAACGGGAAATCAACAAGATCCTCAGCAGTATAAAAATAAGTTTCCACAACTCTCTTCAGATGATTTGTAACTCGTGAAGGATTTTGTCCACAGCGTCAAAACACGAACCACTGTTCAGCAGGTGCAACAAAAACTTCGTCGTCTTCTACTGACAACACGAGACAAGGTATCTCATGAATTACGAAAGTTAGAAGTAACAAGCGTGATCGAGAAGATTGACGCCTCGGAATGGGCTTTTCCAATCATTATGGCCGGGAAGAAAACGGCGAAATTCGTCTATGCGTGGACTTGCGAAAACCAAATCAGGCAATTGTCAATTGACAGTCATCCACTTCCTCATCAACAGGACATTTTTCATCAACTGACTTGCACGACAGTATTATCCAAGCTTGGCCTCTGATCGGCCTATCATCAAATGCAGTTGACCGAGGAGAGCAGATATCTATCGGCGTTCATAAAAATGGATAGACTCTTGTGATACAAAAGAGTTTGCTTCGGCCTAGCTTTGGCAGCAGCAGCTTTTCAGAAGAGGCTGTCGACAGTACTGAAGGGATGCCGTGGCGCCGTCAACTACTCAAATGATATTCTCGCTGCAGGAATATAATAAAAGAAAACATTACGAGAATCTAGAGCAAGTCCATACACGCTTACTAAAGAGTAGCATGAAACCCAACAGTGCTTACATCACCAACTGGAGTGCCCTGTCAGCAACATGACAAAACAACAAAAACAGCACCGGCTCTTACGAAACCAGCTCGCAACACCACGGGTGCGTGGAAGTAGATCGGAATTGATTTCGCCGGACCGTTCACAAGTTTTCCTGGAAACTGCCGATACGCCATCACTGCAATATATCATTACAGCAAGTGGCCAGAGGTTGAGTTCTACAAATAACTAACAACTGATGTATTAATAACCTTCCTGCAAGGATTCTTCAGCAAAGAAGGTTACCCGGAAGTTCTGGTATCGGACCACGGTTCACAATCCATGTCTAGAATTTAAGACTTTTCTTCAAGATAGAGGCATCACGAACGCAACATCATCTATTTATTATCCACAGGTAAATGTACAGGTTGAACGCTTTTATGGAGTGCTCAAGGATTACACTCAAAGCATTTTGTTGGAGAAGGGCAACATACAGCTTGACCTGGTGGACTTCCTTGGAGTTTAGCGCTTTACACCTCTAGCAGCAACTAATCCGTCCCCGTCAGTGCTCTTGCAGAGACGACCAATGCGCCCGAGACTCGACATAATGGGACTACCCCATTCAGACATTGCACAAAATGCTAGGGAGGCAATAGAGGACCTTTGTAGAAAGGTGGAAAGATAGCAAAGAAACTTCAAAAAATATGCTGGCCAACGCAGGGTGGTCAAAACTCTAAAGTACAAGGGAGGGGACTACGTGCGCGTCCGAGTGCCAGGACATACCACAAAGGGCACTACATTGTTTAGTGCCCCAGTCAGAATAGAAAAAGCACCCCGACCCAAAACGCACCGAACAGAAGACGGACACTGTTGGAACGCCTGGAAGTTAACTAGAACGGTTGGTACAACAGGTTCCGGTACAGCAGCAAAGGTGCCAATTACCGGATACTCCGTTCGGTCCAGACCCAAGAGGAACGCGCGGCCTCTTGATCGGTACTCTCCATGGCGGTCTTTCTGCGAGGGGGGGCGTGTCATGTTGGCCGAAGACGAAGTGGGAACGGGGACTGACGGTAAATGGAGCAAGGAGGGATATAATTAAAATGAATGTCACGCAGGGTGACTAAGTCACAGTTCCTGTCTGTCTGTTTTTCTAAAATACAACACAGGCCTTCAATCATCTTGCAAGTCATAGAAATACTTTTTCTACACAACACTATCTGTGGTTAGTTGAATAAAATCAATAACAAAAAAATGAGAGCGATGGAAAAAACGAAGAAAAATGCAGAGGCAAAAAAGGGGTATGGATATAAACCAATAGCAGAAGAGGAAGATGAAATAAAACAGTTTATAGTCTAGCGGTCGGTTCTACTTTATTTTCTGCTGTCTCCCTACTTCCTTTGTTTAGCTGGTTCCACCTGAGGCGCATAAAGATGAGACTAGGGATTTCGCGAAGTTGCCTAGGCTCTAGGTAGACAGAGGTCTACATTTTCGAACATTCACTAATATTCGACAAGCGTTCGATTGAAGTTGAACTTGTGTGCGCATGCGCGAAAATTATAAAAAAAGCATGGTGGAAAGAAAGTGCAGTATTTGTTGGCTGTATTGGCATCACTGGCTCACATTACTAAGGAAAACATTAAGGGCGCATATTTGCGCTTTTATATGCTGTAAACATTGGCAACCATGTTATAACATATAAAATAAACTTTCTATATCATTTCTTTCCCGAAATTCAAAATATTCGTGTAGAAGCCGGGCAACATTGCGCATAAGTCCAACTTCTTAGAACTTTAGTCGAAGGTCGAAGTTTCGGTGAACCACTCAAACCTTTAGGTTCGACGTCAAAGTCGAGATTCGACAAAATTTCGAGACACCCCTAGCCGAGTTTAACCTCACAACAGCCGCTAGGTGCGCAGGCAGTTGAGTGAGCCGCTGGGGCCTAAGTGACACCCTACATTACACTATATTGTCACGAATGACAAATGATGAGGCAATAATAACTGAAGAAACTAAACGCTTAATGGGGCCGAACTTGTGCCCGAAAATAAAAAGAAGGAACAGAAAAAAGCAGAGCGTCGCGGTAGTCGAAGTCGGCGTGACAGCAGAGTCGAACGCTGGGGCGAAACTGACTCCGCTCGCCCCTCGGAGTCCCTCGTGAGTTTCTGGATCATTCGGCCTAGAACTTTCGATGCGTAGAACATTCGGAACTCGATCAGACGAGAATGTTCTCGAACTAACGAGGAGGGCACGTTCAAAGAGTAAATAGAAGGACACTCCGCTGGCTGGAATCAAACCCTGGTTTTCTGCGTGGAAGGCACGCGCGATAACGGTTAGGCCAGAAGCGCGCTGCCTACTTAGTCAGCTGCGCTCGCGGCATTATTCCCCCCTTAAAAAAAGTGCATCGTCTCGATGCAGCACAAAACAAAAACAAAAATACTCAACAAAAGGGTAGCAGAGTCGCGAGCTTCAGTTCGCAGTTCCCTCTTTGATGAGAGTCCAAAGCTCTATCGTTCGTAATACGGCTTGAGCCGGACGACGTGCACCACCACGGGTCGTGGCTGGCGTCAGATGATCTTGTAAGGTCAAGAATCGCATTTGAGAAGCTTCTCGCTGAGCCCGCGGCGCCGTATCGCTGTCCACACCCACATCTGGTCACCGGGCTGGAAGTAGAGGTCCCGGCGACGAAGGTTATAGCGGCGTGCATCGACTCGCTGTTGTTCATAAACCTTGATTCTTGCCAGTTGGCGAGCTTCTTCCGCACGTTGCGAGATCAGTTGAGCATCGCCGTTGCCCTTGTCGGCCGGCACGTGAGGCAGCATGGCGTCGAGCATTGTGGTAAGCGTCCGGCCGTGTACCAGTTGGAACGGTGTCATTCCCGTGGTTTCTTGAACCGCTGTGTTGTAGGTAAACGTGCCGTACGGCAACACCTCGTCTCATGTCTTATGCTCTACGTCGAAGTACATGGAGATCATGTCGGCGACCATCTTGTTGAGCCGCTCGTTAGCCCGTTGGTCTGCGGATGATACGCGTTTGTTCGTCGATAGCTGGTATGACTGAGCCGAAGAACTTCTTAAGTCTGCTGTGCCAAGAAGCATGACCCGCGCTCTGTGATCAGCACCTCAGGTGCGCCGTGTCGAAGGAGAATGGACTCGACGAAAAACTTGGCGACTTCCACCGCTGTTCCCGATAGCAGGACTTTCGTCTCGGCGCATCGTGTAAGATAATCGGTCGCGACGATAATCCACCGATTTCCCTGCGTCGATGTTGGGAACGGCTCAAGTAAATTCGTTTCGACCTGTTGGCAGGCCGTAGTCGAGGCAGGTATCGGCTGCAGGAGCCCTGCTGGCTTCGTCGGAAGCCTCTCACGTTGTTGGCACTTATGGCACGACCGTGTGTACAGGTGGACTGTTTTCGGGAGTCTCGGCCAGTACTACTTGTCACGAATCCGGGCGAGCGTCCTGCTGTAGCCAAGGTGTCCAGCCGTCAGTTCACCATGGCATGCTTGAAAGATTTTTAGTAAAACATATAAAATATCGCAACAGAAAGACAAGGACAAGAAGTATACAGGACAGACGCTATCTCGCAGGCTGGCCGGAAAAAATCTCCGGCCAGCCTGCGAGATTTCTTCTCGCACGCTGGCCGGAAAAACCAGCAGCCAGGCAGGGTTGCTCGTTCCAACGTTCTTGAAGAGGACGCCTCGCCGCAGAACAAAGCCTGGCAAATCTCGGGCCAAGACTCGGGGAACTGAACTTCCTTGACCTTCGAGGAGGTTGATCACGGCGCGAAGTTCGGGTCGTCTCGTTGAAGTGCTCCCATGTCGGTATCTGTAATTGCTCCGAGAAAACGGGCGTCATCGTCGTCGTCGGTGCTGTCGAGAGGAGATTCGAGTTGGGGCCCTAGACAAAGAATCGGCGTCATTATGCTTGCGGCCAAACTTGTGTGCAATGGTCAAGTCGAATTTTTGCTGTCGAAGGCTCCAGCGAGCAAGGCGCTCTGACGGGTCCTTGATGTTGGCGAGCCAACAGAGAGCGTGGTGGTCCGTGACAACGCGGAAAGAGATCCCGTACAGGTACGGGCGGAACTTGGTTAATGCCCAGACGAGAGCGAGGCATTCCTTATCGGTTGTTCAGTAATTTGTTTCTGCCTTGGACAGTGCCCGGCTTGCGTAAGCGATCACCCTCTCTGCTCCATCTTGTATTTGCACGAGCACCGCACCTATCCCGGCGTTGCTGGCGTCTGTGTGAACTTCCGTTTCCGCTGATGGATCGAAGTGTCCAAGGATAGGGGGCGACTGGAGTCTTTCCTTCAGTTCGTTGAACGCTTGTTCCTGCTCCTCCGCCCACCGGACGTTCATGTCCTCCTTCGTCAGATGCGTGAGCGGTCCAGAAATCTGGGCAAAATCGCGAACGAAACGTCTGTAGTATGCGCACTACCCAAGAAATCTTTGTACGGCTTTCTTGTCTGATGGCTTCGGACATTCGGCGACCGCGGATGTCTTTGCAGGGTCAAGACTTACACCTTGAGAGCTCACGACATGGCCCAGGAATTTGAGCTCACTGTAAGCGAACCGACATTTTGACAGCTTCAATGTCAGTCCGGCATTCTGGATAGCCTATAGCACGGCTCGCAAACATCTCAGGTGCCCGTCGAAGTCGCTGGCGAATACCACGACGTTATCGAGAGAGACGAGACAACTTTGCCATTTCAAGCCGGAAAGAACATAGAACATAGTTTTATTTGAACATAGAACATAGTTTTATTTGAAAAAAATACATTTTTGAAAGTACAATAGCGAGCCGGTGAAAGCCTCAAGGGCTTGTGTCCATTACGCGCTGGAACGTCGCTGGTGCTGTGCATAGTTCGAACGGCATCACTTTAAATTCGTACAGCCTGTCTGGAGTGACGAAGGCAGTCTTTTCACGATCTCGTTCGTCGACCTCGATCTGCCAGTGCCCACTCTTCAGGTCCATAGACGAAAAGTATCAGGCGTGGCGCAGCCGGTCCAGGCTGTCGTCGATGCGTGGCATCGGGTAGACGTCCTTTCTTGTTACGGCGTTCAGTCGGCGATAGTCCACGCAGGACCGAAGAGTCCCGTCTTTCTTTTTCACCAGGACTACCGGTGAAGCCCACGACTGCTTGAGGGCTGGACAATGTCGTCGTCGAGCATTTCTTGGACCTGCTTCTGGATGACTTCTCTCTATTTGACAGAGACACGGTACGGCGACCGATGAACAGGAAGCGCGTTGTCTTCAGTGACAATTCGGTGCTTCGCAACGGTCGTTTGGCGTACCTTTACGACGCGGAAAAGCGCTCATTGAACTCGGCAAGGAGGTCACCGAGTTGTCATCGTTGTGGGGTAAACAGGGTTGAGTCGATGTCAAACTGCGAAGGCGGCCTTGTCTTGGGTGGTCACGATAGCGGATGAGTCCGGGAGTTCCTCGGCATGACCCACGGCGGTGCCTTTCGTAAGGTGCTGGGCCCCCAGTCGGAAGTTTGTGACGAGTGCGACAGAGTGTCCCTCTTGGAGCTTTGCGACGCCTCTTGCGATGCCGATCCCTTTTCCTAGAAGCAACTGGAGGCTTCTTTCGAGCAAAACATCGCCGCAGAAAGTCTCATCAACCCCGAAGGGTACGAAAAAACTTGACCGCGGCGGTAGGTTCACGTGTTTTTCGAGGACTCGTACCGCGGATGACGTCGCTTTGGGGTCCTTCTGTGGTGGAGCAAGTTTTCGTAGCGTCAGCCGGTTTGCTCCGAGGTCGATGACGGCGCCATACTCGCAGAGAAAGTCCATTCCGAGGATAACTTCCCTCGTACAGTCTTGCAGAACGACGAACTTGACGGGGCACGTGTCACCGTGAATCTCGACGCGAGCAGTGAATCTCCCTACCGGTGTAATGAGGTGCCCTCCGGCGGTTCGTATTTGAGGTCCATCCCACGGCGTCGTGACCTTTCGAAGGTGGCGGGAGAGCCTCCCATTCAAGACTGTGTAGTCTGCTCCGGTGTCCACGAGTGCTGGGTGCGTCGTGGCCGTCGATGACGTCGTTTAAGTTATTGGACACCGTTGCAGGGGCGTCGTTTCGATCTCTGGTAGTGTTCGAGTGGGGGCCCTCCGACGTTCGTGGTGGATCTTGGCGTCGGTCGTCTTCGCCAGCTCCACCTCCAGTTGCCGCAGCGCCTAATTTCCCCGGCGGGGAGCAAGGGGTGACGTCGGGGTCGGTGCATCGGCAAAGCTGGACGTCGTGGCGACGGCGACCGGAACTCTTGGCGGTACGTAGGCTGGTGTACTGAGGTCGTCGCAGGTACTCGTCGTTCTCCTGAGGGCGTTCACCGTAACGGGGGCGTGGGTCATTCGAGTGAAACCCCCGCAGCCCAAGTGGCCGGTATGGGCATTGGTGGTAGGTGTGGTTTGCTTCCCCGCAGTGGAAACACAGAGGACGTCGGTCGGCCGTTCGCCACACATCGGTATTCCGAGGTGCGCGGGGCTCCTGGCCGGCGTACTAGACCTGGTCACCGCGGTGGCGGTCGTGCTGCGGCGCAAGAGACGGACTTCGGGGCGGCGCGACATAGGCTCGAGGAGGAGGCGGTGGCTGACGGGCCACTGCTGCGTAGGTCAGGGTGGGTTCGTCGGGTGCTGCTACGATGGCAGGAGCCTCCCGTTGAATTGCAAGCCGAACTTCTTCGCGCACCACTTCGGCTATCGACAGCGAAGCCGGCTAGTTGGCAGAAGCCAACAGCTTTCTGAGCTCTTCCCGGACAATGTATCAAATGACCTCGCGAATGCCTGAATACCGGAGCCAAGGTCGCACCTAGACGGTGTGAGGGCAGCGAGGCCGTCTGGTCAATGGTAGTGACCGGCACGGGCTTGCAGTACACGCTCGATTTTCGTCGCCTCGGAAAAATCTTTGACTGTTGTCGGAGGGCTACGAACAGGGCCACCGAAGATGTTGCCTTTTACGCCCCACATGAAGATTCTGACCATCTTTTATTCCGTAGATTGAGGGTCGGCGGGGGCGCTCAGGCGCAGAACATCTTCCACGAAGCCGGTGATGCTCTCGTTGGGGCCTTGAGTTCTTGTACGAAGTAAGTCTTCGGCTCTCTCTCAGTGTTGCTGGTTTACAAATGTCGCCTTCAGCTGGCTTTTGAAAATGTCCCACGATGTCAAAGAAGACTCGTGATTTTTGTACCAGTACTTGGCAGTCCCCTCAAGCGAAAAATTTACGTTTTGCAGCCGTTGCTCGTTGGTCCAGCCATTGTGGCGGGCGACGCGTTCGTACTGGTCAATTTAATCTTCGACGTCTTCGTGGAGCTCACCGTGGAACGGAACATCCGTCCGTGGTGCGACGGGCAGTTAGATAACGGCAGAAGCGGCCTGCGTCTGCGACTGGTTGGCCACCGTCGGCTTCTTTGGCTGGTTGGTCCTGGGTGGCAGAAATCCGTATGCCGGGTGTAGACCTTGGGTGCGGCGACTTGATCGGGTCTCGATTTGGTCTTCGTTTGGTCCTCGGGAGCTTGGGTTCGGACTTGTACTGCGGGAACTCGGAGGGCTGTGCGGCACGAGCATGCGGTACCCCGCACCTCCACCAAAATGTTACGAATGACAATTGATGAGGCGATAATAACTGAAGAAACTAAGCGTTTAATGGGGCCGAACTTGTGCCCGAAAGTAAAAAAAAAAAAGTATCAGAGGGAAGTAGAGCGTTGCGGGCGTCCAGGTCGGTGTGACAGCAGAGTCGAACGCTGTAACGAAACTGACTCCGCTCGCCCTGCGGAGTCCCTTGTGTACCATCGTGGATTTCTGGATCGGTCAGCGTAGAACTTTCGTAACCCGATCAGACGAGAATGTTCTCGAACTTACGAGACGGGCAAGTTGAAAGAGTAAATGCAAGGACAGTCCGCTGCCTGGAATCGAACCCTGGCTTTCTGCGTGGAAGGCACGGGCGATAACTGTTAGGCCACGAGCGCGCTGCCTACTTAGTCAGCTTCGCTCGCGGCAATATTAATCTATAGGTACGGCACCAAGCTGATTTATGTGGTCACTCTTAATACTTCACCGGAATTCGGCTGCACGCGGTCTTTGAGGTATAAGCAGACAGGTGCTGTAATCTTGACTGTGCATTTTGTTTAGTTTTCTTTTATTGATAATACCTATTTTTGTAATTGATATTTAATTCGACGTTAACCTTCTGACCACTATTTTGCACCTTTCAATTTGATTCGAGCTTAAACTTTGAATTCCCCCCCCCCCCCCATATTCCTCTTGTAAAACAAACAAACAAAAACAGAAAGCACTGAACATTCAGCAGCACATTTAGCTATAAATTACGCAATGGCAAATTTAGCGGCACTAATTTTTGGCATAATGTATCTAAAAAGTATCGATCCCCCCTCGAATGATGTGCAGATAACCGCCCCCTTTAATGCTGACTAGGGTGCCTTCATGTGCGCTTTGCATTGAGGCACCCTAATGCTGACATAAACAAATCGCATAGCGCTTGCGTTCTTTTGTCCTCTCCATAGCCAACTGGTGTACAGAGTGCTGCCGACTCCCGTAACAGAAAAAATTTGAACGACAGGAAGATGATTAAGCTTTCCCACTTCCAGAGCGACAGAAGGGCACGAGGGAATTCTGAATCCAGGGACATCAAGAAGAAAAACTCTGGATTCTTTGTTCTTCAGTGACTTAGTCCTGAACGTTTTTTAAGCCGCGTGCGGCCGATCCTTTCAGAGCCCTCTTTTACAGGCGAATTTCAAACCGCTTTATTCTAGCTCACTTTCGCAAGATGATGAAATGTTTCATGCTACCATCTTAACTTCGCCTTGCTGATATCGGTCAGGCCGCACAATTTCATTTTTATGCCCCAGGGATTCATTATTGAATTCATAGGAATTACAGGGTTACGGTGACCAAGGAATTTCGGTGAAGAAAGAAGGGGGGGCGGGGTTCCAGGTGCATTGCTGCTAGCGCTGTTTAGGCAAAATCACAGTGAGATATTGCATAGCCAGTAAAGGCGACGCCCATTCAGAATCGTCAACAAAACGCAGTGAATACTACAGGAGTACGCGCTACTCACATAATAATATGTTTTCGTCCAAAGACGTAGCATGCTGGATTACCGTTTTTTTTTTCTTCGTCAGCCCTGGCCTTGCGCCCAGATCTCGCCAAGCTACAAGTATTGTGTCCAGGCCTACGTGGTGCACGAGCAACGGATAATCTTGATTTAGATTTGTCCTCCATTGGCTTAGAACTATTTCCAACAAAGTACTTGGTTATACACAAAATCTGCATCATACAAAACCTTTCTTTTGATCGTCGATGTAAGCCCTCTGCTAGGCTGTCACAAAACTCATTGCAGCTCTTCACTGTATATTGAGGAAGCTCTTCGCCGTTTACTGAAAAGCGAACGCCCACGTCACTCATTGTAAAACAACCCGCGTTGTTTTAATGTGGGCGGCAGAAGTAACACGAAACACGAAGGGAAGAAGTAGAGAAAAGTGTGTTCAGCGTCTTCCTTATACGTTACCTTTGTGTAATGGCAAAATTTCTTTCCTCATTTACAACTATAAACCAATTAGCTGAACTACAACCCGCAACGGGGAAGTAATTAAAACTTCCTGGGAGGAACTCCGGGGATGGGGATATGTAAAATATTTGTTTACTTTTTCTATAGGATATTTTTGATAACTGATGTAGGCGTGCTTCGGTCTTTATATCGACTCTTATACGTTTTCTCCCCTTCTGAAGAGAGTGCGACTGCGAGGAGTGTTTGACTCAGCATGGGGATGTGTTTGGGCGTATTAGGGGACGAGACTATAAATCAGAGGTGACAGAATCTGCATCACTATTTAACGTAAGCGTGGCGAACGTTCTTCGCCATGTGAGTTCCTGAGCGTTTTAACGAATGTGGAAAAAAACCTAGCGATTTAGCGTAATAACCAATAAACAGCGCCTGTTGGTCATTGTTTCAGAAACCCTTTACTTCTGCCGCAGGTCTACCTGTCATCAAGGGGGGGAGTTTGGATGTCCAAGAGGCTTGGGCCAAACGGCATGCCGAATGACGCAGCTTTATCGACAAGAGCGATGGACTTGAAGAAACGTCTGGTGCCTAGATGGATGAGCCTCGAAAAACCGGAATCTCGGTTCAATAACTTCTTCAGCCACGAGGCCTATGGGCTCCGACCTAAGGACTCCGTCAACAGCCAGCGTATTAGCATGAGCGACGTGTTGCCATCATTGATCTTGAGTGGCATCGTCATCCTTAAGAGAAACGTGGTCGAGTTTGCTGAGGACGGCATCGTCTTCGAGAATGACAAGGAGGTAAGGTCCAAACTGACACTGACGCGCATTGAACGTTTCCTCCAAACAGCATCAAAGCAGAGGCAGCCTTGTACCGGCGGGCCATTGAAGAATGGTGTCAATATTTTTGATTATTTGATTCTAATGAATGAACACAGACCATAATTTGTCCGAGAGGGTATGGGGGGGCAAAAATCATTTGTCGTAGCAAATTAAGTCTGTCTATTGCAGTCGGTAGATGGCGTCCAGAGAAAAAGTATATGATAGCAATATAAAAGCGTGCCATTTCTGGTCTGACTAAATAAATTTAGGTAGCGGTAAGATATTTTCTGGTGATTGTACTAATAAAATATATGAATTAATCTGTTGAAAACATGTTTCTTTTTGCAGCATTCTCGGATACTATGCAGATTTGAAACACAAAGGTTTTTGCATTGTATTACTTAGACAAAATGGTTAAATCAAAGTTTTGATAAACTATCCTTTAATAAAATAAGCAGAAATACAAGTCAGTGAGGCAAATGACCGTCTACATTTTATTATTTCAATTAGCACTCAGCAGATGCAGGTGCCATGAGCTTAGTGGGGTGAGCTATTTAGGACAATCATAAACACACGTGCACAGGTGACAAAGTTAGACGCCGTCATTCTGGCCACGGGTTACAAGATCAAGTTCTCCATGCTCTCCGAGAACGTGATGCCGGCTGTGGACAAGCAGGTACCACTTTACAAGCACGTCTTCCCTCCCGGTTTGGAGCACCCGACCCTGGCAATCATTGGACTCGTGATGGGCGATGGATCTCCACTCCCCCTTATTGAACTGCAGGTGCGTGCTTTTTTATGAACTTGTTAGTTATTTTTAGATATGTGCGAAGCGTTTTCGCGTCTGTTCCCTTAAAAGCGAACAAGAGGGACGATAGCTAAGATAATGCGTGGTGCAGATCGTACTCTCTAAAGCCGTTAAATCACAACGCACATCATTATTGTATTAAAATCACTTTGTTTCCTTAGAGACACAAAATAATGAAAGGTGCTACCAGCACCACTGTGTTATATAAATCACTTAGCGAATTTTCGAAGTACATTGAAGCGAATAGCTCCTGTCACTTGACACTTGTCACTCATAAAATATAGTAAAGGCGTGTACGTATCAGGTTCAGGACGCTCGTGTCAGTGTGGGGAGCAACAGACACATCATTAAGGAGTTCGAACGGCCTCTTGAGTATTCTCGCCCTGTCGAGCTCTTCATACTTCCGACACTCAGGGAGAAGTTGAGCCCCGGTCGGTGGAGACTTGGGGCTACGATG
Organism: Ixodes scapularis; assembly: GCF_016920785.2. NCBI lineage: Eukaryota > Metazoa > Arthropoda > Arachnida > Ixodida > Ixodidae > Ixodes > Ixodes scapularis. Next base: position 103,898,067 of record NW_024609882.1, read on the forward strand.
GGAAATAATCCTTCTGAAAGCACTTTGAATAGATGGTGGATCTTGTCATCTTCGCTCATCTCGCGGTCGACACGGCTACACATTGCTACATTAAGTAATAGAAAACGTCATGCTTGCATCGCTTAATCTCATAACTAAGACTGCGTTTTTCGGTTTAACATATGTTTCGGCATCGTCATTCGCTGAGCTGCCTCTCTAAGTTGCGGTGATTGGCTCTCTAACTGTTGTGCGGGAAAGTAGATGCACGGGCTTTTTTTAGAGTGAAAAAAGCCGCAGGACAGTTTTTAGGACTGTGTGCATATTATAGACGCTTTGTGAAGTAATTTTCCTATACCGCCGGAGCGCTCACTCGACAGACGCGGGAGGATGTTGCGGTTACGTGGACGGAAGAGCAGCTGAATGCTTTCCAAGTTCTCCAAGTCGCCTACAGTCGTCACCAGTTCTTGCCCGTAACGATGAACTCGCTGAGACCGGAATCTTCACCGATGCTTGGAACGGTCGTTTCCGAGCCGTTTTAGTCCAGCGGCAAGACGGTGCCAAACAAGTAATTGCATCAGTTGTCCAGGGCCGAGAACTGGGAAAAATAACTGTCTTGCAATTGTTTGGGACACTATCAAGTTTCGCCTTTACCTCTACGGAAAGCCTTTCAAGGTAGTCAGTGATCAGCATTCACTAAGCTGGCTAGCCAGTCTCAAAGACCCTTCCAGCCGTCTTGCGCGCTGAAGCCTGATTCCTCAAGAATTATGCTCCTGCTTACCCTGCTTCAGAATACAGTGAAACGGGTGGCACTTTCCTCATTGTCATCAATGCCGCGTCTATGACCCCTCAGTAAAGAACAGACCCTGAAATGCGTGCCCTTACTGAACACCAGGAAAGCCAGGTCCCGCCTATGCCAACCGCATCTTCTAGAGGTCTGACGTCATTCTGCTTACACAACGTTGTTTGGTACAAGGAAAAAAGTTCCATCGTAACGCGGCTTCATACATGATGAGTTATTTCATCTGGAATCGTGCAAGAAAAAATGATGGGTCTTCAAAACATTCTGGAAAAATGCATGTTGGTGGAAACTGTGTGGCTTAAACAAAACTGTAAATTAGAACTTCAGGAATATTTTCGTCCTGGAGTTTGGGCTTCGAAAGGGAAAAAAGTAGGTCTTGCAATTTTCGCAGTTTTTATTGGTGATATATTTTGGAGTCTCGCAAGTTTAAATTATTTTTTTTCACAATAATGATAACTTTTTCACTGCTTTAATACTATCATAGGAAGGTCAAAGTTCTCTAAACATTTGTTTTATTTAAGCTTTATTTCATAAAAGAAATATTCTTGAATCGTTCATATTTGACATTAATTGGACAACTTTGAATCGAGCTAGCTTTCGATTTACCATTATTTAATGCATCAGAAATATTCTAATGAAAAGCTTTTATCTGAACCTATTTAAAAAGTATAATATTGTTAATATATATATATATATATATATATATATATATATATATATATATATATATATATATATATATATATATATATATATATATATATATAGTTACCTAAAAGAAACAAGACTCTAAACATGAGAACAAAAGCTAAAAGTAGAAAATTCTACGTCATTTGAAGAAAATGTTTTTTTATTTTTAGAATTATATGAAAAGAGTTTCATCTGCTCTTATAAATGTAAACATGCTTTTTTGACTTATATCGCTTTGTCATACCAAGCCGTTCCTTTGAAAAGAAATATATTTGTACCTCCATTCCACGACACCAATTTCTGTCGTTTCGTTTTTCACTTAAATATTAGGTATTTCTGTAACATGATCATAGTTTTTATTTGTTCTCGAATCCAAAATACAGTTAAGCAAAACTTATACATTGATAGCATTTATAGTATTATATGGTGAGGGGCTCTTTTCTTTCAGTTTGCTTACTTAGTAAACTGCAGAAATCGAAACTGTCTTAAATGTTTAGGCGTTGTCATGTGAGATTAAAAAATATTCATATACGCCTCGCAAGTGGGCTCATTTTTGTCTTCTGCGCATGGGAAAGAAAGTAGCGGTGACGTCAGAACGCCGAGCCCTGATTGGCTGATCGCGACCCCCTATCTGAGCGTCGTCTGCTCCTTTGCAACGTCGTCTGCGTCTGTCTTACCTTTCCTGCGACTTTCGGAAGTCGAGCGAGCTCGACTTCGCCTTTCAGAGAAAGCAGACGAAATAACTCGAGCGGTACGTTGTTTTTGTCTAAGAACTAGCAGACGCGCATCAAGGAGGGAAGTCAAAGGACTCACTGGCGAGGTGTCCCGAGGCGCCGAGGTTTGTTTGCTAAGAACGGAGAGTGAGGGTGGTTAGTGTCCGCAAGTTCCCACCCAAATACTTTTTCCCTCCTTTCGTGTGCGGCGAGACTCCTCACTCTTTAACGGCGCCGGCGGGTTGGCGCAGTTAACGTCGTCTGCTTTACGTCTGCTAGTCAAAGCGATGGCTGCTTTACCTTCCCTGCGTCTGTCGGAGATTCACCGCTTTTTTTACCGGCGAGAGTCGCCGTTGCCTCGGAAAACAAGGAGATGACAAGAGGAAGAGATTGACCTCTTAATCTAAAGTTGAGGTCAGCTATCAAAGTATAAGACGGGAAGGGTTTACAAGGGTCTCGCGGGCATATTCCATTCAGCACGCCAGCCGGTCGTGGGCAGACGGTCGGCGAGTCGGAGTGCCTGCTAGGCCTATCAGCCGCGCTCGCTTGGTCGTTGTCGGTGGAATCGTGGCCGTTGGAGCTTTTCCCGGGTGTTTGTGGATCCACCGTTCTTGTTCGTCGTGGTCTGTTTCAAGTACTTTTTACTTTTTTCTTGCTGCTTGAAGTCGGGACGCGTGAGAAGCGCACGTAGAAAAATAAATGTCCGTTGGTCCTCGCGACCGCGACGCTGTCGGCCATGCTGATTTGATCGTAAGAAGTGCGTAAGACAGCTTCGGAGCTGTCGTAGGATTTCGTCGTAACCAGCGCAAAACTTACCAAAATTTCGTTTCGTGAATACGAATTTGTTCTTAAGTTTTGTCCTACGCATATTTTTGGCGTAAGATCGTTTTGTGAACCTGGCCTCTGGCCTCTGCACTTTCGAAAGTCGCAGGAAAGGTAAGACAGACGCAGACGACGTTGCGAGCAGACGACGTGGCAGAGGAGCAGACGACGCTCAGATAGGGGGTCGCAATCAGCCAATCAGGGCTCGGCGTTCTGACGTCACCGCTACCCCCTGCGCAAGAAGCAGACGAACTTGCCCTCCGCATAGGAGAATTCAAATGTTTCACGTGAGTTAAAGGGGCAATGCAATGATTGTTCTACTTTGTGCAAATACCGTGTAGAACGAATCCCAGATGTTAATGACCTGTAAAACACCCGTTCTTTTTTCACCACAAGCAATCGGAGTGTCAGAAAATAATTAAAGAAAAACTAAGCAACGTCATTTGGGCTTCCTTATTTTTTACTCTCGGGGTGCGAATAAGCAAGAAACTTCTAGATGTAGGGAGAAGATTCCCTTCACTCATTTACTCGGCAGTATGCGCCTTCCAAACACTTGAATCACCTTCGCACATCAATGTTTGCTACCCGAGACGTGAAGTTCGGCCTTTCATCCCGAACCCACTCAGGTGTTTTAAGTGCAATCGGCACGCCCAACAAACCACATCCTGTCGAAGCTCAGAATGCGGTGCAAAGTGGTTCAGCGAGGAACACGACGGTAAAAAGTGCTTGGTGGCCGCCATGCTCTTTCTCGAAGACACCGGAGGGCGTTGTTGGACGAGCACGGTTTCGCCTCGTCTGACGGTGCCCCCTGGCGTCTGCGATAATTTTGATGTAAGCAATGTTACATAAAACTTAAAAAAAAAAAAAGAAGATAGGCCAAGCATGAATGTATTGCTTGTACTTTTTGATGCTTAGAGCTTATAGATTGGGATAGGAAGATAAAAAGACTATCTCAAAATCGAAAAAAAAGTGGTTTAGTGCCCCCGTTGAGTTGTACGGAGGAGTGACCATTCCATCATGAACGTGTAGGAATTCCAGAACTGGTAAAAAGAGGAATCACATAAGAATCGCAAGAGATTTTAGAAGCTATAATTTATTGAATCTCAATTGGGACATGACCTGTGCATCGAATAAAGACACGAGCCGTAGGGTAGCGATTGAAGAAAAGAGGTTAAAGCTTAATGGTGCTTCCCTTAAATAGGCCAGCGGTGGCGCTGCTCACGATGGAGCAGGTTGCCAGAGTAGCAGCACCGTTACACCTCCCTTTCTTTATGAGGGATGGCGAAAGCAATGAAGTTACGGGTGCTGCTGAAAACGCCCGTCGTACCACAACCTTGCGGGAGGTTGTCGCGCACGTGTTCGTTTCACGGCAGTTCCTTGATCTGTGGAAAGCTGCCCTGTGTCCACGGGCGTGTCTGCCATGAAGTTGCTCTGCGCAGGCGCTTGAAGATAAGTCTCTTCACTTTCTGCTGAAGGGCCGGAAGAGTAAGCAGGTTCTGTGGCACGGGGCTCGGGGTGGTGTCCATCTTGCACAATGTCTTCGTAGGTGGGACGGAGGTGCACCCAGTTTCTTCTCAATTCTTGTCCATCTTCCGTGCTTACTATATATGAACGTAGAGCTACACCTCGTTGTACCTGAGCCTTTCTGTTCCACCCCCGATCGTCCCGGATTCGCACGACTTGACCCTCAGCAAGAGGAACATGTGTAGATTTCCGATTGTGGCACTGGCAGCGCTTCTGTACTGGCGATGGGGCCCGTGGCGCAAAGTCGGGAATGGGAGACCGCAATCTCCGTCCCATGAGCAGCTGGCTCGGGCTCCGGCCATCGTCCACGGGAGTTGATCTGTAATTTAACAGTCCGAACCAAAAATCTTCGTTGGCGTCAATCGTTTTTTTTTTTTTTTTCAAAATTCGTTTAATTATTTGGATTCCTTTTTCGGCGAGTCCATTTGAGCGAGGAAAGCGAGGGCTTGATGTTGTGTGTACGAAGTCGTACTTGTGACCGAAATGCCGAAACTCGTGTGAGGAAAACTGTGGACCATTATCCGAGCATAGTTCCAGTGGTATTCCAGTCTTGAGAATAAGCTGCTAAGCTTCTTCATCACAGCCGCTGACGTGACTTCTCCAAGTTTTTTGGACTTCCGGAAAGTTAGAGAAAGCGTCATGGGCTACGAGGTAAGAGGAATCAGCATACTCGAAAAGATCAACGCAATTCGATTCCACGGGAGGTCAGGAACTGACCGCATAAGGAAGGGCTCACTTGGCAGCCTAACGCATGCTGCTGATAAACCCGACATCTCTGAACAAGAGATTGGATTTCTTCAGTAATACTAGGCCAGAAATCCAGTTCTCTTGCTCTGGCCTTACACTTGCTAATGCCGAGATGACCAGCGTGAATTTGTTTAAGAATTATTTTTCTCATGCTGTGAGGAATGACAACTTTTGTGCCTTAGAAAATAATTCCTTCTGCTACCGTTAACTCCCCTTCAAAGACCCTGTATAGACCTTGAATAGGTCTCTGATGTTCAAGGCTATTGATTACTTGAGCAAGAGTTTCATCACTAGCTGTCGCAGCTATTAGCTGTTCCCGTGTTTTCGGAATGACCATACTGTATTGAACCCCTACAGCATGTAGTTCAACGTCTGATTCCGATTATTCTTCCTTCTTACTCTTTGAGAATGCTCTAGAGAGGGCATACGGAACGACTAGATCCTTTCCAGGAATAAACTTCAACTCAAAGTCGTACTTCATTAAACGTAGAAAAAACCTTTGCAATCGTGGGGGCATGTCACCCACAGACTTCTTTGCTACGGCGATAATAACGCACTGTGGTCCGTTTCGAAAAAAACCTTCCTTTCGCACACAAACTCATAAAACCTCTCGAGCCCGTAAGTGGCTCCCAGGGTATCCTTTTCAATCTGGGAGTACCTGGTCTCTGTATCTGACAGAGCTCGCGAGGCGTACGTCACTGTCCGCCACCCAGTTTCCTGCAGTTGCATCAATGCAGCTCCTAATCCGTATTGCGACGCATCTGTCGATACTCTCACTGGTTTCACAGGGTCAAAGATCGCAAATGTCGGAGCGGTCACTAGGAGTGTCTTCAGGCGCTCCCACTATGTTTGATGCGCCCCAGTCCACTCAAATACAGTTTGCATGTCACGCAATAAGTTTGTTTTGGACGACAAATTAGGTATATACTTGCCAAAATAATTTATAAATCCAAACAAACGCTGCGCATCATTTTTGTTATCTGGCGTCGGAAAGTCGTGGACACCCTGAACTAGGGTTGAGCTCGGTTTGGTTTGATTCCGTTCTGATTTATCACGTCTCCTAGGAAAGTGACTTCTTTGCAGGATAACTTGCACTTCTCTAAATTAAGTGTCAGAACTCCTCGCATTGCTTGGCTTAACACTGCCCGTAGACGTTCGTCATGTTCGGCTTCGGTTCTTCCCCAGACAAGTATGTCGTCTATACACACACAAATTCCCGGCAAACCTTCAAGTATTTCTGACACCGTCTCTTGAAAGACTTCAGGAGCTGAGGCAATCCCAAAAGGTAGTCGCGTGTACTGATACCGCCCAATCGGAGTGGCGAACGTGCAAATGTCTGCGGTCTCATCGTCTACCGGTGTCTGATGAAAACCGGAGTTATCATCTAGGGTAGAAAACCACTGTGCTCCGCAAAGTTCTGCCTCACTGGCCTCGCGTTTCGGAAGCTGATAATGCTCACGCTTCACCCATTCATTATATGACGAGGGTCTAAGCACACTCGAATGTTCCCGTCTTTTTTGTGGGCAATCACCAAAGGGCTTACCCAGCTGGTGGGCTTGTCAACTTCCCGGATCATTCCGGCGGCTGTCAGACGTTGCAGCTCTGCCTCCAATAGTTTTCGCAGCGCTTGAGGAACCCTCCGTGCTGCTTGAACAACCGGCTGGGCTCCTTCCTTAAGCACCATGTGGTAGGTTTTCTTGATGCAGCCTAAGCCATTGAATACCTCGGGAAAGTCAGAAATGATTGCGTTGGTGTTGTCGCTAACCGCTGATATTCGGTTTACCAAACCGAACTGCTCGCAGGCTTGGAGTCCCAAAATCGGAGTGCGAGATTTCTTCACCACAAAAAATTCCAGTAGGCCTTGCTTGTTGTTGCATGACACCATCAAGCTGGCTTTTCCTTTATGGGAAATCAAACCGCCGTTGTAGCTTCGCAGGTCTGCAGCGCTTTTTTGCAGCACAATGTTCTTTCTGGCACGCAGCAGCCACGAGAGCGGCAGTAAGTTTGCTTGAGCTCCGGTGTCCACTTTGAAGGAGATCTCCTTGCCAGCCACAGTTGCCGGCGCCAGCCACTCAGAACCACGTCCTTCACTGCACCTGTTGATTTCAAGAATGTCGAATTCTTGGCTGCCTTGACTTTCTTGTTCCACGATGTTTTTTACTTCATGCACTCGGTCCGTCTTGCAACAAGCCTCAAAATGGCCTTTCTTGTTACACCTTCTACAAACTTTGCTTAAACCTGGAGAAGTAGGGCCCCGGTGAATTAAGTTGCATTTTGCGCACCAGTCTTTCCGTTCGCCTTGTTTGTGAAAAGAGACTCGCCCCTCCGACGCTCTACCCTTAATGAGGTGGACCGTTTTTTTCTGGCTCCTCCCATGCCTTCATCTGCTTGGCAGCTATTTTGTCCGCTTTCCACATTTCCACAGCCTTTTCTAACGTCAGATCGGGTTCCCGAAAAAGTCTTTGGCGCGATTTCTTGCTTGGAGTTCCATATACGATTTGGCCTCGGATCATTGACCCTGTCAGCATCGAAAACTCGCACGATTTGGATTTCAACTGCAAGTCGCTATAGAATTGCTCGAATAGCTCACCCTCGGCCTGGATGCGTGTTCTAAAGACGTATCTCTCATGCGTTTCATTCTTCTTCGGTGTGCAGTAGTCCTCAAATCTAGCTACGACTTGAGCGTACGTCGCTTGATCACCGAGCTGGAAGGTGCTGTAAACCTCCTGGGCCTCTTCTCCAGCAACATGAAGGAGCAGCGCTGTCTTCTGCCGATCGTTCCTTTTAGCGGTGGGTTCTGTTGCCGTCATGAAGACCTCTGGCCGCAGCTTGAAGCGACGCCAGTTCTCGGCAACATTGCCCGCCAGTTGGAGCTCTGTAGGTGCTCTTAATCCTTCCATATCCCCCTTCTGACATCATGTATCGAATAAAGACACGAGCCGTGGGGTAGCGATTGAAGAAAAGAGGATAAGGTTTAATGGCGCGTCCCTTAAACAGGCCAGCGGTGGCACTGCCCACGATGCAGCAGGTTGCCAGAGTAGCAGCACCGTTACAACCTGGAGGATATCACTGCTACGTTTCTTTTTGCCGCTAGTTTAAGCAGAGCAGCCCCCTCCCATATTTAGGACGGCGTAAAAGTACAATGACGTGGCACATTGTCCGTCAAGAATGCTGAAAAAACATTTACCCTAAAATCTCCAGAAATAGTCCACCTAAAATCGAAATCGGTTGAAAGCAAGCAGTGGGCTACCTACCGGTGTGCGATCAAACAACCTAGATAAAAATGCTAGTTTGAGATATTGGGTCCTGCGGAACTTGTAATCGAGGGGAGGGGCGAACTTGTAATCGAGGGGAGGAGCGATGAACCAAAGACAAATGTTCTTTCCAGTCCGCAATGTTCGCTTATCTCCAGCTTTGGCTAAAGAACACCATTTCTGCGGAGGTCACCATTGGCCAGGGCCCTGCAATTACCATAATTGGGCTATCATTCGGTATTTTTAAAGAAATAGCAAATCGCGTCAAAAACAGGGGTGAGTTATTTTTCAGTGGTAGAGCGTCTCCCGGGATTTTACGGCAAACTTTGTGTTTATTGAAACTGTGAAGCTCTTGACAAGCTAAGAATCCGGATGCCACTTGTTCAAACTTCAGGCCATAACGGTTCAGTCGTGGGAATGTCCATCTTTAATTTATATGAATGTTTATCGAGCACTTCACAGCTCTGAACCACACAATTGCATTTGTCGCCTAACAAAACATATAATCTCTTACTCCGCTAATTCCCCGCAGGCCCGATGGGCGGCACAGCTGCTCGCGGGCAAATGCAAGCTTCCACCGCATCACGAAATGTACCAGGACATTGCAAGACAAAGAGCTGCACTGTGGCGTCGTTTTGGAAACTCGTTCGATACCACCATATACGTGGATTCGATGGAGTACATGGATGATCTGGCGGACAAGATTGGCGCCAGTCCTAGGATGCTCAAGTACTTCTTCACCGACCACAAGCTGTTCCGTGCCCTACTGGGGCCTTGTGTGCCATACCAATTCAGACTCGAAGGCCCTCATTCATGGTCTGGAGCACGAGACGCCGTCTTGGGATCCCAAATGAGAGTGCTCTATCCGTTAAATCGCAACTGCACGAGCTTCCAAACAGAGAAGCGCGGCGCCTCGATGTTTTACATACTCCTGTCCGTGATTGCTCTTTTTATCGCATTCTTCGTTTATAAATAGAGCATCAAATATTATATCGGTCGTGCGTCGACCTGCTGGAGCACGCGTAATGGCTCTTTGTAGCCCATGAAGTGTTCTAGAAGTGAGTGAGGGCTTTCTGAGGTATGATATATTAGTAAATATGAAAAAATGCCATCTGCATTATTGATTCAAAGAGTAGAAAGTTTCAGGTGACATTTTCGCCTCACCGACCTGTCGTGTTTTATTAGCATCGCCAAACGGCGTGCGGGAAATGAGTCTTCGCTTCGTTCAACAAAAATGTAATATCTCTCTCAAAAACAGGATGAAAAAGCTGCAAATATGAGTGAAATAAATTTTCCTTGCGTACTTGACGAAGCATGCACAGTAAAAGTATCGCCGAAAAAGATGGCAACAAACAAAAATTAAGAAACAAATGTCTTAAGTTTACATTTGCTGAAAATGTTTATATACCTCTGGGATGGTCTAGAACCCCGCTAAAGTTGTGGCCGGCAATATATAGAAAATACTTGAAGCGGCAGTCTAAGAGATCCTGTGCTTCGCCCTGCAGAACGCCAAGTTATGGCTTTCACTCCCCTAATTCTTATATATATATATATATATATATATATATATATATATATATATATATATATATATATATATATATATATATATATATATATATATATATATATATATATATATATATCTGTGTGTGCCCGCTTTTATATGTTAACGCCCCGCACGTTATTTCAACATTATTTCGGCCCTAACAATTTAAAAAAAATAGTTTTTTTTGCGTTCGCAGTATCGAATCAGTGAGAAATGTTGCCAAATATTTATTGTCTTGTCACTGCTGCTGCTCCCTTGTTTCACCGAAAGTTAAAAACACGGCAGTATAGTAAAGCGTGTTTTATATGCAACGAGAATCAGCGCCTCCAACCTGGAACACTGCTTCATGTCTCAAGTACCCCGTGAGTCGGTATACTGACGATAGACATCGGGCGCTGCAACCGACCTTAATTAGAGAATCCATTGCTCAGTATAACATGATATGATATATGATATGGTATATCTACTTTATCCCAGGAGAGCCGCGGCGCCGGAGAATGGCAAATCGCCCATACCCTGACGGCGTGCGGCGCCGCTTCTAATGATGGATAAATAGACTACTTCCATAAAGCCCTACATGCAACACGGCGCGCGTTGCACTCTGGGAACTAGTTGGCCAGCCAGGGAGGAGGGTGGCATGGTTTCGGTTTCGATTGACACGTCGACAAAAGATTATACACAGAGCGTGGACTATTAACGGCCGTTATTTCATGTTCTCTGGTCCCGAGAGCGTCATTTGTGGTCTCTAAACTAACCTAAATGGCCAGACCTTGAAGCTTTAGACAAGCCCGCGACGTATAGTTTGTCTTAACTCATGCTTGTTGTATTTTTGTACTTGAGCCTTTCTGTTAGCGTTCCAATCGAGGTATGTGGACGAGCCAGTGCTGGGAATCTCGACGCTGCAAAGCTCGGGGATCTTGCATATATGTACGAACCAACAAGCTGTAGTAACCAATAAGTATGCATACATCGAGCTCGCGCCTTTACATTAGTGTTGTTGACCAGGAAGTTTGTTTGTTTCGTGCGTCCATAGACGAAAAAGCACTTTTTGCAATTACTGTTTTTCTTAATACGCCTGAGTACGCGAGGTAAAACTCGGAGGCGCCATTGAAAAGCTCAATTTTAACACACTTCTAATCTCTTATCTGTACTGACCCGCAGCACTGCACGAAGTGAGGTCCCCACCCGCTTGCATTTCACTAATGTTCAACATGGCGTATGCGCATAAAGTTATCCTGCAATCATATTGGCACATTCGCACATACAGACCATTTTTAGAAAGCAAAGGTCGAGCACTTATGTGAAGAATGTCGCACCGTTCGCCGGGAGTGCGCCGGACGGGCAAGAACCCCTATGCGGTGCGCCAAACGAACGAAATTATTCAAAGCGCGTTTGACAGTTGCTAATGGCCATAATATTTGTTATGTGTTTGCTTTCTTCCTGCCTGAGTATGTCGAGATAATTTCAGACACACCGTTCAGGCACAGATCTTGGGCGTCAGTAAAAGCTCGTCCAAAAAGGCTTAGCGAGGAGTAGGGGACGCTTGTTAGGGCCTCCGTCGTAGCTAGCCGATCTCAGCGTTTGCAAAAACTTAATCTTCAATCAGCATAAAGTTTGAGTGGGAGATATATGATGACACGAGGAAGACATCATAGTAACGTTTGTGCAGTAGCGAGGTCGAATTTATTGCGTTTCCTGAAAAGTTCATTCGTCAACGCTGGGCTCAACTTTGATACTCCTGTGAGAATGCGGCTTGCTTTTTGCCCAATGAAGTAACAAGAAGCGGACGTTTGGCAAAAAAAAAAAAAAAATAGGTGAAAGGCTCCAGGTGAACAAATTCCAGTTCTAGTTCACTGGTACTAGACGGGATGAATGAAATTGAAATCAAAGATGCACTCGTTGGGTGAGGTGACTAAGCCACGGTCTTAGTATACGTTTGCATACGCACTCATAATATCCGGTGTTTCGGGAACCAAGAAAAGTGCCCCGGTCTTCGTTTTGTATCGCTCGAGAATGAGTGTATTGTACGTTCGTAAAAAGTCAGATAACCGAAAACGCAAGCGGCGCGTTCGGTCGCGGCGTGATAGCATGAGATGAAGCTGCTCAAACGAAACCGAAACTGAGCGGCCAACTAGTTCCCAGAGTGCACTGCGTGGTATTTCGCCGCGATGGGGCGCGTCGGTTTTGGAAGAAGTCCATTGCATAGTATAAATCAGTGGTGTGAATGATGACGATGATGATGGGTTGATAAAGAGGGTGAAGAGGAGCGTCAGGCCCAGCGGTGTTCATCGCAACGATGGTTTCGCGGGGTCGCCATGTGCTGCTGACCTCTAGCAGGCCTCCGTGCTTGACAAGTTTGCAGACGATCCGACCAAATTTCCGGTGACGCAGGGAGTCCAGCGCTCACGTGGTGCTGCTCCGAGAGTTTTCGGCGGTTTTTGGCCGGGCGTCGGTCTTCGCGAAAGCGGTCTTTGGTATCTCCCAGTTTGCGGTCGAGCTTGTAACCGGGCAGCTTGAGCACCTTCTCGATCGAAGACGTGGCGGGTGCCACTGGTCTGGTTGGCTCTCCGATGATGAAATGACACGTCTTCTTTTTTCTACTGTCTTTTTACTCTGCACTCATGTTTCGGAAAAGAGGCAGTGAGCTTTGAGAGGCCGACTGTTCTCCGTTCACCCTTAAGGCCGTTCACCCTTAAGACCGGCCGGAGCGCTAAATTAGCGCTACGTGATCGCTCGAAGGAGCGCTCATGTGGCGCTTCCTAGCGCGTGATGTAGCGCTCGGTTAGCGCTTCAGCAGCGCTCTGTTGGCGCTTCAGAAGCGCTTTGTTAGCGGTCTGTTAACGCTACAGAAGCGCTTTGTTAACGCTCTCACGCTCCTTGTGCCGTGCTTGCTGCTGCGGAACAGCGCCTGCACGGCGATTCCTTTGTTGTTGTTTTTCCTTTGGTATTCAAAGAAGAGGAAGTAAAACAGCCGCTCTCCAAGCAAAGGGTCGGGCAGGCAATCCAGAGTCATGGACTCTGAGCGACTAATTGATTGGGTACGACCTCATCGCTTTTTATTGGATGCGGGTGACCCTCGTTTCAAAGACACGGAATTGAAAATAATCGGTCAGAACTTCAGCTTGGGCGAGTCGGTAATTCATGATAATGCTTCACAGCGCACAAGATCAGACACACTTAAAAAGGAAAATCACGCATACACGCATACACAGCGCTGCGTGAGTGTTCTTCCTGTGTATGCGTGATTTTCCTTTTTAAGTGTGTCTGATCTTGTGCGCTGTGAAGCATTATCATGAAAATAATCGCCTTCGAAAGAGTTCTTTGTCTCGGTCCCTAAGCTTGCGAACAAGGCTCGCCGGGTACCCGTCGATATCTCGGCGGCGAAAGATTTCGCGCACCCAGAAGGCTCTTTGGGGCGTTAAGCCGTCCACACACATATGCACTAATCGCGTATCTAAGAGCATGTGTCGCATTTCTATTTCAGCATCCTACATGTCCGCCATGGTGCTGCTGATGCACACCCAACCCCAAGAACCGGAACCGCAGTGCACGCGCTAATCCGCAGCACAGCGGTACAAGAAGCGCTAGTGACGCGGCGCTACTGAAGCACTAACAAGGCGCTACTGGAGCGCTAAAGGTGTATCCACACGACAGACCAAATCGCTGTTTTGGTCCGCGGGCCGCGCATCACGTGATTTTACGTCATCGGTCTTTAAGGTCTGCCGGCGGTCCGCGGCCCGCGCTTCTGAGAAATGCCAAGCGACTTTTCTCGCCCGGACCTTGGCGGCGGACCGCGGCTTTTTTAGTATAATTGAAGCGCTAAGTCTGGCAACAAGCTGACTTTTGTTGTTTGGATTGGAATCCAAATCCAAAGTCGTTTTCTTTTGGTGCCAACTGTTGAAGACGAAGAAGACGAACCTTTTGTTGTGCGGCGATGCAACTTGTTACTTCATCGCGCTCATGGAGCAATTCCCCGCTCGGTGGGACAATAGTCGCGACGACTACTCAAATAATCATCTAAAGATGTCCCCATGCCTCTTTCGGTTCACTTAAGTCCTCCTCGTCCTCAATAGTCAACGCCAGGGCCACCGTGGCCAAACCTCTCTTTCGTTCAACCTCCATCTTGGCTCCTTACAAATAGCCTCAAAGCAGCTCGCTGCATGAGTTTGACGGAGCTGTGAGGTCGAGGGTTAGACCGGCCCGTTCGCTTGGTCGTCTGCTCTTTTGGTCCGCCGTGCGGATGCTCATTGCAGCCGGGCGGCCCGCGGGCCGCGCATCACGTGATCCATCGATCCGTGGCCCGGTCTGTCATGTGGATACACCATAACAAGGCGCTACAGGAGCTCTAATCGTGCGCTATGGTAGAACTAAGTCACGCGCTAAGAAGCGCCACATGAGCGCTCCTTGGAGCGCTCACGTAGCGCTAACATAGCGCTCCGCCGTATGTGTGAACAGGCCTTTAAAGAGATTGTCCTGTGAAAATTTGACGTTCTTAAGATATAGTGATGGTTTTCTGGAAGGAGAATAATGATTAACATAAGCCATTCTTATTCTATTAAACCACCCCCATTTAGAGCAATCAATAACGGATAAATATGCGAAACTCCATGCAAAATTTCGAAAGTATCAATGGCTGCGCTCCCGTTCCGTATGTGACGTCACACGAGGCTTGTAATTACCGGTTTCTACACCTCATTCCTCCGTGTGAACAGAGTGCTCCCGATGCATCGCAGCGTTCTACTCTACTCGGCACTGTAAATCTCGCGGAGCAGTGTGGCGTGTCAAAACTGCACAAGGAGAGACCTCTTTCATTCACAAAAAAATATTTTTAGCACACCAACGAGGGTGAACCACGTCGTAGCGCTTACGTGGAGGACAAAATTCAAAGGGGGCTTGAGTTCGGCGCTATCTTTGCGCTATGTTACGTCAGAGCCTCCGCTGCTCTAAAGGTGGAAGAGGAAAACGCCGTTGATGCAGGCTTGGTTTTAAATGAGTGTTAGCCCTGGGCGTCTATCTTTTTAGCTCCTTTCTTTTGTTTTGTGTTCGTTTGAGTGTTTTGATGTTCGAGGTTTTTGGCCACGGTCCTGTTGGTTTTTTCAGGGAAAGGGTAGTTGGTAGTTCTCCTTTTTTTGTTTGTCTTACCTGAATGTTGTAGTTAAATGATTAAGGTTCAACCCAACCTTTTGTGTTACTTCTTTCGGCTTTGTGCCAAGTATTTTTAGTTCGTATGCGTTCGTGTAAAGAGCGTTCTCACTTTCTTTCTTTTTCTTTTCTGGTTCAGGGGGTCAGCGAAACCCTATATAAACACTAACTTCTGCAAAATAAAATTTAGCTGTGTTTAAGACTTTTTTGTGTTTTGCTGTCCTTCGTCTTTTCCCCAGTCTCGGGGGTATGTCTTAAATTATGTTAAACCTTCACCAGCTTTTTTGCGCCGTAACTGTTTGTTCCACAATCACTCGTCCAGGGAGGCACATAAAATTCAGAATCGTCGTAGACAATGCTTCTGCAGCCGTTGGCAATGAGGTCTAAATGTTTTCTTGGGTAATTTGACCGGACAATTTTTTAAGGTGGAACTCTACACTTGGCTGATCATAATGTGATTCGTAATAAAGATTGCGATAGGATTGCCTTCCATGCACAGGCCTCGTCTTTTATGCTTGCTTTCAGCTGAGGTCCAGACGCAGCCGATGCTACAAGCGCGAGCTCCGGGCTTACAGCGTCCCTGCCAATCACGCGTGCTCGTGCAGCACAAGCACTGTCCAGGGCCACATGCTCGTGCTTGTAGTATCGACAAGGTGGTAAGTTGGACTAGTTGGTTTAACATCGTCAAACGTGAAAACAGCGCAAAAAAATTGAACAAAGGACAAGTGAAAGAAGTGCACGGACAAAGCGCTGGATTTAATCTGAAGCGAAGTATCGCAGGTATTAATAGACCGATCTCACCAGCTAGTTCAAGTACGCCACCGCTGCCGCCATGCATCGTGGGAGCTGTAGTCTTTCTGCACGCGCGACGAACCCGCTGGAGGTCTGCACGAGAAGAGTACGAGGCGTCATGAGCTGTCTCGTGAACTGGCGTCTGCATCCTATGAACTACAGTTATGGCGGCGTCACGCAAGCGTGGAATGCTTAGTGAGATCGGTTTATTGAACCGAGGCAAAGTGAACTATAGGAGGCGTAGGGAAATCAGGCGCAGACGTCCTGTGAAGCGGCGAGCGTGGAAAGGTCCCGGGTGAACACTGCGGCGCTGCCGTAGCCTGGAATGAAGGATAGGAGCGTTCCGAGGTCGTTCGGCGAGGGGCCCTGGCTTGGCGATTCGGAAGCACGAATGGGCAACCGTTCAGATCTTTCCTCATGTTTTGTGTTGCTTATGTCGAGTGAAATTCAATACAGAATCGGCTACGAGGATGACGACGACAGCGCCAGTAGCGCAGAAAATGCAATGCGAAGCATGAGCTACTACAGCCTACGCGTTACTAGCGCCCTCCCGTGCCGTCAACATGATGTGCGGCAGCCGTGAGCGCTCGTTGAGCTCACTACCTCTCAGCCAGTTCACTTTAACCTCGGGTCCCCGCAGGCTCTGCAGTGTGAGCCTCGTGCTTTGACCATGAGGATATATAGCGCAAAGCAACAAGGAAGAAAGGACGAGGGAGGCAGAAGCAGCGCCAACTGCAAGGAACTTATAAATACTAGGAGGGGGCACGTTGCAATATTTGTTAACCCTAGTCATAAAACGTCTAAACGATTTTGTGGCCGACGTGACCGTAGATCTCTCTGGCAATTGGTGCTCGTGACATGTCAAGTGCGAGATGGATGGTTGATTGTAGTAGGATTCCACGCAGGCTTGCGCGCGCACCGTCCGGTAGGTTTTATCATATCGCAGGCTAGACGTGAAGCAAGCAAGCAAGCGGTTCAGGCGGATCACGAGCAGACGACAGACCACTGCTGGTACACGGGACGATCAGGGCAATCGCCGCCATTGTAACGGAGAAAACGAAAACCTGGCGTCGCCGCGACGCTAATTTCTGCCGGCTACGGGATGGGCGCTTGCAGCGTTGTCGGTTGCCGCATTCGGGCTGGCTTGTCTTCAGCGGGGGTTACCTGTCACCAGTAAGCCCTTGACATATTAAACACACATAGTTTTACGATAACAGGAATTGATCAACAATAGTCTTAAATTTCCGACGGTCGCCGAACTGCGGAGACGATGCATTTCAACCGTAGGTCGCGGCGGTGGCTGGACCTCATCGAAGCAGAGCGTGGTGTGCTCCGTACGTGCACTTCCAATAGTCGATAAAACCCCAACCTCGCCTCACCGACGCCAACGGTCTCCCAAGCTCGACTCAAGTTGAGCTGGTTCAATTTGTCACGACCTCAATAAAACGCCCAAGTGGACGACGGGCATAGCGGTCGCAACGAAAAGAAAAAGCCAAACGTATTGTAGTGTGATATTACCTGAGAGCAATAAGAGCGCTGCTATCATTTGCAGGCGAGCGCCGATATCATCGCCGTAAAAATGCGTAAGTATTGGTCCAACCTGTCAGGCCGACATGGTTACGCAATCATGTCTGTATATAGTTTATTCTTGCTTTGGCTACTGTAGTAATTAGTGGCCAGGAGTTAAAAAACACAATATCTCCCCGCAGATACACGGTACATTACCAAAAAAAAAAAAAAACGCTAACAGGCACTAGTCGTTACAGCGTTGACGTTTCACGTTAAATACTCTCGTTTTCAGGATAGTAATGGTCTGTAGAAAACAGAACGCATTTAATTTATAACTGAGGGTACATAACGACGCGCAGCAGCCGCAGAATCGGTCGGCTGGACCCGGACCACAGTTTCTAGTTGTGATCACTGAAAAAAAAAAAGCACCAGCACCATACTCCCTCCTACCCGCAAACATCAACAACGCGACGGTCACGTGCTGTGGTTACGTTGGCCCGATAAGTGAGGAGGGTAAGGAGGAAAATGAGAAAGAGGCGAGGGGGCAAGGGAGCATGCCTTGTGGCAGTTTCGTGGCTGACGTGATACTCCCTCCTACCCTTCTAATCTCCTTCGCTATCTGAGAAATTACATATTATTACACTTAATAGAAAAGGAGTAGAAAGAAGTTCCAGGTGCCATATGTAGTCTGTTTTAACACTCCCCATCCCCATACAGAGTAGCCAAACGAGACTTCTTCACTGAATTTCTCTGTTTTTTCCTTATCATTAAATGAATTAAATGAAATATCTTTGAAAAAAATGAAAAGAACACCCTGGAAGACGTTTGTTATACCTATTCGAAATGGAATGTATCGCTTCGCGGGAAAATTACAGTCGCTGTATTTCTTGATGTCTGCGGAGCTTTTGGTAATATCAAACATTCGGCAGTCTTACGGGGCCTCCAATCTATCGGAATTGGCGGTTGTCTTTACGCATGGATATCTGACTACTTTAATAATCGAACGATTTACATGCGAACAAAGGAAGGGGAAACTTCTCGTCATACAGTGACCAAAGGTGTGCCTCAGGGGGGTGTTCTAAGCCCGGTCCTTTTTAACATTGTTCTCAGTGGGATCACTGAAATGCTCACAAGAGCTGTACACCTTACAGTCTATGCAGACGACATTTGCTTCTGGACGTCTGCAGGCTCACCTAAGCTCATACATGCACGCCTAAAAGATGCGCTGTCCAAAATTTCTCAGTTCCTAAGCATACGGGGGGGGGGGGGGGGGGGGGCTTGAGATGGCGCCAGCAAATTTAACTGCCGTAGCCTTTACACAGATGAAGATGACGTCTGCAGGATGAAAGCAGGATGCTAAAGTTTTTCTTTATAAAAATCTCGTGCGAAGCGTAAATATTCTTCATACACGTACGCTTTGTTGTTGCCTGTCGCCATTTTACACCAGGCTTTGCAATGCGCGTACGGTTCTGTAGCATGCAGAGTTTGGTTCTAATTAGTCAAATTTTATTCTATATTATAGTGTGTGTGGGCGTTGGGAGGAGAGGACGGCCGAGCGAGGCGCGAGCGGGGGCCAGCCGGCGATGAAAGAGGAAGAGCGTGCTGCACGAGGCTGGGGCCGCGCAAGAACGATATAGCCGTTCTGGCTGGTCTGGCCCATGGCGATTCCCGGGAGCATTCCACCAGCAAAGTTCAGATCAGAACCGGCGGAAGCGGCAAACCCTGACCATACTGGCTTAGTCCCTGACGATCCCGGACTGGTTCCGCAGCGAGATTCTGGCTGTGATAGCCCGGAAGAGCTAGCCTACGCAGCACTGGCGTGGGAAGGGCGATCCACAGGCCTCGACACGGGCTCCGACTGTGAGCTCTGAACGGGCGACAACTAGGGTCGGCAAGACCGGACTGCCGGCTCTCGAAGACGGGCAACCGGGATGTACAATAAACTCATTCGCTGCCTTCTCGTTGTGTTGTGTCACTTCCTGGGAGACGAGCGAAGCACAGACCGTACGTGCGGCCGCAAGTAGTGAAGACAACTGAAACTGGTGTCCAAATCACGACTCTAGAATATTCTCTCAACACTTGGACCTATCAAGGCTGCCGATGGTTTTAAAAAACCGCATAAAAGAACCAGTGATATGGCACGCAGGGACGCAGGTGCACACGGGGACTGCTGAAATCGGGGTCGCCGCTGCTCGCAACGGCCCGACCGGCAAACTGGCCGCCTCATTAACAGAGACGCCTCCGCTTGTGGCGCTGAATGCAGTACTCTCGTGGCGCCGCCTGGCCATTGCCGGCTGCCTAAAGTGCGGAGGACAAGGATTCTGACGGCCCCGGTGACTGAGTGATCTGCAGCGCTGAGCCTGTCGCCCGCCTGCGTGCATAAACACGACTTATGCGCCAAACCCTCGTCAAGTGCTCGTTACGTCAGTTATAGGTTCTGGTAGCGGTCTAAACGGCCCTTTTCAGGGCCCCCATATTTTGCAAACGGAGCTGTGTTTCGAATGCGGCACCCCCAGGGGCGGATTTAGAGGGGGGGGGGGGGGGGGGAGGCGGGGGAGTCCGGATGTCCTGACCCACCTCTTGATTTCTGCTTGTGTAAAGTTTAGGGCGTAAAACGAAGGAGAGGGGGAGGGGGTTCCTAAACATATGGTATGCTGACCAACACCTGACCCCCCCCCCCCCCTCCCCCTCAGGAAATTCCTGCATCCGCCCCTGGGCACCCCGTGTCCTTGTAAATAGTTCACAGGAAAGACCCAGCAAAGGTATGTGGTTCCCAACTTGGATATCGCGTGTTATGATTAAAATAAAAAAATTGTTCTTGCTTATTTTGCGCCTTTGATCCCAATAAATGCCACAGTTGCAGTCGCCCCGCGGTGCTGTTGCTCGCCCATTCGCCGTCGGCGCGCCTCAGCTTCGTCGTCTTTGCTAGCGGCGCACCGGCGAAGGCGGCCTTTGATCCGAATAAATGCCGCCCCTGCAGTCGTCCCGCGGTGTTGTTGCTTGCTCCATCGCCGTCGGCGTGTCTCAGCTTCGTCGTCTTTGCTAGCGGCGCACCGGCCGAGGCGGTTGATCTGACACACCGCGTTCGGCTTTGGTTAGCAGACGGCGTTCGTAAAATGGCGTCAGCTGTTGCTGGCTTCACGCGGCGGTACCGTGCGTGCTTTCAGTCATTCGGCGTTCGTTGCCATGGTGACGGCGAGGAAAGCAGACAAACTTTATGTTGCGGAAGAACGCTGCGGCGCAGCGATACCAGGTGCGTTCTAAGGCCCTTACGCATACTTTTCAATGGGTGGAAGGCGAACGAAACGAGTTCGAAATAAGGACTTAACCCAGAATGCTGCATTTCTCCAGCGCCTCATAATTTGACGAGCCTTGCACGAAAAGCATGTTTTTAGACCGGAGTTTTTTTAGAGCGCCGCTCTTAGGCGCCCGTTTCCGGCTTCAGCGGCGTCGGCGTAACCAATGTCACCCCAAGCTCACGTAACCCTCAAGCTCACGTGACCCCCAAGGTCACCCCCAGGTCACGTGACCCCAAGTCACGTGACCCTCCAAGGTCACGTGAACACTTCCAAGGTCACTCCAAGGTCAGGTGACCACCAGGCCACGTGACCCCCAAGGTCATGGTACCCCTCCAAGGGTCACCTCAAGGTCACGTGACCCCCTTCCCCCCCGAAGTCACGTGACACTCCCCCCCGAGGTCACGTGGCCCCCTCCCCCCGAGGTCAGGTGACCCCCCTGGAGCATATTAAAGAATGAGGGGAGGAGGAGGAGGGGTCTGCCCTTCCCTCAGTACTCTCCCTTCCTCCTCTTAGAGCGCAGCTCTTAGGGGCCCGTTCCCGGCTTGAGCGGCGTCGGCGTCGGCGTAACCAAGGTCACCCCAAGGTCACGCGACCACCCAAGGTCATCCCAAGGTCACGTGGCCCCCAAGGTCACCCCAAGATCACGTGACCCCCAGAGGTCACTTGACCCCTCCCCCAGGGTCACGTGACCCCCAAGGTCACGTGACACCCAAAGTCACGTGACCCTTCCCCCGCAGGGGTCACGTGACCTCCACGATGACGTCATCGTCACGACGTCATCGTCACTGATGACGTCACCGGCATCTGCATCGTCATCGTCATCATCACTGATGACGTCATCAGTGACGTCACTAATGACCTCACCGGCATCCGCATCGTCATCGTCATCATCACTGATGACGTCATCAGTTACGTCACTGATGACGTCACCGGCATCCGCATCGTCATCGTCATCATCACGGATTACGTCATCAGTGACGTCACTGATGACGTCACCGACATCCGCATCGTCATCGTCATCGTCGCTGATGACGTTATTGGAGTCCGCATCGTCATCGTCACTGATGACGTCATCAGTGACGTCACTGATGACCTCACCGGCATCCGCATCGTCATCGTCATCATCACTGATGACGTCATCAGTGACGTCACTGATGACGTCACCGGCATCCGCATCGTCATCGTCATCATCACGGATGGCGTCATCAGTGACGTCACTGATGACATCATCGGCATCGTCACGTGACCCCCCAAGGTCACGTGACCCCCAAGGTCAGGTGACCCCCCCCCCTCAGGTCACTTAACCCCCCAGAACCATTCCATCCTCCTCCTCAAGAGCTGCGCTCTAATTCGGTGTTACAGGGAGTTTTAAACGGCTTTCACTTTTTTCTCGTACGTTTAACGACCATCTCCTCCGCCTGTCCGAAGTGTTAGTTTGTCTCACGAAAGCTAACCCCCTACTGAACACAAAAAAAGTGCTACTTTGCCTCTCAACAAATTAAGATCCTTGGGCATCTAGTAGATAAAGATGGCATTCGGCCCGACCCAGATAAGCTCAAGGCATTAAACGAATTTTCTGTTCCTCTTAATATCAAACAACTTCGTAGTTTCCTAGGACCCTGCTCGTATTTTCGCCGTTTTGTACCTCACTTCGCCCAACTGGCTGCCCCGCTTACACGGTTGTTACAGGCCAATGCACCATTCATCTGGTCCCCTGAATGCCGAGACTCATTTCACTCTCTCAAAGCCACTCTCCAGTCCGATCCAATCGTGGGGCACTTTAATGACTCTGCCCCTACAGAGTTGCACTCCGACGCCAGTGGATATGGCCTTGGTGTTCTATTGCAGAGCGATCCCAACACACTAAAAGAATATGTTGTGGCCTATGCGAGCCGAATGCTCTCCGCCGCCGAAGAGAATTACACTATAACCGAGAAAGAATGCCTAGCTGTCGTTTGGGCCATTAACAAATTCCGGCCATATCTTTACGGAAGACATTTTACTATTTTTACAACAACAGAGGTCTAAAGTATCAAAGTGCCGTCAAATCTACCCGCTCACCCTACTAGCACGTTTAGCGGTGTCGATTGTTACGCCATTCTGCAGTGGATCGGATTCTTAATCCGTCGACACGTGATTTTCGAAAGGGGTCTATACACAGCTGGCAGGTATCGACTTACCTGCAGGAGCTGCGGGAGCTCCAGGGTACTGACCCTAGAGCTCCTACTTCTGCGGTGTGAAACTAACACAGTAAACCGAAGTTACCGAACGCACGGCACAAAACTCCTGCATGGCCGCGAATGACATTACGGGCAGGTTATGTATACGCCACTGCCTGTATGTATAGCCAGTCGGGATTCGGTTATCCCCGTTGGTGAACTAGCATCCACCAGTTCTCTAATCTTCGCTTCGTGGTTTCCAACAGCTCACGCCACCCTCCATTGGTTATAGGTGTAGCGTCGGCGTTGTTGTTGCCGTTAGTCCCACCCGCAGAGTCTGCCACTGAGCTGGAAGCAGACCCAAAGCCGAGTGCCTCTGCCAGCCCGAGCTTCCGGGTTACCTGTCCACGCTCTGCCGGTTGAACTGGTTGCAGACCGGTGCACGACAGCACAAGGTGTTCAATTGTCTCATCTGCCTGACCACACACACGGCATGCTGCGGATTCCACCGTCTGGTCGAAGCAATAGCGATACACCTCCGTTCGCAGCCCTCCTGCGCGTGACTCAAAGAGGAGCCGGTTGCCCAGGCTGTTGTCCTATAGTCTAGTCTCTGCCGAAATTTCGGGCTTATATCGATGGAACATATATAGCGTCGACTTGGACTTCGCCGTTTCTGCCCACCGAACTGGCTCCTCCTCTCTCACCCTGTTTTGTATCTCCATTTCCCACTTCCTATCTGATGTAATAGTTACAGGGGTTGAAAGGAAGCCGTACTTCTTCTCTAACTGGTACAGCCGCTTCCTTCAGCCAGTCTGCACTACCGTGAGATACGTGTAGACGAAGAGTCTCTTGGCCCACCGGCTGCGGTCCATGAGACGGAGACGGCTGTCGTAGGTTATCCTACCGGTCGCCTCCCTGGCCTCAAACGACGACCACCCAAGATCTTCCTGGACTGCTTCGGTGGCCACCATTCTGTGACAACGCAGGCCTGCCTCCAGACCTCTTGTTGACGACGTTCTATGACTTCCCGCACTGTGCCAAAGACACAAAGAACCACGTTGGCGAAGGTTAATCCAGGCACCACAACCGCTTTCAGAGTTCGCTAGTCACCAAAAAACGATTGCAACTCCAACGATTACGTTTTCGGAGTACATTCGTACCTCGCACGGCTGCCTGTCGGAGGTGAGCATAATGCTCAGACAAGTACTCCGGCTTGTTGGTCAGCACAACTCCCAGGTATTTGTACGACTCCTGTTCCTGTGCTTGCTCGACGTTCAGCACCAGACTGTTTAATTTAGTCTCATCGAACCCGGCTAATTGAAGGACTGCCGACTTTTTGGTGTTGAATCGAACGCCCAACGCAGCCGCCTCCGTCTCACAAATGCATATTAGACGCTGCAGGTCCTCCACCGTTTCCGCCGTCAATACAATAGCATGCGCATAGGTGAAGCCCGGCAGCATCCACTTCACTTCTGTGCCTCCCTCCACGTGTGGCGGTGAAAAACCCACCTCCGACTGGATCAGGCGTTCTTCCAACCCTGACACACACAGAATATGACAAAGTGGGGAGAGTGGGCATCCCTGTCGGAGACCCCTCGTCACTGTGACTTGCTCTGAGTCGACCCCCTTCAGTTCCGTCATTACTGTATTGCGTGAGTATAGGCGCCGTATGACAGCTAGCCGCCGAAGAGGAAGGTGGAGCTCCTCCAAACGTCGCACGAGTTGCGCGTGCGGCACCCTGTCATATGCTTTTGCCACATCTAGAAAACAACACAGCAGTCTTGTTCCCTGTTTTCGGGCAATTTCAATACACGCGTGAGGGTGAGCAGGTTGTGTTCCAACCTTCGACCCCTCCGATATCCGCCCTGAAGTTCGGTGAGCAGTTCGTTCTCTTCTGCCTATGCTGCCATATGTTTCTTGATAATGTGGGCGAAGGTCCGGAATACCGTAGAGGTCATGTTCCGGGGCCGATAATCTTTAAAGAACTCTTTGTCGCCTCCTCTCTTCGGGATCAGAACCACGCGGCCGACCCGACAGTCTTAGGGCACAGGTTCCTCTCCGCTTAAGATTGCTTCAAAAATATTCGCCAGCTGCTCCACTGCATTCTTTCCCAAGGACTTGAGAACGCTCGCCCGGACCCCGTCTAATCCCTGGGAGGTAGCTCCTTTCAAGCTTACCAGAGCGCGCACAACCATCACTCGGCCGATGTCCACCTTTTGGTTGGAGTCCGATTGATCCGGGAGGGAGAACTATACTTCGTTTCAGCTTCGGTCCAGACGCAGCCAATGCTACAAGCGCGAGCATGTGGCCCAGAACAGTGCTTGCACTGCACGTGCGCGCGTGCTTGGCAGGGATGCTGAAAGCCCGGAGCTCGCGCTTGTAGCTTTGGCTGCGTCTGGACCGAAGCTGAAACGAGGTATAACAATCGAGCCCCTAGTGGCTAAATTGAGAGCCGCTGTTACTGAGAGTGTTTGGCCTTCTTAAGAAGATAATGACAGACTGGCAACCACAGCAGCTTAGTCTGACAACAGGGGGATGACTACTTCCGTCCGCAGTTTTGAGGCTCTGACTGTTATGAACTCTATGCGATTTTTCAAAATAAAGGAGACAAAGAAGTAACGCCATTTTGTGTTATCGCGCTTTCCGCTGGTTTTAGCGGGCAACACGCTCCACCCATTGGCCAAACTCTCTCAGCATAAACAGCCGCGGAACAACGACAACAAATATTATTTGTTTTCGTTTTTACGCTGCGCTTGGCCCACGTAGTCGAACGTTGCATCAGTGTTCGACTGGGCCTCGTGCTCAATCAGAAAAGCCGAACACGGACGCAGCACTCATAGATTTTTGTACTTCATCTTCCTCGACTGAGTGCAAGAAAAATGGACAGGAGTCGTGCGTTATCTCTGCCCTGGAGGGGCAGAGATAACGCACCCCTATATTTTACACTTATGTTTCGTAAATACCAGCCACAACCTGCAAATCGCTGACCCTCCAGAGGCTAACGACCACCCACCGGGTCTTTGGGGTATGCAAGGCGCACCCGGAGGCCCCTCGGATCCTACGACCTCAACTCATGTCTCACTTGTACAGGTGACGATCCTCCCCCCAATTCCATAAAAAGAATGCTTCTGTCTCGGATACACAGCGTCTGTGCGTCATCTCAGCAACTCGCCGAAAAAAAGAAATAGAAGACGGAGATGATGAAAGCATCGCCCCAGAATCTACGATCATCG
The DNA here is from genome assembly GCF_016920785.2 of Ixodes scapularis. Classification (NCBI taxonomy): domain Eukaryota; kingdom Metazoa; phylum Arthropoda; class Arachnida; order Ixodida; family Ixodidae; genus Ixodes; species Ixodes scapularis. The sequence goes on from NW_024609882.1 coordinate 103,924,278, forward strand.
CCGACATTCACGGCGGCGATGAAGATGGCTTTATCCTCGTGGAACATCACCGTAAGAGAAGCACTGGAGTACTAGTACATCTAATCCCGAAGGATCAGACGTGTCACGCACAGCAGCAGGACCTTTGCACCTGAGCAGTGCCATCAATGCAACTGCGGGCGGAAATATATTGCGCCTTAATTTCACAGCACGCGGAGGACTTTACATCGAAGTTGCCGAACAGGACGCCGCCAGTCGACTGATGAAAATAAAAACGCTCTGAGGTATTGAAGTTTAGAGATCCCTGTCCAACATTTGCCTTCAGAATAACGGGCTTATCAAGGGCGTTCCCCAACGGTACTCCGACACATAGTTGTTGGATTATGTTGTACCAGCGGGAGTCATCGCTCTCCGCCTTCCCTTTCAGAGACAAGTTCAACCAGGAGCCCCAGCTACACCGACAGGTAAGGTCTGCCTAACCTTTCGTTCAAACACCGAAAGACCAGCCCAAATAAATGTGGGTTTTACAAGACACAACATAACTGAACACGTGGTGGCATCATGCTGCTTCAAGAGCCAAGTCATGGGCCACGTTGTGAAATACTGCAAAGGAGAAGCCAAGTGCAAGAAATGGGAAGGCCTCCACCACATAGCAATTTACTCAAAAGAGACCAACGCCGAGTGCGCCAGCTGCGTGGGTTGACACCCCGCAGATTACGTCAACGTCGAGGTACGACTCTCAGCACTATCATGTAAAAAGACGTAACTTCGAGGCCCAAAACCAAGGAAATAAGCTGCACGTTTCACAGCAGCTCCAGGTGACTTCCCGGCCCTGATTTCAAATGATGATGCCTCATCTCAGGAACCACCTCATGCACCGCCGCCTCCAGAGTTCGCCAAATTAAAGAAGACAAAACAAATCTGAAAAGTCTGCGTATCAGGGCTCTGCTTCCGCTACATCAGGTGATACCCCTAGTGTGAATGACGAAGAGGCTCGATCATCACAGCAAAATGCGATACCTGGAGGCCTGCGCAGCTTTAACAGCGTCTTGGCGAGTAATCCAGCTCAGAAATCGAGGTTGATGAAAGATATTCCAACTCGCCCACCTCTTTCACGAGAAAGTGAAACCACTAACAGTGCCAAGGACACAATCGTAAAAATAGTATTTACAACTATTAGACAAGTCATGGAAAGTCTGCCAGACGGAGCAGTCAAAGCTTGCCTTTAAAGGCATATTGTGCTTAGAAGCCCTTCTTGCGTTATAATCAGGGAAGCGGCTTTCATCAATATTGACAAACAGAAACACCCGACAGTGTGTCAAGGCCACACTGATCACGTTGTACCCACGATCCTACACTGAAACTGCAGGGAATTGCCATAAAAAAGTTTCTGAATTATATTTTTATCTACAGCGGGTTCCCATTCCCATATTGACTCTCACGGATGCAAGGCTACCAGCTGTGAGAATCGGCCCCGCCATCACCGTGAATGAACGCGGAAACAGGACCGAGTTTCGTTTTCTTTTCTTTGAGTGTTTGCGTTTGCACGTGCGCCCCTGTGTGTGAGGGAACTGGCGACGCCCGTGCGGGCTGGGGCAGGGGACATTGGAGAGAAGAGGAACACGAGGGGGACAGCACGTGGTGGGACCTTTAGCAAGGATTCGGAAACTAGCTTCGCTTGTAAATAGACGTGTTTTTTTTTTTTTTTCTTCCCCCTATCCGCGGAGTCCTGTCTGGTTTACTCTTCCGTCAGCGACCATCAGCTGCCTCCGTCGTCGGGTCCTGGCGCAATCTTGAAGAAAGAACATGATTACTGGCGCAGTCGACAGGATTGCGTCAGCGGACCCCGGCGGCGTGATCTTCACAACGGAATCGGCGGACAGCGACTTGACGCGGCATTGGTGGAGCCTTCTAGAGAGAAGACTGGACCACTGAGCTCCTTGAAAATTGGACCACCAAGCTACTTCGTGGTGGCAGAGCCCACTCCAGCGAGGAACGCTTGAGTCTACAGCTCGGACATCGTTTTCGTGCCTGACTATTCTGAGGAGCGGGCTGTGTCTGTGACCCAGCGGAAGTGGTTGACCTTACGGTAAAGTGCTTTTTTGACGTGTTCCCGCCATGGATACAGACAGGCAAGAGCGGCAGATACCGGTTCTAACGCCAGAGCACGATAGGGTTCGGAATATGAATGTTGACGGGCCAGGTGAATTGTCGCCTTTGAGTGGACTAGTGGCAAACTCGCAGACACAAGGGGTTGGAAACGGAGGAGTTTGATCAGACAGCTGATTTGAAAGGAAGATAGAACTAGTAAGAGAGAAAGAACGCCTGTTACGCCTCGAGCTAGAACTAGAACATCTACGCTCCGAAAACCGAACGCGAGCCAGTGGAGGCGGCATGGAGTTCAACCTCCGAGATGAAGTTCTTCGCATTTCGAGATCGATGTAGGGAGTACTGACAACCATGGTCGTCGTCCAATATATTAGCGCCGAGCTGGTTTGATGGCATAGAAAACGTCTTCGATACATATGAAGTCCCTGAGCGTCTCAGAGGATATCTTGCGCGACCTGATTTCACGGACAGCATGCGTGCACTAATGAATAGGCTGAACATGGGTGAGAGAAGTGGGTATGGTGCGATCAAAAAACGGGTCTTGTTAGAGCTCGGACAGTCGCGAGCTGAGGTCTGGAGGCCCTTTATTGAAACTACCACTTCTTTCAAGGAAAAACACAAGAACACAAGGCCTCAAAAATCATCGGGTGAACTGTTTTAAATGCAAGGAATTGGGGCACCTTTCCCGCGAATGTCCTCGGCCGAGGACACCAGACGACGCACTTCTGTTTCACAAGAAAAGAGTAGACGCCGAGAATGTCACTGTGGCAACAAAGATTCCAGCCATGAACCCGACAAGGTGACGACCCAGGTGGGCAAGACCGACGCTAACAACTTGGACCACCAAGGTCAGAAGAGGCCGGACCCATCGGTCCGCGAGGCGCCTCGGATTCTGTTACAGGCCGACGACACGAAGTGGTCGTCGAAGAACAATCGCAGCTGCGTGCCTGTGCAGGCGGACGTAGACGACAGAAATGAGATGAACGTCTCGCGTGCCTGGAGGGCGTCCCAGCAAGCCGAAAATGACCAAGGCGAGCAGGTGAAAGTCGACGACGAAATGCCGTGCACTTGGCCTGGACGGCAAGCGTCCCGGAGATCTGAGGACGACCCATGTGTGAACTTCGACAACATCGTGGCCGGTCCTGAGATCTTACTTGGGTTGCACAAGTTCCGGCAAGCCAATGACGACCACGTGGAGAACATGGGCGTCTGTTACAAGGAAGAACTGAGGGTATCTCCTGGAAGGCGGACGTTCCGGCAAGCCGAGGACGACGACGGCGAGAACGTGGACGACGACGAAGGACCGGACTTATTGCCTGGGCGGCAGGCGTTTCTTAGAGCGGAGGATGATTACGACGAGAACGTGAACCACGACGACGAGAAAGAACCGAATATCTTGCTTTGGCGGCAGACGTTCTGGCAAGCTGATAGTGACCACGGCAGGGAAGTGGGTGTCGACAAGAAGTCGGACATCTTGTTAGGGTGGTTGACGTCACAGCCAGCCGGTGAAGATGCCAGGGAAAGCGGGGACAGCGACGAGGACACCGTCTTTGAGATGAAGATGTCCCAGAATGTAGCTAGGGACGCTGATGAAGACTCGACCATCTGCCAGCCGGGCACGTATGAGAGAGCTGGGGGTGCAGAAGATGTCGACAACGGCGACCGCCTGCGAGGCCCATTCCCGATTCGTAAATCAGGACAGAGTATAAGCTGTAGTCGCTCTTGCGCGGGGAAATTTCGGAACCAGTGATACACCGTCCGATTCAAGTCCCGTCGAAATCTGGATGTCTTGAATAACCTGTCGGCAAAGAGACCGAGGCTAGGAGGCTAGATGCTGTGCCAGTCTCGGCGCGATATTTGTCACTGCTTTGGAGCCTTGGCGGGCACAGTAAGAATCATTTTACTGTAGTCGGTTGCAAGCTAAGGAAAAACCGGAAATGCCTCTCAGAGGAAAATGTAATCCTACGCCAAGAAACGCCAGCCAATCGTTTTCATGACGTCACGATTCCGTGGACCAATCGCGATCCTTTTGAAAAAAAAAAAGAAAAGCCCAACATGGCTGCTGGCATTAGCAACGCGACGCTAGTTTCTCGTGACAATTATTCTGCTTTTTTGCACCGTGTTTTACGTGCCCGAGGTTACGCCACAAAATCTTGATGGTATCGGCTTGCGTTTGCAGCAGTTTTTGCGCGGCAACGTGAGAATCCAGCGACGCTATCGCCAACGAAAATTTCGAAGCGGGCGCGAGGCTTAGCACTGCTGAGAGGTATGTTAGACGGTATGTTAGACAGTAGCTTGGTCAGAAAATGAATTGGGAAGACGGTACATTGGGCATGACTTTCTTTCTTTACTAAACAGCTATTTCGTTGACAAAAACGTATTCTAAATTATTTAAATGTCCTGAATTAATTAGATAAGTATTGTAGTAGTTCAAGACACGTTTCCTGGAGGAAGAAAAAGCAACGTTGCTAGCGAACTACTTTCTCGACGGCGGACGCACTTCAGATGGGCGCAATGCGCTTGTGGGTGGAGCCAAAAGATTGTTCTTAGGTTGCATCCGACTATAGCATGTGATTGGCATATTGGTATAAATTTCTTTTATAGTTCTTACGGGTTGAGTCCCACACTCTGCGCAAGGTGTGACTGATATGCGTACGGGTTTGAGATTAGTTGTTATATATTATTTTTGACATTTCGGGTCTAAAAAGTATACTTAGTCGGGAGGTGTGAGAATCGGCCCCGCCGTCACCGTGAATGGACGCGGCAACAGGACCGAGTTTCGTTTTCTTTTCTTTATGTGTTGGCGTTTCCACGTGTACCCCTGTGTGTGGCTGAACTGGCGACGCCCGTGCGGGCTGGGGCAGGGGACATTGGAGAGAAGAGGAACACGAGGGGGGACAGCACGTGGTGGGACCTTTTGCAAGGATTCGGAAATTAGCTTCGCTTGTAAATAGACGTGTTTTTTTTTTCTTCCCCCCTTCCGCGGAGTCCTGTCTGGTTTACTCTTCCGTCAGCGACCATCAGCTGCCTCCGACGTCGGGTCCCGGCGCAATCTCGAAGAAAGAACATCTTTACTCCAGCTAATTTAAAATATCAGAATACAAGGACTACTACAATCCTTCACTCTCGACATTTCCTAATGGATGTGCTCCATTGCAAATTCGACAAGAGTTACCTCAGTGTCGAAATGCAACTGACTCTTTGAATACTGCTGATGCCGAATTCATAGCTGTAAAAGTATCATTTAGGAAATCCACCGTCACAGTGTTTATATATATTGTCACGGGTGGTGACCAAAGGAATACTGAATAAACAGAAAGAAAGAAACGTTTAATGTGGCGAACTTGTGCCAAAAACTAAAAGGGTACAAAGATAATAACAGAGCGTCGCGGGCGTCGAAGTCGGCGTAGCAGCACAGTCGAACGCTGGGGCGAAACTGACTCGACAAGGTCGCGGGCGGCCTCTTATCTAGAGTGCGCCGCTATCTCGAAGATTCGGCGAAAGCGGTTCGAGCGTCGCGTGATCGGGCGAGAATGAACACGCACTTTCTAGAAAACAAAAGCAGGGATAAATGATAGAAGTTACGTGCGGTACATGAATAAACGGGAACTTTCTGGAGGACCGTGACCGAGCGTTGCTTTCTCAGCCTTGCGCGCGGCATTACTCCCCCCTTTAAAAGTGCATCGCCTCGATGCAGTGTAAAACAAATCAAAATAAAAAAGAACGATAAACTAAAGAGTCTTTTGGAGCACAAAAGGTCCACAGTCCTATCGAGCGTAGTACGGCTTCAGGCGCACGACGTGGACGACCTCAGGTCGTGGTGGGCGGCGTGACGATGTTCGTGTTCCGTCGGGCATCACCTCGTAGTTCAGATCACCGAGTCGACGAAGTACTTTGTAGGGTCCGAAGTAGCGCTTTAGGAGTTTCTCACTGAGACCACGGCGGCGGATCGGTGTCCACACCCACACCCTGTCTCCGGGCTGGAAGTGGACGTCCCGACGACGAAGGTTGTAGCGGCCAGCGTCGACACGTTGTTGGGCTTGAATACGGTGTCTGGCGAGCTGGCGGACTTCTTCTGCCCGTTGGGCAACCACCTGGGCGTCGTCGCTTCCGTCGAGAGCCGGTTCGTGGGGTAACATCGCGTCCAGCATTGTCGTTACCCTGCGCCCATGCACCAGTTGAAAGGGTGTCACTCCGGTGGTCTCTTGTACGGCTGTGTTGTAGGCAAAGGTGACGTACGGCAGCACCTCGTCCCATGTCTTGTGCTCCACGTCGACGTACATGGAAATCATGTCGGCGATGGTCTTGTTGAGTCTTTCCGTGAGCCCGTTGGTCTGCGGGTGGTACGCCGTGGTGCGACGATGGCTGGTGTGGCTGAGACGCAGGATTTCTTGGGTCAGCTGTGCCATGAACGATGACCCTCGGTCTGTGATCAGGACTTCGGGGGCGCCATGCCGGAGGACGATGGACTCGATGAAAAACTTGGCGACTTCCACAGCAGTCCCTGAAGGGAGGGCTTTCGTTTCGGCGTACCGCGTGAGATAATCTGTGGCGACGACTATCCAGCTGTTTCCCGATGTTGACGGCGGAAAGGGGCCAAGTAGGTCCATTCCGATCTGCTGGAACGGTGCGGTCGGGGGAGCAATCGGCTGCAGGAGACCGGCCGGTTTCGTTGGCGGTTTCTTACGTCGCTGGCACTCGTGGCACGATCGGGTGTAGCGGTGGACGGCTTTGGGGAGCTTCGGCCAGTAATACTTTTCACGAATACGGGCCAGCGTTCGGCTGTAACCGAGGTGTCCCGACGTCGGGTCGTCGTGACATGCTTGAAAGATCTCCTCCCGAAGGTCTGTCGGAATTACCAGCAACCACGGAGTGCTGTTGTCGCCGAAGTTCTCTTTGTATTGTACACCTTGTCGAATGGCGAAGGTCGGCAATACGCGTGAGAAGACACGCGGCACGGTACCCCCACCCCCTTCCAGGTGCTCGATTAATGCCCGCAGCTCAGGATCGTCCCGTTGACGTCGTGCCATGTCGTCGGCGTTTACAGCTCCTAGGAAGCTCTCGTCGTCATTGTCGTCGCTGCAGCCGGAAGGGGTTTCGACGGGGGCTCTGGACAAGCAGTCGGCGTCGCTGTGCTTCCGGCCGGACTTGTAGACCACTGTCATGTTAAACTCTTGTAGTCGGAGGCTCCATCGAGCAAGACGTCCTGACGGGTCCTTCAGGTTAGCAAGCCAGCAGAGCGAATGGTGGTCCGTGACTACACGGAACGGGCTCCCGTACAAGTACGGGCGGAACTTCGTGATTGCCCAGACGACCGCAAGGCATTCTTTTTCAGTCGTGGAGTAATTTCGCTGCGCCTTGGACAATGTCCGACTTGCGTAGGCGATGACTCGCTCGGTGCCTTCTTGAACTTGAACCAGTACCGCGCCAAGTCCTGCGTTACTTGCGTCCGTGTGAATCTCGGTTTCCGCATCCTGGTCGAAATGTCCAAGAACAGGAGGCGTCTGCAGTCGTCGCTTCAGCTCGTCGAATGCCTGCTGCTGCTCCTCGGCCAATTCGAACTTCTCGGCGTCCTTCGTGAGGTTTGTGAGCGGTGCGGAAATCCTTGCGAAATCTCGAACGAAGCGCCGATAGTAGGCACATAGCCCAAGGAACCTTCGCACGGCCTTCTTGTCTCTTGGCACTGGAAATGCTGCGACCGCGCGAGTCTTCTCTGGGTCTGGACGAATGCCTTCGTTACTAACCACGTGACCTAAGAACTTCAGTTCGTCATAGGCGAACCGGCACTTTGACGGCTTGAGAGTGAGCCCGGCGGTCTGTATGGCATGGAGAACCGTGCGGAGTCGTCGCAAGTGCTCGTCGAAGTCAGCTGAAAATACTACGACGTCGTCCAGGTAGACGAGACAGCTCTGCCACTTCAGCCCTGCAAGTACGGTGTCCATGACACGCTGGAAAATTGCTGGCGCCGTGCACAGTCCGAAGGGCATCACCTTGAACTCGTAGAGTCCATCCGGCGTGACGAAGGCTGTCTTCTCTCGGTCCCGTTCGTCGACCTCGATTTGCCAGTAGCCGCTCTTCAGGTCCATCGATGAAGAGTATCGAGAGTGGCGCAGCCGGTCTAGAGTGTCGTCGATGCGGGGCAGTGGGTAGACGTCTTTCTTCGTAACCGTGTTGAGCTGCCGGTAGTCCACGCAGAACCGAAGAGTTCCGTCCTTCTTCTTAACCAGCACGACTGGAGAGGCCCATGGACTGCTTGAAGGTTGGATTATGTCGTCATTCAGCATCTCTTGAACTTGCTGCTGGATCACCTCCCTTTCCTTCGCGGAGACTCTGTACGGTGATCGATGCACAGGGCGCGCGTCGTCCTCGGTAACGATGCGGTGCTTGGCAACCGCGGTCTGGCGCACCTTCGACGACGTCGCAAAGCAGTCGCGGTATTCGGCGAGGAGGTTAACCAGCTGACGTCGTTTAGGGTCCGGAAGCTTAGGGTCAATGTCGAGCTGCGCTGGCGACGTACTGTCTTGCTGGGACGGCGAGAATTCGTCAGTAATCGCGATGATTTCGGCGGGGTTTCGGAGTTCCTCGACGTGGCCCACGGCTGCACCTTTCGTAAGGTGTTGCGTTTCGTTTCGGAAGTTCGTCACGAGGGCCACAGTCCGCCCATCCTGAAGTTCAGCTACTCCCCTTGCGACGCCTATGCCTCTTCCCAGGAGCAATTGGAGGTTTCCCTCGAGAAGAACTTCGCCACAGGAAGCTTCATCGATCCCGACAAGTACGAAAACACTCGACCGCGGTGGTAGGTTTACGTGGTTTGCGAGGACTCGGACCGTGGGTGACGTCGCTTGGGGTTCCTCCGATGGTGGAGCAGGTTTTCGTAGCGTCAGCCGGTTTGTTCCGAGGTCGATGACGGCGCCATACTCGCAGAGAAAGTCCATTCCGAGGATAACGTCCCTCGAACAGTCTTGTAGAATGACGAACCTGACAGGGCACGTTTCACCGTGGATCTCGACGCGAGCAGTGCATCTCCCGACTGGTGTAATGAGATGTCCTCCGGCGGTTCGTATTTGGGGTCCTTCCCACGGCGTCATGACTTTTCGAAGGCGGCGGGAGAGCCTCCCACTCAAGACTGAGTAGTCTGCTCCGGTGTCCACGAGTGCCGATGCGTCGTGGCCGTCAATGACGACGTTTAGGTTGTTGGACACCGTTGCAGGGGCGTCGTAGCGATGCGTGGCGTCGGGGGAGTGGGAGCGCTCCGTCGTTCTTGGAGGCTCTTTACGTCGGTCGTCTTCGGCAACTCCACCTCCAGGGGTTGCCGCGCCTAGTTTCCCCGGCGAGGAGCGAGGGGTGACAGGCTTTCACGTCGGGGTCGGTGCATCGGCGAAGCTGGACGTCGCGGCGATGGCGACCGGAACTCTCGGCGGGACGCAGGCTCGGGGGACTGGGGTCGTCGCAGGTACTCGTCGATCTCCCGAGGGCGTTCACCATACCGGGGGCGCGGGTCGTTTGGGTGGAACCCGCGCAGCCCGAGTCGTCGGTATGGGCATCGGCGGTACACATGGTCGGGTTCCCCGCAGTGGTAGCAGAGCGGGCGTCGGTCGGCCGTTCGCCACACGTCGGTCTTCCTCGACGAGGGTTGCTCCGGGCGGACGTCCTGGACTTGCCCTTCCTGGCGTCGAGGATACTGTGGCATCGGAGGGTCTCGTCGGGGTGGCGCCGTGGCCTGGCGGTTAGCTTGCGGCGGTCGTCGGGCCATGGCGGCGTAGCTCGAAGTCGGCTCGTCTGGCGTCGTCATGTTGATCGGAACCTCAGGTTGGAAGGCCCGATGAACTTCATCTCGCACGACCTCGGCGAGCGACAGGGAGGACGGGCGATCCATAGCGGGGAGCATCTTGCGGATTTCTTCCCGGACGACTTCACGGATGATGTCACGGATGCCTGGGAGGTCGGTACCAAGGTTGTATCCGTACGTCGCCAGAGTAGTCACGCCAGGGTGTCGCTCGTAGTGCCTGGCGCGTGCTAGTAGGGCACGTTCCATATTCGTCGCCTCCGTGACGAACCCCTCCACAGTTGTCGGGGGATTGCGAATGAGACCTCCGAATATCTCGCTTTTCACACCCCTCATCAGGTGTCGCAGCTTCTTCTCCTCTGTAGCCTGAGGATCGGCGCGGGCGCTCAGGCGAAGAACATCCTCGACGAAGCCGGTGACGCTCTCGTTGGGGCCCTGGGTTCTGGTTCGCAGTAGCTCCTCGGCTCTCTCTCGGCGGTGGTGGTTGCTGAACGTAGCCTTGAGATCGGTCTTGAACATGTCCCACGACGTCAAAGAGGACTCATGATTCTCGTACCAGTGCTTGGCGGTACCCTCAAGCGAAAAATAGACGTTGTTCAGGCGCTGCTCGTCGGTCCAGCAATTGTGGCGGGCAACGCGTTCATACTGGTCAATCCAGTCTTCGACGTCTTCGTATTGCTCGCCGTGGAATGGAGCAGCCGTCCGCGGTACGACGGGCAGGTAAACGACGGCTGGAGCGGCCGGGGTCTCCGACTGGTTGGCCATCGTCGTCCTCCTTGTTTGCCTGGTCCTGGGTGGCAAGGGTCCTAACTCCGGGGGTAGGCCAAGGTTCCGGCGACTTAATCGGATCTCGGTCTGGTCCTCGTTGGGTTCTTGGGGGCTTGTGTTCGGACTTGCACTCCGAGAACTCGGAGGGGAGCGCTGCACGGGCATGCGGTTACCCCGCACCTCCACCAAAATGTCACGGGTGGTGACCAAAGGAATACTGAATAAACAGAAAGAAAGAAACGTTTAATGTGGCGAACTTGTGCCAAAAACTAAAAGGGTACAAAGATAATAACAGAGCGTCGCGGGCGTCGAAGTCGGCGTAGCAGCACAGTCGAACGCTGGGGCGAAACTGACTCGACAAGGTCGCGGGCGGCCTCTTATCTAGAGTGCGCCGCTATCTAGAAGATTCGGCGAAAGCGGTTCGAGCGTCGCGTGATCGGGCGAGAATGAACACGCACTTTCTAGAAAACAAAAGCAGGGATAAATGATAGAAGTTACGTTCGGTACATGAATAAACGGGAACTTTCTGGAGGACCGTGACCGAGCGTTGCTTTCTCAGCCTTGCGCGCGGCAATATATATATATATATATATATATATATATATATATATATATATATATATATATATATATATGCATGCATGCATAGGGGGGGAAGGGGACCGGGCAGATACAATGCCATGGTGGACGCTTTGCAGGATTGGTGTAAGTAGTAAATTTGGTTTGATAGTGTGGAATGATTTTAAAGCCCACCATAAGCTAACTCAGGTGGCCCAACTTTCTACAGGCCACCCTCTACTTTTTTCTATGTATGTGAGAGCTTATAATCCTACCCCTAAGGCCACGGTCCCACTGAATGTGGCAGTTTAGGTACTGTTTGCATGCCATTACTCATCTCCTTTTAAATACTGTTTTGTGCGATTGATGTCATTCGAAAGGCAATGCAATCCTCTTTCATTTGATATTATGTATGTGTTGGTTTTTACTGTTCATGCCCATTTGTAGCGTTGCGAATATGATGGCGCGGACCCTCACTTGCTCCGCTAGTTCATGTTTTATGAACGATTTATTAAAGATAGCACGGTTGCAATAGAGCAGTTTTGTTAAGATGATGTCGGAGCATAATCTAACGATACACTTTTTTGGTATTTGCACTACTTTGTTTTTTTCATCCCTCCAAATATTGCCCTAAAATTGACATTTTTCAGCACAAATATGTTTTTAATGACAAGCGCTAGGGCAATGAAATTAGCTAAAGATGTAGTGCTTATAATTGGTAATATGCAGTAAAAAATTTAATGTTGTGTAAAATGTTTTTGTTTAGATATTTTATATCAAACGTAGCACTTTTTTTGTGCTTCGAGTCATGGTAGTTCAAATGCCGCTGAAGAAAGAATTAAACTATGACAAAATCTTTTATCGCATTTAGAGCTACAATGGTTTTCCAAGAGGTGGACGATGGCTTTTTTTCATTTTCAAAGTCATAACGCTCCAGGAGCCCTTCAAACATACCTGTTTTTGATTCATATCTCTTTTGGACATCAAACAGATTTATTGGCATTTAATAACATTTATTGTTTATAATAGATATACATTGCGATGTATTAAATTTTCACAGTGATCTTGCTTTGGTTTCTTAATAGGTACAGCGCTTAGCTAATTTTAAAAACAATTAACAACTATTTGGGTGTTTTGTTCCGCTACCTGGCGGATGGCAGACAAACTGCTGATTTCTAGTGTTCAAAAAATTTCCGAGGGCGGCGTTGGCGTCTGTATCATCATCAATCTCCGTGTCTTTTTACCTTCACATTTAAAAAATATATTGGAAGATTTACTATCGATAAATAAATGGTTTAAGTACTGGGTCAGGCTAATAAATCTAAGACAAATAATTACACAAGCGTAGCGTGATATAATGCGTTAATTATTCGATATGATTGAAATCAATAAACAATAAAGACGAACAGGAAAATACGACACCCGAGTTCACTTTATGCCTAGAGTCACTACATGAGCTTTAAAGTATCGGTACTCAGTTCCCCGAAATTGGTATGGGCGCCGCCATTTTGGGTCTTGCTCAGAGCAAACGCAACTGCCGATCATCATGATCCAAAAGTACGACTTCCTCAGCATTAGATGCGGTGCTAGGAAGCTGATGCAATATTGAAATGCTCTGTCGCGGGTTGTTTAAACATTTGTGAGGGACGGAAAAGCGTTTCCTGCGATTTTAGATAAAGCTCCATATAACTGGCAACCATGAGTTTAAGCCACAATTTTAAGCCAAGTGTCGTTACTCGGAACCGCAGCTAATTTACTGGCACAACCGGGAACAATGAAGAAGAGGCAGGTGTCAAAAGGTAGTGGCCTGTGGAATCCACGGGGCTTACGTCATGGCCCCTCCAGGTATTACAAGCCTCTTGAACAAGAGCATGAATAGTGCCATTAAATAAGCTACGCTTCAGAGTAGCGACACTTGGCCTTATTGTGGCTTAAAATCATGGTTGCCAGTTATTTGAAGCTTTATCTGAAATCACGAAGAAACGCTTTTCCGTCCTCCACTTTAAACAGTTTTCGACAAAGCAAAGCAACATTACATGGGCTTCCTAACACCAAATCTAATGCTGAGGATGTCGCACTTTTGAATCATGACGATCGGCAGTTGCGCCTGCTCTGCACAAGCGACAAAATGGCGGCGTTCACAACACTGTCGGGGAAGAGAGTGCCGATACTCTAAGCGCAGCTCATTTATTGGCTATAGTTCCCGCGAAACGCCTTTTCCCTGACTGAAACTGAAAGTAAATATGAATAAAACACCATTATTATAGTTTATTTAGTTATAACAAAATACACATAATGAGAGGAGGGAGCGGGCGGGTAGGAGAAACGCGGGTTTTATGTGCGACCGTTCTAACCGTCTCAAAAAAAAGAACGCACGAGCTTGCGTTGGTTTAAAAAAAAAAAAAGGCATCAAAAGAAAAGATGCGGCACGCTGTGTTCTTTGTTATTATGCGTCTAATTGCAAACTGTTGTGTGTATGTTTATACAGTCGGAAGTTAGTCTGCCTTAGTGGGCGTCTGGTGTCTCAGCTGTAGATGAACAATTTAGCCAGTGCGGTACAGCCGCAAACCTGGGGTCTTTAACGTGCACCACGCAGTAGTGATACACGACCGCACGCCGGTACGATGCTCTTCCAGATCAAGTCAAGTCAAGTCAAAAGTCTTTATTTTCTCTCGGTTTGGAGAGGGGAGGCAGAGAAAAAAGCAACTCAGTGTTGCTTGACGAGCCTCTGCCCCCCTCCCTACAGCAGCAGAAAAAAAAAATATGTACACGTACACAAACTCATACAAATTGACAATCTCTACACCAATAAAACGAAAATAAGTGAGCTAAATCCTCTCCCTACCGCAGCAGAGAGAGAAAAAATATATACACGTACACAGACTCATACAAATTCACAATCTCTACACCACTAAAAAAAAAAAAGAAAAAAGTGAGGTAAATCGTACAATCGATTCATACTTTAACTATTCCAGAACGTGTTTAAGAAAATCATTAACAAATACAGAAAGCACGTCCTTCCGAGTTCCACTTAAAATGTTTATATCCAATTCACTGCAACAATTGAAAAGGCGCGGTAGTGCATATCTCAGCATTTGATCGCCGTAATTGGTCCTGGAGTGCGGTACTGCCCACGCATCTTCAGAACGAGTGTTGTAGAGCGTTTCCCTGAACTGAAGATTTGAGATCGATAAAAGTAAACGGTTGGTACAAAACGACTTTTTATAGGCAAGTGCTAATTTGTAACTATAGTGACTTGTAATTTGCACAATATTAAATTTTTTAAACAATGGTTTCGTATGACTGTCATAGCTAGTATGACATATCGTACGAATCACTCTCTTCTGAAGAATATGCATTTGATTTATATTAGTCAAGGTCGTAATTCCCCATACCAAAAAGCAATAGTTATATTGAGCGTAGAAAATAGAGTTGTAAACGAGTATCATGGCCGAACTAGGAATCATATGGCGATATCTGTATATTATACCCACAGCCTTCGATAGCTTTTTACATGTGTATTGCACCATATCGTTCCAAGTCATGTACTGATTAAAGATTACCCCCAGGACTTTTACACTCTCAACTATATCAATAGTGCCTGTACCAAGCAAAAGTACAGACCTAGGACTACAATTTGTATTCCGAGATCTAAATACCACGGCCTTTGTTTTACTTACATTTATTTGCAGGGAATTCGATAGTGCCCAAGCATTTAATTGATAAAGATAATGGTTCGCATTGCTTATAATTGTATCTATGTTAACGCCGGAAAAAAATATACTCGTATCGTCCGCATAAATAATGCAGTTCACATTACCATTAATATTTACTAGGTCATTAATATACAAGTTGAAGAGGAGTGGCCCCAATATACTGCCCTGTGGTACACCGGCGATTAGTGGTCTGAAATTTGATCATGTCTTATTTATTTCAACACACTGATGGCGGTTTTGAAGGTAACTAGTAATCATTTGTAAAGCGACTCCGCGAACACCATAAATGAACAGTTTCTTAAGTAACGTTTTATGATTTATGCGGTCGAAGGCTTTTGTGAAATCAATGAATATGCCGAGTGTTATCAGCTTCGCTTCGATGTTGCCTAAAAGTAGTTCTTTTTGTTTTAAAAGTGCAATCTCAGTCGAGCGACCTTTCATAAATCCATATTGACAGGGCGTAATGATTGAAAATTTCTCACAAAATTATTAAGCCTTTGATGTATGATTTTCTCTAATCCCTTGGAAAATATGGGTAAAACCGAAATAGGTCGATAATTTCCTAAGTCATTCTTATCACCGGTTTTATATATTACAGTCACCTTTGCTATCTGCATTTTTTTTGGAAAGGTACCATACTTAAGTGCTAAATTGAATATGTGCGTTAAATAGGGTAAAATCGCCCGCAATACATGTTTAATTGGTTTATCGAAACGGGCAGGGGCGGGGTGGGCTCTGCAGCGCGAGCTTTCGCTCCAAGTGCTCCGAGCTAGTGTGCGCTAGACCATGCACTCGGCCACCGACCCCCCCCCCCCCCCCCCCCTTGTGCGTCTAATTTATATACAGGTATAAGTATTTGAAGATCGACGATGGGCGTCGATCGTCTCGAGGTAATGTAACGTAATAACAATGTATAAATAATAAACTTGTTGTAGGACTGAACGACTACATTTTTCAATTCTTGGATTGTAATATGGCTGTAGCCTATTGTACTTACTGTTGATGAAGAGCAATATGAGGTGACGAGGTAATTATTAATTGATGAGGCTCTATAAGGACGACGACATTAGTGAGTGTCGAACCACAACGTACAGTGCCAGACTTGTTTCAAGTATCGTGTACCCAAAGACTTTCTTCACCCGCAACAGTATATGGTAGAATCAATGAGGATGCTGCTTTACAACTCTACGTGGAACAGGAAAACTGCACTGTGCAGAAGTGCGGCTTATTCGTTAATATGAGAAACGGATTTCTAGCAGCATTTCCTGATTGACTACTTGGAACAAATGGCCTCGTTGACGTAAAGCGTCCCCGTTCCAGAAGATGCTTGAAGCATACTTAAACCGCAAAGGAGTATGAAGCGAAAAATAAGAAAAAGGAGCCTGGTGTGAAAGGTCCAAATCACCACCATAGCTTCTACGATCAAATACAAGGGCAGTTACACAATATACAAAGAGAGTTTTGAGATTTAGTTATATTTACACTGAAGGGCATTGATAACCAACGTATTCAGAGAGATGACACCTCCTGGTCAACCAATATAGAGACTTTTCTACTCAAGTTTTACATGGAAGGCCCCACTTCCGCTGAAATTCCTCACGTAGACGAGTTGTCCGACCGATTAAACTGCCATTACTCTCTATCTGGGAATCTCTCGATCTTTGTTCGTAGGCCACAGTATTATGAGATCGAGGGGTGTGGCTTTTCGTCCGCCGAATATTGCTTCGGCGGGTTTTTTTTTTCGTGTAAGATGAAACCGTCGCGAGCTGCCGGAACAAGAACCTGGCGATTCTTCACTGAACTGCTTCTTCCGTAAGCTTCAAATGGGCTTTTTTTTTCGTTTCGCATATCATCTGTTCTGCTTGCCCGTTAGTTGCAGGATGGTATGGTGCATTAATGTGATGCCTCCATGGCGGTTTTTTTTCTTAAAAAACTTGTTTATTTTATTTGAAGCAAAAGTTTGCGCGTTATTAGAGAAAAGTATTTTCGGTACGGCAAAAGTAGGTAAAAGAGACCGTAGAACGTCAATGACGTGTTTGGAAGTCGTGGCAGGCATCGTGTAAACTTCCAGCCACTTAGAGCACGCATCGCCCATGACTCCGTAGATGCGGATACGTTTCGCCACCCACCGACTGAATAGTGGATCGTTTTCAGTTACTGTTGATGATGGCGTTGGACTCAAGGAAGTCTTCGATTCTTTCCACAAAGTTAGCCCAGGTGCCAGGACTTTTGTCGAAAGCGGTAAGTGTTCGAAACGTCGACAACGTCGGTAGCCACGTGTTGTGCTTGACACTGGACACTTACCCTTCGCCGAGAAGAAACTTGCCTGTTCGTCTGCCATGAGTCGTCCGATATCAGGTCATCACCGCAACACCATCTCCCGACAAAACTGGTCTTCATTGTTCGCATGTCCATAGTTAGCAATCACGTCAACTTATAAATTCCCGAACGCTCATAACTTGCCGTCGCTAAACGCCTTTCATTCATAGCGTCATCATTGCAAATAAACGTATTTCTATTTCTTCTGATAGTTTTCATCATATTCCTCCTAAGCTGTACTTACAACATTATGTTTATCGGTACTTCCGAAAATATTGCAACAGCGTTTGTTTTCTGGGAACCTAAAATGTAACAACCTTTACAACATCTTCCGGACCCCGTGACACAATATTTCGTGATGTTATTTTAGTCGTCATTAAAATGGTGAGGTAAGTACCGTAAATCGCGAAGCAGTTTACTTCACGTCCGCTTCCACTGGTGTCTTGGAAGATTGAGTCTACTGAGCGTGCATTCCTGCAGAGAAAATTTTCATTGATAGAATATTGACACGTCAATCAACATTGGATTCCTTATTGCTAAGATTTATTGCGAAAGCCCGTTACAACCGCCGAACCGCATCTCCCTATATCAGAGAACAATTTATACCCAGCCTGACATTCTCGCATACATCCGTTTGCTGGGCCACGCTACTTCAGCTAGCTGAACACAGCTGGCAGCGGCGCGAGCAAGGCCACGAGGGGAACGTGATGGTGCTCGAGCCATCCCACTGTGAACCAATGTTTCGGCCACCCCACGGGTGCGTGTCGCCATCTATTGGTTGAACTAACGCCTCGTTCAAGATGGCTGCCGTGGGACCGCAGCCTTAATAATTATTGGAAAATTGCTTCTGGAACCCTGAACGGTGATTATTTTCCCATTTGGATATCTTTGCCAGGGTACAGCAAGTCAAACACGATATCGTATCGAGTCACTATTTGGGACGACTTGCACACTTCTATTAGTACATCCACAGCTCCCATTATTGCCCTAAGTGAACTTATATACTTTGATACATCATTCAGGGCCGTAGCCTCAGGCCCCCTTCCTTCAAAGTTATGGCCGTGCATCGCACAGATGCCCGCTTTCAGTTCCGAGTGATACTGGGATTATATACGAAGTAACCAAGACCAAAGGAATGTATTATCGTCCGGTTCAGATGCTCAGTTCCCACACAATGCGTCTTTTGTAACTAATAATAATATAGGTTTTCTCTATAAAGACCCCCCAAAATTATTTCATCTATATATTCGTTTTACTTTAGAAAAATGAATATTGGGGATGCGATTTAATTCCGACATCACATTATATTTTTTTAAGGCTGCCTGAAAAAAAAACTGTATTTAAGAAGCGGTGACTTTAATCTCTCATTGTACTCCAATCTACAATTTGGTGTTTCTATTAAGTTTTTTTTATATCTTAATTAACCAAGTTAATAATAAACATTATTAAGTTTTTGCCATCATACCTCCAGTATTCTGATGTTAGACGACCAGTACATCCTTTAAAGGGAACTGAAGTCTATTCTAAGAAGTATTTTTGTATTATTTCGTTTTCTTAGAAATGTAGCATAACGCCCTATCTGTTCCAGAATATTCTCTCATTTTGTCTTTACAAACTAAATCACGCGTCAACTTTGAATGAAAAGCCGATGTATGAAATAAAAATTTTACGTTTCTGTTAAATGCCTGGCCGGCAATTTCTAAATTTTGAAACAAGATAACTGCTTTTTTGTTCCTTTGAGATACACGTGGCACACAAAATCCAATAGCTTCACCGCACCAATGACGAACTCTAATCCATACTGGGATAAAATGTTTTAATTAAATTTAGGTAAACATTTCCTTTCTTGAATGAAACATATATTGCGGAGGGTAGATTGAAGGAAATGAACTCCCATCTGTTTATTCTAATCCAACAGACTAAAGTAAGCCATGCTCTTGTTGATACTGTAGACCCTAAGAATTAAGAAAGACACCCAAACAATGCTGCCTCGCAAAAATGGTGCCAGAACCCAGACATACATTTTGGCTTTTTTCAGCATCACATCGACATGCACCACAGCCTAAAAAAGAAATAATCATGGGTATCTCTGAAACAGATCTCCTCAAAGGGAAGTAAGGGAGAGCTACTTTATTTAAGATCGGAAAAACGAAGTTAACAAAAAGGAATCCTTTATTTATTACGCCCACAACCTAAAGACGAAATTCTTTTTAGCGAGCTTGACCTGTTGTACTGCCGGACAATGATGGTCAATGCTCGACATATGAGTCAGTTGGAATTCTTAGTTCCTGGCTGTAAAGAAGAGAAAATGTCACTGGGTTATTTATTTTTGTCGCATGTAAAATAAGTCGAATACAAGAAATGAGCCCAAATGCCGACATTAGAGAGGTAATGCTTTGATTCGAAAGCTGATTTGGTCCTATAATGCCCATCATGCAAAACGTACTGGTCATGAAGCCCCCTCCGACACACCTAAACTCCAAAAGAAAGGTGTAGCCTTACACTCTTCTCTCCCATACATTCCAAAATTTCAGTTCAGCGTACAACGCACTGACGTCAAACAGACGGCACCAACTTTCACAATGAGCTTGATAACGGTACGATATAAGTTATTAAACAGCTAAAGTACGTATCAAAGACTACAGAAAAGCAAAACAAAAAACATTGAGGTTTTGCAATAGGGCCAACAAAACACTCTTCTTTCTTTTTGGAGTCAGTAACACGTACATTAGCGGTTTCAATAAGTTGTACTACTCGGCTATCAAGTCGCTTGGGAAAGTTGGCACGGTCGGTTCTACATTAGTGTGCTGCACGTCGAATTGAAATTTTGGGGAGTCTTATACGGGGAAAGGGGTGGACGAATATATCCTCTTTCTTTCTGAAAGTGCATGTTGTCAAAAACTGCCTCTGTACCTCAGCCAGTCGCCTGATAAGTTCATTTATTTTAACTCCCAGTATCTTGTCTTTTTTATTTATGGGATTGGAGCTTACATACATTTTTGTTTAAATGGGAACATTACATGTTTGTAAACACAAAGAATGTCAAAAAGTATGTGGACACAAATCTCGACAGTTTTAGTGACCGCGCGGACTTAAGCCATTGTATATTATGACACTGTTTTGATGACCGTTCATCTCATTAGCGCATAACTATTCGCTCGTCTTCGCATGAGCTGAAACGTGGTTCCGCCAGTCTGCAAAAAGCCCCCAACCAGCTCCTGTTCTGAACTTGACGGCCGGTTTCGCAGTATTTGCGAAATTAAATACACGGGTTAGTTTTTGCAAATGGGTACTTATAGCGCTGTAAGACTTAATTCACTCTTATGATAGAGGAATGATGAGTAAATAAATTAGAAAACATATGTAAACCCGAAGTGTGCCCGGGGCTGCCGAATAGATGACGCACTTGTTTGCTTCCAAACAAAGAAAGGCGAATAGGGAGTATTGACTGGCGGCCATAGCTGTGTGCTCGACTGCTGAGCGCTTGATGATGGCGAGCTGCCCGAGCTTTTTTTTTTTTTTTTTGCACCGCGCATTTTACACCATCGAGACTGCCTGTCTAAGCAGCGTATTAATGTGAGCTCGTTCTGAGCATGCGCTCTCCTTCTATGCATACTTGGATAAAGATAGATGCGCTAAATATATGTAAGGCGTTAACGGACGCAAGTTATTTAAAAAAGATGTTGAAGTGAATATTCACAATTTGAGGATTTTGTGCTTCCTTTTTAAACCGTAAATGGTAAAAATTGCTTATTGTATAACTTCTATTTAGTAAAAATACTGTTAGGAAGGTGAAGACGACAACGGGACAGTGGCACGCACGACCATCTAGCACAATGCCCAACGTGCTT
The DNA here is from genome assembly GCF_016920785.2 of Ixodes scapularis. Classification (NCBI taxonomy): domain Eukaryota; kingdom Metazoa; phylum Arthropoda; class Arachnida; order Ixodida; family Ixodidae; genus Ixodes; species Ixodes scapularis. The sequence goes on from NW_024609882.1 coordinate 103,945,364, forward strand.
GCTCGGCCTCATTCTATCATTTGTCGCCGCTTATCCTGTCCTCTATTATGCCGACAGCATCATCCTAACAGTATGGTGGAGTTGCGGAACCATGCTCATCCCCTACACTGAACATCGTCGCCGCTATCATGATGCCATGCTTCCTTATTGCTGCAGTAGTCTTTAATCTTTATTTCTTGGCTCTAAAGAGCCATGGCCCCACGGGAAGGCAGCAGCCCGTAACAAGAAGGCCCGAGGTGCCGCGTCTAGTGAACATGATAATGGGATGAGTGTATACAGTAATCCGCAGCGACAGACCGAACAACAGCCCATGGCTCCGCCGCCGGCCCCCGCCCAAACGCCATGACGAGATGAAACAGAAGGAGCCGATCGACGATCCCCCCAACACATGTCCTCAGCCCAGACGTACTCGCGCTTCATGACGTGTCCCCGAGCCCCGACCGTGCCTTCATGTGGCTGTGGCTGGTGCGGAGGTCCGTAAGGCTGCGGATAGAGGCAGAGCTCGTACGGTCTTCCCATCTTCTTCGCCACCCTCTCTGTAAGTAGCTGCCTTTTGCTCTTTTATCTGTGTGTCCTTGTGGGTCCTCTTTGTCCTCATTATCAGCGGCTTGGTCAGCCGTTGTCGTCGGTGAGAAAGATGTTAGGAAGGTGAAGACGGCGACTGGGCCGTGGCGCGCACGGCCATCTCGCTCCGTGTTCCACGTGCCAGCCATAAATTATTCAACATTTGTCATCTCTTGTCGCTTTCAAGAGCATCGTGTTAACAGTACTAACAGTAAATAGTAAAACTTGAGTATTTCAGTTATAATTCTAATCAAATACACTTTTGAGCACTCTTTGAGACGTGAATCTGCACATATCTTGCGGCGGTTTTGGCATATCGAAGATTTAAAAAAAAAAATGCAAGGGCCGGGTTGAACAATTCATTTTTTGTTTGGATGATCCTATTCTTATGTTTCATAACTGTCGCATTAACAATATCCTGTTTGAAACGCTTTGTGGAATAATAAGTGGCAGCAGACATTTTATTGAACCTCTGAATTTTAGCTCAAAGTGAACACACACACACACACACACACACACCACACACACACACACACATATATCTATATATATATATATAGAGAGAGAGAAATAAGTTCCTGTTTTTTTTTCCTTAGATGACGTAGCTGCCTATGTTATGCCAAACAAATTATTTTGAAGATGGTATTTTATTTTCAAACAAGTGATTGTAGTAGCATATTGAGTTCACCCCTCATCTTTGCACTGCTCATTTTGTCCACTCGAAATCAATCTCGGACTAACCTCTAAATCTGCGGGAACCAAATGTTCTTAAAATAGTATTTTCGGATGATCGAATACTCCTCGTTGTACTTGTCTCGTTGTTAAACTCTTCTCTTTAAAAAAAAAAAAAAAAAAAAAAAAACATTATTTTAGCTTGTTTCTTAATACATTTTTCCTGGTATTTTGCATTTATACTTCGATACGTTAGATAACATTCCTATTAAGCTGTCCGTGTTAAAAGTGTCATTACTATCTTTACCTCCTTGCATGGTGTGTCTTTTAGTGGTCTGAAGCCTCCCACCGGGCTTCCGGAGAGCGGTGTCTTCTTGACTCGTGCATAGGATACTTGTTTTGAGCCAGACGGTGAAGACAGTGGCCCATTTATATCGCTTTCATGTCCACACTTCCGGAAGCTAATAAAGGAGAAAAAACAAGTTTGCAAATTGAAATGGGACAAGTTGAAAATTTTGTAGAGTGCATTCAATTTTAAGGATATTTCAATCGCCTTAGATTGAGTGTGCAAGTTAATTTGTGTAACTACAAAATGTCCCTCCAATATATTTATTTTTACCGCGAAAATATATTACTTCAGGTACCACAAGAGGTGGAACCGATGTAGAGCCCACATAGGCAATAGATGCTCGGGCAGCCCCTACAAACCCACCTTGGTCCCACGTGGACGTAGCGTGGGCATGCCTAAAATGGGCTGCCCCCGGAGTGCCACTGTGGGTGCCACATCAGATATGCGAGGGCAAAGTTGGGTACAGCGTGCGCATGCCTCACTTGGGCTGCCCATGCAATACCCTCGTGGGCCCCACCGGTGCTACGCGAGGCCACTCCTAGTCCGGGTTGCCTGTGCCATGCCGCCGTGGGTCCCACTTCGGCTATGCGGGGGCAGAGTTAACGCAAATGTGGGCCTCAGGGAGGCAAAGTATGGGCGTGCACAACTTGGGCGGCCCGTAGAATACTTCCGTGGGTCCAACCTTGGCAATGAGGGTGTAGAGTTAGCGAAGATACGGGCAAAGCGTGCGCACGCCCGAGTTGGGCCGCCCGTGCAAAACCCCCGTGGGTCCCACCTCGGCAGTTTACGAGTAGAGAGGATCCATGGGGGAAAAGCGTGGGCAGGCCCGACTGGCGCTGCACGAGTAAAACCCCTGCCGGTCTCACGTTTGCTGTGCGTGGGACATGATGGCGACGGTGCGGGCTCTACTTTGGCAATGCGCAGGCATGCCTGATTGGGTTGCCATGTAAAAACCCCGTAAATCACACCTCCGCTCCAGGGGGGGGGGGGGGGGCAAGTTAGCAGCAAGGTGCGCTCCACGGTTGCAAAGCGTAAGCAGACCCGGCTTGGGCTGCCAAACTGAAACCCAAGTGGGTCCTACCTCCGGTCCGCGTGGAACACGTTAGCAACGGTGTGGGTTCCAAGGGAGCAAAGCGCGGGCATGCCCAACTTGGACTACCTCTGCAACTGCCATAACGGTACTTTCTGCTAATATTAAGAATATTTACTGCACGTTCTGGAAATGCAACATAAGAGATTGGCTTAATTTGATACCGAATAACCGAGGATTGTAATTGTAAGCGTGAGTGAGAAGTCTTTGGCCCGCTAAACTTTACTAACTTACTACTCAGCATATATGTTGAGAAGGTCCTTTTACGTGGGCTAGAATGTTTTACCCTCAGTATTTAATTTAAGGGTGAATTCGAAACACGCTCATGAGAAAGTCGTATCTGTTTCAAAGTTAGGTGTGTGTAAACGGCTCAGGCTGGCTATGTAACCCGATTACCTGTCCAACAGGAGTTTATATGGAAATGTATGCAGTTTTTTTTTTTCTGGTCCCATTTTGCACACTTGAAATTCCCAATGTTTATGGGCTTGCTCAAGACGTTTTATAGATTTATCAAAATGGTGATATCTCCAGTATGCCCACCAAGAAAGTGAGGCATGCTCAATTTAGTATGCCCTGCAATACCCGACACCGTAAGGAAATTATGAAATAACCCCGAGCGAAATGAGGTATCTGGGCCACCTCAGGTGGGCACCCCACGGAAGCACACTGTAGGTCCTACGAGGGGGGCCCATCTGGGTTGCCTAATTAGGCCCCCCGTCTGGACCTCGAGGGAAGCTCATGTCGGCTGCTCAAGTAGGCCTCCTGTAGGTGCCACGGGAGAAGCCGAGGTGGAGTGCCCAAGTAAGCCCGTTCTGGGTCACACGAGGAAAGCCCGGTGGGCAGCCAAAGTGCGGCCGACCTGGGTCCAAGTTCCAAAACAGGCGCAGTTCACATGGGACCCCCTCTTGGACCCCCTTTTGGAGCCCACAGTGTGCCACGTGGGGGGTACCTCCGAACGCTCAGTTTCTGCCCAAACAAAACACTAAACTCCGTTTCACATTACGACCGAACACAGCGAACGCAAGAAGCCATCCCAACCTATTCAGTTCTATAAACTAGCACGTGACCGCTTTTCGCTCGACATTGCAACCCTCTCCCAGATCACAGGACACTTATGCGGCATTGGATAGTCCCTGATGTCTCGCAGCATTCACTGCGGTCGGTCCTAAGGTGAAACAGAGTATAACTGTCCGAACTGGATGTCAGCGTTTCGGAGCTTGCCGTCATTTGACTCAAAAGTTTGATTTTCGAAAATTTCCAATGTGAAATGGTGGCCGACGAGGCCCACGAACGCATGGTGATTAATGGCGTCAATCACCGGAAACCGGTCCTATTTTCGCTGTGTACATCGATGTGTACGGTCACTCCTTCCCTTTTAAACTGTAGGTTCGCACAAAAACACGGAAATCGTTAAGAAAAAAAAAACGTGATTTCATCTACAATCAGTGTGGTGTGAATTCTAGCCTATTCTACGCAAGTCTGATTGTGACACTCCGTTGCTTCGAAGACGTGATTAAAGGGAAGCTCAAGAGGTTTTTGAAGAAAACGAATTAGTGGTGAATTCTTCTAGGGTATTTTATCCCGTGAATTTGAATATCACGTACATTTTTCTCAAAGATGTCACTCAATGCGAGAAAACATGAAGAACCTCAAACCAGTCGTTTCGTCATACTACGATGTTTCGGCCGCCAAACGCGTGTCGCTTCTGTCGGCACCGAGTGCAAATGCAAGCTTGCCGGGTATACTGCCCTGCACTGGCACCTTCGTGGCGACTTTTTTTCACCTTATTAGCGGCGAGGTGTTTCGGTGGCGCCCTCCTATGGTTCCCCCTTGTGACGTCATTACCTTGCGAACAACAAGTTCGATGGTGTTTGTAAATAGCATGGTGGAAGCCTGAAATCGTTGCGCTCTCAAAGCAACACTGCCGACACCGTCGAAATTAAAGTTCTTTCATTCCTCTTATTTCCGTCGATGGTATACCCTTTCCGACGTCATAGTCAGCTTTTGGGCCAATCGTGGAAGGCCGACCACAGCGACGCTTTCGGTCGCGCACGTCGCCAATTGAAAATAGAAAAAGGAGCGTGAAGATAGACGCTGAAGATGTTAAAAATGCGCGAGAGAGGAAATTCCGAAAACTAATTTTATGTCGAAACACTTCGCGAAAAACGGGCTTCAGCAGTACTTTTGAAACTGATGCTCTGCAGCCCATGTACGCCAAAATTAAAAATAACCTCGATATTTGTGATACTGCAGGCCAAAAGAAGACGATTAATGTAATTCTACTGCAATACTGAACCGCTCCAGTTTCCCTTTAACAAACAATCCAGCTAACGGCGGCAGAAAAAAAGCGAACCGCGAAGTCCGCTATCGACCGCTTCGGAAATCCTTGCTGAAAGGGCGAAGATCTAGATATCTCTGAAGGTGATGTCACTTTACTTCTCACATTTTCTCCCCACTGTCCACGTTGAAAAGAAATAGTGTGGGATGCATTAAATCCAACAAAAGATTATTTTAAATCCCTTCCAAACACACACGCTCACGCGCAAACACACGAACACACATCCACCCCTGAAAACTTCCGGTTGTCACGTCGACACTCATGTGCATTCTCGGGAAAGTCAGGTTTTTCGCGCCTTCCTCCTCATTCTAACTCGCGTGGGCCGCGGGACGAGGCGGTCAGTGGATGTGCCGCAGTCTTCACAATGACTCGCAGAAGGAGGAACATACTGAAGGGGAGATAACTGAACAAATGCGGCGGCGAGCTGAGCACAGTTGAACAGAAGCGGTTGTTCGGTGTGTCGCGTAGTGCAATACGACGAAAATCCCACTGCAAAAACACGACAACTTCTGGGGCTGCGGCCAGAGGAGGGGTATGCGGAGGGCAAGTGCAGTCTTCTTCTTGCACAGGGGTTGATATGATATCAGAACACCGAGCTCTTATTGGCTGATTGAAACAAATAGTGGGTAGACCTGGAGGAATCTAGCGTTGAGGTCCACCCACTATCCTCTCAATCAAAGCCAATCGGAGCTCGGCGTCGTTCCGACGTCACCGCAACTCCCGCGCAACTTGCGCGGGAGTTGCGGTGACGTCTTGCTCTCCGCATTGTGACAGTATCAGATCTGTTTTTGCAATGTGGCCGCGTGTTTATGCGTTGGGCGTCACGTAACAGGGTGACGCTTCTAGCTATGTGTTGTGACACGGGGAAGTCACACTGTCACGTAATGTGACGTGACGTCTCCGAGCTCACGATACCTGGTGTGATCATGTTGCCTGCATCACGTGACTTTGTCATACGGTTGGTGTCACGTAACGCTCCGGTGTCACGTTATGGTATCAGTAACGTTATCAACGTCGCGTGACCTGTTCGCGTAACTGGAGTCAGCCTACAACTTCATGCTTCTGACATCACGTGAAAATCATTTCGCTGATGACATCACTTGAAAATAATTTAGCTTATGACATCACGTGATCACCGTCCGCTATATTTGGTACGGCAGACTGCTCCGGCAAGCGTAGCGCGCATTTCAAAAGTCCGTCACGACCCATCTTTTTTCGCCACGTGTTCCCTGCTTCTCCCCGATTTTCACCCAAACAATGAGTGGTGGGGTTATCGAGCCACGACGGACGGATGCACATAGATTCATGATCTGTTGCTATCTACTACAGTCGCACAAAAGAAAACAAGAAAAACGTACTTGTATCCTTTCAGTCCAGCGGTGGTTGATATCATTCTGGTGGAAGAAGCTATGCGATGCATTGAGAATGTGAGAACCCTTAGTCCCGAAATCATTGCGTTGATGTACCTGAAACGCAGTTTCTCTTTTTAAATAATCATTATAGCCCAAACTCACCGGGTGAAGTTCATGGGTGTTAATTAGGGTCGTGACTTAGGATACAGTAAGGTTTTTTTTTTTTCCAGGCAAAAGATTTTTCGATGAAGAAAAACAATTTTAATGGCGCAGCAAGTAAGGAAACCCGCAAAAAGAAATGTGTATTTTCTTTTTTGCTTTTTTTTCTACGATGGGAGTGTGCATTTGCGAGGCGGACGAACGTAGTTGGGTGGATAGAGTTTTCTTTTTCTTCAGGTGTTTTCTGACTTTAACGTACTCTTCGAGAGAAAGGAATACATAAATAAAAACAGGCTACTACCAACTGAATTGCTCTGACCGAACTCCTTAATTGAAAAAGAAAAGTGGGTCCAGTACAGAGGAAGGGTAGGTTTTCATCCTCTGAACCTTTCACGAATTTCTCGCGGCCACCCGCGGACTCAAGTAAATGGCAAACACCCGAGACGCGGTGCACATGACCTCAAAACCTAATGAAGTTTAATGTTCTATGCGAAGGAAGACTCCTTCGGGTGAATACAAATGTCACACTCGTTCTGGATGCCATAAACCTCTCCGCGCCGCTCCTACAGACGACGGCGCACTTTTCCCATGAACGCGGCAGTGCGACCTCTCTAAATTCGCCTGAGAGTTTTCGTGGCCCACGTAACCGGTGCTGTGAAGCAATAGCCGCGCAGTTGAGAGGGACCGTGCAGGTTCAGGCACCGTGACCTTGCGCCAACGCTCTCGGCCAGGGTGTCGAACCGAACCGAACCGAACCGAAAACCGGAACAGAACCGTTATTTTTAGCCGAACCGGAACTGAACCGAACCGAAATCTTCGCCGCCATCTTGGAACTGAACCGGAACTGAACCGGAAAAAAATATAACGGTAACCGGTTCAAAACGGTTCACGGTATTTTTTTTTGTTAGTATTACAAATTTATTATTATTGGCACGTATATTCCTCTACGTATTGATCAAATCGTCATATACAGAATTGCAATGTATAATAAATCCTGGTTTTTTGCGGCGCTTTCTTATTGGCACTATGATTAGCCATGTGTCACAATGTCACGTGACGTCATGATGTCAAGACATGCTGTCAAGTAATGTCACATCACGTGACCCCGTGGCGTCACGTGACTCACCGCGTTAAGTCGATTCGAATTGAGGACGTCGCTAGATCTATTAGCGTTGTTGATACCGTGACGTCACATGACATCACAACTTCACACTGAGAGTCACGTGACACCATGATGTACCCGATTGTCATGATCCCGAGTCAAATGCTCTGGTTCATGACAACCAGTATCGCCAAACATTCGGGTAACGCTCGTGTTCAACTCAAAGATTATGATGGGCCCGAGTCCCACTAGAGCTAGAAACAGAAACAAACGAAAGCGACAAGCCTCAGACACATGCAGCATGTTCGCGATGGTACCTTTATACGGCTTTGAGTTGTTCGGTGCTCGCGAAGTTAGCACGAGTGTTTACAAGCCTGCAAATGGTACCATCGTGTGCATGATACTCGTGTTTGAGCATAGCCTTCTTTATTCTACAAAGCCTGTCAAATCGCGAAATACTCTGGTTTAAGGCTAGCCGCTGTCGTTTGTTTTTGTTTGTCGCTTTAGTGGGGCTCGGGCCCCATTATAGCCCAACTAAAACTATATCTGAAGATCAGCCCATGCTCTATGCTTTGCCAACCCTGCGTATGACTATGATAAACACTGACGGTGTATATATTAGGATCAGATCACGTGGCTGATAGTTCTAATTGTGAGTTGAGGAGGGGAAAGCTGTTTCATTTCTTTCTTTCGACTGTCTGCCATTTCGCGGAGGGGCAAACTAATGGATGCTTTTGCAAGTTATCAACGTCAAGGATTACAACTTAGCGGTATTTATTGAACTTAAGGTAAAAAAAAAAAAAAAAGATGCTGCACGACCCATTTTACATGTACGCACACCATTGAGGCTCCCAAACATGTTTTCGTTATTGCTGAACTGCCTCAGAAAGTTGCCCGAGAATAGAAGTGTTAAAGGGTCTAAATGTGACGTATTAGTCGGACGTTACATGGAACTATTAGTGTGTACGGGAGGGATACCTGAAAAGAAAGATCCTAGTGGCCTCACGGGGATAGCCGAACGTTGGCAGCCGCTCTAAGTCTCACAGGAGTGTCGCTCTCAAGTTCTCCAAGTTTCGACCGCCCTGTATTTTGTTTAACCTTCACAGTTTGGTGCAAAGTTAAAGCAAGGAACAATTACTGTTAACAAGTGACACAAATATAATTGTCGAGTGAACACCACTCAATACGGAGCAGGCAATCCCTGAGGAATAAAAAGTATCTTGAGGAGACACTAAAAAAAAAGGGAGTGGGGAGGGGGGTAGTTTTAAAGCATACTGTGTCGTAAAGATTCCTCTGCCCCACATTTTCGGCGCAGACTAGAAAGCGTGGCCTGGAAACGATAGTGACAGATGGGTAGTTGGTACAACTTTTATTTGTAAAAACACTCTTGCCAGAAAGCACGTTTTCGTCGTGCCAGATACTCGCGCCGTGCCTAACGACGATGTACCAACAAGAAAAATGTGTGCCTCTCAAATACATAGCTTGCACTGAGCGCGAAACTTTTGCAGCGTGCATTTTGCCAAACCGGATTTGATTTTCTCAGCAAGAACAACTCGCAATGGCAACCAGTATCTAGTGCGATTACGTCACGTGCAAACCATCTTAAATACTTCAGCTTTCTGGTGAAGTGCGACGTTCGCAACACCAGCACGACGTCCAATGTGTAAAGTTGTGTAGTATTTATAGTAGTCTCGCGATGATATACGGCAGCCTAATGAAATGTCGGAGCACATGACTGATAAAGAACAGAGTCATGAAGTAAGGTCTCAAAACAAGTGCACGTAAAACCTAAGATAACATTAGCCTTCCGAGGTACTATCCCGCGACGTTTCGAGCTGAGGCAAGCTGATGCCCAAAAGTGATTTATATTAGGATTCTAAAAAATCTTTGTTTGCCCTGCGCGGAATCTATGTTTAATTAGGAATATAATTTTATGCATTTCTATGCATTTCTTTTTGCAGTAACGCGTTGTGTAAGGGATTATTTAGAAAAAAATTGCGTGTCATCTCCTTATTTCTGCACATTTCGTGTATTTGCCTTCCGATATATCATGTGACCACAGTGTTTTCTGGCATGCCCTGCAACCCACTATTTTACACTGCAAAACAGCTAACAAAAGCACGTTGCCGAAGACACAACAGCTGGCGTATTTTCGAGTATCGTCCTTCCGTGTCGGTCTCAGGCGGTTATGTGAACTTCATAAAGTCAAATTTATCGATGATAATAAAAATATACTTAATTCCTGTCTGAAGATTTGGCAGCATAAATAGAAGATTCTCACCTCCAAAATATATAAGTAAATGCGCCTTTAAATTATCTGAAAGATGTTCGGCAAATATTTTTCGGCGCTTTTATCCTCTATAGACACGTTATAGGTGATTTTGAAAAGATATAAATAATGTTTTTTTATTATTTTGAAGCTAATTTAAATAACTATATGTGTTCCTCACGCATATATAACTTCTCAAATATATAGAAGTTTATTATCGCGTTTTTTATGTGTTTTTACTATCGCCTTTTTTTACTGGAACGAGTGGTGGAACTATGACGATTGCACACTTAAACTCTCAGAAAGTGTCCAATTAGGTAGCTTCCGAATTGAGTAGAGCATGAAATACCACTTTGTTCTATTTAACAAAAATCATCAATTAGCGAGGGTGATGCTTATTTGCAAATTAAATTGACCTGCATTTTGTCAAGAGCAAACCTCAACATCCAGGCTACGCCAGTTTATCCAATATAAGAAAATGTTCACATGGGTAAGTACTGTTTCAGGTCAGATTCGATCTCAGTACTAAGGTGCTCATAGGTTAGAGTGAACAATTTCAGCCACTTCTTTTCGCATGATTGATCGCCCGCATCATGGTGCTGAGAGCAAACAATATGCTAGTTAGAAAAACAAGCATTGCGATTGTCGCTTAGTGTTCCTATAAAATATAGACTGGAAGGACTTGTCCCGTGACTTTCGTGACATTTTGAAAATTATATTCCCTTAAGCTCAGTCGTCTCGTCATCATATATATATTGTGAAACGTATTCCGTAAAACACATGCCATGATATATATGGCGACGAGGTGCCCATTTCATGATTGTATTCACTGTAATTAATTCCTTAGTTCAAGGGCAAAACCACGGTTCAACATCTAATACTGCGATACAAAGTTGTACCAATCACGGGTATTTTAGGCAACCTACTTCACTTCCGAAAACATTTCGATTCAGGTACAATATATGTGACTCTGGTAAACGAAGGGATGTTGAGTCGTATAAACACGACGTTTTGTATGTTAATGTAGATTTTCCTTTCTTGTTGTGTAGGAATAAATAACAGAATTTTATAATTTTGGTACCTGAGAATAAAACTGAATTGAACAAACAATAATAAAAAAAAAAAACTATATACTGTAAACGACTATTTTTCGTGGGCTCAATATTTCGCGATTTAGGTCAAAGCTGAAGTTTTGGAATAATTCGCGGGTTGTAATTTTCTCGACGCGGTGGAATCTCAATATAAATTTCAATCTGTTTACATTTTACCGAAATTGTTCGCGGGACCCATTTTTCGCGAATTGTAGGCGATTCGCGAAATTATCAAAAATAGGTCCTCGCAAAAATCAGACCGTTTACAGCAGTTAGTTTCACGGCCTAAATAGCGCCTATTGACAGAACAACGCGGAAAATATATTCCCAATTTAGCGGTTCAAACCGGTTCGAACCGGTTCGAACCGGTTTGAACCATTATTTTTTGCGCCCCGGAACTGAACCGGAACTGAACCGAAAGCCGTGAACCCGAACCCGAACCGAACCAATAAAAATATCGGTTCGACACTCTGCTCTCGGCTCTCTTCGAAAGTTTTTTTTTTCTCTCTCTCTCTCTTTTTTTTTTCTTTTTTTGGTTCTTCTCAAACCCTCGCGCTTTTCGAGATGACCTTCCGCCTACTCGAAAAACACATGACCGAAACGATATCGGCAGCGCTCGAAAATACATTACTTGGTGCTCGCTTTGTAACGACGAGCTCTTTACTCGCTCAACGGCAGGATCGCAACCAGTGACGGCAAAGCGATGACCGGGTGTCGCCCACCTGTACACCAGATCCTTAATGAGGTTCGCATTTATACGTCGTTTTTTCGCAAAAATAAAATGAGTTCCACGAGTTTTTAATTACGAAGATATAAGGAGTATTTTATCTTTATATTCTCCGGTCTAATCGAATGCTTTATTCTATTATATTTTATTTAAAAAAAAAAAATAAGAATAAGGGCATCTCTGCACTTGATATGCTTACAAATACTATTTACCCATAGTCACGAAACTTACGCCATGAATCTTTTGTTTCACTTTGTCGCTAACATTAAGATGTAAATAAATTAAAATTCCGAAGCGTTAATTTTTTTCCAGTAGAGAATATGTAATTCAATATGGGCACACGCAGCTGCGAAAGCACAGCATTTACGAGATATGGATAAAGGCGCCACAACAATAGTCAGCCTAAGAAGAGCAGGGCATGGCGAGCATCTCATTACCACGTTGCAGCCAATAGGATTGCTGCATTAGATCATAAGCATGCCCAAGAACCACACTCTAAGAAAAAATGGAGGAAAAAGGTAGCAACGGCGCGTCTTCCTCCCTTCTATTGACGCGCCCCCAAGCGGACACGAGAAGAAGGGAGGAACGAGACGTTTTCCTCCTTCTCCAGGCAGACGGTAGAAAACTTTCGCCCTCCCGACTCATCTACTTTCGGTTTCGTTTTTTTGAGCACGTCGCGCACGTTGTTATATAAATGTTGTAGAGCCTATTGAGCTTCAGCGGCAGCAAAGGCCGCCTGTAATTCCGTCTTCTAGCCCAAACGTGCAGAACATTTCGGTTGCATTGACGTTTTCACCACTAATTTTATCAAACAAGCAAACGAAGCAGCAGAAACAGCGAAGTTCCGGAGCAGTGCCGGGAGCGCTACATACACTGGGTAAGACGGCCCTCTCTGGAATGCGGGGCCCACGCGGAACTATAGTAGCGGAACCACGCGGAACTGTGTTGACGTTTTTGACGTTATGGAAATTGCAGGAACTGCGTCCAAGGCAGGCAGGAATCGCATTGGAGCGGCTCGATTTATTGGCTTTCAAATAATTACGGCATGATCCAGCGTTTTCCTTTTAATAAGAGATCCATCCCCTGAGCCATTATAAATACTCTAAGATGTATGTCATTGCTGGAAAAAAATCAACATACTGGAAATATTTTTTATTGCTTAGGGAGTCTCCGAGAAATTCCGTACGTTCAAAACGACCAGTATAAAAGACGGATAGGCTGAGCTCAGGAGTAGTGATCGCAGTAGTGTGCTGTTGTATTGATGTTTGTGTGTGCGATGCATGTGTATGCGCTCAATGTATGTTCAGCTGATGCTTGTAGTATGCGCAATGTGTCTACATATGTGTATAATAGAGGATCCCGAAGCGCAATGGTGGCGTGAGAAAATAAAAACATTTTTTGTAGAACATGAATTGGGCGGTACCTAGCGCCAGATAGCCTAGCTACTTGCGATTACTCTGCTTGAGCCTGCCATCTGGTGGCAAGCTATTTAACCTCCTTTTACTCTACGCGGCTTGGCCACAATTTCGTGTTACCCTCCTGAAATGAGCCAAGAGGCTGCTTCGGATTTCCTTTTTTTTAAGAGCGGCTTTTGGTTTTGCGGGCGAATGGTTTACCACTCCTCCGTGATGTACGGTTGACGCAACGATTGACGACGGAATTGTGGCTCGAGGAATAGCAAAGGTAAGGCATAAAGTGCGCGAACTGGGTGCCGGTTGTCTCCGTTGAACATCGCAGTGCTGACGATGAGAAGACTGAGTGACTGCATGCTTTCGAAACGTAAGTTTCTTTACCTGCAGGGGGAAGCCGGCTTCGGAAATAAATACAGTTCGCGGAAAGCTCGTGTTACGTTTTTATTTGCTGCTCCTCTCGCTCCGTACAATAGGCTTAGTGTTCTCGTTAAGCTTTATTGAGCTCAATTGGCTCGATTCGTGGCCGCCATAATGAGATTCGGGCAACGGAGGAGCTTTTGCTCCTTTGCTTTAGGGACGAAAGTTTCTCCCTTTCTGAGGAACATATGTGTCAAGAGCGTTCCTCCCTTTAGGGAGGACTATACTGACCCTTCTTTCTAGGAGTGCAATCACGAAGCATGGAGTCAGAACGTTATTAGCTATACCCCGCATTTCTTTAAAAAAAATACTGCAGTGAAAAAAATAAAGGAAGACACGTAAGGCTGCTGACGTGCAGGAACGCGAAAGCCTTTTTACACGCAGCGCATTCCTAAAAGCAGCGCGTCCCGCTGTCGGCGGCTCGGAGAACAGCGGACAGCGCTCCTCCGCGACGCGACATGGTTGAAAGCAGAGCGTAGAACACGTGAGGAGCTGGATATTCCCCCTCCCCCCTTCCCGTCCGGGCCTCAGGCCACGCCTGACACGTGACCGACCCGAGAGGGGGAAAGAGGGGCGCAGAAAATGGGAATGTATGCCTCAAATCGCTTCTACAGACAACGGGGAATTCAGGGTGCCGTTTTTCGCGGCTCGGAAAGCTGATAAAGCCGGTTTTCTCAATGGGACAATTAATGTTTTCACATTAAAAAAAAAAAAAATAGAATCTTATCTGGGGCACGTACTTTCTTCAATAATTCTGCCACGAGAAATAAATATTTTCGCGCAATATTTACGCCGTTAGACGCAGTTTGGGTGGTGGTCATAGCCCGCTCTAAGCCCCGGCCACAGAGCAGTGGGCCCGCACACTACTACTGGACTCGCTTCGCAGCTCGATCGAACACGCTAAAAAGCGCAGTGTTTCCCTTTCGCGGCCTCCGGTGCGTCTTGTCTGAATGTCTACCACCGCCTGCTAGTCGTGCGAGCAGACCCGAGGCAGCCTCTGGCATCGTCTGCTATTTCACCGCCGTCCATCGTAGTCCGCAAAGACCGTGAGACGCGGACACGAAAGCTACGCGTCGACGTCGTCGGTGTCCGGCCGCCCCCGTCTAAAATCGTCCGCAACACTCAGAAAACGCGACCATGAAAGCGGCGTTCTAGCCTTCCATCATGCACGAGCCACGGTCTGATACAAGCGCCTGTCAGAGTCTATCGACGTGCAATAATAAGCGACCGAGAAAAATAAAAAGAAAAAAAATCAACAAAATCAATCTGCAGTCCTTCTAGCTTTAATGTTTTCGTTATTTTTTTTTTCAGGTAGCGTAGTCCAGCAAGGCGTACGAGCGTCATGACTCACAATCATAACGCAACGTAAAAATATTCGCCATGATAGGTCAGGTGCGCTGAAAAACTTGAGTTACTTGCCTTTCGAGGCGAAATGACGTGTACAAACGTAAACAAAATTGATGCGAGCCCAATGCCCGATTGCCTCCTGCGAAATGGCCCGCAAATTCTTACCACTTCAGGTAGCTTCTCGGTATTGAAACTACAGCTGCATTCATGACAGTTGCACAATTTACAAAGCAGAGGGAAGCTTTTACGAGAATCAGTGTTTATTCAACATCAACACGCGCCAAAAAATAAATCGAGCCAAATCGATGAAAATAATCGATGGGGATGCAAGACCTAGGCCACTCCCTTTACGAAAACAAGAATTCGCTCAGCGCTTCCAAAGGCGCGTACTTGCGGCAGTTGCCTTCGGGAAACTACGTCGGTACAAGAGATCTTCCTTCAAACATCTCAGAGCACTCAAAACGACTCGCACTCATAAAAATTAACGAGCTCAACGAGCTACGCCCGTTCAGCAGTCCGCAGATGCCGGCAGCCATGTTTGTTAACGTTCCAAACCAAAACGAGAGAAGCAATCTCAGAATACGTTTGAAAACAATAATGACTCTATCATGATGTTTTGCTTCTCAGACATTATAAAATAGTAGATTGAAAAAATCTTACGGCACGGGGATACAAATTTACAGCCACCCTTTCATGCGTCAATCATCTCCCCAGCCAGAGGTGTAAGCGCCTTGCAAGCACGGGGCGGGGCTTAGCTTACCCCCACCTCCTTAAATTATATTGCGTCTAGCGACATAGATATTGACGAAAAACCAATTTTTTTGGCAATTTTTTTTTTTTTTTTGTTGAGATACGTATTTACACTAGACGTTTTAGAAAAAAAATAGTATTTTTTCATTGCAGTGTTGCCTTAAGCTGCCCATAAGTATGTTTGCTCCTAATAGCTAGGCTTTAGCCACGGGCAGCCTAAGTTACAGAGCACGTGGCTGATTACGTTCACTGTTCACTCGGTGGTTAGTTGTGCGCCCTCCTTCTCAGCTGGGGCCGTTCTCTCATTGGCTGCAACGCGGTGATAATATAGGGTGTCTAAAAATATATATAAAATTAAAGGGTTATTTTGTGCGAAAAAAATAAATAAACTACATATTGCGAACTCTTAATCTCCATCCGAATGCAGCGCTAGCGGTACGAAGCACACGCCGAAGTTTCAAAGCTATTTGTAATCTCATTCAGAAGTTATAAGTGATGTTTTGTTTGAATTTTCATTAGAACGATGGCGACCTTGACACTTGATTTCATAGAGCTGAGTCGCGCCGGTTGGAGAAAACGTGCAAAAAAGGGTACCATATTTCCCATTTAAATTCTAAGAACATAACATCACTTGTAAATTTGAATGAGGTAACGGTTTGTTCTGAAAGTTTGGGTTCTCCTTCTGACAACTAGGGCTACATTTGGAAAATTTGGCGTTAAACCAAGGAATGGTCATTTCTTGCTGTTATTCTATATTCTGGGCCAATAGCAGCACTTTCGGTTTATCATTCTGCTTGGCTTTGCACTTCTCTCCCCCTTGTTTAAACATTCAATTCAGCATCGAATAAAGCCGACAGAAGGCTCAGAGAGCAACTTACGAGAATGTAAGGACCGAAGAGCGTGCCTGCTTTTTTTTTGAGTTACCTGTGCCGCCCGAACGGAAGTGAGTGAAGTCAGTGTCTCTCACCGTTCGCTCTGCTGCGTACTTTTATAAGGGCTGGAAAAATCGCAAATAAAGTATGATCAAAAGGACGAGACAGGAAGAGACACGTGTGTCCTTTCGTTTTGTGCTCTGCCAGATAAAAATAAAACTCTTAAATAAGTTTGTTCCTATGGTGCAGACTGCCATTTCAGCCTTCTAAGCGACATCCGGTGATATTTTTCTAACAGCTGTCGGGATAGGTGGGCTTTGAAACTAAGGCCTGCAAACAACGCAGGATTGAAGTAGATGAATCGAAAGAGGATATGTTTGCGAGTTTTAGCTTAGAATCAAATAGCAATAAACACAGTATGTGTGCCCCTATGGCCAAGGATGCACTATTCGAATATCACAAGATTAAAAGAATTTTATTTGGCTCATCGTTCTGTCCTTTTTTGTTCATCGTTTTTTGTGTTCATTTCTGCCCCAGGTCTTACGATTATTCAACAAGGTTAACTAACATCCACCAGCTCGCCTGCTCCCTTACTATGTTATAACTATATATACACATATCATTAATTTCTAAAAGCTTTTTTTTTCGTAGTAACGGTATATACCACTTAACTCTTCTAGAATGACACTTGAAACGTTTCTTTGACATACGTAAGACTAACAAAAAAATTAGTAACCGCTTAAATACTCAGAATCTTCAACTCGAAACGAAGGGATGTAACAAGGAAAGTCGGGGCATGCGGGTTGGCAAAACCGAAATGCTATGTCCATGTACCCGTTCTTTCTAAATACATGCAACACTAAATCCACCATCCTTCTGCTTTTTGTTTACCCAACTTTCAGATCAAGAACTTTTACGCATGGGCTAAATTTAGATCAGTGTTGTTTGAAACTCGTTGGATACTTTTGGTTAGCGGTACAGACAGCTGGTCGATGCCTTTAGCTAGCCTAATACATCGAAGTTATGTTGCATTTAAAGGGGCACTGACACCCCAACAGTCGTATTTTTATTGCCTAAAACGATGCAAATTGCAGTCAAAGACACGCAAAAAAAAAACGCATCGCGCAAAAAAATTTTCCTGCGATCGCGCGCGCCTTTTTACCTTTGGCGTATGATTCTCCGGCCTCTCGCCCCCTCGTTTCTTTTGATTCGTGACGTAAAAAATCATGAAATCTAGAAGCTTTGTTTCTTAAAACATGTTTTTTAACGGAATTGCGAACGCACTACGGCCCTTCTTTTTGAAATAACAAAAATCGGAGTCCGTTGTGGTGCCGCCTCCTGGATTTGTATCCTCCCACGGAAAACAGCGACACCGCTCAAAACCGGTCCGCCGGCGCTGGCTCCTTTCCTCCTCGCTTTGGGTCGCCATGGCAACAGCTGGGAGTCGTGAAAGAAAGTGGACTCTCAGGACTCCGCAATATTTGACGTCAACGCACCGGCGCGGATAGTGCGAGAACTTCGAATTCAGCATTTGGAAATTGTTTTTTTACTTCAGAAATACTGAATCCCCAAATTTTGAATTTTGAGGGTAATGTCCCGGCATCGTTTTCAATCGTTTCAGATAATAAAAAAAAAATAATTTTGATGTTTAACAAAGAAACGGTATTGACGAGTTTAAAGTATCAGTTTTTTGAAGCCCATGTGAAAACTTTTTATTCTGAATAAATTATTTGTTTTAGAACTCGTCAATCTTAACAGAAATTATGAAAAAATGCCCAGACGATCTCTTGTTTGTGCTCGCTTCTCCTTTGTCAACATGCATCACTGCGGTGTTCTTAAGAGCATAAATCCTTTCATTGTTTTCGACTAGAGAGGCTGTATTCGTGTTCTGCACGAGAGTGAACTCGCATACTTTTGTTTCAGAGTGGGACTGCATGCTATAATGCTCCTGGATGGAGTAACTATGGTGTTTCAGAGTACTAAAAGGGAGACCGCTCGAGAACACTCGGCTGTGCTCGAGGCGCAGAACGCCGAGTACAGTACATCATCAAAACGCTAGTGGCCTTCGCCGGGACTCTAAAACACCAAAAGAACGTCTTCCGGAAGCCTCCACACAATCTGGGACCGCGAGTCTTCACAAAGAGAAACACCGGCTTGCGTTCGTATGTGTGTGTATGTGTGGGTCTGTCAGGTCTTGTGTTTCAGTTTTAGCGGCAAGAGCGGGGACAACTCGCATCAGACACCTTAGTATGGCAAGAGTGGCTACGGATTGCATCATCTGCTACCTCGCTGAAAGAACACTGGGTAATTGCATCAGCCTCCCCCGCAACTCAAACACCACGTGAAAATTCAAACTCCGGGGAAGGCTCCTGCCTTAAGAGGGCTTTCTTAACATCGGAGGGCTATATGACATGGTCTCAGGAAGCCCGAAGAAGCCGATTAAAATATTGACCAGATACCTGTATATGCACTATACAAAAAAAGTTATGCTAGAGTAATCCAACTTTAGGTCTCTGTCACTGGGGTTATGCGAAAAGCGAACCATAGCCCCGACTTCTCGTTCCACACCGGAGATTCTCCCTTCCCAGTCGCAGCAGAACGTTTAACAATAAGTGACTATGGTTTCAAAGGGTACGTTTATGCATGAAAGTTGGTATTTTCTACTTAAACATTGCGATAATTTCCTTGAATACTGTATCTACTCCATACAAAACGGAAACAAACATCAAGCGAGAGGGCTCATGAAGAATAGATGGAAATATTTATGAGGCGCCGCAGCTATCAGAATTCATGATTTTGTAAAGAATAAGTTAGGCGGTGGGATGTTCACATTCTTCATACACAAGAAAGATGTCTAATCGTTGGGATCTTCATTGTTTCTGCAGGCTAGTATCACGTCACCGTTCAAAGCGCCGAAACTACACAATGATAATAAGAAAGGGGACGAAAACAGTGCGCACTCGCAACTGATATTTAGTAAACATCCATCTCTTACATAGTCGTTATAATATACATAGCCACTCCTAAATCGCGTGCAGCCTCTTCCGCAAAAGAAGAAAAAAAAAACTTTTTTTTTCGCTGATCATCACACGGATGTGTCGCTAATACGATGTGCGCATTTTCCTTTTATTTCAATTAATTTATGCAGCTCCCTGCATATCCGATCGGAATGCGTAGCAAAAATTAGTCACCAAATGACGGTGTACATGTGCAGGGACTTCAACGTGTAGCAAGGTGTCCTGATGGGGTATTTCCTGTAGCTGCTGCATGTTTGCGTGCGCGAGTATTCCGCATGACTTTCCACATGACATGGACATTTTATATAAAACTTCCATGACGTAATCTGTGAACCCGTTACGGCGTTTCGCACTACAATGATCTGTGGCAATCCGGGGATTGTAGATTTTGCGGCATAGTCGTGATAGCTTATTAGGCGTGGAAAATACAACAGGTCCTTTGTGCCAATCAGCAATCTTATTAAAGTTGTGGGTTAGTTGTGGGTACGATGCCGGGGCGACCCCCAGCATCGTACAGTCTCTTTCACGACGTCGCTTCGGGGTCGCTTTCGTCATTTTTATAAGGCCGTCCGCCACTTCCGCCAGGATGCCCTGGAGGTTGCCGCCTTCTTTGACCCCGCTACTTGCTTCGTGAGGCTCTTTTAAGCGCCATGGGCAGATGACTTTCTAAGTGAAGCCTAGAGGCTCATAAAGGCAATGCACCATTTAACTATTTTCGAGTAGGCGAAGCTAAACGGGGGAATGCCTCTTTTTGAGCGTGGTTCATGTATCCAAGAAATCTGGTCTCTGATAAGATTTAACCGATGGATTAGTAACTGCATTTTTTTGTTTGCTGGGTCTTTTTGCGTGAACCTGAGGACTTCGTCGTACAAACTCAACGCATCTAGCACGTCTGTGGCTTCAGTAGTTGGCACACCACCCGTTTTACTAAGCTCTAAAAAGTTACCCATATATCTGACAATATTGAATATGGTGTAGGTGTAACAGCCCGTAACAACGAAGACTAAGAAGACAAACACACAACACATGACGAGTGCTGAGTCGCAACTAAGTGTTGAATGGTGACAACAGAAGCCGAGTAAATGTACAAGACACACTAACCACGCATGCGTCGCCACCCAACCTGTGTCGTCACAAGGGGCTTTCTTTATCAGTGCATCGCTAGGACCCCATTCATAGTAAAAATAACATTTCTTTTTCCGATAACGCCACGGATGGCTTCCTGACACACTGCGCTCCGTAATTAACAATGTGGAAGATCTCTAGTACTTCCCTCGAAACCTTATCTCGGTACTTTCCTACGAAAGCAGTCTCATCGAAGGCAGGTTTGCATTTGCAAGCCCTTTTCTTAGTCTTCGTTGTTACGCGCTGTTACATTTACACCATGTTCAACTTTCAACAACTGGCCCCGCTCTCTACTTTGTTACAGAAAATATTTAATGGGGCCACATCAAGAGTACACTACATTATGTGTAAATTATAGAGTCAGCTTGATTTCAAAGGTGCGAATAAAGATCATCTTCCTCCCCCCGCTTCCCATGCTGCGCTAAGGGAGTTTTCTCTTGGCTGATCACGTGTTCTTTGTGATACCTGTGCAGGGTAGTTGGGCTCGTTTGCCGACAACTTACTCTGATCAATTTCTCTACTCAACGATAAAAAACGGCGACGTTACTGAAGCTTTTGGCCCGAACGATGGCGGGAGCGGCGGAACGTGTGCTTTGTGATTTGTCACGGATGGGAGTGATGACTCGATGAATAAGCCGATAAAACTGAAGAAGCTGAACGTTCAATGTGGCGAACTTGTGCCGAGGAAACAAAAGAGAAATAGTAGCAGCGTCGAGGTAGGCGCAACCGTGGAAGTCGAGCGATGAAGCGAGACTGACTCCGACGCCTTACGCGGAGGCCCTTATGAACACACGTGGAATTCTGGAACAATCCGCGTAGACGTTTCAGCGCGTAGAACACTCGTGTTTCTAACAGGCAACAGGTTCTCAAATTTACCAAAGCGCGACATTTACAATATATATATATATATATATATATATATATATAGATATGTGTATATTCTGAGACAGAGACAGGTCGGTCAGAGGACGGTT
Source organism: Ixodes scapularis (assembly GCF_016920785.2). Classification (NCBI taxonomy): domain Eukaryota; kingdom Metazoa; phylum Arthropoda; class Arachnida; order Ixodida; family Ixodidae; genus Ixodes; species Ixodes scapularis. The sequence goes on from NW_024609882.1 coordinate 103,966,991, forward strand.
TTTTATCAGAGTCTGATAGCTATAGAACGTTTCGAAAAAGGTGCCACTATTCAGCTGACGATGCCGATCGGGCCACACACAGCCAAAAGTGACGACGACGATGTCCGTGGGCAGTAAGCGCCCTCACAATATATATATATATATATATATATATATATATATATATATATATATATATATATATATATATATATATATATATATATATATATATATAATTTGCTTAAAGGGGCCCTGCAATCAAATTTAAGCGTCTACTAGACAGTAACTAAATATCAGTGAGTCATATTTTAACCGGACGACGCGGAAGCCTCCTCCACCTACGAGGGCGACCCACGTTGCCGAAAGCGCGAAAAATGTGACGTCTTTAGTCCTGGGCTTGCTGCTGGTCAGAGCCGCTAAAAGCTTCTTTTTTTTTTTTTTAGTCCAGATACAAAATAGAAGTGTCGCGAACCGTTTCAATTTTGTATGAAAGTAGCTTCTGTTCAGTATTTTAGATCAGAAAAGAAACAAATGTAGTTTATAAAGTACGGAAACGAGAAAGGCCTGCCACCAAGCGGCGGAAAAAACGGCGCATACTAGAAAGGGCTAGTGGGATGAGGCTCCGACAAACGGCGAGCGTAGAAAGATCCCGGATGTACGCGGTGGCGCTGCGCTCGTATACCGGCTCGAGGGTCCGAGCGTTCCGAAGGCTTTCGGCGAGGCCCAAGCAGCACATAAACGTGAAGAAAACGTCGAAAGAACGTCGAAGACGTCTGTAACGTGACGTCGTAAAACGTCGAAGGTCCGGACGTTACCTTCCTTCGACGTCGATGAAACCTTTAAATGTCCGCGAGAAAAGGTGCACAGAAGGTCGAGGGGACGTTCCAAATGATGTTCGTTGCACGTCACATGCACGTCTCAGTGGGCCGTTGCGTCCTCCCTCGACGTTTATGATACGTCTGTTTACGACATCCGGACTACCAACGACGTTCACAGAACGTTGAGAAACCTTTCTAAATTACGTTCCCTAGCCGTCGTGGGAAAACGTTGTGTCCCCTCGCCCCCCCCCCCTCCCCCCCCCCCCAAGAAAAAAAGTATTTTTTTAGTATTGTTGCAAAGGCAAGTTGCTATCAAGCAAGTACGAAGGAAGTAACTAAAACACAGGTTTGGTACGAACTGTTTATTTGAGCATGTTCAGACACGAGATGCAATACGGAGCGCCTCCAAAAGACGTCTTTGGATGCGCCAGCCTCAAAGATATAAAAGAACAAACAAAATCGCATTAATGAATGAACAAGAGACGATGTCACGGGGCGCGGAATGTTCCACCGCTTACCTAGTTCTGCTTCTGATTAATGCGCTGACGCGCGTGCTTTAGCGGTCACATTGCGCGTATCTGGTACTCTCGCTGCGTGCACGGGAATGGTTTCAGAAGGGGAATCCCGTCCGCTGGGCGTCGTCGACTGCGATCGTCGGAAGCGTCTGAAGGGTCTTGATCGGAGACTGGACTTGACGCGCCGTTATGTGCACTGCCACTTGTTTTCTGGGGGGCGTCATTCATATCCTCACAGGCACCTTGATCCGAGCAGTAGTACGATTCAACGTGTGAAGCGTTATGGCCTTGAAAAAGGTCCTCGAGACGTGAGTGAATACGACGGCGTTTTTGGCGATCACCGACTTCCTCATGGGGGCGACTTGAGCGACTCATCCAATCGCAGCACTTATAGGGGTATTCCCACGAGGGAGAAATCCCGGGGATTTCTCCCCGGCACGCGCGCATCACGAGATGAAAACGCGAGGCTTTTGCACATCGCAAAGCCTGACGTTTTCGTCCTGGTATGCGCGTGCCGGGGAGAAATCCCCGGGATTTCTCACTCGTGTGAATACCCCTTATACTGTATGCAGACTCGAAAAAAAAAAAAATCACGGCGACGTAGCAGCCTGCCTCGTAGACCCGTAGACGTGACGGCCGGTGCTAGTGACTGGCTTTCGGAAAAAGCTGGACCGGGCCCCAGAGCCAATTCGAAGAACAGAACATTCAGTGAAATATTTTGGGAACGACTGAGAAAATACGTGCACCCGGAACTTAGGCTTGACAATTACTCGTCGTCGCTATCTTCCCCCACTTTTTTCTCTCGCCCTCTTCTTGCCGAGTTTCCCGACGCACCGCATGGGGCTCTATGGAGATACCACTGTCATCTCCTCTGCCTACCTTTCCCCCTCTCTCTCGCGCCGTGCAAGCTGTTTTTTTTTTTTCTTGTTTTTTTTGTTTGGCACGTAAGTGCGGACTGGGCTTAAACGCTCTTTAGACCGTCATCTGGGCCATTCAGGGGTTGGCATTATGAATGTTAATTTCCACAAACCGTTGACAGTATATACTGGATTTCGTTATTGCCGGGCATTTTAATTTTTTTGAGTCAACTCCAAAAATGCGCAAGTGTGCAGTGAAGTTGTGCTCTGATAAAGTGTGTGCTGGCATGCGATTTTCGTTTGGGTACGTCACCAGTGGCAACGAAAGCCTGGTCTGTACTGACAGTCACGTGACAAGGCTTTGCGCCCCGATCTACCGAAAGCGCTAAGGCGCTGGAAGTTGGTGTTATGGATGAACTGTGATGTTGATGCGAATTTTTTGGTGGTGCGCAGGTGAGCATGGGTTACAAAATACGAAGAGAAATTGACGAACCTTAAAACAATCTCGGGTGGTCGCGGAGCAGTATGGATGCTCCTAGGAAAGGATGCAGGCCTGAATTCACCTGGAGAGCGGATAGTGTAGTGGCGACCCTGAGGCGCGTGCCAGTGCCCAGGACCCATGGAAGACGACAACGCGCGTGCAAAATGCAAGAATGGTACAATTCGATCCGCTCTAGACGCCATGGGCTTCGCAAATTAAACCCGTAACAATAATTTAAACAAACCAAAATTATAACAAGCACATCTAAAAGGAATGATATTCCCAACATACTTTAATATTATATTTTTTCTTCCGTGTACATTGAGTTTTGTAAATGCCCTCTTTAGCGTCATCGATGTGCAATTAATAGCATTTTGAAATACGGAAAGTAATGTATGAATTAATAAACTTCTCAACCTCTCAAAAATTAAGTTTTGTTTGCGGCTCTTGAGCACTGTTACTTTGACCACAGTGATTCTGCGGCTGGAGATTGAGCTGGAAAATCTAAAAATGTCGAACAAAACTTGAGCGGTCGACGTTGCCAGCACGTCTTGTATGACGTTTACGACATTTAGGTGTGAACGCGACGTCGCTAAAACGTCACTGACGGGGCAATAATGTAACGTCACCCTGGACTTTATTTTAACTTTGAAGACACGTGAGTGTTCGACGTTGCTAAAACATCTTGTCTTGACGTCGTGGCGACGATGACGACGTTAAAGTTGAAACGTGACGTCGCCAGCACGTCACGGACAGGACGATAATGGGACGTCATTTATGAACTTCAGTTCAACGTCAAAAAAACGTGAGCGTTGGACGTTGTGAGAACGTCGTGCATCGACGTCGTGGGAACGTTGAAGACGTTTGAGTTTGAATACAACGTTGTCACAACCTCACTGATTGGACTCTAATGGAACGTTATATAAGGACGTCACCTCAACATCGAAAAAACGTGATCGAAGTCATGCGGGACGTCACGGACGTCCGGGACTTTTTCTCGACGTTTCCACGACGTTTTGTGCTGCCTGGGGGGCTTGGCTGACGATTTGGCCATTTGGCGATATGGCAGCGCAAAGTGGCTCCCATTCTAAACTGATCTTTACTTCGTGTTTGCTGTCGTTTGTGGCCAATGAAGTGTTATGCCGAATTAGTCTTTAATCGCGCAGCAAATGCAGTGCGAGCCGCCCTGGCCGCCCGCTTCATACAGCCTATCCAGAACATGCTTTAGTGGCGCCCTCCCGAGCCGTCGACACGGAGTGCGGCAGCCGTTAGCGCTCGATGAGCTCTAGTTCACGGCCACTCAATCCAGGACCCTACGACGTCATGAAGGAAGTTATTTTTTGCTTGTTTTGTAATTTTAATTTGCCTATAACTTTTAAAATAAAGCGAAATTTGAAAAAAGTTATTTTAAGTTACTACGCTCAGTGCGCTCAGGTTCGGCGCAAATTAAAAACCAGTCAAAAAGTTGTTACAGGCCCCCTTTAAAATAATTAATCAATCTTCGGTCCTTTACGTGCGCGCCAGGCATGATACCCACTTAGCCACGGACGTTTTTTTTTCTTTTTTTTCTTTTTTTTTTTGCAGTTAGATATTTGCAGGTAGATTAAAAAGGATGGATATTCAAGAACACTTTACAAAAGCCTAACCACTCGGGCTTTGGTTCGTGATTAGAAAAAAACACTTTAGATTTACACCCTAAGAAAAAAATGGAGGGAAAAGGTAGCAACGGCGCGTCTTCCTCCGTTCTACTGACGCGCCCCCAAGCGGACACGAGAAAATGGGATGAACGAAACGTTTTTCTCCTTCTCCAGGCAGACGGGAGAAAGCTTCCACCCTCCTGACTCATCTTCTTTCGGTTTCGTTTTTTGAGCACGTCGCGCACGTTGTTTAATAAATGTTGTTGAGTTGGTTGAGCTTCAGCGCCAGCGAAGGCCGCCTGTAATTCCGTCTTCTAGTCCAAACGTGCATATCATTTTGGTTGCATTGACGTTTTTATCACTGATTTTATCAAACAAGCAAACAAATTCGCTTGAAACAGCGAAGTTCTGGAGCAGTGCCAGCAGCGCTGGCAGCGCTACGTACACTGGGTAAGATGGCCGTCTCCGGATTCCGGGAACCACGCGGATGTACAGTAGCGGAACCACGCGGAACTGTGTCGACGCTTTCTACGTTATGGAAATCGCAGGAACTGCGTTCAAGACCGGCAGGTTTTGCTGCCGGCTGCCTGGGTGCCTTCCGTGCTGAGTTCGGTTCTGTCTTCCGATGCCGAGAGCCAACCGGCATCAACGTGGCTCTGTATTTCCGCGTGTCAGCAACACGGCAGCAACATCGTGATGGCAGTGCTGTGGGTTGTGAACAGAAGACTGGAATTATCGCCGACGTGACCATGTGTTCGCGAATCAGTGATGTAACAAGAAGATGAGATCGTAAACTGTTGGGCATTGATGCCGCTGGTCGGGCCGTGATCAGAGGGGGCGGGGTGTCGCAGGTTGACATTCCGCTTTACATTAAAAAGTTTAAGACCACTTGAGGGATTAGGTGCAATCGGTCGACGTGCGGATAATCCTGTTGGAACGCTGGTCTGAACAGTAAGCTCCTATCGTACTGTGGCCCACCTCCCCGAAAGCGATTGCGCTCTGGGGAAAGGACTGAACAGTACGAAATTATGACGGAAAGTACGTATATTTACAGTGTGGAATTTCAGCATTAAAAACGAATAGTAGGTAAAATCGAAATAAAAGAAGAAAAAGCTAGCCTTTATTTTGCAGTTAAAATGTACTACAGTTCCTGGAAAAACTGCCCTCTAAGTGGCGCGCTGGGAGGAGCGCCGGAAGTTTTCGAGCTCGCCACGGCGTAGCTCCGTACACTTAACACCTGCCGCAAGTCACGGCTTTAACTGCATTCTAGTTGATTGAAAAGCGATTTCTCTGCCTGTGAAGCTTCACGTCCAGCTGAGTGAATATCCGCTCTACAAAGTTAATTCAAGACTACAATTGAAGCCGTGCGCGAACAGCACAAATAGAAAAACAAACACTGCAATAGAAATACAAGCTACGACGTGCCGTGCGGGGAAACAAACTCATGGCTTCAAACAGCATTGGAGTGGCTTCATTTATTGGCTTTCAAATAATTACGGCATGATCGAGTGTTTACTTTTAATAAGAGGTTCATCCCCTGAGCCATTCAAAATACTCTCAGAGGTATGGCATTGCTGGGAAAAAATCAACTTGCTGGGAATATTTTTCATTGCTTAGCGAGTCACCAAAAAGTTTTGTACGTTCAAAACGACCATTATAAAAGGCGGAAGCTCAGAGATCGGGCGTAGTGCTCTGGTTAGTGTGCCGTTGCGTGGACGTTTTTATGTGCTATGTGTATGTATGCCCCCAATATATGTTCACCTGATGCTTGTAGTATGCGTAATCTGTTAAATGCGTGTATAGTAGAGAGTCCCGAAGCACAAAGATAGCCTGAAGAAATAAAAATATTTTTTGTAGAACGTGAAGGATGGATGGATGAATCCGGCTGAGCCCTTTGGATAGGGCGGTAGCTTACTCCATCTAGCCATTTTGTTTGACAATTTAAGCCTAGAATATTCAAATGTGAAAACTATATTTACTCCGCACTGAAAAGAAAGTGAAGCTATAAGACCCCCTTGCCATCAGTTAAATGAATTGGGCGGTACCTTACGCGACCTAGCCTAGCGACTTGCAATAACTCTGCCTGACCTTGCCACCCTGCGATCTGGTGGCAAGCGATTTAACCTTTTTTAAAGCTACGCGGTAAACAGCGGCTTCGAGTTTCTTCTTTTGAGAGCGGCTTTTGGTTTCGCGGATATGTTTGCCATTTTTCTGTAATGTGCGGTTGGCAAAAAAATTGTGACTTCAGGAACAGCAAAGGTAAGACGTGAAGTGCGCGAAGTAACTGGGTATCGGTTGTCTCCATTTAACATCGCAGTGCTGACGACGAGAAGACTGAGTAACTGCTTTCGAAACGCAAGTTTCTGTAGTTGCGGGGGGAACGTGGCTTCGGAAATAAACACAGTTCGCGGAAAGCTCGTGTTACGCTTTTATTAGCTGCTCCTTCCGTCCTGTACAAGAGACGTAGCGTCCTCGGTAAACCTTATTCAGATCGATTTGCTCGATTCAGGGCCGCCATAATGAGATGCAGGCGACGGAGGAACTATTTGCTCCCCTCCTTTAGGGCCGAAGGTTTCTTCCTTTCTAAAGGAGCATAGGTTACAGGACCGTTCCTCCCCTTAGAGAGGACTATCCATATCCTTTTTTGTAAGAGTGTACTTGACAAGGTTAAAATATAGAATGCCATACTGCCATGCGCGATCACCATATATGCTGCACAACCCAACATGAAAAACATATAAAATGGCATACGTTCGCTATTTTGCACGTTCAAATATCGTATGGCCATTGGGCTATTACAAAAATAATTTTGCACGGTGCGCTAAAACTGCCCCCCCCCCCCCCCCCCCAAAAAAAAAAAAAAAGGCGTCGCAGCAAAAACTAAACACGTGCACAGTGGCTGTGCACGTGTTTAGTTTTCGGGTAACCGAAACGTCTTGGTGGTTAACCGCCACAAGATGACAAGAAAATATGAAAAATGGGGTTACAATTCTGTTTGAATAAATGTTCGTATAAACAAAGGTTACTCTCGCAAAAAAAGAAAAAAAAAGAAACGTGGTGTCAATTGTCGCAAAAACAAAATGTGATAAACCCAACCCGCCGTCACGTACGCGATGAAAAACATTATCCCTGCTAATATGTTCTCATGGCGACTTCCTTCTTTATATTGCGAAAACGCGGTGAAAAGTTTGTATGTTCGTACGGGCAGAATGAATGACTTCCAGCACGCGCCATAAGTTGGTGATAAGAAATACGTTGCAAACTGTCGCTCGAGCGAAAATGTAGATGTCACGTCTCTTCCGGCGAGGAGCGCGCCTGTCCAGGTCGGTGATAAATCATTATCGAAATCTCCATCGAGACAAAAATCTTCATTGAGTCAAAATGTACAATATTGTTAATTTTGACTCCGTGGACATATCGCCTTGATGGACGTTTTGATCTGGAAGGACATTTTACTCGATCGTCATCTCTTCTCGATTGACATTTTGACCTAAATTAACATTTTGACTCAATGGATAATTCATCCCGATGGGCATCTTGACCCGTTCGGCAATGTAACTTGTTGACTGTATTTTAACACTGGTGGTGATACCGACTTGTATACATATTTGGTATGTACACACATACGTTCTTGCACGAACGGTCATAATAAGACCACTTGCGAAACCTTGGTGACCTTCTATGTATTGTGACAAACCATATTTCCGTGTGCCGGATGATTAAGAGAGAACAGCCTTTACTGTTCAAGAAATAAAACAAACATTAGGGCATGCTCTACCTCCACCAGAACACGTGCCCAGTTGTTGAACCAGGTTGTGAAGTGTCTGGAGAAAAGTGCTAAAAGTTTTAGAAGGTATGAATGACTTTCATAATGTCAATAACAAAATTGGCCGCGTTCGTTGACATCAGTTTCACAATCTTAGTAATTTGATAACAATCACGAACGAATTGTCTCGCGAATCATTCACCGCACGGGATTGAATGCACCGTATTCCAATGTAAATCTCGAAAATTTGTTGCAGAAATTCGCCAAATATTCAACTAGCTCAAAAAAAAAAAAATCGAATTCCCCGTATGTACGGTCTCTGTTGGCCGTTAGTTGATAGAGAATTCTTTTGTAAAAGCCTCGGCACCAGTGGCAAACTGCTGGAGTTACCTTCTAGCAAATTTTATTTACGCTAATGGTCCGAAAAACAGGGTTGTATCTCTTTCAACGAGTCCCGGACAGAAGCTCACCGGGCATTAGCTCACCCTATTTTTAAGAGACCCGAACAAACACCCACCGTCTTACTCGTGAGTCAGGACAACCACTCACCCGGACAAAATTGCTTGCTTTTTTACCTGACCTCAAATAACAAAACAAATTAAGCCGCGCATTTTATAACAAAAAGTATGTATATTTTTTTAGGAGGTGTATACTTATTGATGTAAAGGCAAATCAAGGTTCTGAATGCCTCTAGCAGTTTCGGCATGCCTCTGTGAAGCTGACAACCCACTAACAGCTTCCTTAGTCTGTTCTGAAGATGCTTTGTTTCCTTCTGGACCCGCATTTCCAGACATTTGTGCCATCATATGCTTGCGCCATCTCTTGTCGGGTTACCGCAACGCTCCCGTCGAAGCCCGTGTATTTCAAATATAAGTATAGCCCCAAAGCTGAAACGTTACGCTTGGAAACTTTGCAATGTCACTAGTCCATTCTATCATACAGCAATTCTCTTTTGCCAAAAATTTAAGATGATGGCGTGTAAATTGAAGGTTCGTCAGTCGAATAAACTTTTTCATATATTGCTACTACGGATAGTATCCAAGTTAATCGAAGTCTTCAGTTTTCTCTGGGCTGTAAACGAATTGTTATGATTGTATAAATTAACTAGGACCTTTCCAAAATATTAGGGCGCAATCTATAGTGTCTATGATGTGTATTGCATCCGAAGAAAAATATATTTCGGAGTCAGCTCACACCAATTTTTGAGAAACAAGAAAGCTCAAACGAGCACGATTTACAAATAAACAAAAATGCAATTTTTGCGTTTGACTCTAGCAAACCACTATAATCAGTAATGAGCTGTGTACGTTTTGGTTTTTTTCAAAAATATTTACTTGGGTTCCTGAGACCAACTTGAAAAATAAGGCGGATTCTTTCTCGTTTCAAGTATTCTGCTACTGTCATCTATAAGCTAGAAAACAAAAACCCCTGTTTGTATTACGACAATATAAAATTGTAAAAACATATTTCAAAATATTTGTACTGATTATTATTCTTACGTGATTATAACAAGGGCGTTTTTATTGAAAGGAATGGAAGCACTCCGGTGAATAAACAATTTATGAGATGCTGATCGCTCTTGTGAATTTAACATTACGATGCAAAAGCAATATTGAGGCACATACTAAATATTTATATTAAATTAGTTATCGCAATCGCGCTCAACACAATCAACAAAAAAGCGGGAAATTTCTTATTCAAATATTTGACTTGATATCACATTCTTCGAAGAACCCAAGGTTTTGCAATAGCAGCCTTAACGTTTGTATTCTGTAACAGCGGCCTTAACGTTTGTATTTCGTCACCATTTAAAAATTCGACGGATCTCAAAAAGTTCCAGGATAAGACTGCGGCGCCCAATTTCGAAATGATGAATGGATGACTGAAAAAATGTCAAACCATGTCTACTTTGATACAAGTTTATACAAATATGGCTCAATTTCAGAGGATTCACCATAGTACCAGCCTATTGCTGAGGGCACTACATATTGTATTCCATCACCAGCTAAGTTCTTGGCCAAACTGTATGAGGCGCATGTGCACAAATTTCAAGAGATGAACGAATATGAATAAACTGCCGAACTATCCCCAATTTGAGACCGGTTTTCGAAAAAACGAATTATCTGTGGAATTTTCGCCATAGCACCAGGATTGTCTCGATGTTTCTAAGTTTTATACTTTATCTTTAGCTGGGAACTGGGGTGTCCTTAAAGAAGTTTCCTGGTGAGGGGCGTGTGCCCCAATTTCAAAGGATCAACGAATCCGCAAAAACAGCCGAACCATCAACAATTCGAGACCGGTTTTCTCAAAAATGTTTGTTTTCGAGTACTTCCCATAGTGCCAGGATGGGCTCGAGGCTTCCAAATTTTATACTCTGTTTTTAGCTGGGAACTGTGTTGTCCTCAAAAAGTTCCCTGGCGAGGCGCAGTGTGAAAATTTCAAAATATAGACGATTTCATAAAAACAGCCAAACCATCCCCAATTTGAAGCCGATTTCCTAAATAAAGGATTCGTTTTTGAGTACTTGCCATAAAACAAGGATGGGTTCGAGTGCTCTGAATTTTATATTCTGCCTTTAGCTGGGAACTGGGTTCTCCTCAAAACGTTTCCTGGCGAGGTGCAGATACACAAATTTCAAATGAGAGGCGAATGCCTAGAAACAGTCGAGGTATCCCCACTTTGGCACCATTTTCTCAAAATTAATTCGCTTTGAAGTACTTGCCATAATTTCAAGATGTGCTTGAGGGCTCTAAATATTAAATTCTGTTCTTTGTTGAGAACTGGGTTGTCCTAAGAAAGTTCCCTGGTGAGGCACGGATGTCCAACTTTCAAAAATTGAACGAAAACGTAAAAACGGCCGAACCATTCCCGGTTGGAGACCGGTTTTCTCAAAAAGGATTTGTTTTTGAGTATTTTCAATGGTAGCAGGATTGGCTTGAGGGTTTCAAATTTTATATTCTGCCTTTAGTTGGGATTGTCCTTAAAATGTTCCCTGGCGACGCGTGGGGGCCCGAATTTCAGATGATGACCGAATGCCTAAAATCACCAAACAATGCCCACTTTGGCACCATTTTTCTCAAAAAGATTTTGCTTTGAACTACCTGTCAAAGTACCAGGGTAGACTCTAGGGCTCTAAAATTTATATTCTGCCTTTAGCAGCGAACTGGGTTGTCCCTAAAACGTTCCCTCACGAGGTGCGCGTGTCCAAATTAAAAAAAAAGAAAAGAAAATGAAGGATTGCGCAAAAACTGCCGTACCATCCCCAATTTGACGCCGGTTTTCTAAAAAAAAAAATATATTCGTTTTCAACTTCTTGCCATAGCACCATGGCGGGCTAGAGGGCTCTAAATTTTATATTCCGCCGTTTGCGGGGAACTGAGTTGTCTCTAAAGACTAGACTGGAGAGGGAATATGGTCGAATTTCAAATAATGAATGAATGCCTAAAAACAGCCGAACCGTTTTTCTTTTTTTTTTTTTTTTTAGAGAGGAATTGTTTTTGAGTATTACCCACAGCACCAGGATACCCTAAATGGCTCTACATTTTATATTCCACGTTTCGCTCAAAAATGAATTGTCCTCAAAAAGTTCGCTGACGAGGCGCGCGTACTCAAATTTCAATTGGGGAACGAATTCTTAAAAGCAGCCGAGCCATCAGCACTTTGACACCGTCTAAAAAAAGTATATTCGTTTTTGAACATTGTCCATCGTACCAGGATGGTCTTGAGGGCCCTAAATATTGTATTCTGTCTTTAGTTTGAAATTGGGTTGTCACGAAATGTTTCGTGGCGAGGTGCGGGTGCCCAAATTTCGAAAGGTTAACGAATGTCTAAAAAGAGCCGAACCATCCCCATTTTGGGACCCTACTTTGGGACCAAAAGATTCATTTCAGAATAGTTGCCATAGTAGCAGGATGGGCTTGCGTGCTTTGCATTTGATGTTCCGACTTTAATTGGGGACTGACGTGTCCAAAAATATCGTTCCAGGCGAGGCCCGATTGCCCAAACTTCAAAAAGTTAATGAATCCGTAAAAGCGGCCGATATATCCCCGTTTTTAACGATGCTTCTTTGTATGCGAGATTTTTTTGTGATTTGGCACGATGGATGCGGATGATAAAATTATCATCTGCGTTCTCGCATCGCCAGCCTTGTGCCTTTGCACGAGCGGTAACTTTAGCGCAATTATGAAAAAAAAGAAAAAATGTTTACAACTACCTGTAACGCGAAATTATTTCGCAGCTCTTGGTAGTGTTAGACACGTGATTATACTGCACAACGCAGCCTAAAGGCCTTAAAGCAAGCGACGCGAAAAGCATAAAATATGCTCCATGTACGCATGACGTCAATGTAATAAATTATATTCAGTATTGCAGTATATTAGGTCTTGGTGTAAAGGCCGCATAAGTGATAGTTTCTATATTTCCTTTCAGCTGAAGTTCAGACGTAGCCGACGCTACGAGCTAATGGTGCCAATCAAGCAGCCTAAAGAAATGCACGTCAATTGGGCCTTTTTTTTACGGGTTTCTTAGCGATGATAGAAGAAGTCCAGAAATATGACGACCGCAACGATCGTGCTCTTTGACGTTGTCTGATTGGTCCCATCAACTCGAGGCGTCCGCTGCGTCTGGACTTCAAGTTGAAACGAAGTCTAGGCGATATTGCCGCGTTCGTGGCGGGGAGACGTGTATAGAGGGTGTACCACGAAAGGGGCTGGACAAATTCGATATTGCGAAAACTACGCGTCGCAACAAGAAAAGGCTTCTGTCGTTTTGGTCCTGGACCAGAAGCCTATTCAGGAAATTTATTGAAGTGCGGGACAATTAGATTGTGAAATAATTTTTGCGCAATTAACTTTTTTTTAATATTGGGCTTAAGCGCATGGTTTCAGTTAGAAAATTGCTCTGCATCATCAAAAAACCCTAAGTCAAGAAATCGCAGAACGATAGAAGGCACGCGAAACATTTTACGGCTTTTTGAAAAACCGCACAAATTCGACGGGTTTTCAAGTTTCGGTTTGCTATCGGAACGCATCTCGGCCATGGAGGCACCGCGCCCTGTGGGGAGATAGTGCAACCAGCCTCTGCTGCGCTGTCGTCGCGCGACGCAGTAGAGGCTAATTGTACTATCTCTCCTCGGGGCGCGGTGCCGCCGGGACGCGTATAAACAAACCATATCCCGTACGGCACCTGACCACGCCCCCTTTTCATGGGACATGACGTCACTTCCGCCAAGTCAATTTGGTATGTCACGTGACATGACGTCACTTCCGCTTCAAAACGAAACCAGTTGTTTTATTGTAAAAGCTTGGTCTGCTGGGCAAGTTGGTACTGGACATTCCTATTAAAAATAGCGCGAAAAAGACGGGACAAAAAGACGAAGAAGCATAGCGCTTGTCCTGTGTGCTTTTTCGTCTTTTTGTCCCGACTTCTTTAGCTAATTTTAATATGATTTGTTTTATTGGTTTGCGAAATGTCACGTGGCATGACGTCACTCGAGCCGCCGTGGTAAGGCAAACATGGCGCCCGTCGCCTGAAATACGAAGCCTACGCGGTCGATGCAGTCGCGGCTGAGACGCTGTGAACGCGGTGCCGCGAGGGATTGAATACTTGTTGACGCCACTATGTGACGCCCGCAGCACGCGACATCTCGCATCGTGCTTCTGTAGGAGTGCTTAAAAGGCGCAAGTACTTTTCTTAGCGTTCCCAACTCATCGTTTGATAATAGCGGAGCTACCAACGCCTACCGCTGGTATCCGAAGTCGAGCCTTCTCTCGATGTCGCCTCTGGTGTAGACTTTATTCTTGCTCAGCAGGTTCGTCGCCGACGGGGTGGATGTGAACCATGGCATGCCTGAACGCTTGCCCTCTTCGATTCGAAAATGTGTTCTGTCGTCACGAACGCTTACGCTGGCCCACAAGCTGAATTTGAAGTATTAATAGCATTTTTATTTCGCCTGTACGTTGTCATCGCATCACCATTACTCGCGGCGACGCACATATTCGTGCTTGCCTTTTAGCGGTGCCGCGGCTCTCTCGTCCCAAAATAAATGCGACTATGTCTCCATCTTGCCGACGCTCGAAACGCAAATTTAAGAAGTGGTGAAGGGAATAGCTTAGTACCGTCAGAAACACTCGTGCCATTGGAGAACCTTTCATGGTGGAGGTACGCATATGACGATACGCATTCCCAGTGGAACTATGAAGAGAAAAAACCAGAGTGCATACTTTGAACTCGGGAAGTTTTTATTTGACTGCATTAAATATATCGTTGCAGTGCAATGCTGGTTTCAAATAATGCTATTTCCTCCGTCCCTTTGAAGCAACCGCGGCCTTTATATGACGTGCATACACGCAAAAATCAACAGTGTGAACACGTGGGAACGATCTGGCTATGAGCTGTAAAGCAAAATGGCAAGTTCTCACTGAAAAGCAACAGCTTACATAAACATTAAAAGAAGTTGACGAATGGAAATAATAGTTTCTCTGGAGAGCTATGGTAAAGCAAACGGGCATGTCGCCTCAAACGTATAAGGCACATCAGAGTTGTCGTAACTTTGGAAGCTGCTATAGATAATTTGTGTAAAAGCGGGTTCACACTCTTGCAGCAGCTTATGCCAGAGTGGCCGACCAGAGTGGCCGACCAGTCAGTCACAAGAGACTTAAAACCGGTTTCAAGTCATTCCAGTCATAAGGTTGCAGGTGTGTGAAACAGCCTCAACTTGCGACGCCCTTCCGCTGTAAACACCATCTTAAACAATGAATAAACCTCTTCTGTTTTTACTTAATTTGCACCATGTCGGAAATGCGTTTCACACTTGTGCAAGAGCCCGAGACTAACGCGGCTGCAAAACAAGCAGAGATTTAAATACTCGTATCCGAAATCGCACCCAACAATCCTGGACACGGAGCAGACGTTCGATTGTATTTGTTCGAATGAACAGATACAATCTTCAAGCAGTTGAGAACTACCGTCCAATTGCCTTGACTTCTTTGTGTAAATTAATAGAGCATATCAACTGCAGTCACATCAATGAACTGCTGGACAACTGTAATTCTCTAACAGAGTTTCATTATGGCTTTTGCAAAGGCTTATCAACTACGACCCAAGTCGTTACTACCATCCATGAGTTTCCGCAAATCCTCGACAGAGGAAGTCAAATTCATGTGTTGTTCTTGGACTTCAGCAAAGCTTTCGATAAGGTGCCTCATGAACAACTGCTTTTTAAACTTGAAGAGCTTGGTCTTCCACATGGTTTGGTTAACTGGATTGCTGCATACTTCTCACATCGCACACAGTCTGTTTCCGTCGGAGGTTGCATCTCTCCAGTTCTGCCTGTAACGTTAGGGGTCCCCCAAGGGAGCGTTTTAGGTCCTCTTTTGTTCTTGGTGTACATAAACGATATTATATCAATCATTGACGTAGGTGCCCATATACGTCTTTTTGCCGACGATTGCATCATTTTTAAAGAAATAAATTCGAGTTCGGATTAGCTATTATTTGACCGTAGTTTGCATTCCGCTGTATCATGGTGCGATACCTGAACAATGAAGCTTAACTCTGCTAAATCAACTCTTTAACGTATTACAAAATGAAGTAACCCTTAGACCACATTAATAATATCGCGATCACTGTGGAGCGGTCACTGTGGAGCGAGAATGTAAATATCTTGGTTTAATTATATCGGACACACTTTCATGGTCTCCTCATATTGCCGCGCGCGCAGCTGGCCAAGCAGGCAGCGCGCGCGTGGCCTAACGGTTATCGCGCTTGCTTCCCAGGCTGAAAGCCAGGGTTCGATTCCCGGCCGCGGAGACGCATTTTTGTTGACACTGTAATGTAAGGTTCTGGTGAATTCGAGAACCGTCTTGCTGATTCGAGGTTAGAATGTTCCACGCGCCGAACCTTCTACGCCGAACGATCCAGAAACCCACGAGGGTACATAAGGGATTCCGCAAGGCGAGCGGAGTCAGTCTCGCCCCAGCGCTCGATTCTGCTGACACGCCGACTTCGACGCCCGCGACGCTCTGCTTTCTTCTGTTTCCTTCTTTATTTTTGTCACAAGTTCGCTACATTAAACGTTTATTTATTTCTGTTTATTTCTTGTTTATAGGTCACGACTCACCACCCGTGACATTCTGGTGGAGGTGCTGGGTAGTAGAAGTCCGTATTCCGGGTTTAGCCCTTGGGTGCGGCGACTTGATCGAGTCTCGATCTGGTCTTCGTTGGGTCCTCGGGAGCTTGGATTCGGACTTGTACTGCGGGAACTCGGAGGGCTGCGCTGCACGGACATGCGGTACCCCGCACCTCCGGAAGTTCGTCCTCGTGACGAACTTCTGGAATGAAACGCAACACCTCACAAAAGGTGCAGCCGTTGGCCACGTCGAGGATCTCCGAAACTCCGCCGAAATCGCCGCCATTACTGATGAATCCTCGCCACCTCAGCAAGACGGTACGTCGCCAGCGCAACTCGACATCGACCCTAAGTTTCCGGACCCGAAACGACGGCAGCTGATTAGCCTCCTCGCCGAATACCGTGACTGCTTTGCGACGTCGTCGAAGGTACGCCAAACAGCCGTTGCGAAGCACCGCATCACTACCGAGGACGACGCGCGCCTTGTCCATCGATCACCGTACAGAGTCTCCGTTAAAGAAAGGGAGGTGATCCAGGAGCAAGTTCAAGATATGCTGAACGACGGCATAATCCAGCCATCAAGCAGTCCGTGGGCCTCTCCAGTCGTACTGGTTAAGAAGAAGGACGGAACGCTTCGGTTCTGCGTGGACTACCGGCAGCTGAACGCGGTGACGAAGAAAGACGTCTACCCACTCCCCCGGATCGACGACACGTTAGACCGGCTGCGCCACTCTCGATACTTCTCATCGATGGACCTGAAGAGCGGCTACTGGCAGATCGAAGTCGACGAACGGGACCGAGAGAAGACAGCTTTCGTCACGCCGGATGGGCTATACGAGTTCAAGGTAATGCCCTTCGGACTATGTACGGCGCCAGCAACTTTCCAGCGTGTTATGGACACCGTACTGGCAGGACTGAAGTGGCAGAGCTGTCTGGTCGACCTCGATGACGTCGTGGTGTTTTCCAGCGACTTCGACGAGCACTTGCGACGACTCCGAGCTGTTCTTCACGCCATACGGACCGCTGGACTCACCCTCAAGCCGTCAAAGTGTCGGTTCGCCTATGACGAACTGAAGTTTCTAGGTCACGTGGTTAGCAACAAAGGCGTGCGCCCAGACCCTGAGAAGACTCGCGCCGTCGCGTCATTTCCAGTGCCGACAGACAAAAAGGCCGTGCGAAGATTCCTTGGACTTTGCGCCTACTATCGTCGCTTCGTTTGGGATTTCGCACGGATTTCCGCACCGCTCACAAACCTTACGAAGGACGCCGAGAGGTTCGAATGGGCCGAGAAACAGCAGCAGGCATACGGCGAGCTGAAGCGACGACTCCAGAAGCCTCCGGTTCTTGGACATTTCGATCAGGATGCGGACACCGAGATTCACACTGACGCGAGTAACACAGGACTTGGCGCGGTACTAGTTCGAGTACAAGAAGACACCGAACGAGTCATCGCCTACGCAAGTCGGACACTGTCCAAGGCAGAGAGAAATTACTCCACGACTGAGAAAGAATGCCTTACGGTCGTCTGGGCAATCACGAAGTTTCGTCCGTACTTGTACGGTAGCCCGTTCCGCGTAGTCACGGACCACCACTCGCTCTGCTGGCTTGCGAACCTCAAGGACCCGTCAGGACGCCTCGCTCGATGGAGCCTCCGGCTACAAGAGTTCAACATGACTGTGGTTTACAAGTCAGGACACAAGCACAGCGACGCTGACTGCCTGTCCAGGGCCCCTGTCGAAACACCTTGCGGCAGCAGCGACGACGATGATGACGAGTGCTTTCTAGGGGCAGTGAACACCGATGACATGGCACGACGTCAACGAGACGATCCGGAGCTGCGAGCCTTAATCGAGCACCTGGAAGGGCGCGGCGGTACCGTTCCCCGTGTTTTCTCACGAGCCGTGCCGACCTTCACCATTCGACAAGGTGTACTCTACAAAGAGAACTTCGGGGACAACAACTTGCTGTGGCTGCTGGTAATCCCGACCGACCTTCGAGGGGAGATCTTTCAAGCATGTCACGACGACCCGACGTCCGGCCACCTTGGATACAGCCGGACACTGGCCCGTATTCGTGAAAAGTATTACTGGCCCAAGCTCCCCAAGACCGTCCACCTGTACACACGATCATGCCACGAGTGCCAGCGACGCAAGAAACCTCCAACGAGGCCGGCCGGACTCCTGCAGCCCATTTCTCCTCCAACTACACCCTTCCAGCAGATCGGAATGGATCTACTTGGTCCTTTTCCGCCTTCGACGTCGGGGAACCGCTGGATCATCGTCGCCACAGATTATCTCACGCGGTACGCCGAAACGAAAGCTCTTCCTTCAGGGACTGCTGTGGAAGTCGCCAAGTTTTTCATCGAGTCTATCGTCCTCCGGCACGGCGCTCCCGAAGTTCTGATTACAGATCGCGGATCATCGTTCATGGCACAAGTGACCCAAGAAATCCTCCGACTCAGTCATACCAGCCATCGTCGTACAACTGCGTACCACCCGCAGACCAACGGGCTGACGGAGCGACTCAACAAGACAATCGCCGATATGATCTCTATGTACGTCGACGTAGAGCACAAGATGTGGGACGAGGTGCTGCCCTACGTCATGTTCGCCTACAATACGGCGGTTCAAGAGACCACTGGATTCGCTCCTTTCCAACTGGTACATGGTCGGAAGGTAACGATCATGCTAGACGCCATGCTGCCCCATGAGCCATCTGACAAGGAGAGCGACGACGCCCAGGCGGTTGCTCAACGCGCCGAAGTTCGCCAGCTCGCCCGACTCCTGATTCAAGACCAGCAACGCATCGACGCCGGCCGCAACAACCTTCGTCGCAGGGACGTCCACTTCCAGCCCGGAGATAGGGTGTGGGTATGGACGCCTATCTGTCGCCGCGGCCTCAGTGAGAAATTGCTGAAACGATACTTTGGACCCTACAAAGTGCTTCGTCGACTCGGAGATCTGAACTACGAAGTGATGCCCGACGGAACACGGACTTCGTCACGCCGCCCTCCACGTCCGGAAGTCGTTCACGTCGTGCGACTGAAGCCATACTACGCTCGATAGGACTGTGGACCTTATGTGTTCCAAATGACTCTTTAGTTTTCCGTTATTTTTATTTGTTTTGTTTTCGGATTGCATCGGGACGATGCACTTTTTAAAGGGGGGAGTAATGCCGCGCGCGCAGCTGGCGAACCAGGCAGCGCGCGCGTGGCCTAACGGTTATCGCGCTTGCTTCCCACGCTGAAAGCCAGGGTTCGATTCCCGGCCGCGGAGACGCATTTTTGTTGACACTGTAATGTAAGGTTCTGGTGAATTCGAGAACCGTCTTGCTGATTCGAGGTTAGAATGTTCCACGCGCCGAACCTTCTACGCCGAACGATCCAGAAACCCACGAGGGTACATAAGGGATTCCGCAAGGCGAGCGGAGTCAGTCTCGCCCCAGCGCTCGATTCTGCTGACACGCCGACTTCGACTCCCGCGACGCTCTGCTTTCTTCTGTTTCCTTCTTTATTTTTGGCACAAGTTCGCCACATTAAACGTTTATTTATTTCTGTTTATTTCTTGTTTATTGGTCACGACTCACCACCCGTGACAATATAAAACATATCTGTACCTCGGCATCCAGGAAGTTCGGTTCCATTAGAAGAAAGTTGAAAGACGCTCCGATTCAGGTTAAGCTATATACTTATTATTCATTAGTCAGATCCAAGTTGGAGTATGCAAAAGTTGTTTGGGATCCATTCACTCAGAAAGATATCCGGAAGTTGGAGATCGTGCAACTTCGAGCGGTTCGGTTTATTTACAGGAAGTATAGAAAGCTGGATTGACCATCTCAATTTCTACAGGCTAACGCAATGCAGACCCTTCAGGCAAGGAGGAAACTTGCGTTGTTGAAATTCTTGTTTCATCTTCAACAAGGACGGACTCGCATGGACCCATTGCAATATATTTCTCCTTTAGCTACAAGACGTTCGCGACACAGACATCAGTTTTCACTAACACCCATTTTTGAGCGTACAAACATGTTTAAGTTGAGCTTTTTCCCTCGCGCTATTAGCGACTGGAACGGTTTACCTCTCGAATTATTTATCGACACCAACTTTGTACAAGGTCTCGAACGTTGTGGTAACTAGCATGTTTGCTTTGTACATCGCTGCACCTTCATCTTTTTTCGCTTGGACATTAGGATTGTATAAACCTTCATAATACATCTGGATAGGTCATTTTGTATTAGTGCATGATTGAATTACATGCTGCTTGATGCTTGCTGCTCGCCCCCCCCCCCCCCTGTCAGGCGTTCTTGGACACCGGCAGGGCGAAGGTTCAAACGGACCGTCTCGCGACGCCGCCGTGGGGTGGGGGAGGCGATAGTTCTCCCCATGGTCTGGGCACCCCCGAACTCTCTGTCGGGGAGGACCCCGGCGGAACGTGATTTGTCGCTTTTTCAAGGGCCGCGCCGGCCATCGGCAAAGAAAACAGACGCGGTCGGCTCTTCTCCAGGGGGGACACCAGAGACCGGAAACCATGGACAATTACGCCGAAGCGAGGACCCCCCCCCTTTTGCCGATGTGGGTTTGTGTTGTGTGTGCGTGTTTGACTCCGGCAAGTCGAGTGTTCTGAAACGAGGAATGCGACCTCTGCGGCAACACGACGCCTGGGATGCTGCGGCGCCTCGGGCTGGTGCGCCCTCGGTGCCGTGTGCAACTTGCAGCTGCGAACGGGATGACCAGGAGAGAGTGTGGTGGACGGACCTGCGGCGTGAGGGACGAATGGAGGGGACAGCACCGAGGGAAAGGAGGACAGCGAGAGTTCCGGAGGGTTGTTTTCGAACCGGGGAGAGGAGGAGAGACGGACTTGGGAGCCGGACTCGTTTTGCTTGTACGCATGATACTCAAGACTTCTGATTAAATTAACCTACTAAACACCACGTCGTCATGTCGCTAACAGAGATTAGGGTCAGGAGCTACGATCAGGCCATCTGTGATCGGAGCACCCGGCTGGAGGAACCTATCTCCCCCCCCCCCTCCCCCGTCTTTTAGAGCGCAGCTCTTAGGCGCCCGTTTCCGGCTTGAGCGGCGTCGGCGTCGCCGTCGGCGTAACAGCGCGGTGCATTATGGGTAAATTTTCCCGAAGGAACCCGAGGTCCTCCCGAAGGACCTCGGGTTCCTTCGGGAGGACCTCGGGAGGACCTCGGGTTCCTTCGGGAGGACCTCGGGCGCCTTCGGGAGGACTCGGGAGGACCTCGGATTTCTTCGGGAGGACCTCGGAAGGACCTCGGGTGCCTTAGGGAGGACCTCGGGAGGACCTCGGGTTCCTTCGGGAGGACCTCGGGAGGACCTCGGGCTCCTTCGGGAGGACCTCGGGAGGACCTCGGGTTCCTCCGGGAGGACCTGGGGGGGTCACGTGACCTGGGGGGTCACGTGACGATGACGTCATCAGATGACGTCATTAGTGATTATGACGATGACGATGCGGATGCCGATGACGTCATCAGTGACGTCATTGACGACGTCATCAGTAATGATGACGATGCGGATGCCGATGGCGTCATCGGCATCCGCATCGTCATTGTCATCATCACTTATGACGTTATCGTTACGTGACCCCCCCAGGTCACGTCTCCCCCCCCCCCCCCCCCGAGGTCACGTGACATCCCCCCCAAGGTCCTCCCGAAGGACCTCGGGCTCCTTCGGGAGGACCTCGGGTTTCTTTGGGAGGACCTCGGAAGGACCTCGGGTTTTTCGGGAGGACCTCGGGAGGACCTCGTGTGGACCTCGGGCTGCTTCGGGAGGACCTCGGAGGACCTCGGGTTCCTTCGAAAGGACCTGAGGGGGATCGCGTGACCTGGGGTCACGTGACGATGACGTCATCAGTGATGATGACGATGACGATGCGGATGCCGATAACGTCATCGGTGATGTCACTGATGACGTCATCGTCACGTGACCCCCCAGGTCACGTGATCTCCCAGGTCACCTGACCCCTCTAGGTCACGTGACCCCCCCCCCCTTCCGAGGTCAACTGACCCCCCCAGTACCCTTCCCTCCTCCTCCTCAAGAGCTGCGCTCTAATTCGGCGTTACAGGGAGTTGTATTTTAAATATATATATCCTGTATATTTTCCAGTTAGTTATTGTAAACCTTTTAATGTCGTGTGATTTGTGTTTTCTTGTGTGTGTGAATGCATATGTTGTAAACCACTCCTACTTCGGTCTTCAATGGCCTGTAGTATCCTCTAAATAAATATTTAAAAAATGTAATAATAAAATGAATGAGCAGCTGTGTTTTTCCTTTCATTAATCTAGACAGTTTGAATGGATGTAACCTCTGCTTTTGTATATGACATGTGGCAATGAGCATAAACAACAGGGGAGGCACCCATCATTCACAATAGAAGAATGAAAACCCGTTAGAGAGCAGCTGGACTTTAATTCTACTTACTGCCTGATGAGTTGATGAGTTCATGGACGACGACATGAAGCTTGCAGCCTTCTGCCGCGCATGTGAACCCTTCGTGTACGCCCCTCTTTCAATCTCTTATTTTTTCTCCGCCTTTGAAGAGACGTAGGGCTAAGGACATTGGTAACTGGTCACCGGTTCATGCTCAACAAATGCTGCCGGCGAGTCTGTGCCCGACTACATTGTTGTGTTGCGTCGTGTCGCTCAGCACTGCGAGTAGACATAATTTTCGTATAAGTTTTGCGACCGGTTAGTTTATGGGGTTTGCGAAAAAGCCATTCAGCGACACCTTCTCGCCACGCCAGATCTCACTTTTGATAGGGCTCAACAACTTGCGATTGCTGCGGAGTATTTCACAAAAAAGAAACCCCACACTTCAGGGCTCCAGAGACGGCAGTGGTTCACCACATTGACACACACGATCCACACTAGGCATGAAACGGTTCACCAATGCCAAGCCACAACCCTGGCGCAAGAAAAACATCTTCGAGTACAGCTAGAAAATGTTCCGCACGGCACAAGTAGCTAGAATTTTCAACATGCCATTTCTGTGGTGGAAACAAAGACATCATACATGCATGCCGTCAAAGTTGGCGAAATCCAAGCACCACGATCCAAAAGCGGGATCCAATCATCGTCTGGAATAAGACAGGTCAAAGGCAGAGCCTTAACTTCAATGAACAGGGGCAGAAATCGTCGAAGTTCAATTAAATGAAATTTCTATGTAAGTACATAGAAGCTGACACTACAACTGCTTGGTCCACAAATGTTCTAAGGAAAATGTGTCGTCTGGGAACAGCAGCATATACTTAAACTTTAACCGCTCTGCGGACGTATTCACAACGTAAGTTGGTGGTTCTGGGAAGCGTTAATTTTTCCCCGCGGTTTAAGAGAAAGGAGCACGAGCCACCGTTGCTGATTGTGAAAAGACGTGGAGCAAGCCTGCTTGAAAGGAACCGATTTTAAGCGTTCAATAAGCTACGTGGTGCGTGAGCAACAGACCTTTGCAGAAATACGTGGTTCCCTCAGCGTCTACTTTATGCACTGCGACGTTCAGATGTACGGCACGAGGAATTATTCTAGGAAGCGTAGACGAAGTTGACGTTCAGAACGCGGAGAAGGCACAAGGAAAGCAAAACAGGGGGTGCGATGATCTTTATTTATTTTTATTTTTTTGCCGCTCACTTAACTTTTTTTTTTTTTGCGTGTTCTGAGCTCCTAATGATAACAAAGAGTGAGTCGCACTACTACCTCGATATAGGAAGCGTTCGAGCCAGCACGAGTGTACATTCGAAGAGCCCCACAATTCCGCTCTTTGCAATGTCTCATGGGATTCCCCGGAAAGGTCTACTGCGCATTCAGAAAGAGAGAGAGAGGAGGGGGGGGCAGGGGAGAGAGTGCTCTAAGAAGACGACAAAGTGAAGCACTCTTTGTCTAGGCTTGAGGAAGGACTGTCTTGCTCTTGTAAACCGTCTAACACAACACAAAGCACTACCATTCAAGGTGTCCTTCAATTAGCCAAGCCACTCCTACAGACTCGAGGACTGCCAAAAGAACTTCCAAGGGTCTTCGAGTAAGGACTCGGCGGACCCACATACACTTTCGCACTAAATCCAAACTTCAAACGAAGTTTGAGGACCCCTGAGGATGGACGACTCCGCCCGCTCATCACGGATGAATTCTAAAGTTTTCCCCTGGTGGAAAGTAGAGTTAGTGATTGAAATGCCTTGAATTCTACTTCCAGGCTAAAAACATCACAAGCTCCGCAAAGAAGCACGCCGTCCTCCCGACGTTCTGCAATAAATTAATCTATGACACCGTACGAGCCCTGCTCGCACCCAAAAAGCTTTCGGAAGTTGAGTGTGAGGAGATCATCAAGCGCCTAAATGAACACCACGACCCCAAGTCAGCGAAACTGCTCATTAGGCTCAAATTCTGTCAATGGGACGAAGCCAACACCGACAAACTCCATCTCGAAGTATGTGGCCGCAGTGCGAAAAATCGCTGCCGACGGCAACTTCGGTACAGTGACGGCTACACCGACCATACTATCTCCGGAAAGAGCCACGACAGCCATGCATCTGTCAAATGCCAGTTCACCACGAGAGACTCGACAGGTCCCACAATCCCCAGCCAGAGAATCATCTGCTGTGCTACCGCTCGAGGTCATGCTGAGGGACCGATTCATTTGTGGCCTTAAGAATTCCCACCTTCAATGTTTACTAATAAAACGGAACATCACCTTAGACTGTACCTACACCCTCGCATTGGAGACAGAGTTTGCCGCCAGCCAGCAACTCCAGATGCGGAAACTAGGTAAAGTGCACAGTTCCACTGCAATTACAAGTAAGAAGCGAAATCATTAGAGAAACCCTGTATCCCTTGCACAGGTATGCGTTTACCCGATGAATGCAAGCTCGGCTAAAGCCACGTGCAAATTTTTTCACACGGGACACCTGGAAATTGGGCATTTCAAGCACAGAGTTCAACGAAAGTCACAGGAATGCTCGTGAAGTTATACCCATCAGTTGACACTTGAGCAAAGAAAGACGCATGAAGACCTCTGCAGTGAGCAGCGTCGCTCGAAGGGACCCATCGTAGATTATTGCCAAGCTCCTGGTTGATGGACGACTGTTGGAAATAGCTCAGAGACTCTCAACAAACGTCGCAGATTCCAGTTCGTTTATCTGTCCTTTCAACCCAAACTCATTAATAAAACGCATTTAACCCTAGTATGCGTAAGTGAATAAACCTCTTCCACATGTCTCTGATTTAAAATGTGTTGGAAGATGCAGTCGGGTCTTAAATGAATGCGACTTCAAAATAGGCGCATAGCACATGAAAGGTTATCAGACTCCCTCATCAGATAAGAAATCTTAGGGTACAAGCAACGTACACCAAAAGGGTATAACCGGAGAGGCAACCTGAGCCAAGTTGCGACACAAAAAGAGGGCTTTTCGCAGTGGCACACTAGGAAAAACTGTAACCGTGGGAGCACACACCCTTCTCACAGACGACTCGTTTTGTCTTTTTAGACCCACCAGAGTGAAGCTGTCGTCCAAGTCCTTGGCAAGGACTGCTTTAAGGGGAATGGTTGCCAACACCGATGCAGCTACACTAAAGTCGCTGACTACCACGGACAACCCCCTGGGCAAGACAAGGAATGCCAGAAGTGCCCGACACCAAATTTCACATCCGTGATTACAAAACGTAAGGCCGGTCTGCCTTTTGAGTTTGGCGACACTGGTTTATACCCGAGATGAGAAATTTTTGACAGCTGAAATATGACCCCAGCCGCTTCTTCCGCAATTATAGACTTTTAAAAGATTAGCATCATCGGAACTCGCGGCGAGTGATAGACACAAAAGACGCTTTGCCTCCGGGGTGACGGCGAGTGTAGCAGCGGAGGGGGACAGGTCTTGTTCACTTTCGCGAATACCCCAGAGTACGTCACACATCAGTTCCGTTGACCACCACAGCGGCTGCAGATCGGCAAATATTTAGTTTTCTTTGTAATTACGCACCGGAATAGCAGTTCTTCAGGGCAAGGTGACACGTTTTTGGTCACTTATAGGCTTCGATAAACAATAGAAAAAATGCAAACTGCCAATTCCTTCAACACTAAAATCGTCGCACTACCTCTTTAGCGTGCATCACGCAGTAGTGCTACATAACTGCACGCCAGTACGATGGTCATCCAGATTGAAGTGAGCAGGGATGGCGATTGAACCACAAATGCCTGGATTCGGCAGTCCAAACTTTCTGCTTCATGTGCTCCGAGCTGTGGCGCGCTAACGCACTCACCCGCCGATCCCCCTCAGCAGCGCCTTTAGAGGGTTGTGCGCCTCGGTCCAGTCCCATAAGCTCACCGCTCGACCAAAGTTGATGCTGTAACCCTACAGGAAAAGAAAGTGCTCGTGGTTGCAGACTGCCACTCATCTGTGAGCTCGATTGACGCTAACACAGCGGTGTTTCCAGGCCTGGGTCTGCAACCAAGTGAAACCCACCTGACATGGGTCCCCAGAAGGCTGCCAGCTGTTGAGGCCTTTAGTGCAGTTTCACATTAAGCACACTGTCCTGCACGTTCCTCTGCAGCGAATGGGGCCACTTCCTTGGCCTTTTTACAGTCTGGTCGCTTGGTGGCCGTGTGGCTGGTACCCTTTCCAGCCCCCCGTCAACCCTGGCTCATGTCGGGCAAGGCTCGTAGGCTGCACCCGGATATGGCGTCCCCGGACATGTTGAGCCTCGAGGCGGCAGTCGCCTCGAGGCTCAACATGAGGCCGGTTGCGTCGTTGCCATTGGGCACGCGGTCCAGCTCGTCCCCAAGACCCTGCAGGTGCTGCAAGCTCGACTCCAGGCGCCAGTACACTTGTTGTCATGCCTGCGTGGAAGGCGTTGAGGCACGCAAGTGAGCAAGGTACCTCCTGTCTGTACTCCGTCGCACTTTAAGTGGGAGAATAGCAGGAGCTACAAGGAAGGTTGAGCTGCGGGCTTTCAGCATGCCTGCAAAGCATGCGCGCTTGTGCTCGTAGCTCCAGCTTCTCTCTCTCGGAACTTGAAACAAACGATAGTTGTGGTGAAGGTTCAGACGTTGAGGCTACAAACAATTAATAAAACCTCCCTTGTTTCTTTTTCTTTTTTTTTTCAAGTTTACACATGCATGATTTACAAGCCAACCTTTCTGCGATTCTGACCAGATATTGTTGCCACATAGAAAACGAGTTCTGCCATTTGTAGACTAGTGAGCAACCACCAGGCTAGCTAAAATGTGACTGTAACTTGGCAGGTATGTGAAGCTCGAAGAGCCCGCTTTCACTGTTTTTGCATGGGTATATATGTCGAGACGCTCCAGGAATTCCCACTGTCAATCCTAATGTCCGGCACATAGATGCATACCCATATGCCGGACGTTAAGGTTGGTCGTGGCAATTCGTGGAGCATCTTGGCATTATACCCATGCTAAAACAGTGAAGGCGCTCCGCCTGAAGGAGGCCTTCGCACTCACCGCCCTCACGACCCTCACGCACTCATGGCCCTCACACCTCTCACGCACTCACTGCACTCACCGCCCTCACACCCCTCAAGCACCCACGCACTTATGCCACTCACACACTCACCGCCTTCACGCCCCTCACGCACTCATGGCCCTCACACCCCTCCCGCACTCACAGCTCTCACGCACTCATGGCCCTCACACCCCTCACGCACTCACCGCCCTCAGGGCCCTCACAGCCCTCTCAGCCCTCACGGCCCTCACTCACCTTCACACTTATCACCCACCATCACCTCACCTGTGAAGATGAGGGTGAGTGAGGGTGAGTGAGGGCCCCCATGAGTGAGGTTTGCCGAGGTATGCTTGGGAATGACCCCGGCTGCGGAGTCCGACTATCTGAAGGTCCATAAACGGGAGAAAAGACTGGGAGCGTTAAGGGCGAAAGGTGTCCTGGCGAAGAAGACGACCTGGACCTTCAACAGGTTCAAGGTGGTGCGGGGGCTATGGAAGATAGCCATCGTTTCGCGACTCAAGTACGTAAAAGGCGTACTCGTCCTCTCGTCGCAAAGAAGAGAATTGCTGGAGAGAAGACTAAGGGATGCGGGAAGAATGGCCTTGGCAGTTCCTAGAACGGCACCCAACGAGGGTGTACAGGGGGACCTTGTCTGGTCGACTGTCGAAGCCAGAGAAGCCAGCGCCAAGGCACTGTACAAGAGGAGAGTGCACCGACTCCCGGATGGGAATTGGGCCCACCGCACCCTGCGTACATGATATACCAGGAAAGAGGCACCAAATGGATGCACCGCCTCCGAAGGCTACGGGACCGCTATGGGTTCGTACCGATCTGGCTGGAGTCAGCGGGCGAGAACCGGGTGGGACCAGCGGCAATCAGAGAGGGTATCCGAGCAGTGGAGATGGAGAGACGGAGAGCGGGAGCGGCGGCGAAACCGTCCCTCGTGAGGTACTACGCAGAGAAGGAGGCCATGAGTGGGCATGGAGGCTCTGCAGCCATGAAGTTGCTCATGTTTTTCGTCCTCCCGCAGTTCCTGAGCGTGTCGACGCGTGGGTCCCCAACTAACTGGAGTCACGATGACGGCGTGGTTTTCTTCCGGCAGCCGGACGACAATCTTCAATCTGCCAATCACTGGTCGACAGCACCGTCCTGTCCTGGTATCAAGTTCATCGAGAACCTCGTTCACACCACGTCGTCAGCAGGGACATCGACAGCGGCAGCTATAAAGGAGCTCCCCTTGCGACAGCGCGCCAGTGGGCATGGAGGCTCTGCAGCCATGAAGTTGCTCATGTTTTTCGTCCTCCCGCAGGTTAGTAAACAAAAACCTTGCCATTGTTTTAAATCAGACAATGTTTGCCTTGTTATGCTTCCATGCCCCGAAGCTTGTATTGAGTCGTTTAGAGTTCTACTGCTGTTGTTGTCTGGTGATGTTGAGCGGAACCCAGGTCCCATGTCAAAACCCCAAGAAGAACAATTACTTAGCTTACAAGGAACAGTCGATAAACTTAAAAACAGTCATGCCATACTTCAACAAGAAGTAAACCTTCTAAAAGAAAAACAAAATCAAAGTGAACAGACAATTTCAACACTTGAAGAGCGACTTAACAAACTCGCGAGTGAACTCGACGCACTAAAGCAGAAGGATACTAGTAGCGCCGCGACTACTGAACCCCAGCTTACTGCAACCTTAAACGAACTATCTCAGCTAAAAACACGTTCCGATGATGCAGAGGGCAGATCCCGTCGCCATTGAGTAATATACACAAGGTAAAGAGCGGACACTACCATAGGCCCCAGCGGCCCAGATAGACCTGTGACAGGTAGCGCTCCTAGCGGGCGGTATTAAGCATAATCTGATTCCGTTTCCGGTCAAGTTAGTTTCGGTTTCGGTTTGGGTGTTTCTGCTGCAGTTTCTCCGGTACTCTTCTCTCTCTCTTTCCTCCCCGCCTCGCACGGCTCTCGGGACTCGCGAAGCCGCTGCTTTTTTTTTTTTTTTTTTTTTTTTTAGTATAGCACTTTAGTTTTATTTTTTACCATAAAGTCCGTGCAAAATGTGTCAAACCATAGTTCAACTTACTTCACAAAGCAGAAGTATATATATTTCTTGTTCTTTTTCTATTGTAAAGCATTGAAGTTACACAATCGCCGCATTGACTCCTGACTGGTGGAGCACTTTGGGGTCAACAACAGTAAGTGGTTCAAACACATTTTATTGGACCACATTCATGTATACATGATTTACTTCAGAAGCTCTGTATGTTTTATACGAAAGAGATCGATACTCACAAATATAAAGGAATATGAAGGACTTCGGCATATCGTACACTTCGTAATAGATTCTTAGCGGAACCAAGTTAACAAAACCTTTCCACGGAGAACATGCTGTATGATACATTCACTTTGACGCCGACTCGGGTACGGGAAGTAAGTGCAAAAATAAATAAGACATCGCTATCATTACCAGTCATAAGAGTATAATAACAGTGCGAAGCACACGCCGGAAAGTACAAATTCCCGATTTCCGGCAAATATAAAAAAATAAACACCGATTTGCATAGCCTCAAACTCACTGCGGGCGAGCCATTACCAAACAATGAGAACTCTATTCGAAATCTGACAAGATTCAACGTCCCTAAACATTCCCGGAAATTGTTCAGAAAAGAAATATGGCTTCAGAAAAAAGCGGCTAAAAAACTATGGACAGAGGATACAAAATTGGATCATTTACTTTCAAATATTTATAGCCTCTATACACAATTTTCTATCGAAATTTTGTAGAAAGTGGACAAATATTTTTGTTAGGGAGCCGTGATATACATTCGCTGGAAAAAGGGGAAACAAATATTTGGAGAGCAAGCTGCACCGCCCACTTAATAAGCACTTTTTGTTTTTGGTTTGGCAACCGCCTCTGTTAATACACTACTAACAGTTAAACCTGTCTCGTTGCTTACTAGCCACTGAAGAGTGCAACCGAACTTCGTCCAAATTCCGGTTAAGAAATCAAACATGTCAACACAAGCGTATTCTGCAAAACAATTTTAAAAACCCTTTGTGGTACTCCTCTGGGCAAAGGCTAAAACCACCCAGACCTCAAAGTGTGCAATACAAGGCGGCACACACTCATCGAACATGTGTCACACTCTCTATTATAGGAAGAAAGTGATTTTCTAGTTGCTAAATGAAATGAAAGGCAGCCTGTGATGGTACTACTAAGTTCCCGAAGAATTTTCCAGGCACGTGGTATGCTTTAGGAACAAGACAGTACTGGTGAGGCCTGGTCAAGTTATTAGACTCATCCGATAGCAGCTGAGAACAGCCACAGCTGTAAGTTGTCTGTTCAAGCAAAAGCTTGATCAAATAGCCCCAAACGTAATAAAAAAGTGGACGAGTCATCAATTATGTTAGACCTGGTGTCTGATGCCAACTCAGAAATATCCTCTAGTAGCGGGAAGTTATCAATTGAAAGACATTCCACAGTGTCTGAAATTAAACTTTCATGGTGCGAAGATATTTGCAACTCCTTTAGGAGGTCAGCCTTGTCATCCTCTACGTTTTCATTGCCCGACAGTTTGAACAGTTTCTTTATCGAGAGGTGTTTTAGTCCTGAGGTGAACTGATGCACATTCGGGTTTGTGTTGCAGCCCAGCAATTGTAGTATATACCTCCAAAAACGTTCTCAAGTGTGTCTTGCTGCGGGCGTCGTGTAAGTAAGAACTTAAAGTTATGGCTGCTTGAAAGCTCATCAAAGAGCATGAAGACACTTTTTATAGTAACTTGCCACCCAATGATGGCTTATGGCTGCCTCCTACTTTGGAACTGCCATGTTGAAATCCATCCGAGTTACTGGTGGAGAAAATCAAGTATTTCAGATTCTCCCTTCAGAATGGCATGACGCAACTTCTGCCCCGTCTTCTTGATTTTTTAGCTATTTAGACAATCAAGAAGTATGCACATCCTATCACAAAAATAGGCTGTAGCCATGGCTGCCTCAGGAAGTTCCATGGCATAAACAAGGGATATGATTGCAAGAAAGAGTGAGGCACTCAGCACCTGTGGGGCACAGTTTTCTTCCATGTTACAGAAAGGTTCTTGAAAAAATGTGTCTCTCAGTAAGTTTCGGAGCCAATTGCAAGCTCATCTCATGGATAGAACAATAAAGTTCAACAACAGAAGACCACTCAATGACCTCATTTCCAATGCAGTGTTTGTGAGCTCGAAGACTGCTCTTGGTTGTTTTGGGAAGGTGCGGAACATCAAAGACAAAGTAAACGTGTTCGTTGTCAACTTCAAAAAATGGCTTATCAACACGCACATCAAGCTTACGTTTGAAGCCCCCTAACCACAGACTTTACTGTGAAGCCAACAGTCTTAAGCTCCCGAATGAGGGAAATGAGGAGACTGCGTTAAACAGAAGACGTTGTTGGAGTGTCCACAACAGTGTATGCAAGGGGCTAAACGCACCTCCTGGAAATTTCAGGCAGCATAACCACCAAGGCTCTATCTGCAATGTTAGAGGTTCGTTCAACGCAGTCATCTGTAAACCCATGGACAATGTCGTGTGCAGGGTCGTAAGTTAAATTCTTTTTTTTAAGCAATCTCATCAAAAATCAACATGCATACACGTTCAAGTGCAGCCAGACAGCCCGGCAGAAACAACAGCGCGAGAAGCTCGAACCGATCGGCTCCATGAATTCACGCCGAGCATGCGAGCACGCGGACGGTCATGCGTCACCTTGATTGATGCAAAGTCGACCGAACATGATGCAGCGGAAAGCACAGACGGACGGCACGCACTGCACGGCCGAACGACACAGGGACGAGCAGAGGCCACGCAGAATGATGCAGAGGCGACGGCGTGCAGGCAGGCAGGCCATGGCAGAGGCCATTCATCACGTGGTTTTTGTGACGTATTTGATTTAAACTATTTAGTCGTATTAAGTACTTTAAATAATTTTAAAGCATTGCCATTTAAAAAATAAATACTTTTGACAGAAAGCGTTTTAATTAATTTTAACCAAATTGAGAAAAGCGCCACGTAGTGGAGGGTATTAAACGCACTATCTGGGCCGCGAATCGGCTCCTGTGTCCTCTCTTTACGTTTACTATATTACTCTATGCCGTCGCTGTAATCTTTTATTTTTTGGCATCACCGACGCAGGCAAGGAAACGTGGGCTCAGTCAGAGTGCTTCGTCACTAGCTTGTACTCCGAAAAACTAAACGTGCAAGTTGAATCATCTAGGATTGAAGGGGCGCATCGCCTAGGAGCATTCGATCCTCAGAAATGTCGCCCAATAATAGTAAAGTTGTCTTCGTTTAAAGATAAAGATAGCGTTCTTTCATCAGCCCACAAGCTTAAAGGAACTCGCGTAGCCATCAGCGAAGACTTCCCAATTTCTGTCCGGCTCGCACGCCGTCACCTTCTTAATTTTGCAAGGCCAAAGGCCACCCCCTACAGACTGCTTCATGATAAACTTTTTTATAAATGATAAGTGCTACGTATTCGATGCCGCTCTTGGCGCCTGTTAAAGAAAAAGACACATAGCCACGCCAGCGCTTCTTCTCGTCGTCCTCTAGGATTCGACCGGCAAAGCACCATGTTATCACTAACAAATCTTCAAGTCATTCTATCCTATTTACTAACATTAGGAGCCTAATACCAAAGAGAGACGAATTAATTTCAGTAATTGAAGCGTGTAATGCCGCTTTTGTTGTACTTACAGAGACGTGGCTAAGCCCTGATATATCTGACGTTGAGCTATTTCCCTCGCACCTAAACTTTCGAGTATATAGGTCTGATAGAAAAACTAGAAAAGGAGGGGGCGTACTTTTGGCCATAAAAGACCATATACCATCTCGGCTAATACCGTTCACTCCCTTGTACAACCTAGAAGTTGTTTGGGTGTATCTTTGCACAACGCCTTCCGTAATAATGGGTGTGTGTTACAGGCCGCCGAATAATAAGAGAGATTTTGTTATTGAGCTGTATAAATGCCTTTTTGAACTTGCATGTAAATATCCTAACGCTTTAGTTACCCTTTTTGGTGATTTCAATTACCCAAATATTGACTGGTCTACTATTTGTTCTAGCTGTGCATTTTCTCAAGAGTTTATTGACCTTTGTTTAGATTTTAGCCTATCTAATGTTATCACTCAACCCACTAGAATTACCAATCGCTGCAGCAACGTACTCGACCTATGTTTAAGCAATGACCTTTTACTCTTCGGCAACGTCACATACTTACCCAGCATTAGCGACCATCTCGTCATTGAGCTAACATTCTCCATCACTACTCCTAAGAAATCACATTCTTGCAAATTCATTCACGATTACGCGAGAGCCGACTACGCATCTATCAACACCAACCTCGAAGAAGTTTATCACATATTCTCAGTTAACTTCGCAGAAAGGACGGTCAATGAAAACTGGATTCTTTCCAAAGATAGACTAACATCCCTAATCAAACGTTTCGTTCCACTCACTCGAATTATATGCGATAACACTAACCCCTGGTACGATAAAACAGTTCATTGTCACTCCAACAGGAAAAAAAGAGCTCATACGAGGGCAAAGGCTCATAACACTAACGCATCTTGGAACGCCTATCACGAATGCGCTAGGGCCTACAAATCCGCGATTCATGATGCCAAATCCAAATTTTATACTCATGACCTCCCCAACATTTTAACCATTAAACCTAAAACGTTTTGGAAAGTAATTAACCCAGCACTCTCTCTTCCATTACAATTCGATGACGAGTACGGCCTTCCACTTTCTGGCGAACATAGTGCTCTTGAAACTAACAACTTTTTTAGCTCGATCTTTACCAACGAAGACTTGTCAAGTATTCCCAACTTGTGCCAACCCCTTCATCCTCCTATGAATCCTATCATGATCGACCACTCTGGTGTACTAAAGGCCATTGATCAGCTGAAGGCGTCTTCTAGCTCTGGCGACGACCAAATAAACTCGAAAATATTAATAAATACTAAACACGTCTCTTCAATTTTCCTCTGCGACATTTTCTCGCAGTCTCTTCAACTTTCTGAAATTCCATGCGATTGGAAAATCGCTAACGTCATCCCCGTTTACAAAGCAGGTGATCGCCAACTAATCAACAACTATCGCCCCATCTCGCTCACCAGTGTGTCGTCTAAACTCTTAGAGCATATACTGTATTTTAACATAATAAACTTTCTAGACTCCCACAGCCTTCTTTTCGAGCATCAGCACGGCTTTCGCAAGTCATACTCATGCGAAACGCAACTAACAGCTTTTCTTACTGACGTTTACTCAAACTTTGATTCTAATAAGCAAACTGACACCATATTTATTGATTTCTCCAAGGCATTTGACAGGGTCCCTCATCAACGTCTCTTACTGAAACTTAGAAATATTAATATCCATCCCTCAGTCGTCAAATGGATCTCTGAATTCCTCACAAATCGCACCCAGTACTCATCTATTAACAACACCATATCTACCACCTGCACTGTAACCTCCGGCGTCCCTTATGGAACAGTTCTTGGCCCCCTTCTATTTTTAATATACATTAATGATCTCTACCTCAACATCTCCTCTTCAATACGTCTGTTCGCCGACGACTGTGTAATTTATAAACCTATTAATTCAAACCACGATAATCAAATTTTGCAGAATGACCTCGCACTTATAACTCAGTGGTGCCACAAATGGCAAATGACTTTAAACTTTAATAAATGTAAATCTCTATCATTCACCCGCAGTTCACATGTTTCATCCTTTTCTTATAACCTTTCCACTATCCCAGTAGCTACCTGTTCGTCATATAAATACCTAGGCGTTCCCCTGACCTCTGATCTGTCATGGACTACTCACATAAATGTTGTCACTGCCGATGCTAACCGTACTCTCGGATTTATTCGCCGTAACCTCAGACTAGCTACACCTTCAGTAAAACTTCTAGCTTATACGACCTTGGTCAGATCTAAACTTGAATATGCTTATCCATATGGTCACCATGGAAATTATATCTAACTAACAACCTTGAATCCGTTCAAAACAGAGGTCTTCGTTTTATTTACTCTGACTACTCCCCATACACTAGCATATCAGGATTACGCAAATCAGGTAACCTTGACTTACTTTCTTTACGTCGAAGGGTGTCCCGTCTCACTCCTCTTCACAAATACCTTTACCACAACAACCATCTAAAAGATTCTCTACTATCACCTCCCTACCGCATTTTTCCTCGTTTTGACCACTCATGTAAACTGCGCTCAATTACTTCGTCATCTGTCTCTTATAAAAAGTCGACTTTACCATCTGCTATTGACGATTGGAACTCATTAACTGACTGTAGAGTCCCCGGGTGTGGGGACGTGTGTGAAGAACGACCAGTCCAGTCGGAGCTCTCAGGAAGACTCCTTTATGTCACGAGACATTCCCATTATATCCCAGAATGATGATAACATGACAGATAGGACAACACAGAGAAGAAAATGAAGTGATAACGAAACATGATGAACTCAACATTTCTCCCCCCCCCCCCCTTAAATGACAAGAAAACTAAAAGTGAATATATTACAGTCGAGAAAAAGAGAAGGATAGAAATAAGACATAGCGTAGAAGGCACATAACCAACACACCATCACTTACATATATGTCAATACAGTTTCAACACAGTTTTAACACGCATGCGAACAATACAGTTATTACATCAAAACACATTCACATCATTCAGACTTAGGTGTTCCTGGCCAGGAACTATAAAGATAATCAGGCTAACTCACACGCATCGATTTCCATAGACTCCTACGTACATTTCGTTAATCAAACAAAATCGCCAAAGTACAACGGTGGTCGACGGTTTCGACGTGGCCTTTGCAGTCCTGGCAGGCGGGGCGTTTCCATTGCACTATCTGGCGAATGCGCTGCCTCTCCAGAGGGGAAAGGCTCACCGACCGGCAACTGTCCCCTTTGTCCCGAGCCACATCCCGACGGCGTTGCACAGGGCGCCATCCTGAGTTCACGTGGCTGTCTTGGGGTCTCGAAGGGTGGCGGTGTATAAGGTCGACGCTGTTGTCTTTGCCACCGTATCGGACTAGTCAAGGAAGGCTGTATGTGTGGTCGGTGCTGTTGTCGGTGCCACTGCGTGGGAGTAGCAGCGGTTGGCTGCCAGTCATGGTGGCACCATCTTGCACCTCCGGTAGGGGTTAAACCTTGAGGAACTCTTTTGGCTTCACTTGAAGTGGGCTGTACAAGTGTATCGGTCCTCGTTGCTGGCCTGCTCTGGTTGTGCATGCTCGTCTCGGGCTCTGGGACGACCGACAACTTTGAAGCGTTCCACGCCCTGCCATCCTCAAGTTGGTACGTCCATCTCCCGACCTGCTTGATTATTCGCATTGGAGGAGTGAACGCTGGGCGTCCCTTGCGTATATGGCCCGGCTTCTTTACCCTAACGAGATCACCCACTCTAAAACGCGGTGTCTTGGCCGCCCGTCTTCCGTCAGTGTAGAACCCGCTCTTCTCTTGTCGTTGCCGTACGCGGTCGCGCATTCGCTGCATTTCCTCAACAGGGTTCTTAAGGAACTCCGTGTACGAGAGTCCAAGGATGTGTAGCCTGTTGCGCGGCTTGCGACCGTGGAGGACAAGAGCGGGAGAAAGTCCCGTAGTCGCGTGCGGTGTACACCGGTAAATGAAAATGTAGTCAAGAACTGCGGCTTGTAGCGATCGGTTCTCGAGTGAAGCACACTGTACGTAGGACTTGAATGTGCGATTAAATCTTTCAACTTGCCCATTGGCTTGCGGATGGTAGTTCGAGACCAGCTGGTGCTTTATACCACGATGAGCCAGGAACCTCTTAAACTCCTCGGACGTAAACTGGGGCCCGTTGTCACATACGACACTCTCTGGATACCCCTCGCGCGTGAAGACCATATGTAGAAAATTTGTCACCGCCTTAGTGGTGACGTTAGGGCAGAAGTGTACTTCCGGCCACTTGGAGAAGTAATCGACCAACGTGATTACATAGCGGAGAGCCGGTGGTGCTCTCTCGAAGGGACCGACAATGTCAATTCCGACCTTCGACCACGGCCGCTCTGGCAGTGGGACTGGTTGCAAGGGTGTTGGCGATGTCTTCGCGCTTTTGTCAGCGGTTCTGCAAACACCACATGCTTGTACTGCCGCTTTTACGTCCGCGTTCATGCGTGGCCACCAGTAGAGATCACAAAGGCGAGCCTGTGTCCTGACGATGCCTGGGTGACCCTCGTGCGCTCGCGCGATGAGTGATTTTCTCATGCTCGCAGGAACGACGAACTGATCACCCCGTAGCAGTAGACCATCGTACACAGAGAGTGTGTCTTTAATGCTGTAGAAGATGGCTTCGTCAGAAGACGGCTCCCTCCACGGTGGCCATTCCGAGGTGATAAAGGACATCACGGCGGTCAGTTCCGGGTCGTCAGCTGTTTCCTGTTGAAGCTGAGCCTTTGTGATGCATTCGTCTTCCAGCGCGGTGAAAGACACGATCTCTTCGTCGAAATCTGTGCCACCTTCGTCAGCTGGTACAGGGAGCCTGGAAAGTGCGTCCGCGACCTGATTTTCGCTGCCCCGCTGGTATTCCACTCGGAAGTTATACTTCAGGAGGCGTGTCGACCACCGAGTGATGCGGAGTGGACGAAGTCCAGTTCCTCGCGTGCTCAACAACGACGCGAGAGCCTGGTGGTCTGTGCGTAAGGTGAAACGGCGACCCCAGAGGTAGGCGTGCCATTTCTCGCACGCCCACAAGCAGGCAAGGGCTTCTCGCTCTCCCGTGGAGTACTTGCGCTCAGCCGGAGTGAGCGTACGTGAAGCAAAGGCAACAGTCTGAACTTCCTTGCCGTGAAGCTGATGCAGCACTGCTCCCAGTCCATAGGCGGAAGCATCCGTGGCTACGATGATGGGCAGGCGTGGATTGAACATCTTGAGAGTTTTAGCCGATGACAGCAATCTCTTCACACGCCGGAAGCTCTGGTCCGCATCTTGATCCCAAATGTAAGGCGTGTCCTTTCGGAGGTACCTGCGCAGAGGCTCCACCTCTGAAGCCACATGGGGTAGGAAACGAGAATAATATTCAACCATACCGAGAAACGATCTCAGTTGCGTCAGATCTGTTGGAATGGGAGCAGCCTGTAGGGCATCCACCTTTGGTTGCAAAGGGGCAATTCCGGCTCCACTAACTTTGTGTCCCAGAAACGAAAGTTCTGTGACGTCGAAAACACACTTGTTGTTTAGCTTCAGGCCCACGTCAGAAATCCGTTGGAGCACTTCCCGCAGACGTTCCAGATGTTCTTGTGGGGTCCTGCCGAACACGACAATGTCGTCAAGGTAAAACAAAACCCCTTGACAACCATGCAGGATCTTGGACATCATATTTTGAAAGATTGCTGGTGCGGAAGCCACGCCGAAACATACTCTTTTAAAGCGAAACAGCCCTTCGTGTGTGATGAAAGCTGTGATATCACGGCTGTCGGGATGTAAGGGCACTTGGTGGTATGCTGCTGCAAGGTCCAATTTCGAAAAGTGATGTGCACCGTGAAGCGCATTCAGTAGCTCTTCGATATGTGGGAGGGGGTAGCTGTCAATTACCACCGCTTTGTTTGCGCTACGGAGGTCCACGCACATCCGAATGGTCCCGTCCTTTTTCTGTACTACCACAATGGGCGACACCCATTCTGAGGCATTGATGCGTTCAATGACCCCTGCTTCTTCGAGACGCTTAATCTCTTCCGAAACCGGTTGGCGAGCAGTTAGTGGAATTCGCCTCATGCGATGTTTGACAGGTGTAACTGAAGGACGAATTCTCACCTTGCACTCGATTCCCTTGACTCTACCCAGGCCAGGGGTGAACAGGTGATTAAAGTGCTCGAGACACGGTGGAAGTTTTGGTTGTATAGATGCAGGCTTTGCCGGCGTAGCTGCGGACGGTGGCACCACTGTCGCCCGTGCTTGTGGCTGTTGCCGAGCCGCCCACTCTTCCTCCAGCGCCGCCGAAAAGTCATCCGGTTGTGACGGTACGGCGGTTGATATTGAAGAATCTGGTTGTCGACCTTCTACAATGTCAGCAGTCTGTGTTTGTAACAGAGAAGGATCTGACGGGCTCGATGACGCTTCGTCAAGTTCGCCGGTCTCCGTGTAGAAGCACGTTTTGGTCGCTCCACTCATTTGAATGTCCAGTGCCACTATAACGTCCATGCCAAGTAGCGACGCGCCTTTGTCTGCGATGTAGAACAAGACTTGTGCCTGTCGCGTCTTGAGCGTTACTGTCGCCGTGAAGGCACCCAGGACGTTGATGGGTTCACGGGAAAAGTTCAGTAATGTAACAGGTGGTGGCACGACTTTTGCATCACTGGCGAATCGCTGTGTGAATGTGGACTTGTCCATTATAGAAACGGACGATCCCGTATCTAACAAGAACGACAGTGGTGTGCCAAACACTTTGACGCTGATAAAAATACGCGTTTTAGAGGCTCCCGTAATGTGATTTACGAGCCCTGCTTCATCGTCGTCATCGAAATCTGATAGAATTTTTTCAACTTCTTCACGCCGGCGCCGTTGAGAGTAAGCTCTGCGCACGCTTCTGCAAACATCGCCGAAATGACCTCGACGGCCACAGTTATAGCAGTAAAGGTTCCGTGCTGGGCAGGTGTCATAGCTCCGGCAACGTTCCCAGCCGTGACCGCAATTGGAGCACGTGCGCCCATGACTTCTTGTGTAGTCCCGTCGGGGAGACTGGTGTCTCGCGAAGTCTTGCCGCGAACAAGTTGACGGTTTAAACTGGACCACTCTGCGGTCCGACGACTGTATGAATCCCGAGTGTCCACCTCCATAAGATTGGTCGCGACCGGTACCGCCGCAGGCTGTACAGGACGGAGCAGTCGAGGACTGCCTGTCACGCATGCTGCGGGAGGACGATCTTCGCCTGTCTGCCGGCTGATGCCTGGAAGTACGACTACTGTACCGGCGCTGTGCCTCCCAAGGTGGCTCATTTCTTGAAGACGGCAGAGACCGTTGCCATGAAAGGTCTTCCCTTGCCGGTGATCTTGCTTCAAAGACCCTATTCCTGGTGGTAACCTGACAAGTTGCTTGAGCGTTTGCAGGCGGAGTTGTCAGTGACGCCCATTCTCGCAC
Organism: Ixodes scapularis; assembly: GCF_016920785.2. NCBI lineage: Eukaryota > Metazoa > Arthropoda > Arachnida > Ixodida > Ixodidae > Ixodes > Ixodes scapularis. The sequence continues at coordinate 104,007,786 of NW_024609882.1, forward strand.
CTCACGTCGTGAGCGTTCAAGGTTCAGAACCGTTTGGATGACCACGTCAAATGGAAGAGCGGCATCCAGAACCATACGCTCCTGAATTTCGGTCGACGCGACGCCAACCATAAACTGCTTCCGAACCTGCTCTTGGGTTTGGTTTCCGAAGTTGGCCGGAATCGCAAGTGCTCGAAGCGCCGACAGGAAGTCTTTGAGCGACTCACCCTCTTCTTGTTTCCGACTGTGGAATTTAAGCTGTTGCAGAGTTACGTTCGTAGGTTGTGTGAACTCTGCTTCCAGAAGCATTACGGTCTCTGAGCAGACGTCTGTCGCAGGTTGACCGAGAGCCGCTCCGCCGCTTGCTGTTGCCGACGTTGCTGGCGCCTGTTCAACAGCAAGCTGTGGCATTGGTAGGGAGTCGAATATCTGCTGACCGGCCTGGCCGAGACAGTTGAGCAGCATGGCTTGCCGACGCTCTGGGTCGTAGTCTCGAGCACCAGCGGCCAACAAATATCGCTCGAACATCCGAATCCACTGTTCCCATGGAATGGGCGGAGGACCCGGCTTTGTCAAGAACTCCGGAGGAAGTCGGCCACCGGACGCCATTGTCGAGGTGACTCTGAATGGAGGCCGTTCTATTCAGCCGCCATCTTGATTGTCGCTGGGACGAAGAAGGCTTGTCCAGCAGGATCACTCGTCGGGGCCCAACCGACGAAATTGGAGACCGAGCCGTTGCTTGCCCAGGTGAACGGTAAGGCCCAGGGACCTCCTCGTCGCCAAAATGAATGTAGAGTCCCCGGGTGTGGGGACGTGTGTGAAGAACGACCAGTCCAGTCGGAGCTCTCAGGAAGACTCCTTTATGTCACGAGACATTCCCATTATATCCCAGAATGATGATAACATGACAGCTAGGACAACACAGAGAAGAAAAGGAAGTGATAACGAAACATGATGAACGCAACACTGACCTCAATCTGAACATGACTGACACTAACAAGTTTGCTGCAGCCGTTAACCTCTTTCTTTCTGAAATACAAGTGTAGGTTACATCGTGTTTTTTATTAACTATTTTTGTTGATGTTTTTATTCTGTTCACTCCTTTGTATAATGCCCCCTGGGGCCCTCAAGGAAAATAAATGATGATGATGATGATGATAAGGAAAGAGCCCTGGTACGACAACTCGACAGGCAGTGAACTCCTCGCAGAGGCCCGCATGCGTACATTACGGAACCGGGTGTGGAGAGCCAGGTTCACGGAGAGACAGGAGAGGACGTGCCCACTCCGCGGGCAGACCGACGAGACGACGGAGCACCTGGTGCTGTAGTGCCGGCACATTGTACCGGTCCCTACTACGAAGGTGCTACCAGAAAGCACTGGGGTTTCGAATCGGTGCAGAGCAGGGAAAGGAAGCACAAAAGAACGTTCGATCGGCGGTAGTTGATCACCCGATGCAAAGGGGGAGAGCCTCAGACTCCAATGCAATCCAATGGCCAAGTCTTGTCACTCTGAAGTGCGCCTTTCCGAGGTGCCACGGCTCTCCTGAGCCAATAAAGATTATTATTATTCTTATTATTATTCTTATTATTAATATTATTATTAATATTTTAAGCTATAGCCCCCCCCCCCAATCTGGAGCTTCTTTCTTCCCCTTTTCTATTAAGTATATTAAAACGTCAGTTGTCAGTTAGCGCTCCTTCAGTATCCCTTGTCCTTTCTTTCTTCTTGTTTTGCGCTATATATCCTCATGATGGACAACCAACTAGCCCGCCAGATCACCTTATCGGAGTTCCTTTCTACTACAATGGGCCCTTTTCTGTGTGTATCTCATCTAGACTATGTTTATTTTTATGTTAATGTGATCGCCTTCTAAAACTGCCAGGCAAGATTATACTCAGTCGCCATCAGATTTGGAGTGGTTCCACCAGACCTTCAAATGGTTTTCGAATCAGCGACACCATCCCAACGTTTTGCTAGAAGGATCTGCAGGATCGTACTCTCAGAGATGTGAAGGCCGGTGAGATTTTACCGAACGCGTCTCTGGGTCCTAAAGGTGGGCAAGGTCGACAATGCAAGTTCCTGCCTGACTGGGCCTCTAGAGCGACAGCCTACCAATGTTGGTCGTTTGTGTCTCATATGAAAGGTCTCCGGATCAAAAAACAAAAAAAGCAAAGGACAAAGCGTCACAATTTTTTGGGTACTTTTTTCCGACAGACGTAAGCAGAATTCTAAGAAAAGGACCGAAATTCTGCGCATCATTAAAAAGACAGGGTATGTAGCTGCTTTTCAACGTATATGACATAGCGGAAAAGGCACATGAAGATGTAAGATCCCGTTGTATTGTATACTGCGTAGATGTGCTGTTAAGATCTGGTAATGGTCGTGAAGGCAAGTTGAACAAGACACGGGTGTTAAATTACTTCACAGATAAAGAGTTAAATCTGTTCGAGTCCGATAAAGAAGGGGGATTTGTAGTTATCTCCAGAACAATTTACCAAGAAAAGGCTATCGCGGCCATAGACAAAAACTTTAACCAATCAAAATTCAAGACCCAAAAGGGGAAAGCCATTGCGCTCCAAGTATGCACCAAACTTAAAATGACAAAAATTAAGAACGTATTGGACTTCCAATAGTCCGACCTAGACATGTTTTTCACCGTGAAAACACACAAAACAAGGTGTTTCCTTTCCGTGGGGTAGTGACCGCAAAAGGATCGCGGCAAGGGGTGATGTCAGAATATTTGAAGCAACATCTGTCCAACCTCAGACTGACTGATCTATTCCTCATCCCCAACTCGGAGGAGGTTATACAACACCTAAAACAGAACAATTCAGCAATACGGTATGGGTTTTACTTGATGTGGAGGAACTTTTTTGTACGATCTCACACAACAAATTGTTTGTAGCTGTCAACGAGCGTATTGAGGCTAATGAGATTAAGTCCTTTCAAAATGAAAGTGAAATACAGATAGAATCCTTGCTAGAACTTTGACGGTTCTACCTCTCTGCCACCGTGGCAGCGTACGCAGATACGACTTACCTACAAAACGAAAGGAATATGTCTAAGGTCTTGTGCGGCCCTAGTATTCTGTGATATTTACCTTTCACAATGTGATCGGGCTATTGCTAAAGTACCTACCAATGGGCAAGTTTCCCGGATTCTTAGATACGTGGTCAATTACCGAGGGCTTCTGTCTAAATGACTTATGGAAATGAAGATCAAAGCATGAACACCATCAAATTCACTTTTTTGGAAGAAAGTCAAGGGCTCAATTTCACTCTTAAGTCTCCAACAAATTTAAAATGTCAATTTCTATATCTCAAACTGATGTCCAAGGAAAAGCACAGTTGTTGGAAGTACTCACCAAGAACGAATAAAGGACTGCTGCAATTTGACTCACCAGACTCAAAAATCATCCAGAGACGAATTGTAAAAAGTCCAATGAGTACTGCCTTATCATGTACACACATTCACCGGCTGAAAGTTTTCTAGCTCAAGTGCAGCGTCTCTAAGGCATCTGGGTTCCCATGTTCCATAATATTTTAAGTCGCTGAGTCATTGCTCACGTCTAGTGGACAAAGAGAACGCACATGAGACGGGAACCACCGACCAGGAGCAGTGTTGCGATACATTCATCGAATTTCACAGAATTAAAAAGAATTGAATCTAAATATCAAGTTCAAGTGGCACTTCCTGCACCGAACAAACTGAGGCGGTTGTGTCCGAGGATCAACAATCTTCAACCACGGCAAGTCGAGTGCAAAGTTAGAAATCAGCAAAAATACGTCGACTGCCAAGGAGGTGTGGTATATGAAATTCCTTTCACCTGCGGCAAAATATATGTTGGTCGTACCGGACGATGTATCTGTGTTGAGAGCCACTGGAAAACGAAGAAGATCGCGTGGAATTAAAAAGGCCGAATCAGTTAGATCTCGGAATTCATCAGACGCAGCCGCTTTTCGTCCGTCTCTGCATTGGTGACTCGGACGTCCCAGCGTCATGACGTTCCCCGAGCTGATGCTGGGCTTCCCGCAACCTCCGCCACGACCGTCGGCGCCTGCGCTGTTCGCCTGCCTCCATTTTGGGCACAACACCCAGAAGTCTGGTTTCTTCAAGTCGAGGGAAGTTTCCGACTAACCATTATTACATCACAAGAGGTACGGTTCAGCCATGTACAGGCTTCGCTGCCCTGCGAAGTGGCGCTGGAAGTCTACGACATCCTCGCACGAACATCTCAGCGGAAAAAACTGAGCGACCGTCTCCCATCGCAACTTCTGCGCCAGATGCAGGCGCTTTTCGGCGACCGTGCCGCGACGTTCGACGGTCCGTTGTTAAAAAGGCTGTTCTTGCAGCGACATCCACCGTCGCTGCAATGGGCCTAGCGACTGCGTCCGACTTGTCTTTGCCTGCCTTGGCTCTCCACGCCGATAAAATCATGGAGATTGCCAGCCAACACTCGTCAAATTCTACCGTCTCATTAGTCGAGCGCCCCGAGCCCGCCACTCCAGCTACTCGCGCACCAGCAGCGCCAGCGGTTACTCGAGATGAAATCGCCGCGCTGCGAGAAGACCTGTAACATCTGCAGGAGCTTGTCGCTAGCACCTTGCGCCTTTCACGCCCTCGCAGTTCTAGGTGATCCTCAGAGTCTAGAGGCTCCCGCCGTCGTTCTCCCTCGCCAGAGGCGAACCGCCAGCCTAGGCATAACCAACCGCGGCAAGAGGAACAGCACTGCTGGTATTACCAGCGCTTTGGAGCTGCTGCGGTACGCTGCACCAGACATTGCGGCTGGTCGGAAAACAAGACGCGGGATCGCTAGTGGCGACGAGCGCTCCCACGAATAATCAAAGTCGCCTGTTTTACATTACGGACGCTACCAGTGGGCTTAAGTTTCTCGTCGACAGGAGCTGAAGTGAGTGTGCTATCCGCAAATTCCCTTGACTACACACTTATTCCTAACTGCCACCTGCAAGCGGACAACAGCACCAACATGCCCGTCAACTGAAAGAGGTCTATCCTGATCAACCTTGGCTTGCGAAGGACGTTTCGTTGAATTTTTCTTGTAGTCAAGGTCAGTCACGCTATTCTAGGAGCGGAATTCCTGTCCCACTTCTCCATCCCAGTATACATGGCTCGAAAGAAAAATTATGACTCAACCATGGGCCTTTTCGTCACCGGGCAAACCTTCACACTCCATCCGTTTGTTCTCACATTTCGCCAACTTATAGAGTCACCTTACAGGCACTTGCTGAGCGAATTCCCATCGTTAACGGCAGCTCCCGACTCGAAGAAATCGGTCAGGCACAATGTCGTCCACCGTATCATCTCCAGCGGTCAACCTGCACACGCGAGGTCTCGTCGGCTAGCTCCCGAAAAGCTTCGCGTCGCTCAGCAAGAGTTTCAACACATGATTGAGATGGGCTTGCTCGCCCATCCTCGAGTAGTTGGTTTTTTGCCGTCCACCCTGGTCCCCAAGAAAACAAGTGACTGGCGACCCTGCGGCGTCTATCGCAGCTTGAACGTGGCTACAGTCCCCGACCGCTACTGAAGACGTAAAAAAACAAAAAAAAAACGGAATCGTCACACCGTTTGGACTTTTCAGGTTCACCCGGATGCTTTTCGGTTTGCGAAATGCCCCGCAAAGCTTCCAACGCTTCATCGACGTTATTCTCCGCTGACTACCTTTCGTGTTCGCCTATGTCGATGACGTTCTTATCGCCAGCTCATCGCAGGAGGAACACCTACGCCACCTGCGCCTGGTATTCGAGAGTTTCGCTGAGCATGGGGGTCCTGATCATCAACGCAGAAAAATGTGCGTTCGGCGTCCCGTCCTTGAAGTTTCTGGGCCGCATGGTTGACTAAAGTGACATCCGACCTCTTCCCGACAAGGTGAAAGCGATCACCCATTTCCTACGTCCAGAATCGCTCCGCCAGCTCCGCCGTTTTCTGGGCCTGGTAAGTTACTAGAGGCGGTTCAATTTAGGCTGTTCGGCAATCCCACTTGCCCTCGAAGCTCTCCTTTAAACCATCAAGTGTACAACAGCCACTCTTGGCTGGTCCGACGCCGCAGACAACGCTTTCATTATCATCAAGGAGCGTCTTGTTTCTGCTACCCCCCGAGTTCATCCAAAGCACGACGTCCCCACGAGCGTAATGGTTGTTGCTTCTGGATACGCCGTACGAGGGGTGCTGCAACAACGCATTAACAATAAGTGGCTCCCGCACGGTTTCTTCTAAAAAAACTTACACCAACCGAACAAAGCTATTGTGCCTTCGGCCGTGAACTCCTCGCGGCTCACCTTACCGTCAAGCACTTCAGATTCTTTCTCAAATGATGATCGTTTGTAATATTTAGAAATCACAAGCCCCTGACCGATGCCTTCAGGTCATCTGAGGCCACATACTCTCCCAGAGAAATGCGACAGTTGGCATTCCTAGCTGAATTTTCTACCGACATTTAGTATATTAAGGCATCCACAACATCCCCGCCGACGCCCTCAGCCGCGTCTCCGTAGTTCACTACCGCGGGTGTGACCCAAAGTTACTGGATCGCGAAGGTGACAAGCTCCGAGAAAAAAGTGACGCGCTGCCAATCACTGCCGCGTTGCGGCGCTGGTGTCCAAGCCCGCCCCTCCCGTCCGGTGTGGCTGGCCTCGGTACCCGTGGACTGGATACTCCATGAAACATCGTTTTCGTGTGGGTTCACGAAGTGTATTAGTAAGTACTGTTGCCAGTGTGATTATGTCCGGATTGAGACAACATTTCCTGGAACTTTCGAGGCAAGTTTACGCCCGCCGGGCCTTGGTTTTCGCAGTTTTCTGACATTCGGCACAAAGGCAAGCGGCTCGGAGGAATGGCTGCGTCTATCGTCCGTGGTTTCCTGCACATGGACCGTTGTGCTTTGGTCGTCTGCGAACTAAAATGCAGTCAACTTCCTTCTTCTGGTGTTCTGTGCTTGTGTCAGAGTTCAAGCGTAGAATGCTTCATACATACCAAAGCCGCATTAGGAAACCATGACAATTTGAAGACGTCTTCGTCATTCGAAAGAATCGGGCTGTTTTCGTATTTGTATTCGGCTACGTCGAGGCCTGCCACTGGTGAAAACAACTCAGTTATTCCTCTCGTGTGTTCTTTACATGTGTGACAACCTCGCTCTCTTGCGTGCGGGTGCCTTTTCGGAGGCGTGTGTCAAAGGGGTAAGATTCCAAGACATCACTTCCGATCAGCTGATCAGCACGGATTTGTGTGTCTATATTTGAAGATTTATCTGTGAACGTGCGGTAGATATTAGAATCGTTATTTTACAGTACCTGCTACAGCTTCGCGGCAACAGTGCACGAATTGTGAGGCACCCTCGTTGGCTATGTGAAACGAGTTCATTTGTGTAAGTCTATCCATGCTCCATGTGCCTGAAAGCAACATGATTGTTGACGTGTTTATAAGCGCGCATTATTTTCAATATGCTTTATGTTAACTACTATTTTCTTAACGTTGCAGTTGTCCATAAATGATAATGTTGTTTCATTGATCTTGTGATGTTTCTGCGACCTATCTCGAGCCAAAATAAAGACATTTTTGCTACCCTGAGAATGAGATATAGTTAGGCGGTATGCAAATACCACTTTAAAAACTGCAATGCCTCGTTGTAACGCAAATGCTCTTCAACGCAAGATACATTAGTCGAGACATGACGAAAAAGGTGACTGTAGCAAACAAGAAAACTCAAAGCCTGTGATCCCCAACTACAGGTATTTTCAGTCCTGGTGTTTTGCATTCTGGTCTCAATTTTTTCCATGCAAAAAGAAATAAACGTTGCAGAGTATTCATCAGCAATTTTAGCCTTGACGAAGATTTGTTGCAGTAACAAATAAAAGGCAGAAAACGTACTTTGTTTGTTTTCTTGCGACAAGTGGGAGCGTTTATCGAGATTTACATACGATGCTGACAGCGCACGCGAGTCCCTGTTTGTGGACACAGGCCATAGACGAATATGATAGACATCAATTATGATATAAATCCCGGAGTGATTTGATATTACACGAACATACAATCGCGCTCGGAAGCCAGACCCAAAGCTAGGCACCCAGTGATTTCCCTACACACCCCCTAGGCGGGGTGTACCCCCCTCCACCTTTTGTTTCTGAAGGCACGTCCCTTAATTCTTGACGACCCCTCTATTCTCAAGGCCGCATTCTTAAGAATTTACCCCCCCCCCCCCCTTTTTAATACCTGGGGACACCACTGTAGGCACCCATGCTGCATGAATTATGGAGTAAAAATCGAATAAATCGATAGCGTGCATAATTACGATCGTCACTGCAGCGGAATCATCTTGCAGAGTCCATTTCTTAAAAAAAGATATGCGGAAGGGCCACTGACCTGCCGACCGCCTGATTTTGGAACGAAAAACCAGCGTCCCGAGCTTGCCCAGAGTTTGGCCGGCCTCGCGGACCGGGCGGGCTTAGAGTTCCTGTATAGCTACCTATGGTAGCAGAGTTGCGCATTCAACCTCGGCGCGTGGCCGTAGCACCGGCTTTCCCACACGAGCAGGATGCTTTGCTCCTCACGTGACTAAATTTGGCGAATAGCGGCGCCGCGAGCGCCGCCGCGCATGGAAAATAGGAGGGGAGGAAAAGGAGGCGGAAAGCAGGGAAACATACGCCGGAGCAAGAGAAACGTCGGCGGAGCGACCGTAAAGGTGGCTTTCTTGCACGCCACCGGATGCTTTGCTCCTCACGTGATGGATCTCGGCGAATAGCGGCGTGGCGGCGCGGGGAAAACAAATGCGCAACTCTGGCTCCCGTAGGGAGCCTATACAGGAACTCTAGGCGGGCTGCGACGACAGCGCCACCACTCTCACAGGAACGGAGAGGGCCCGCTTTCCGAAGCGCGGCTAATGCGGAGCTTGTCAACTGAGCTGATTTAGTAACGTTGGGTGTGACCTTAGACAACTCCCTGATCTACAGGAGAATGACGAAGAGCTCCGCAACCTTCGCTCCTCTCCAACCTCCTCTTTTCATTTCGAAAACGTTTACTTCTCCGACTTGGGCACAAACATCGTTTGCGACGTCGACCCGGCGTCCGGACGCAAACGATCTTATCTGCCCTTACCACTTCGGTGTCAGATCTTCACCAACCCTGATGCTTTCTCACAACCAGGCATCCACGATTTTCAAAATCTTATCGCGGAAAGATTTTCTAGCCTGGCATGAACGCTGATGTCCGAGCGTGGGCACGCGCATGCATTGCTTGTCAGCAGAGTAAGGTGTCCGGCACACCATCACGCGTCTGGCAAAATTCGCACTCCCGGACACCCGCTTTGCCACCATCCACGTGGACCTCGTCAGACCTCTACCGCCATCGCAGGACTGCCGGTATCTCCTAACCTAGGCCGGAGGCTTGTCCCATCACAGACATCACTGCCGAGACTGTCGTCTCCGTGCTTCTGTTCACCTGGATCGCCCGCTTTAGAGTTCCCGTCGAAATCGTGACCGATCGCGGAAGCCAATTTGAGTCGGCCCTTTTCCGAAGCTTGACAACTCTTCTTGGCATCGCTCACCTGAAGACTACGGCCTACCACCCGCAGGCGAATGGCCTCGTCGAGCGGTTCCATCGCCATCTCAAAGCCTCCCTCATGGCCCACGCCACACCAGATAAATGGGCCACGTCTCTACCCATCGTCCTCCTATAGTTGCGTACAGCCATAAAGGAAAACCTCGGATTTGCCGCATCACATTTAGTTCATGGAACATCACTGCGCCTCCCAGCTGAATTGGTCAGCCCTACCAGCCCCATCCATGGCGGCCTCACGATGACTGCAGGATTGCCTGACGTGGAGGACTTAGCCCGTCTGTTCGGTGATGTGCGCGCTACACCGACGCGGACACGCCAGAGCAGTAGCTACGTGTTTCTCCGCGTCGACAGCGTCCGCCGTTCGCTCCAGCCACATTACACTGGTCCCCACCTCGTCGTGGCATGCGACGAAAAAACATTCACACTGCGAGTTAATGGCCGCAACACGGTCCTGTCCGTTGACCGCCTCAAGCCGGCATTCGTTGAGAGCGATACGATCACTCAGCCGCCTTATCTTCTTACCGTGCAAGCTGCCTCGAGCTCCACAGTAGCACCCGCGACCCGCATCAAACGCTCCAGGACGGTACACTGGGGCGACTGCGAGTTTAAAAAAAAAAGGGGGGGGGGGGGGGGGGGGCTATGTGGCGATAGTTTCTGGAAAAAGACGAAGAAAATCGTGGGGGGTTAAAAAGCTGGATCAGTGCGATCTCGGAATGCATCAGACGTAGCCGCTCTTCGTCTGTCTCTCTACATATCACTGACCGCCTACGAGAACATGCTTTATCTTTGAGGTCGTCAGCTGGCCACTTAGCAATACACGTAAGGGATCGTATATGCACTGCAAAGTTTAGCCATATTAACGTCCTAAGCTGTTTCAGGACTAGGAGAACACGCGAGCTGGAAGAAGCTCAAACAATTTTGTCTAGTGGGGCTGTGTGCATCCGCGCCCCGTCCGATCGTGACTTGACAATAAGCAACCTACTTGCAAGTTTTATGTTCCTTTTTTGGCTCAAGCTTCATCTTAATCGCCCGTGTTTGTCTTCTATCTTGTGTATGTATTTTCAGCGCTTTTAAGCATGGTTCAATGCATTCATCTTCGTCCTTTTGCCATCGGCGAATAGGGTTCCTGTTCCTCGACAATTTCCTTTTTTTGCCTTAACTTTTTTCTTCCTTTTTTCTTTTCTTAATAATTCAACAGTAATTATCCAGAGCGCTGTATTCCATTTTTTATAGGTATGACAAACGTCTTCCAGGGGTGTGCTTTACACTTTTTTTTAATCTATTTAATTTTATTCACTTAATGACCAGGAAAAAAACAGAGAAATAAACCAAAGAAGTCTCGGTTGGCTACTCTGTGTGGGGATGGGGAGTGGGAAAACAGAGGACATATGGCATCTGGAACTTCTTTTTTCTTACTGTTTAGAGGGAACAGTGCAAAAAGGATGTAGGACGAGGTCGAAGAAACACACAGACAGGGCGCTGACTTACAACTGAAAGTTTATTGCTCCGAAGAAAGAGAAATAAACACAGAAAGGAGTAAGGGGAGAGAACAAACAAATCGAACCAATAACATGCGGCATCATTTGCAAGGGCAACCGAAGGGCAACCGATTTACAAATGACGAGGTGGATTTTGTAAGAAAGTGTGGCAGGTTCGTGTGACGGAGCGTGGGCGTGGGGGATGCCGCATGTTATTGGTTTGATTTGTTTGTTCTCTCCCCTTCCTCCTTTCTGTGTTTATTTCCCTTTCTTCAGAGCACTAAACTTTCATTTGTAAGTCAGCTCCCTGTCTGTGTGTTTCTTCGACCTCGTCATAGTCCTTTTTGCGCTGTTCCCTCCAAACAGTATGTACCACCAACTAGCTTAACTACATGCCTTGCTTCTTTTTTCTTCTTTTCTATTAAGTGCAATAATAGGTCATTTCTCAGTTAGCGAAGGAAATTCGAAGGGTAGGAGGGAGTATCACGCCATCCACGTAGCCTCCACAAGCCATGCTCCCTTGCCCCCTCCCTCTTTCTCATTTTCCTCCTTACCCTCCTCACTTATCGGGCGAACGTAACCACAGCACGTGACCGTCGCGTTGTTGATGTTTGCGGGTATGAGGGAGTATGGTGGTGGTGCTTGTTTTTTCAGTGATCACAACTAGAAACTGTGGCCTGGGCCCAGGCGACCGATTCTGCGGCTGCTGCGCGTCGTTATCTACTCTCAGTTATAAATTAAATGCATTCTGTTTTCTAAAGACCGTTACCATTCTGAAAACGATAGTATTTAAAGTGGAACGTCAGCGCTGTAACAACTACTGCCTGTCAGCGTGTTTTGGGTAATGTACCGTGTATCTGCTGGGAGTATTCTCTTTTTATCTCCTGGCCACTAATTACTACAGTAGCCAAAGCAATAATGAATTATATACACACATGATTGCGTAATTATGTGGACCCGACAAGTTGGACCAATAATTACGCATTTTTACGGCAATGATATCCGTGCTCGCCTGCTCTTGTCGCTCTCAGGTTATATCACACTACAATACGCTCGGCTTTTCCTTTTCGTTACGGCCGCTATGCAGGTCGTCCACTTGGACGTTTTATTGAGGTCGTGACAAATAGAACCAGCACAACTTGAGTCGAGGTCGGGAGATGTTTTATCGACTATTGGAAGTGCACGGAACACAACACGTTGCACTTCGATGGGGTCCAGCCACCGCCGCGACCTACGGTCGAAATGCATCGTTTCCGCAGTTCGGCGACCGTCGGAAATCTAAGAGAATTGTTGATAGATTCCTTTTATCGTAAAACTATGTGTGTTTAATACGTCAAGGGCTTACCGGTAAAAGGTAACCCCCGCTCAAGAAAAGCCAGTCCGAATGCGGCAGCCGACAACGCTGCAAGCGCCCATCCCGTAGTCGGCGGAAATTAGCGTCGCGGCGACGCCAGGTTTTCGTTTCACATGGCGATTGCGGCGATTGCCCTGATCGTCCCGTGTACCAGCAGCGCTGTGTCGTCTGCTCATGATCTCCCTCAACCGTTTGCTTGCTTGCTTCACGTCTAGCCTTCGATCTGATAAAACCTACCGGACGGTGCGCGCGCAAGCCTGAGAGGAATCCTCCTACAATCAACCGTCCATCTCGCACTTGACATGTCACGATCACCAATTGCCAGAGAGATCTACGGTCACGTTAGCCACAAAATCGTTTTAACGTTTTATGACTAGGGTTCACAAATCATGCAACATGCCCCCTCCTAGTATTTATAACTTCCTTGCAGTTAGCGCTGCTTCTGTCTCCCTCGTCTTTTCTTCCTTGTTGCTTTGCGCTGTATATTCTCATGATCAAAGCACGAGGCTCACACTGCAGAACCTGCCGGGACCCCGGATTAAGACGAACTAGATGATTGGTAGTGAGCTCAACGACCGCTCACGGCTGCCGCACATCATGTTGACAGCACCGGAGGGCGCCAGTAACGCATAGGCTGAAGTAGCTCATACTCCGTATTGCATTTGCAGCGCTTAGAGTATCGGCACTCCGGTTCCCGACTTCGTTGTGGGCGCGGCCATTTTGGCTCGTATGCAGAGCAGACGCAACTGCCGATCGTCATGATTCAAAAGTGCGACTTCCTCAGCATTAGATTCGGTGTTAAAGACCGACGACCAGTTCGCGCTTTCCACTTTTCGCCCGCTTTCTCCTCTCCTCCTTTCTTGCGTGTCCACCGTTGCTTGTTTCCTCCTCCCCCAGGGTGAGGAGGATCTTCTGCCTTATAGAAACTCGTGTCCGGTCGTCGGCCTTTAAGAAGCTCATTTATAATTGCTTTTCACTGTCGCGAACTGTTTAAACATCTGTAGAGGGCGGAAAAGCGTTCCCTGTGCTTTCAGATCAAGCTTCAGATAACGGGCAACCATAAATTTAAGACACAATATGGCCAACTGTCGTTACTCTGAAGCGTGACTTATTTCGTGGCACTATGCTGCGACACTGTTGCTGTCGTCGTCATCATCGTGGTCGATTCGGCATTGAATTTGACTCGACATAAGCGACACAAAACACGAGGAAAGATCTGAACGGGAGCCAGTTCGTGCTGCCGAACCGCCAAGCACAGGCCGCTCGCCGAACGACCTCGGAACGCTCCGATCCTTCATTCCAGGCTACCGCAGCGCCGCCGTGTTCATCCGAGACCTTTCCACGCTCGCCGCTTCACCGAAATGCATGGGCACACGTCCGCGCCTGATCTCCCTACGCCGGCAGTTTGATACTTTAGACCCATATTACGAATAAAAAAAAACAAAAAAAAAAAACAAGACGCGGTATACCAAAAAAAAAAAACGCGCTTTTCGTGTAGGGCTCGTTAAATTATGAGGCGCTAGAGGAATGCAGCCTTCTGGTTTAAGTCCTTATTTTGAAATTTTTTTTTGTTCGCCTTCCGCCCATTTACAAGCATGCGGGAAGGGCCTCAGAACGCACCTTGAGTCGCTGCGCCGCAGCGTTCTTCCGCAACATAAAGTTCGTCTGCTTTCCTCGCCTTCACCATGGCAATGAACGACGAATGAATGGAAGCACGCACGGTACCGCCGCTTGAAGCCACCAACAGCTGACGCCATTTTATGAACGCCGTCTGCCAGCCAAAGCCGAACGCGGTGTGTCAGATCAACCACCTCCGCCGGTGCGCCGCTGGCAAATGCGACGAAGCTGAGACACGCCGACGGCGATTGAGCAAGAAACAGCACCGCAGAACGACTGCAACGTCGGCATTTATTGGGATCAAAGGCGCGAAATAAGCAAGAACATTTTTCATTTGAATCATAACACTCGATATCCAAGTTGGGGACCACATACCTTTGCTGGGTCTTTCCTGTGAACTTTTTTACAGAGGCACGAGAGCCACATTCAGAAAAAAAAAGCAAAATATGAAGGCCCTAGAAAAAGGCCGTTTAGACCGCTACCAGAACCCATAACTGACGTAACGAACACTTGACAAGCGGTTCGCGCATAACTTGTCTTTATCCACGTAAGCGAGCGACAGGCTCAGAGAAATGGATCACTCGAAGTCAGCGGGGCCGTCAGAATCCTCGCCCTGTTGCGTCGGGGCTCTAGATTTTGGCGGCCGCGGCGACCAACGACTGGCATCCATCAGTGCTTCCGCGCGCCTTCTCTCTCCTCCAAAACATTAACTTTGCAAGGTGACCCGTGAAATGGTGGCTCTCGCGCCGTCCAGATGGAAGAGAGTTTTTGACGTGGGCCCAGGTGCCCTCCACCGTATGTGCGCACCAGTATTCGCGTCCACAAAGTGCAGCTTGTGGTTGACGCTGAGGTGCATGAAGCGAGCGTCATCTGCAAGCTTGCGATAGCCAGCCCAACAGTCAGTGATTATTCTTGTTCCAGGGCGGACCCACTCGGCTATTAGCCCTTGCCGGGTTTTAGCGTCACGGGTATCATCGAAAACAAGAAAGCAGCACAGGCTGCAACGCTCCACACCGCCGAAAACACACTGGCCAGGCATTAAATACCCGCGATGGTACTTTCGCCAACCGAACATACTCTCGTCTAGTTCTACAGTCACGCCTTCGCCACAAATCATGTCTTAATGCTTAAAGGGTGCATTTAGCACAACCTCCCGACAAAGGCTCGTCCAATCAGTTATTGTCTCACTTGCGACATCAGTCTCCCGCTGAATGACGGCGCCCGGTATGTTCTGGCACCGGAGGATGATTCTCATGAGTTGGAGAAGCGACAGGTGCGATCCTTCGAAAAAGGAACCGCTCCGTACCGAGACCTCGCCCCGACACTGAACTTTGACAGGGTTTCTCTTGGACACCTAACGAGTCATCCACACACCGCAGCTTCACGAGTGGCCATCCGCAGATCTAGCGCGGACTTGCAGCTTGTCATCGCAGCTTCGCACTCTGGAGACGCACGAAAACCCAGGAGCCAGGAGCAGGCCCATGCTCTGAAGCAAATAATTGCTTCAAGAGGGTCTTTCAGGGTGTCATGAAAACGGCACAGGTTAAACGCCATGGCACTGCGATGCTCACCTCTGGAAGAATAAATCGCCGAGGGAGAACTCCGCGCTTCTTTGCATTCATTATATTTATTTAATCCGCATTTTATACCTCGTGATACAATTCTAACAAACTCATTGCTTGTTCGGTCGGACCACACCATCGCGTGACAAAACAAACGCCAAACGTGTGTCCACAGACCGCATCGTCACAGAGGAGGGAGCTGTCGAACCCAGCAACAAAATGAAGTGACAAAGGGAATAAAAAGAAAAAAAAATATGAAGGAAGCCGTGGGATTTTCGGACGGCGTCTTCCTTGATGAGAGGAGGAGCGGCCGTGCTGCTCTGGCTGCTCGAAATGTTCTTTGTTTTTGTTTTGTTTTGTTTTGTTTTTTCTTTTTTTTTACTTTATAGGGTGCCACGACTCTTGATTGAAGCTGATTTATTAATTTATTAACAAACAACGTGATGGAACGGAAGAGGTAGAGAGTCTTGGTGTCAAAATTCGACGTAGTAGAAAAGAAAGAAAAAACGAATGCACAATACATTGCGGGGATTCCTCTAGTCTCCCTTCTCCGATGGCTGTGATAACGGCCGCGGGTCGGAACGCTCGGCCTTCTTCGCCGTGAGCTCCGACCTGTTCGTGAGGCGGAGGGCCGCCTGGCTTGGGGGGCCCTCTTCTCACTCTCTCTCGAGGGGACCGATTTCAGTTCCCCCGCTCGGATGCATTTCACTGCTGACAGGCGAGGAGGTTTCGCCACTTGTGTTCCCGCTTTCGGGAAAGGGGCTCGTCCGGCTGACCGCGAAAGAGAGAGGACGTGTGTAGGCGACTTCTCCGATGCTTCCCCGGTCTTGGCTCTCCAGAACCCCGGGTCTGGCCAGGTAAGGACCTTTTCTTACCTTGCCGGCGCGGGGGGCATTTTGGATGGGGACATTGTAGTTCTTTTAAAATAGTGTTATAATAAATGCTCTTAGACTCTGTCCTTCCTCTGGTACGTGTGTCTTCTCTTCCGCTATATTCGACAGAGTGAGACAAGGTGGACGATCATTGGCACCGACGGAGGTAATTAATCGAACCGACCCGTGGTAATGTAGCCCTAAACGTTCGTCTGTATTGCCGCGGAGATGTGGGGACCGCATGCTACTAGGTTGAACGGCTCCTTTGAGATCGCCGCCGATTTTATGTGGGATTTGCTAGCTACCAACTAACACAGGTACCGATAGAGTAATCAAAGGGTTATCCCAACAGCGGCGGCGATCTCAAAGGAGCTGTCAAACCTAGTAGCGCGGTGCCCACTTCTCCGCGGCAATATAGACGAACGTTTAGGGCCACATCACCGCTGGTCGGTTCGATTAATTACCTCCGTCGGTGCCAATGATCGTCTACCTTGTCTCACTCTCTCGAATGTAGCGGAAGTAAAGACACACGTACCAGAGTAAGGACAGAGTCCAAGAGCATTTATTAGAACACTCTTAAAATGAACTACAATGTCCCCATCCAAAATGCCCCCCGCGCCGGCAAGGTAAGAAAAGGTCCTCACCTGGCCAGACGCGGGGTTCCGGAGAGCCAAGACTGGGGAAGCATCGGAGAAGTCGCCGACACACGTCCTATCTCTTTCGCGGTCACCCGGACGAGTCCCTTTCCCGAAAGCGGGAACACAAGAGGCGAAACCTCATCGCCTGTCAGCAGTGATCCGCATCCGAGCGGGGGAACGGAAATCGGTCCCCTAGAGAGAGAGTGAGAAGAGGGCCCCCCAAGCCAGGCGGCCCTCCGTCTCACGAACAGGTCGGAGCTCACGGCGAAGAAGGTCGAGCGTTCTGACCCGCGGCCGTTATCACAGCCATCGGGGAAGGGAGACCAGAGGAATCCCCACATCCCCCCCTCCTTAAAACGGTATGTGGGTCTCAAGAAAGAATAAAGGAGGCCCACCTGCTCTCATAAAATGATATATCTCTCTGTGCACCCCCAAACATATACACGCGACACCCAGCGCGCGTCTTCACAGTGTCGGCCGTCAACAACTGGCCCGCAGGACCGAAGACCCGAAAAGTTCAAGTTCCAAGCACTTCACAGTCGCCGCCACAGCACCGCAGAGCATCACAGGCACCGTGCTGACGCCGCTGGACCCAGGTGTCGCGGTACGAGCTGGCCTGCAGTGGGGGGCAGTCAGGCGGTCGTGAAGGCGGCAGCACCAAAAAAGATCAATGACCGCCGCCCATCGGCGGAGACCAGATCGGGAAGTCCCAGACACGCTGCCCAGGGGGTTCGGCGCCATCTCGGCCGCAGTGGGCTGGAGAAGTTGGGGTGGACGACCGCGGATCAGACCTGCGAAGTCGTTTTGCGCCAGCAGCCAACACGCCCAGAGCCGGCCGTAGACCTCCCCAAAGGGAAGAAAGGGCGCCCCAGCCTGCGAACGAGGGGGCGCGCGCAACCGACGCTCGCTAGCCTCGGGCCGCAAAGGCGGCAGAAACGGGCAGGAGCAAACGACGAACAAAAACCACAAAAAAGGTGGCAAGTTTGTCAACGGTGACAGGAACATACCAGAGTGACCCGATTCGACACTGGAGGAAGCCATAAAAAGGGGGCCCTTCGCTCGAAACGTATCCACATACCAAGCAAACTAATTGAGTTCGCTTAATGTGGTCACCGGGGAGAGAGCTTCTAGGAAAAACGCCGAGTTCTCAATTCTCTGCGCAGGCAGCTAACACAGAGGCTGCCTACAATACCCGGTTTTATAGTTACCGGAAGAGTCCGTTGACTCTAAGTGGCCAAGAACAGATAACAGTCTGCCGCTGGCCCGTCTTCTGAAGTTGAGGTAAATGGATAAGGGGACTTCGAAGGGGCGAATAGAAACAAAACGCCATGCATGCGCGTCTGCGAGCGGGGAAGATGCAAGTTCCCGCGCAAAACAGCCGCCATCTTGCTCCCCACGGAGGAAGACAAAAGGGGCCGCAGCTCACACGCTCAAACCTGCTAGCTTCGCCAAATATTTGAGCTAGCTAGCTTACCGAGGATAGAAAAATATGTCTTGCACTCGATACGGCTTGATCAAGGGCTCACAACGGTACGTGGAGCCTTCTTTTGAGGCAAGGCCAGGTTTCAGAGCGACGTAACTGCTGAGATCTTAGAGTCGCTCTTCCACCTGGATCACGCGAGTCTGACAGATATCGCCAAAGGGCGCTCTGGCTACATGGCGCCGGGGTTTGAGAGCAACATAACCTCCGAAAGTCTTAGAGTCACTCGTCCACCCAGATACTGTCACAGTGCGCCTCAGACCGCGTAGCGCCACCACCATTAACGCAAAACTAGTGTCGTTCTTGGAAACAAACGAGAGGCTGCAGGAGTACGTAGTCATGAAGCAGATACAAATCTTTCCCCAAGAAAACCCTCCGCGCCCACTGCAATACCAGCACTGAATACAGCACGCGCGTCAACAGTGTGCAAACTGCTTCTCGACGCCGACGGTTACGCGGCCCGGCTCCCGGAGCCCGTCAGTAGCAGTACCAGCTACTTATCGACGTCATTGGCAGGCGTACCGTCCGACTCTAAATGAGTGTCCGCGACTACTACGAGTCAAAGAAAACGCGAATATTTACATTCCCAGATTGCACTGCTGATCCTTCGCTACTCTTTTCTGCCAAGACTCGCTCCCCGCCGGACATAAAAGTCCACCCGGTTCTCAAAAGCGTCATCAAAACTTCTATATACATTTTCCCTTCAGGACAAGTTGTTGGTGGCGCGCAAGGAACTCAAATACACACAGGTGAAGGGTTCGCCTCAAGCATGGAGAACAAGAGGGCCTCCCAAAACCACGAATGTTGCATGACGCACGATAATTCAAAACAGGAAGGCGCGTACGGATCACACTGCGCTCGCTCAAAGGAGTGACACTGCGGATTGCCGACTCGGCATTAATCGCTCAACCATAAGCGGTGAGATCAGGACGCTTGTGATACGGGGCGATCAAAGGCAAGGAAATGCTGGCAAAGGCCGGACAAAAGGGACGGAGGCCAGGAGCCACGACCACGATAAAGGAAGCTGTGGCCCCACGTTGGGCGCCATTTTATGTGGGATGTTGCTACTAACACAGGTACCGATAAAGTAACCAAAGGGTTGTCTCAACAGCGGCGATATCACAAAGGAGCCGTCAAACCTAGTAGCGCGGTCCCCATATCTCCGCGGCAATACAGACCAACATTTAGGGCTACATCACCACGGGTCGGTTCGATTAATTACCTTCGTCGGTGCCAATGATCGTCTACCTTGTCTCACTCTCTCGGATATAGCGGAAGAGAAGACACACGTACCAGAGGAAGGACAGAGTCCAAGAGCATTTATTATGACACTCTTTTAAAAGAACTACAATGTCCCCATCCAAAATGCCCCCCGCGCCGGCAGGGTAAGAAAAGGTCCTTACCTGGCCAGACCCGGGGTTCCGGAGTGCCAAGACCGGGGAAGCATCGGAGAAGTCGCCTACACACGTCCTCTCTCTTTCGCGGTCAGCCGGACGAGCCCCTTTCCCGAAAGCGGGAACACAAGTGGCGAAACCTCCTCGCCTGTCAGCAGTGATCCGCATCCGAGCGGGGGAACTGAAATCGGTCCCCTCAAGAGAGAGTGAGAAAAGGGCCCCCCAAGCCAGGCGGCCCTCCGCCTCACGAACAGGTCGGAGCTCACGGCGAAGAAGGCCGAGCGTTCCGACCCGCGGCCGTTATCACAGTCATCGGGGAAGGGAGACCAGAGGAATCCCCACAACATACCGGATTGCAAATACTCCGCACTCGGACAGACCTCATGATGCCGCTGACGACCGTTAGGTTATTTATATTGTTTCTTTACATCTTTTTATCGTGACGACTACTCCACCGTTCCTTGGAGTCCCCAGTGGATATCCGGCAGTTTTTAATAATTATTATTATTTTCGTTTGAAGGGCACTCTTCCTATCCTGCTTCGTTCCTGACGCAATAAAAGTATGGGGCGGGTGTAGCCACGTATTAAAAAAAATAAAAAGTTTAGTTCATGGTCGGATTAGTTTGTGGATAGAATTAGCCCAATAAAATTAGACCAAAAATAATTGGTACAATTATTCAGCTTCATTATTAGCATCTGTGTGTGCATGCGTGAAGTAAAGCATCCAACGAGAAGACACGAGAACAACGCTGCAACTGCTGGACCATAGACCACTTTTGAGAAAATGCACCGCCAGACAGCGACGGAGTAAGGGAGACAACACATAGACAATTTAATGTCACCAAAATCCTGGGCTGGAGGACACTTGGCGGTGTCAGTGTATCGTTTTGAAAGCGCTACAAAAACACGTTGGGGACACTGGACTTCTGGATCAACTTTGAGTGCGTGAGCGTGTGATGTGTGTGTAGGCCATTTTTTCGTCTTAGATTGTAGCCGCGAAAATCAACACGGACTAGGGCCTGAGTAATGCAGAGTAAGGATGGCTAGTTGGGCTAGTTGGTTTTGCATCATGGTGTAATACGCCAAAACAACAGGGACAAAAAACGAAGGAAGAACTGGACAGGACGCGGCGTAACTTTCAACTGAATTGTTTATTTGGATGACAGAATTTAAAAAAAATGATAAAATATAAAGGCGGGCACACTTGGCAGAACACCAAAGATATGGTCTAAAAACACACCCCCCTCACAAATGCCAGCGTAATTGGATCAACAAATAGTAGAATTCTTTATCAGTCAAGGACAAAGAGGGAGCGCTTATACAAGTATTGTCGTGGTGGGACCTAATCAGGAAGGCTTCGTGAATTTCTCTTGCCGTTTTTGTTTTGTAATGGCCAATGACACAGGTGTCAACAAAGATGGGGCTGCACTTTTCAGAGTTGGGCCCGCAATCGCAACGGTCAGAGTGGACCACTAATACGCTCATACGCCCAGCATACCTGCTGGGCGTATGAGCCCCGTTCCAAGAAAGGAATGTTGCCATTCAGCTCGGCGCACTCCAAGTTAGTGAAGAGGGGCATTGCTTCATCTTGCCAGAGGGCCGCGCTAAAGAAATCGTGCCCCCACCGGATGAAAAACAGTTTTCATTCTCAACTCCGCAGACTTGAAGAGGCAGGGTTCCCCCGTCATGTTCTTCGAGATGTTTTAGAGACTTTAGCAAAAAAGATGAAAAAAGACAACAGCGCAGTGTGCGAAAGGGCTCCCAAGAGGGTATGTAGGCCTGTGGTCTTGCCTTACATTCACAAGATGTCCCACAATCTGAAGAAGGTGGCCCATCGCTTTGACTTACCAGTCGTTTTTTCAGCACCGAATAAACTATCGTCACTGTGTAAAAGGATAAGCAGATTAGGAGAGGAATCGGATGTGCCACAAGAGTCGTGCAAAAAACGACATGTCACTAAGTTCCGCGAGTGCGCGACCAGTGTCACGTACAAAATCCCCTTGTCATGTGGTAAGGTGTACGTTGGCCAGACGGGGAGGTGCATTAATGATAGGGTCAGAGAGCATGCGTTGGCGATCAGGCAGCCCCCGTCTGGCCACTTAGCGGTCCACTGTGACCGTTGCGATTGCGGGCCCAACTCTGAAAAGTGCAGCCCCATCTTTGTTGACACCTGTTTCATGGGCCATTACAAAACAAAAACGGCAAGAGAAATTCACGAAGCCTTCCTGATTAGGTCCCACCACGACAATACTTCTATAAGCGCTCCCTCTTTGTCCTTGACTGATAAAGAATTCTACTATTTGTTGAACCAATGACGCTCGCATTTGTGAGGGGGGCGGTGTTTTTACACCATATCTTTGGTGTTCTGCCAAGTGTGCCCGCCTTTATATTTTATAATTTTTTTTAAATTCTGTCATCCAAATAAACAATTCAGTTGAAAGTTACGCCGCGTCCTGTCCAGTTCTTTCTTCGTTTTTTGTCCCTGTTGTTTTGGCGTATTACACCATAATGCAGAGTAGTTAATCAGGCCCTAGTCAGTGTGGGTTTTTCGCGCCTATAATCTAAACAGAACTAATATTTTTTATGGCGTCAGGAACGAACCAGCATGGGAAGAGTGCCCTTCAAACGACAATAATAATAATTATTAAAAACTGCCGGATCTCCGCTGGAGACTCCGACGCACGGTGGAGTAGTCGTCACGATAAAAAAATTCTAAAGAAACAAAATAACTAGCCTAACGGTCCTCGGCGGCATCATGACGCCTGCCCGGGTGCGGAGTATAACGGTCTCGCAATACGGTATGTATTGTGCATTCGTTTTCTTTTTTTTTCTTTTTCCTTTTTTATCACGTCGAATTCTCACGCCAAGACTCTCTACCTTCTCCGTTCCAACGCGTTGTTATTAAATTAACAAATCAGCTTCAAATAAGGGTCGTGGCAGCCTCAAGTAAAAAAATACAAAAAAATAAGGAACATTCCGAGCAGCCGGAGCAGCACGGCCGCTTCTTCTGTCATCAAAGAAGACGCCATCTGAAAATCCAACGTCTTCCTTCTTATTTTGTTCTTTTTATTCACTTTGTTACTTCATTGTGTTGCTGGATTCGACAGCTCCCTTCTCTGTGACGATGCCGTCTGTGGACATACGTTTGGCGCTTGTTTTGTCACGCGATGGTGTTGTCCGACCGATTAACCACTGAGTTTGTTATAATTGTGTCACGAGGTATAAAATGGCGGATCAAATAAAAATGTTAAATGCAAAGAAGCGCGCAGTTTCCCCTCGGCGGTTTATTCTTCCAGAAGTGAGCATCGCAGTGCCATGGATTAACCTGTGCCGTCTTCATGACGCCATGAAAGACCCTCTTGAAGCAATTAATTTGCTTCAGCGCATGGGCCTGTTTCTGGGTCCTCGGTTTTCGTGCGTCTCCAGAGTGCGAAGCTGCGATGACAAGCTGCAAGTCCGCGGTAGAGCTGCGGATGGCTACTGGTGAAGATGCGGTGTGTAGGTGACTCGTTTGGTGTCCAAGAGGAAGCCGGTCAAAGTTCAGTGCCTGGGCGAGGTCTCGAAAAAGCGTCAGGTGCGATCCTTCGAAGGATTGCACCTGACGCTTTTCCAACTCATGAAAATCATCCTCCGCTGCCGAAACCTACCGGGCGCCGTCATTCAGCGGGAGACTGATGTCGCAAGTAAGGCAATAGCTGATTGGACGCGCCTTTGACGGGAGGTTGTGCTGAATGCCGTCTTTAAGCATTCAGACATGATTGGCGGCGAAGGCGTGACTGTAGAACTAGACGAGAGTATGTTCGGTCGGCGAAAGTACCATCGCGGGTATTTAAGGTCTGGCCAGTGGATTTTCGGTGGTGTGGGGCGTTGCAGCGGGTGCTGCTTTCTTGTTCGCGATAATACACGTGACGCTAAAACCCTCCAAGGGCTAATAGCCGAGTGAATCCGCCCTGGAACAAGAATAATCACTGACTGTTGGGCTGGCTATCGCAAGCTTGCAGATGACGCTCGCTTCATGTACCTCACCGTCAACCACAAGCTGCACTTTGTGGACGCGAATACTGGTGCGCACATACGGTGGAGGGCACCTGGGCCCACGTCAAAAACTCTCTTCCATCTGGACGGCGCGAGAGCCACCATTTCACGGGTCACCTTGCAAAGTTAATGTTTTGGAGGAGAGAGAAGGCGCGCGGAAGCACTGATGGATGCCAGTCGTTGGTCGCCGCGGCCGCCAAAATCTAGAGCCCCGACGCAACAGGGCGAGGATTCTGACGGCCCCGCTGACTTCGAGTGATCCATTTCTCTGAGCCTGTCGCCCGCTTACGTGGATAAAGACAACTTATGCGCGAACCGCTTGTCAAGTGTTCGTTACATCAGTTATGGGTTTTGGTAGCGGTCTAAACGGCCTTTTTCTAGGGCCTTCATATTTTGCTTTTTTTTTCTGAATGTGGCTCTCGTGCCTCTGTAAAAAAGTTCACAGGAAAGACCCAGCAAAGGTATGTGGTCCCCAACTTGGATATCGAGTGTTATGATTCAAATAAAAAATGTTCTCGCTTATTTCGCTCCTTTGATCCCCACAAATGCCGCCGTTGGAGTCGTCCCGCGGTGCTGTTGCTTGCTCAATCGCCGTCGGCGTGTCTCAGCTTCGTCGTCTTTGCCAGCGGCGCACCGGCCAACGTTGACACCGGCGGAGGCGGTTGATCTGACACACAGCGTTCGGCTTTGGCTAGCAGACGGCGTTCATAAAATGGCGTCAGCTGTTGCCGGCTTCACGGGGCGGTACCGAGCGTGCTTTCATTCATTTGGCGTTCGTTGCCATGGTGATAACTAGAAAAGCAGACGAAGTTTATGTCGCGAAGGAACGCTGCGCCGCAGCGGTACCGGGTGCCTTCTAAGGCCCTTTCCGCATGCTTTTGAATGGGCGGAAGGCGAACAAAAGAGTTCGAAATAAGGACTTAACCCCGAATGCTGCATTTCTCCAGCGCCTCATAATTTGACGAGCCTTGCACGAAAAGCATGTCTTTAGACCGAAGTTAGGAGATAGTTTTTTTTTTGTTTTTTTTACAGCAACATGGGTCTAAAGTATCTATGTGCCCCTACGCCCCTTCTAGTTCATTTTTTCCTGGGTTCAATTAATACCAGCGATACTTCGCTTCACCTTAAATTGAGACGCAGCCGATACTACAAGCAGGAGCATGTGGCCCTGGACAGTGCTTGTGCTGCACGAGCGCGCGTGATTGGCAGGGACGCTGAAAGCCAGGAGCGGGCGCTTGTAGCATCGGCTTCGTCTGGACCTAAGCTGAAAGCAAGCATAAAAGACAAGGCCTGTGCATGGAAGGCAATCCTATCGATATCTTTGTTACGAATCACATTATGATCAGCCAAGTGTAGAGTTCCACCTTAAACAATTGTCCGGTCAAATTACCCAAGAAAACATTTAGACCTCATTGCCAATAGCTGCAGAAGCGTCTTCCACGACGTATCTGAATTTAATGTGCCTCCCTGGACGAGTGATTGTG
Organism: Ixodes scapularis; assembly: GCF_016920785.2. Lineage (NCBI taxonomy): Eukaryota > Metazoa > Arthropoda > Arachnida > Ixodida > Ixodidae > Ixodes > Ixodes scapularis. The sequence continues at coordinate 104,033,250 of NW_024609882.1, forward strand.
AAACAAACAGTTACGGCGCAAACGAGCTGGTGAAGGTTTAACATAACTTAAGACGAACCCCATAGGCTCTGAGCAGGGTCCCAGAGAGCGCCACCGTGGGTCGGTCATCAGCGCCACCGTGGCCAAATGAGACAAGACTGGGACGGCTAAAATCGGCAGCGCCGCCGGCGTACCCTTGTGAGATTACGTTATTACGAACTCCGAGCGTTGTGTTGTCGCGCGTTTCACTACCGTCTATTTTAAGAATCTGTCAAACGTTAAATATATAAATGTGCATCCGTGTGTGGTTGTGTCGTTCTAGCATTAGGGAGTTTTAGTAGGTGCCTTCCTCGATAGGTAAAGACAACCCAAAACGGGAGCTAATATTACGGTCAAATATAAGTGAAAGCAAATGAACAAGGACAGTTTTTTTGTTTTTTTTCGTTGTTTGCGCGCGCTTGAAGATAACAAAAGCGAAGACTTCGTCCAGCTTCCCTCCTCTAGAAAAGCGCACTGCAAAAGCGGATCTAGAAACGCACCCCCTCCCTCCCTTTCATTCTTAGGCACCCTTTTTTTTATATTGAGCTTTTCCCGCATGAATAGTTGACCTCAATTTGGTGATCAGTTTGTTTACAGTCCCCTCGTCGCCGTGTTGAAGACGATTGGGGTGTCCGAGAAATGTGTTTTTCGTGCAAGCTGGATGTAGTTTGGACGGTGTCGTACGCAGTTGCACGGGTCCAAGCGGATTCTCTTTCTCTTCGATTGAATGTGCTGTTCACTTTTACATAAATCAAAAATAAACGCCGCATGGATAACCTTTTTTTGTGGGGTAAGCACATTTTTTTTATTATCTCTTGGGTAGATTTTTCTCGCAGTGGGGACGAAGTTAGGACCGCTTAGACGCGGGTCGAAATAGAGCAACATCTTGGGCAGCTACGTGATCATGCTAAAAGCGCAAACGGCAATTCGTTCTGCAATCGGCGAAGCGGAGAAAGCGTTCACTTCGGTTTTCTGTAACTACGATCAAACGTCCACACAACGTCGTTCAATCAAGATGTGTCCGCGAAGCAGAGAGCAATGAGAGTGTCAAAGAAATGACCTGATTTTAGAGTCATCGCATCAAATCCAAAGACAACGCCGGGCTTTGAGCGCCTTAATTCCAAATATCGAGTCAAATATCGCATTTAGAATTGCATCTCAAGTCAAGCAATGTGAACAGAGTGCTTATTCTATACGCTTTATCACATTTATGCATATCCGACGGCGTTGCATTTTCCACAGTTTCGACGGAAACCTGCGGAGTTTCACGTCTGCTAGGATTCCAGGGTTGCGACCACTGATCTCAATGACAATTGCTGGATCGCGTTTGCCCGCTCTGCGAATGCGGTCACTGGCGGCCATCTTTATGTAGAGTTATATTACCTCTAGCCAAGGTACAGCTCCTGCAGCCACTGTAATCCATCCATGGCAGACAGCGTTTTGGTAGGTGTGGTGGCAGGCAGTGGCAGGCTGCCGTCAAAATAGGGTGGATGATATTTCGTGCTTGATTGAAATTGTTTGACGAAACATGTTCTTGAAACCCAGCGTGAACGGTAGCGCGATTTTTGAGGACCTGGTGAAAGTTTCACGAAATCGCAGCACCGGAGGAAAAGCAGCACAGCTCGCATCGAAAGTCGCATCGAAATTGGCATCAAAAGCAGACGCCGGTACGGAGTCTGCTTTCGATGCGAGCTGCGCTGCTTTCCCCCGGTGCCGCGCTTTCGTAGAACTTTCTCCGGGTCCTCAAAGATGAGGCTACCGTTCACGCCGGGTTTCAAGAATCTGCGTCGTCGAACCATAGAGTTATTATAATGTACGCAAGAGGTTCAAGTGGCGCTAGTGTGCTGACGCAAATTGAAGCAGACAGCAACCAGTCGAAAATTGACTTCCGGTAATGCATTTTTATGGGAAAAAGTGAGTGCATTTTCTCTCTGCGCTCGATCATAAGAGCAAATATCCCGAATAATTCATAGGTACTAGGTAGCTTGAAACATTTCTCAGTCAGGCCGACGAAATAATTGGTCAGTTTCGGTGTTTTTCTTTCAAATTCATCGCATTAAAAACGGTGCTAAAACAGCTTCGTACGTGTATCTATGTGCACTGTCGGACACTGTTAGCGCGAACACGACGTCGGTGCTTTTCAGCGTGGGGGATATACGTGCCAAACGAACGAAGAACATCTGGAAATTAAGAAAGACGGCAAGAACTACGCAGTAACAACGGATCAGTAACTACACGTGCATATACGATCAAAATTAATTGAAGGCCACGTAATCTATTCCTATTTTAAATAAGTAAGATAATTAACGCTTTATTCTCTCTGCTCTGAGCGAAGCTGCTTGTTCTACGTTCAAAATATCACCCGCACGCTCGAAATCTTTGAGAACAAGTGCCCGATAAAAGCTGCCCGGCAGAGAAAACAATACAAAGAGACACCTTTTATCGCCCACGGACTTTATTCTCTACGTTTTTGAATGTTTTTATCCGCTCATGCACGACGGGGTCATTTTTATATAGTGACAGGACTGGCATATTATCAATATATAAGCGTCACCGGATTGCTGGCGAGCCTTAAACACACTCTACATTCCTTTCAATTGTAATTTTGCTTCGAATCGTCGCTTGTTTCTACACACCTGCTGCGGAACACACGTTTGGGACTGAAATGTAGCGAAGTTAAACATCGGTCACTGATGAAGAAAAATGCGCTAACTAAAGCAATTACACTTTTACAGTGTTAATCAAGGTACATACTATTCGGTACGACCCAAATAACCAAAGTGTACCGTGTTATTTTCCGGCGAAGAGACAAAATGCATGCGCGCTTTCCCATAGGAATACACAGGAAGACTGGAAAAGTAGACTGGTTGCTGTCTGCTTCAATTTGCGTCACGGAAGTCGCATAGACACTAGCGCCAGTTGAACCTCTAGCGTACATTATAATAACCCTATGCGTCGAACAACTTGAATCAAGCACGAAATATCTCCCACGGTACAGTGTACTAGATCCACAGCTATTTTATGGCACCCGGCCGCCATTGCGCTGCCCGCCATATTACTATGATGGCTAGAGATGATATAACTCTACCTAAAGATGGCCGCCAGTGACCGCATTTCGGTCCATAGGAGGAGCTGGTCAAACGCGATCCAGCAAATAGACATAGAGATCAGTGGTTGCGACAGTGCGGTACGCAACAGTGCCTACAGCTTCGGCGTTTGCTCGTCTGCGACATCCGACAGCAATGCTAAGAATAAAAGGCCAAAAACGCATGAATCAACTCCTTCAACTTGATGCGTGAACAGCCCCAGGAGCAAACAGGCTGGCGAAAGGGCCGTCTCAGTGTTGCAAATATTTTGAGTTAGATGGCGCAACGTGTCACACCAAACTTGACTGCCCGAAGGGTATAGACTGGGGAAAAGACGAAGGACAGCACGACACAAAAAAGTTTTAAACACAGCTGAATTTTATTTTGCAGAAGTTAGTGTTTATATAGGGTTTCGCTGACCCCCTGAACCAGAAAAAAAAGAAAAAGAAAGAACGTGAGAACGCTCTTTACACGAACGCATACGAACTAAAAATACTTGGCACAAAGCCGAAAGAAGTAACACAAAAGGTTAAGTTGAACCTTGATCATTTAACTCCAACATTCAGGTAAGACAGACAAAAAAGAAGAACTACCAACTACCCTTTCCCTGAAAAAAACAACAGGACCGTGGCCAAAAATCTCGAACATCAAAACACTCAAACGAACACAAAACAAAAGAAAGGATATAAAAAGTGAGACGCCCAGGGCTAACACTCATTTAAAACCAAGCGTGCATCAACGGCGTTTTCCTCTTCTACCTTTAGAGCAGAGGAGGCTCTGACGTAACGTACCGCAAAGATGGCGCCGAACTGAAGCGCCCTTCGAATTTTGTCCTCCGCGTAAGCGCTACGACGTGGTTCACCCTCGTTTCTGCGCTAAAATGTTTTTGTGAATGAAAGGGGTCTCTCGTTGTGCGGTTTTCAAGCACCACACTGCTCCGCAAAATTTACAGTGCCGAGTAAAGTAGAACGCTGCGATGTATCGGCAGCACTGTGTCCCCACGGAGGAATAAGGTGCAGGACCCGACAATAGACCGATCTCACAGCCAGTTTTATTACGCCACCGCTGCCGCCATGAATCGTGGGAGATGTAGTCTTTCTGTACGCGCGACAACCCCGCTGAGGGCCTGCGCAAGCAGAGCCCGAGGCGGTACGAGCTGCCTCGTGAACTGGCGCCTGCCTCCTATGAACTACAGTGATGGCGGCGTCGCGCATGCGTGGAACGCTCAGTGGGATCGGTCTATTGCGACCCTTGTTTGACGTCACACAAGGAACGGGAATGCAGCCATTGATACTTTCAAAATTTTGCATGGAGTTTCGCATAATTATCCGTCATTGATTACCCTAAATTGGGGTGTAGTTTAATAGAATAAAAAAGGCCTATGTTAATAATTAGGCTCCTTCCATAAAGGCATCACTATGTATTAAGAACTTCAAGTTTTCACAGGACAATTAATTTAAGGGTTAACGGAGGACAGTCGGTCACTCAAAGCTCACTGACTCGGTGCCGAAACATGAGTGCAGCGAAAAAAGACACTACAAAAAAGAAGACGTGTTTTTTCATTGTCAGAAAGCCAACCAGACCAGTGGCAGCCACCACGTCTTCGATCGACAAGGTGCTCAAGCTGCCCGGTTACAAGCCCGACCGCGAGCTGGGAGATATCAAGGCCCGCTTTCGCGAAGACCGCCACCCGGCACCACCGTCGGACCGTCTGCAAACTTGCCAAGCAGGGTGCCCTCGCCAGGTGGTCCAACCTGGCCTGCTAGAGGTCACTAGCCCAAGGCGGCCCCTTAAAGATCACCGTTGCGATGAACGCCGCTGGGCCTGACGCTCCTCTTCACCCTCTTCATCAAGCCATCATCATCGTCATCATTCACACCATTCATTTATAAGATACAATTTATTCATCATTAGAAGCGGCGTCGCACGCCGTCAGGGTACGGGCGATTGCCTTTCTGCGGCGCCGTGGTTTTCTGAGCTAAAAAGGTATATCATATCATATATGATATCATATCATGTTATACTGATCAATGGATTCTCCAATTAAGGTCGGTTGCAGCGTTCGATGTCGATCGTCAGTACACCGACTCACGGGGGACTTTAGACATGAAGCAGTGTTCCAGGTTGGAGGCGCTGATTCTCGTTGCATATGAAACACGCTTTGCTGTCCTGCCGCGTTTTCAACTTTCTGTCAACAAGGGAGCACCAGTAGCGTCAGGACAATAAAAATAATTCGGCAACTTTTCTCACTGATTCGATAATGCGAACGCACGAAAACAAACTATTTTTTTTTTATTGTTAGAGCACGAATTAATGTTGAAGTTACGTATGGTGCTTTAACAAATCACAAGCGGGCATAAAAAAAAAGCCCCCTTGGGGTGTGAAAGCCATAACTTGCCGTACCGAAGGGGGACGCACAGGACCTCTGTACTACCACTTCAATTGTTGTAGATTTATTGCCAGTCACCAATCTACCAGGGTTCTAGACCATTCCGGAGGTATACAAACATTTTCAACAAATGTAAACTTAGGACATTTTTTCTTAATTTTGTTTGTTGCCATCTTTTTCGGCAATACTTTTACTGTGCATCCTTCCTCAAGTACGCAAAGAAAATTTATTTCACTCATATTTGCAGCTTTTTCATCCCGTTTTTGAGGGAGATATTACATTTTTGTTGAACGAAGCGAAGACTCATTTCGAGCACGCTGTTTGGCGATGGTATTCAAACACGACAGGTCGGTGAGGTGAAAACGTCGCCTGAAACTCTCTACTCTTTGAATCAATAATGCAGATAACATTTTTCATATTTATTTCACATATCATGGGCTACAGAGAGCCATTACGCGCGCTCCAGCAGGTCACCGCACGACTGATGTAATTGTTGTTTCAACCACTGAGTACACTTCAGCTTATCTTCAAACACCAAATATATTAGATGCTCTAGTTATAAACGAAGAATGCGATGAAAAGAATAATCACGGACAGGAGTATGTAAAACCTCGGGAGGCCGCGCTTCTCTGTCTGGAAGCTCGTGCAGTTGCTATTTAGCGGATAGAGCATTCTCATTTGGGATCCTAAGACGGCGTCTCGTGCTCCAGTCCATGAATGAGGGCCTTCGAGTCTGAATTGGTATGGCACACAAGGCCCCAGTAGGGCACGGAACAGCTTGTGGTCGGTGAAGAAGTACTTGAGCATCCCAGGACTGGCCCCAATCTTGTCCGCCAGATCATCCATGTACTCCATCCAATCCACGCGTAGGGTGGTATCGTACGAGTTTCCATAACGACGTCGCATTGCAGCTCTTTCTCTTGCAATGTCCTGGTACATTTCGGGATGCGGAGGAAGCTTGCACTTGCCAGCGAGCAGCTGCGCCACCCATCGGGCCTGCGGAAAATTAAAAGCGGAGCAAGAAATTAGATGGTTTGTTAGGCGACACACGTAACGGTGTGCTTCAGAGCTGTGAAGTGTTCGATAAACATTCATGTAAATTAAAGATTGCCATTCCCACGAGTGAAACGTTATGACGTAAAATTTGAACAAGTGGCACACGGATTCTTAGCTTGTCAAGAGCTTCACAGTTTCACTAAAACACAAAGTTTACCGTAAAATCTCAAAAGATTGCCCATCACTGAAAAATAACTCACCCCTACATTCTAAGAAAAAGGGGAGCGCGACGAACTGTCAGGCCCTTGCACTTGGACCCCTGAGACTAACTGTTACACCGTTTCAATTGAATCCCGAGGACCAACTGTTAGGCCCTTGCGATTCGACCCCTGGGTCTAAACGTTGCGCCCTTGGACTTAGACCCCTGGGACTACCGGTTTATCCCTTACATTTGGTCCCGAGCCTCAAATCTCTGAAACGAAATTGTGGAGTTCAGGTTAAACGTAGCTTTATTGCCTCATAGATACAGATCGTATTCAAGGATGACTGAAGTCGAAGTTCCTGAGGGGTAGACTCCACGATAAGGCCAAATTCTGAAGACTGCACTTGCGTCGACGATGGCTTGAACACTGGGACGGCTGTCCAAACCGGTCGTGGTCCAAGCACCGTTTATTGGGGCACGGGCAGCTTCTTGCCTGTTTGCGAGGCATTTGGATAATTAGCAACAGAGGCAGCGTGAAATAACTGATCGCTCAACAAAAGTGCACGCACACGCATAAGAAAATAACAAATAGGCTACAAAAGTGCCCCAGTGGTTCACATCTAACATGCGATCTGTTGACAGTAGACCAACGCACTATTATACTTTTAGTAGACCGTTCGCTGCGAATTACAGGCCCAGTGTGAGCGTGCTCAAACTATGATTCAATTTGACGGAACGAGCTCCCGCCATCAACGCGGAAGTCTGTACAATCCAATAAATGTCTCCATTAAAGCCGGTTCTCACACGCAGCGAAGCGCTGAAATAGCGCTGCTCCCGTGTCGTCAGCTGCTTTTCGTCTGCCATGAGTAACAGCTTTGACGGTGCGATACAAGGTTGGTGAAAGCTCCCGTCAGCACGCGCTTAGCGCTAGGTCAGCGCTATGCTTGTAACTCTCTGCTGCATGTGTGAACAGGCCTTTATAGTAAAGCGATCCTGCCAGGGTCTGCAGAACACAAACAAATAAGCCATCGGTAGAACTGGCGCTTTGCTCAATACGATCGAATATAAGGTCTCTGTGCTGCATAATAAAATAAGCAACCATGGTGCCAAAAAGAATAGAGCATGGCGCGCGCTTTGGAAGCTAGAGAACGCGCTCAAATTAAAAGGCTTTCTGAAGTTGCATTTAATGAATATACCACAAACTGAAGTACATTGACATACCTTAATCGAGTTCCCTGGTCTTGTGACTTCAGAGCAGATCAAGTGGAGTGTTGCAGCACCGCGAGTTTAACCCGGATCCCGCAATGATCGGAGACAACCAGCTTTTAGTTCTAACGAAGGCTACACTAGAAACAGGTTTTTTTCAAACAAAGACCGCTTCCCATTTTCCCAACTGACCCTCTCTGCCCCATCTGCCGAACCCCCCGCGTGAGCGAGGAATGCCGGGTAGGGAGTTGGTGGGTGGGGAAAGGGCACGTACACGGAAATCTCTTAGGATGGATGGCGGCATATCTATGTCCCGCTCAGCCCGTGGATTCACCTTTCATTCCCCATTTCAGTCGAAGAAAAGTGCCTAATGCGGCTTTCGAGAACCTTGAAAGCACTTATATCTGAACAGGGAGAGACATAAAAAATACGAAATTAGGGAAGGCGCGCACATTAGAAAAGCGAAAGCAGGCAGAGAAGCGGCGCGATGCCATCAGAGCTGGTAGTTTCACCTTATATCATTCTACGAGATTTGAAACGTACGTTTCGTTTTGAAAACATAGAAGTGCCAACAGTAAAGACGAAGATTGAGAGATTTGAACAAGCCTAACTTATCTACCCTTTACACGAAATTCTTCGAATGAAGAAAACAAACACATGCAAGCTTATTCACGTAATCGGAGGGTCGTCGCTTTGAAATGTTTTACCCAATAGTGACGATAGTTGAATGCGGCTATTGAAGGGGCGGTGCAACGATCTTCACTTGGAATGCTTTTCACTTTACACAAGCTTACTGGCAGTAGTGGAACTCAAGGATACTCGCACGCAACACCCCTGGCCAAGAAACTCCTTTGTTGCGGTGTAATAGACCCTTCTCAAAAGTCCGCGTCAACTCCTGACCACCATTGATTGCTCACCTACTCGAATGGACGCCAGCCTTCGGCGTCCACTCGACGTGCCTCGCATCGGACACGAGGACTGCGTCAGCGTTCGGTGAGGTCTAAGATCCAATCACGCACTTCATGTCCAATCACTGGCGACCACCAATGTTGCCGGACGTACTTCCGAAAAGGGTCTTTTCCAAGGCCAAAACCGAGCGTTTTCATTCACATCCTTTGCCAAACTTGATGACGTAACTACGGAATCGAAGTATCATCAGTGACGATAGTTGAATGCGGTTCATTGATTGGACCCGAACATTGCGTGGACACTTGATTTAGGTTTGTGAGAGTCAATTGCTCAAGAGGCATTCGGGTAGTGGCCCGTGTCCAATCGCTCCAATGACAACAAAAGCCAAACCATAACAATGTCTGGAACTCAGCGCGTGTCCTGTGCCTTGCCAACCCCAATGCGTGGCTATGATCGACATTTGCGCCATAAAATCGGCTCCAGATAACGTGACTGCGTTTTCTGGCTGCGACTTCAGAGAATGAAAGCTGCTCGTTTTTATTTAATTATTTTTGAGACTCCGATTGCGTGTGGTAAAAAACGAACGGGTGTTTTACAGGTCATTAACATCAGGGATTCATTCTACACTGTATTTTCACTAAGTAGAAAAATCATTGCATCGCCCCTTTAGCTCACGTGAAACTTTTAAAATCTCCTATATATGTTCGTTACTCTCACATGGCAACGCCTAAACATTTAAGACAGTTTCGATTTCTGTAGTTTACTAAGTAAGCAAACTCAACGTAAGGAAGAACCCCTTATCATATAATACTATATATACTATCAATGTATAAGTTTTGCTTAACTGTATTTTGAATTCGATAACAAATAAAACTATGAATATGTTACAAAAGTATCTAATATTAAAGTGAAAAACGAAATGATAAAGATAGGCATCGTGGAATTAAGGTTCAAATATATCTTTCTTTCAAAGGCACTGCTTAATATGACAAAGCTATATATGTCTAAAAATTATTTTTACATTTATAAGAGCAGATAAAACTCTTCGTATAAAAATTAACAATATGTCCTTTCTTAAAATGACGAAGAATTTTCTACTTTTAGCTTTTGTTCTCATGTTTAGAGTCTTGTTTCTTTGATATAAGCAATATATAAATTAGCGATATTAGCCTTTTTAAATAGGTTTAGATAAAAGCTTTCCTTTATTATATTTCTGATGCATTAATTAATGGTACATTGAAAGCTGGCACGATTCAAAGCCAGCCAATTATTGTCAAATGTGCAAGATTCAAGAATATTTATTTTATGAAATCAAATTTAAGTAAAACAAACTTTTAGAGAACTTTGACCTTTCTATATATAGTATTACAGAAGCAAAAAAGCTATCATTATTATGAAAAAGATAGCCCAAATTTGCGAGACTCCAAAATATATCACTAATGAAAACTGCGAAAATCGCAAGACCTAGTTTTTTCCCTTTCGAAGCCCAAACTCCAGAACAAAACTATTCCTGTAGTTCTTATTTACAGTTTTGTTTAAGCCACGCAGTTTCTACCAACATGTATTTTTCCAAAATGTTTTGGAGACCCATCCTTTTTTCTTGCACGATTCCAGATGAAATCATCCATCATGTATGAAGCCGCGTTACGATGGAACTTTTTTCTTGTAGAAAACAATGTTGTGTAAGCAGAATGACGTCAGACCTCCAGAGGATGCGGTTGGCATAGCCGGGTCCTGGCTTTCATGGTGTTCAACAAGGACCCGTGTTTTAGGGTCTGTTTTTTACTGAAGGGTCATACACGCGGTATTGATGACAATGAAGAAAGGGTCGTCCGTTTAACTTTCTCCTGGAACAGGGTAAACATGAGCACGAGAAAAACAGTCCGCGTCGTGGTTTTTGTACCGACGTGAGCACGACGGTACTGTGAAATTCTTGAGGAGTCAGGCTCCAGCGCGCAAGATTTCGCTGGAAGGGTCTTTGAGACTGGCTAGCCAGCATACTGAATGCTGATCACTGACTACCTTGAAAGGCCTTCCGTAGACATAAAGGCGAAACTAGATAGAGGCCCAAAGAAATGCAAGACAGTTATTTTTCTCAGTTCTCTGTCCTGGACAACGTATGCGATTACTCGTTTGGCCACTGGACTAAAACGGCTCGGAAACGAACGTTCCAGGCATCAATGTAGATTCCGGTCTCAGCGAGTTCATCGAATGTGCAAGAACCAGTGGCGACTGTAGGCGACTCGGAGCACTTGGAAAGCATTCAGCTGCTCTTCCGTCCACGTAACCGAAACATTCTCCCGCGTCTGTCAAGTGAGCGCTTCGGCGATTGGGGAAAATCACTTCACAAAGTGTCTATAATAAGCACACAGTCCAAGAAACTGTCCTGCGGCTTTCTCCACTCTAAAAAAAGCCCGTGCGTCTACTTTCCCGCACGACACTCGGAGAGCCTATCGCCGAAACTTACGGAGGCAGCTCAGCGAATGACGATGCTAAAACATATGTTAAACCGAAAAACGCAGTCTTAGTTATGAGATTAAGCGATGCAAGCATGACATTTTCTATTACTTAATGTAGCAATGTGTAGCCGTGTCGACCCCGAGATGAGCGAAGATGACAAGATCCACCATCTATTCAAAGTGCTTTCAGAAGGATTATTTCCCATCGTAGCCACCAAGTCTCCACCGATCGGGGCTCAACTTCTCCCTGAGTGTCGGAAGTATGAAGAGCTCGACAGGGCGAGAATACTCAAGAGGCCGTTCGAACGCCTCAATGATGTGTCTCTTGCTTCCCACACCGACATGAACGTCCTCAAACCTGATACGTCCATACCTCTACTATGTTTTATGAGTGACAAGTGTCAAGTGACAAGAGCAATTCGCTTCGACGCACTTCAAAAATTCGCTAAGTGATTTAGATCACACAGTGGTACTGGTAGCGCCTTTCATTATTTTTTGTCTCTGAGGAAACAAAGTGAGTTTAAAACAATAATAATGTGCGTTGTGATTTACAGCTAAGATAATGCACCACGCATTATCTTAGCTATCGTTCCTCTTGTATGCTTTTAAGGGAACAGACGCGAAAACGCTTCGCACATATCTGAAAATGACTGACAAGTTCATCAAAAAGCACGCACCTGCAGTTCAATCAGGGGGAGTGGAGATCCATTGCCCATCACGAGTCCAATGATAGCCAGGGTCGGGTGCTCCAAGCCGGGCGGGAAGACGTGCTTGTAAAGTTGTACCTGCTTGTGAACAACCGGGATCACGTCCTCGGAGAGCATGGGGAACTTGATCTTGTAACCCGTGGCCAGAATGACGGCGTCTAACTTTGTCACCTGTGCACGTGTGTTTATACTTGTTTAAAGGGATACTTCAACGACATTTGAAATATACCCGTCGTGTTAAAAAATAGGTTGAATATGATCCACAATATCCGTAAATGACAATCGCACGTTTGTAGTTTGAGCCTGGTGGCTGTATTTTTCGTTATAAACGGCCCATTCTGAAAAGCGCTCGGAAAGGCCCAGCGGAGACCACGCGACATCCGACGCAATCGTGACGTAGGTCGTCTCGGGACGAGCAAAGCTACAGCGAGGCTGACGTCGAGAGGAGGGCCTAGTCGTTCCAGCCACCGAAGCGGCTCCTTTTCTACGAATTTTGATTGGCGGGTTAATCTTCTATAACCTTGTGGGGGGACAATAGCGACTTCTAGGACACACAAAAGGAACTCTAGGGGACAGGGGAGTTCCTCCTTCCCCTCTTCCCTCGTCGTGACCGGAGGTGAGACAAGCATCGACACTGCCTGTCAAGGTTCCCAGACGGGCATTACAAACGAGGCGTCAGCGACACCCACCAGGTGCTCTTATCTAATCGTTTAATTCGTTTTAAAATTTCTTTTCGTGACTTTAAAACAAGATATTGGTGTGTTCGATGTGATACTGCTCCTTTGAACACGTAGACCAAAAAATGAGCGCCAAAATTTCGTTGTAGTATCCCTTTAAAGAGCTCACCCCACTAAGGTCATAGTACTTGCATCTACTGAGTGCTAATTAAAATAATAACATGTAGACGGTCATTTGCCTGACTGACTTGCATTTCTCCTCATTTGATTACAGGATAGTTTATCAAAACTTTGATTAATCCATCTTCTCTAAATAATGCAATGTAATTAAGAACCCTTATATTTCTAATCTGCATAGTATCCAAGAATGCTGCAATAAGAAACATGTTTTCAACAGATTATTTCATATTTTTATTAGTGCAATCATCACAAAGGATCTTACCACTACATAAATTTATTTAGTCATACCAGAAATGGCATGCTTTTATATTGCTATTGTATACTTTTTCTCTCGACCATCTGCCGACTGCAATAGACAGACTTAATTTGCTACGAAAAATGAATTCTGCCCCCAAATACTCTCCCGGACAAATTATGGTCTATGTTCCTTCATCAGAATCAAATATTAAAAAATATTGACAGCATTCTGCAATGGCCCGCCGGTACAGGGCTGCCTCTACTGTGATGCTTCTCAGCGAAAACGTTCAATGCGCGTCAGTGTCCGTTTGAACCTTACCTCCTTGTCATTCTCGAAGAGGACGCCGTCCTCTGCAAACTCGACCAGGTTTCTCTTAAGGATGACGATGCCACTCAGGATCAAGGATGGCAGCACGTCGCTCATGCTAACACGCTGGCTGTTGACGCGGTTCTTGGGTCGGAGCCCGTAGGCCTCATGGCTGAAGTAGTTATTGAACCGAGATTCTGGTTTTTCGAGATTCATGCACGTAGGCACCAGTCGTTTCTTCAAGTTCATCGCTCTTGTCGATAAAGCTGCGTCATATGGCATGCCGTTTGGCCCAAGCCTCTTCAACATCCAAACTCCCCCTCTTGATGACAGGTAGACCTGCGGCAGAAGAGAAGGGTTTCTGAGACAATGACCAACAGGCGCTGTTTATTGGTTGTTACGCTAAATCACTAGGTTTTCTTCCGCATTCGTTAAAACGCACAGGAACTCACATGGCAAAGAACGTTCGCCACGTTTACGTTAAATAGTGACGCAGATTCTGTCACCTCTGATTTATAAGTCTCCTCCCCTAATACGCCCAAACACATCCCCATGCTGAGTCAAACACTCCTCGCAGTCGCACCCTTTTCAAAAAGAGAGAAAAGGTGTGAGAGATGATAAAAAGACCGAAGGACGCCTACATCAGTTATCGAAAGTATCCTATAGAAAACGTGGACAAACATTTTACATATCGCCATCTCCGAAGTCCCTCAGAGGAAGTATTAATATCGTCCCGTGTTGCGGATTGTAGTTGAGCTAATTGGTTTATAGTTGTACATGTGGAAAGATAAATGTTGCCACTACATAAATTAAACATATAAGGAAGACGCTGAAGACACCTTTGTCTATTTCTTCCATGCGTGTTTCGTGATACTTCTGCCGCCCACATTCAAACAACGCGGGTTGTTTTTTACAATGAGTGACGTGGGCATTCGCTTTTCAGTAAACGGTGAAGAGCTTCATCAGTATACAGTGAAGAGCTGCAATGAGTTTTGTGAAAGCCTAGCAGAGGGATGACGTCGACGATCAAAAGAAAGGTGTTGTATGATGCAGATTTTGTGTATAGCAAAGTGCTTTGTTGGCGAGAGTTCTAAGGGAACAGAGGACAAACCTAAATCAAGATTATCCGTTGCTTGTGCACCACGTGGGCCTGGACACAATACTTGTAGCTTGGCGGGATCTGGGCGCGAGGCCAGGACTCGCAAACAAAAAAAAAACGGTAATCCAGCATGCTAGGTCTTCGGGCGAAAACAAATTATCATGTGAGCAGCGCGTACTCCTGTAGCATTCACTGCGTTTTGTTGCGGATTCTGAGTGGGTGTTGCCTTTAATGACTATGCCATATCTCACTGGACTTTTGCCTAAACAGAGCTAGCAGTAATGAACCTGATAAACCCCCTCTCTTTTTCACCGAAATTCCTTGGTCACCGTAACCCTGGAATTTATATTTATTCAATAATGGATCCATTGGGCATAAAAATGAAATGGTGTGACCTGACCGATATCAGCAAGGCGAAGTTAAGATGGTAGCGTGAAACATTTCATCTTGCAAACGTCAGCTAGAATACAGCGGTTTGAAATTCACTTGTACAAGAGGGCCCTAAAAGCATCGGCCGCACGCGGCTTAAAAAACTTTCAGGACTATGTGACTGATGAACAAAAAAAAAAACAGAGTTTCTCTTCTTGATGTCCCTGGATTCAGAATTCTCTCGTCCATTCTGTAGCTCTGGAAGTGGGAAAGCTTGATCACTTTCCTGTCGTTCTAATTTTTTCTGTTACGGAGTCGCCAGCACTCTCTACACCGGTTGGCTATGGCGAGGCGAAAACAACGCAAACGCTTGGCAATTTGTTCATGTCAGCAATAAAAGGCGCGGTGATCAGCACAACATTCGAAGGGGGATCGACAGATTTTAGATAAATTATGCCTAAAATTAGTGCCGCTAAATTTGCCATTGCGTAATTTATAGCTAAATGTGCTGCTTAAGGTTCAGTGCTTTCTGTTTTTTTCTTTTTTTTTAGGAGGGGCATATAAATTAAAAATTTAAGCTGGAATCAAATTAAAAGCTGCAAAATAGTGGCCAAAACGTTAACGTCGACTTAAATATCGATATTATCAATAAAAGAAAGCTAAACAAAATGCACAGTCAAGATTACAGCACCTTTCTGCTTATACCTCAAAGACCGTGTGCAGCCAAATTCCGGCGAAGTATTAAAAGTGACCGCATAAATCGGCATGGTGCTATAGTGTGACGTAGGTTGGCCACTCACTTAGGCCCCAGCGGCTCACTCAAATTCCTGCGCACCTAGCGGCTGTTGTAAAGTTGGACTCGGCTAGGTGTGTGTCGAAATTTTGTCGAATCTCGACTTTGACGTCGAACCTTAAGGTTCGAGTGGTTCACCGAACCTTCGACCTTTGACTAGAGTTCGAAGAAGTTGGACTTATGGACAATGTTTCCCGGCTTCTACCCGAATATATTGAATTTCGAGAAAGAAATGAAATAGAAAGTAGTTAATTTTATATGTTGTAACATGTTTACCAATGTTTACAGCATTTAAAAGCGCAAATATGCGCCTTTAATGTTTTCCTTGGTAATGTGAACCAGTGATGCCAATACACAATACAAATACAGCACTTTTTTTCCACCATGCTGTATTTTTTTATAATTTTCGCGCATGCGCACACAAGCTCAACTTCCATCGAACCCTTGTCGAACATTTCTTGAAGGTTCGGAAATGTAGACCTCTGTCAAACTTCAGCCTAGGAAACTTAGCAAAATCCCTAGCCTGGTCTTCTTTAGGCGCCTCGGGTGGAACCAGTTGAACAAAGGAAGTAGGGAGTTAGCAGAAAAGAAAGGCGAACCGACCGCTGGACTACTAACTGTTTTATTTCATCTTCCCATTCTTCTATTAGTTTATATTCATTCCCCCTTTTTGCCTCTGCATTTTTCTTCTTTTTTCCCATTGCGTTTATTTTTTTGGGGGGGTTTTATTCAACTAACCACAAACGGTGCCGTGTAGGAAATGTTCTTTTATGGCTTGCAAGGTAATTGAAGGGATGTGTTGTATTTTAGGAAAACAGACCTCCAGCAACTGTGACGTAGTCACCCTGCGTGATGTTGATTTTAATTATATCCCTTCTTGCTCTTTTTTTCCGTCAGTCCCCGTTCCCACTTCATCTTCGGCCAACATGACATGCTCTCCCCCTCGCAAAAAGACTGCAATGGAGAGTAACGATCAGGAGGCCGTGCATTCCTTTTGGGTCTGGACTTGACGGAGTATTCGGTACTTGGCACCTTTGCTGCAGTACCGGAATCTGTTGGAGCAACCGTTCTAGTTAACTTCGAGGCGTTCCAACAGTGTCCGTCTTCTGTTCGGGACGTTTTGGGTCCGCGTGCTTTTTCCATTCTGACTGGGGCACTAAACGATGGAGTGGCCTTTGTCGTATACCCTGGCAGTCGGACGCGCACGTAGTCCCCTCACTTGTACTTCGGAGTTTTGACCACCCTGCGTTTGCCAGCATATTTTTTAAAGTTTCTTTGGTATCTCTCCAGCCTGCTACAAAGGTCCTCTATCGCCTTCCTAACATTTTGTGCAATGTCTGGATGGGGTAGTTGCATTATGTCGAGTCTCGTGCGCATTGCTCGTCTCTGTAACAGCACTGACGGGGACGGATCAGTTGCTGCTTGAGGTGTACAGCGGTAAATTCCCAGGAAGTCCACCAGGTCAAGCTCTATGTTGTCCTTCTCTAACAAAATGCTTTGAGTGTAATCCTCGAGCACTCGTTAAAGCGTTCCCTCTGTTTTTTTGCCTGTGGGTAATAAATCGATAATGTTGCGTGCGTGATTCCTGTCTTGAAGAAATGCCTTAAACTCTACAAATAAGAATTGTGAACCGCGGTCCGATACCAGAACTTCCGGGTAACCTTCTCTGCTGAAGAATCCTTGCAGGAAGCCTATTACTGCATCTGTTTTTGGGTGTTAGTAGAACCCAACCTCTGGCCACTTGCTGTAATAATCTATTACGGTGATGGCGTATCGGCAGTTTCTATGAAAACTTTTGAACGGTGCGACAAAATCAATTCTGATCAGCTTCCTCGCGTCCTCGGGGTTGCGAGCTGGTTGCGTGGGAGCCGGTGCTGTTTTTGCTGTTCTTTCATGTTGCTGACAGTGCAACAATGCTTACATCCACTAGGTGATGTAAGCATTGTTGAGTTTCAGGTCACTCTTTTGTAAGTGTGTCAGGTCTTGCTCTAGATTCTCGTCGTCTTCGTTTTGAGATATCCCTGCAACGAGAATATCATCTGAGTAGTTGACGGTGCCACAGCATCCCTTCAGCACTGTCGACAGCCTCTTCTAGAAAGCTGCTGCTGCCAAAGCTAGGTCAAAGCAAAATCTCTTGCTCTCCTTGGTCAACTCCATTTGACGATAGGCCGATGAGAGGCCAAGCTTGGATAATACTATCATCCTAGTCAGTTGATGAAAACTTTCCTCTGGATAAGGAAGTGGATGACTTTCAGTCACAATTGCCTGATTTGGTTTTCATAAGTCGACGCAGAGTCAAATTTCCCAGTTTTCTTCGCGGCCATAATGATTGGAGAAGCCCATTCGGAGGCGTCGATGTTCTCGATCACGCTTGTCACCTCTAACTTTCGTAATTCATGAGATACCTTGTCTCGTGCTGTCAGTAGACGACGACGAAGTTTTCGTTGCACTGGCTGAACAGCCGTTCGTGTTTTGATTCTGTGGACAAAGTCCTTCACGAGTCCCATATCCTCTGAAGAGAGTTGTGGAAACTTATTTTTATACCGCTAAGGATTTTGTTGATTTCCCGTGGATAGTTGGTGGGACGGATGTTTTTCGATGTCTACCGTTACCTCCATGCCTCGAAGGATGTATAAATCAGCCAATGGTTTGCCTCATATGACACGGAATATGCAGGCAGTTTGTCCTGCACCAAACGGTACTTCAGACTTGGACATCCCCTCCACCTGGATCAACCCACTGGAGTAATTCCTAAGTTCCGGGTTATAATGCTGGAGTTTGATGTGTCGAACTTGTGTATTGTATAGCGGCGAAATTATGATAGAAAATGGCAATCCTGTGTCCACTTGCAACTTGACCGGCACGCCAATGATGACCGCCTCGCAGTACGAGGTGTTCTGAAGTCCCTTAATGTACATCAGCCCTTTCGCTTTCATGGAAGACGTGGTTTTTGCTTTGGTTGATTTTCTGCATACCGGCGCGAAATGACCTCGCGTACCGCATTTCTCGCATATCTACGTTTACGCCGGGCATGAAGTATTGTCAGGTAAGTGAGCCGAAGATGCGCATCTGTAGCACTTCTGACCTTTTTTTGGAGAATTCGCAGTAGTTCTTGTAAGAGCTGCAACCTCAGATGTGCTTGAGACTTTCTTGTTTTTGTTGAAAAGCTTAGACTCGCGCAGAGCTTGTTCCACTTGTCTAGCAATGACGAGTGCTGTGTCCAGTGTTAGTTCTTGTTCAAGCAAAAGCCTCTTTCGCACTTTCTTGCTGCTGGCTTTAACTACTAGCTGCTCACATATTAAATTATCCGCGAGTTCTCCAAACTTGCATGTCTTGGCCAGG
The DNA here is from genome assembly GCF_016920785.2 of Ixodes scapularis. Lineage (NCBI taxonomy): Eukaryota > Metazoa > Arthropoda > Arachnida > Ixodida > Ixodidae > Ixodes > Ixodes scapularis. Next base: position 104,052,226 of record NW_024609882.1, read on the forward strand.
CTCCGTAATGTCGCGACATACTCTTCGACCGGTCCTCCCGGTAGTTGTTCCATTTGACGGAAACAATAGCGTTCGACAGTCTTGATGACGATTGGCGAGAAGAATTTGCTCAGAGTACGTACTGTGTCTCCGAATACCTGAGTAGTCGAAGCACTGTTCGCACAAGTTGATGGTTGAGGGTCTTATGTAGTAGCAGGTAGAGAACAAAATACTCGCTCACACTCCACTTCAAGGCAGTTGAGAAGTATTGCCTTCTTCCTGTCGTCTGGATAAGCAATCGCTCCGCTCACCACCATGAAAGGCTCCCAACAGTGGGTACCATTCCACTCATGGAATTTTCTGTTCACCTTGAGCCGGTAGAAAAGTCGGTGGCCTTTCCAGGTGTATTGTCGACAGCACCAGTTTATCGCATTGTAGAAGAACAGAGAGGAAGGAACTTTAACTTAGTCATTCTGCGTGACGTCTATCTTCATTCTGTCCCTTTTTCTTCCTCCTTTTTTCCGTCAGTCCCCGTTCCCACTTCTTCAGCCAACATGACAGCGTGCTCACGCATTTGTCATCGTCGTCTATAGAGAGTATTTACTGGCGGCCATAGCTGTGCGCACGAATTCTGAGCGCCTGCTGATGACGAGCTTGCACAGTTCTTTTGCAACGCGCATTCCTCACCATCGAGAATGCCGGCCTTAGCAGCCTATTGATGTGAGCTCGTTCTGAGCATGCGCTTTAAACAGCACCCACAAATATGGCGTCCAGTGAATACTTCCTATAGGAAGGGCCTCTAACACATCCCCTGCAACTTGATTTTTATGATGTCCTGTTATCTGAACATGGTCGAGCTCTGCTTTATACAAATATGTCCGACAATGACCAGCTAAATGTCCTGGTCCTTGCGAGGTTCCTAAGTTTTACTGCATGTTCGCGAGCTTTGTCGTTAATACATCGACCGGTCTGTCTTAGTTCACTTCTGTTGCAGCACAGCCGAGCTCGTTATCCGCGGTTCCAGTTCCACACCAGCGGCATGGTTTCTTGTCGGCGTCTTCGTCGTAGTTGAGTCGCACCTCAGAGGACATTAGTGTCGCTCACCGCACTGCGTGTGGCACTGCGCACTAGCATAGTGTCGTCCTTGGCCCATTACCTGTTGGTTATTCAGTATATGCAGGGTCGCGGCGCGCAATGCAAATAAACGTAATGCCCGGCGAGGACGAACGAGGCGTAGCCTCCATAGCGTCACATCGCTGTTTTTATTGGGACTAACTTCGAACGAGGGGGAAGAAGAAAACAAAGCACACAAAAAAGAGAGAGCTCTCGCGCGCCCCATCTGGTGGTCGTGCATGACACCTGCTAACACGAGTTTGATAAAACCGACTTCGGGGTTAATTTTTCTGGTATATCGGGGTTTACACAAAACACTAAACCATAGTCTTAGGTCATGCGAAGTGGGCACAATGATAAATCAAGATTCCGTTATCCACCCCCTCCCCCTTCAAGCTGGAGATATCGCAATCATGTCTTGAATTACGACACTTGGCGTCGGTGAGCAGGGAAGATTTCTCTTTACTATTTATTCGTGCGTTCAAGCAAACATCCAAAACGCTATGAGGTGTGCAGCGAGCGTTCCCTCTCTACCCGCTCCTCCTTTTTAATATTAGTCCCCCCCCCCCCCCTCAGAGGGTCCTTTGGATCCGCCCCTGGTGCAGACACGGCTGAAGAGTTTGAACTCGCCAGACGTTTTGAGATCCGACCGCGGCACCTCGTTCAATGTCGCGGGAGGCGACGGCTTTGCCGGCGACGCGCGTATTGGTTGGTCTTTGTGATGCGCACTTTCGAAACGCATTGTCATAATATAAAGTCACCTATAGGCTTCTAGTGCTAAGACCTTGCGGTAAGTGAGTCAAGATACATGAATTCAAAATCGCAACGTACGTGATTTAAGGTTGTTTTTTGTGTTTTTTTTGCGCATTGGAGACGTTCGGGTGCGATAACTTCGTCTGAAGAATATAAAGAAGAATTTTTTTTTTTTAATCAGAGTGGTTAGACAGTTAAGATTTCTTGATGCTGATATCATTTAGACCTAGCAGGGACCTGCTTGGATAATCTCAATATAGGTACAGAGTACTTGAATAAACTCGAATTTCGGTTTCTCTAGAAGCCAAATCATTCTAAATAGCAGATGTGCCCAAAATATTAAAAATTCGAATACTATGAATTTGAAAAGCGAACCATAGTATTATAGAAGTCCCATTCATTTCAAATTCGACGCTCGAATATTCGCGCAAGCCTACTTCTTCAATTATGGGAAAACAAACGCAGGGTAGCCTTTATCTCGCTATTAGGCTAACGTCTCCAACATTTAGCATAATTAGAGCATTAGACGCTCGTGAGTTGCAGTGTTTAGCAAACATCAGACTCCTCTGTGCACGTACTTGTGACTATAAATGATGTAACACTTCGAAACCGGAAATGTCTCCCAGTATTTACAGGTATTTTAAGAGGCACCCAGAACGAAGTGCACAATAATATCAGTAAATCAACTCGCCATTCTTACCTTGCACATGTTTCTTGGCATCCGCCTGATATATTTTTTTTTTCAAGCTGTGCAGGTTTGCTTAAAAATGCCGTGAAATCTACATTTATGCAGTTTGTGCAGGTGAGTTATACGGCGAGGGCACATAGTGTAGGGGCCTGATCGGAACGATCAATAAGTTAAATAAATAAAGTTTTTGAATTAACATTTTAATTAAAAAATAGACATACAGTTTCAATTAGAAACTTGCTGAGCATCATCAAAACCACCAAATCCCTAAATGAGTGTTTTTCAGAAATCATTTGAGCGCTTGAAAAGCGCATTAGAGCACTAAAGCTGCCACTGGTGCAGCACGAGGATGGCTACCGGTGCAATAAGGGGCCGCGTGGTTTTTCCGTCTCTTATCATAGCCACAGCCTTGTACCTGTTGCGCGACTGGTACTTAAAACACGATGCTAAGCGATGTCATTCCTGATAGCAGTATTTTTCTCACGTGGGCAGAGTACAATTTTTTTCGTTGTGACAGGAAACATAGAAGGGGAGGTGGCGTAGTTCTGGCGATAAAAAATGATGTGCTTGCGGTACCTGTGCTAGTTAACTCTTTTTTGGAATGTGTATGGGCTTCCCTGAAGTGTGGTGGCCGTGTCATACTTATAGGTGTTTTTTACCGCCCACCAGAGGCAAATACTGACTTTTCTAGTGAACTTACCCGTGTCCTGACGCTACTGTGTTCTCGTTTTCCTAATTCTCTCTTAATAATTTTTGGCGATTTTAATTTTCCGAGCATTTGCTGGTCAACTCTATCCGTTAGGGATGGCCATAGTGAATCACATAATTTCGTCCACTCTTCTCTCGACTTTTCCCTGGTTCAGCTAATTACTCATCCCACACGGCGGTCGGCCACATCAGCTAATATTCTAGACCTAGTATTTACCAACAACCCTGATATATTTTCTGAAATTACTCATCTTGACGGGCTTTCTGACCACGACGTCCTTACTGGAAACGTCCGGATTTTCCCTAACAAGCGCAAAACTACCAACAAGCAAATAAGGTGCTATAATAGAGGTAATTACGATAGCATTAACAGTGAATTCCTGTCATTCTCAAATAAATTTTTGGAAGGGTATTTATCCCGGTCCGTGGAAGATAATTGGCTCATGTTTAGAAATGTACTTACCAATTTAATCAACAGGTTCATTCCTCTTATCACCATCAAAACTGTAAACACCGCTCCGTGGTACAACCAGCAGCTTCGACTCCTCAATAACAGAAAGAAGAGACTTTACCGCCACGCCAATAAAACAGACCCCCTTTCAGTTTCCTGGTTACGCTATAAAACATGTGATAAGGAATATCAGTCACTGCTTACAACAACTAGACGTCATTTCTTCAAACATGATTTATCATCTATGCTACTAAATAACCCTCGGAAATTTTGGCGTGTCATTAACCCTGTTGAGCATCCTGATATCGTCCTTACCGCCAGTAATAATGACGTCATTCCCATGTCTCAGTGCGCACAGGTTTTTAACGACGCATTCATATCAGTATTCACATGTGAAGACATCTCGTCATGCCCGAAAGTTAACCTCATTCCTGATATCAGCATGCCAGAAATAATAATAACTGAAGCGGGTATATACTCCTTACTAAATAAACTCAAAATTTCTACCGCTTCTGATCATGTCGGCTTTAATAATAAGATACTAAAGAATATATCAGCTAGCATCTGTCCCATACTGTCAGCCCTTTTTTCACAAATGTTATTGTTAGGTTGCATCCAACATGACTGGCGAATCGCAAAAGTAATTCCCATCTTCAAGTTTGGTGAACGCTCATCGCCATTAAACTATCGTCCCATCTCGTTAACCAGTACCATTTGTAAACTTCTTGAACATATAATACACACACAAGTAATTAACTACCTGGAAGATCATAACATCATACATAAATATCAGCATGGTTTTCGCCGAGGATACTCATGTGACACGCAGCTCACCGGCTTCATTCATGACATACATTCAGCTTTGACGGTGGATCCCAGGTTGATGCTGTTTTCCTCGACTTTTCTAAAGCTTTTGACCGTGTCCCTCATCACCGGCTTCTAACCAAACTGTCCAGGCTTAACATTCACCCTAACATTTTGGCATGGGTAAAAGATTTCCTTTCGTCTAGAAAACAGTTCACGTCCGCTAACAATTGTAACTCTTCCTTCAAACCAGTAACCTCGGGAGTCCCACAGGGTAGCGTACTAGGTCCACTACTGTTTCTAGTCTACATTAATTACTTGCCATCCTGTGTCTCATCCCGAATTAGAATTTTTGCTGACGACTGTGTAATTTACCGAATAATTTCCTCTGTCAATGACCAGAAAGCTTTGCAAACTGATCTAAATGCTATTAATGCATGGTGCTCTTCCTTGCTAATGACCTTAAATTGCTCTAAAACAAAGTCAATGTCTTTTACTAATCACGTACCCCGGATTCCTACCTCCTATGTGTTAACTAATAATACTGTTGACCTAGTCTCCACCTATAAATATCTTGGAATTCATTTGCAACCTGATCTGTCATGGCACTACCATATAAAGCTCACCCTGGCGGCTGCTAACCGCTCTTTCGTATTTCTCAAGCGTAACCTTAAACAGGCTCCTCCTAACATACGCAAACTTGCCTTTTCCACACTAATACGTCTGAAATTAGAATATGCATCAGCCATTTGGGATCCCGAACATGCTTACATCATAAACAACATTGAATCACTGCAAAATCGTGCCGCTCGCTTCATATTTTCAAATTATTCACGTCATTCCAGTGTCACAGCACTAAAACGCCGAGCAGAGCTACCCGAACTACTCCATCGTCGCAAACTTTCACGCCTATCTCTTTTCCATAAACTTTACCACCACGCGTCACTTCACGGTGATTTCTTCGAGCCACCTGCCGTTATTCTTCCACGCCGCGATCACCCCTACAAAGTTAAGCGCGTAACCTGTAAGTCATCTGCTTTTTCCCGGTCATTCATTCCACGTACCACAATCGATTGGAATAATCTACCATCGCACATTGCCTCAAAAAAAGACACCACGAAGTTTCAAGAACAAATTCAAAATACTGATGCCATCTAACTTTTGCTGTTTTACATTGTTGTTTCCTCTTTTCCGGAACGTGCAGAGCAAATGTGTACTATTTTGTTTTTACCTTGACTCAGCTTTATTGCAGTGTGATGAGTGAGTGTGTGTTTTTTTTATTCGTTTTTGAGTGTATCCTTTATTTTCTTTTTATTATTAAGTGTATTGATTGTTTTCTAGTATTTTCATATGTTGTTCACTGTGTACTAGTTCCTATTGGAACGATTTATGAACCCCCCCAATGTAATACCCTCTCACGAGGGCCTTTAGGGGTAATATGAATAAATAAATAAATAAATAAATAAACGATAATGTGGCCAGAATGACCTTGCCTAGTTAGTCGAGCCCTAGCTCTTTTCCGAACATTTTAGGTCGAATATTCGAAATGACGAGCATGGTAAATAATGAGCCGAGCGCAGTATTTCCGGTTTATTCTCTGATTCTCCGTCGCGATAGCCTGCTATTACGCCGACCTACCGACGCTTGTTGCTGCCGCCGTCAACGCTCGCTGCTGCTTTCTCGACGTAAGTTCTTCTTTTTCGTTTCAGGCACAAGTTCGACCCCCATTTAATGTTTATTTCAGTTTTCTTCTGCCTCATCGTCTGTCATTCGTGACATTTCTGGTGGAGGTGCTGGGTAACGCAACCCTTGAAGCGTCTCCCTCCAAGCCGCGAGCCTAGTCTCCGGCTCAAGAAGATTTTCCATGGAAACGACCGAGACCCAACGAAGCCACCGTGTTCAAGGTTTGCCCCCGTAATTTGGTCTACTGCCGGCGAAGACCCTCCAGTAGACGAAGCTGACAATGAACAACCAATCTTCGCAGACCCTTGCAGCCGCTCCCATCGCCCGTCACTCCTCGAACGCCGACACCCTTTCACGGCGAGATCCACGAGGACGTCAAGGACTGGATTCAAGACAACGAACACGTGGTACGCCACAACAAATGGACTGCTGAGCAGTACCTGCAGAACTTCTACTTTTCGCCGAAGGGTACTGCGAGACACTTGTTCGAGAACCACGAGGCTTCGCCAACGTCGTGGGACATCTGCGTGGCCGAGTTGGAGCGGACCTTTACGACCCAACACCGACGGCAGCATGCGTAGTATCTGCTTCAGACAGAGATTCAGGCCCCCAACGAAAGCGTGAAGAGCTTCGTTCAAGATGTGCTACGCCTAACTCTACTCGCCTACCGTCAAGCCACCGACGATAAAAAGTTGCGCTTTCTCATGAGATGCGTCAAGAGCGATATCTTCGGCGGCTTCATCCGCAACCCTCCAACGACAGTCGATAGGTTTGCTGCCGAAGCAACAAACATCCAGCGCGAGCTAGCGGCCCGAGTCAGCACCTCCTAGACAGCAAAGCCTGCCCGTTACGTCACATGCCGTCTCGTCCGAGGGTCCGGCATGAGAACTGATTGGATGCGAGTGCCCGTCAGCGTTCGCCGTAAGGCCTCGTCTCCTACCATAGTCCCACGCAAACGCTGACGCGGCACTCGCACCCCATCAGCGTCTGTGTGGGGCTCCCGCATGTGACGTCTTGTGACGTAACGCGCAGGCTTTAAAGCTGTCTAGAAGTGTTACCCGAGCTCGCCACTATCATCGGCTGAGCTACGTTTCAACTCTGTAATCGGTCCGCGCTGTGTTCAGCACCAACGCCGTCGAGCTTCGCACAATTATCCGCGACGTTGTCCGCGAAGAACTCACGAAACTGCTGCTTTTTGGCAATCCCCCAGCATCGATGCCCATCGCCGAAGTTGTGCGAGAAGAGTTCAAGAGAGCCATCAAATCACGGACTCCTGTCAACCCTGCACCGCCCGAGCAACCTACCCTGAGCTAAGCCGACACGGCCGGACGACCGCCGCCAGAGACGCGCGAGTACCAGCACCCGGCGCCCCTTCGACGGGAGCCCCTTCGCATTACGCTAGACGCACTGAGGAACAAGCACCGTACGTCCGAACCGAACCCCCGGCGCCAAGAAAGACGGACGTGTGGCGCACGGCTGACCGACGTCCGCCGTGCTACCACCGAGGGGAAGCCGACCACGTGTACCGGCGATGCCCTTACAGGCAGACTTGTATGTAATCCGTTACAAGTAACGAAATTACTTGTAAACTCTTACATTTATCAGTAATTTAATAACGGATTAATTACATATTTTCTAGAGTAATTTTAAAGTAATTCCCTTACATTTTTTACGTAACGGATTCCTTGTAATCCGTTACACTTTTTTTTCAGGACCAACCCCCCCCCCCCCCCGCCCCCTAACCTATCTAAAGAAGAGTTTTTTTGTTTGTTTTTCGGGGAAGGGGGGGGGGGTTGATGTCGAGCGCAGTGACACTGTCACGCGAATTGACCAGCGCCAGAGGGAGGCTTGACACTTCAATTCCGCAAAATATTAATTTTTTTCTTTTTGCAACACCAAACTTTTAAATTTATTTTTCTATATCCTAATAACAATGTCAAAAAATCCAAATGAACATTTCTACTAAAAGAAAAAAAAGGAGGGGGGGAGGAGGGGTCAAGTTATGTTAGCTTTTTTTAGTCCCTTTGTTTTTTCTTTGCGATCGAAGGCGGGGAGAGAAAGACGCCAAGGGATTGTATGCCTCTTCGGGAAGCCCGAGGCGGTAAGTGCACTGAAAAGAATAAACAATGTCCTTCTTGGTTATTGTGACTACGACCATTTTCATAATGTCACAACACGAGACAACCGTTCCGTCTACCCTACCCTTTTTGTGAGTCGGCTTTTTGCGAGCACTTAGAGAATGGTAATAGTCTTCCTTTTTTCTTCTTCCTGTTTTGCCCCAGCAGGACGCATCTTTTCTCAAGCAGATAGTTTTACAAATGAAACATAATGGTGGCTGACGTAGACTTAATATTCTGGGCTTCAGGAGAGAGTGAAATTCGTGAGTGGGGCCATAGCGCGGCTTACTTAGTACCTTACCCTTCGCTGCCCGTGGCATCAGCGGACGTCTATTTGGAGAACACCTGAGTAAGCTGCAGTCGGTTCGTACTCCGTGCGTTTTTTAACAGCACGAAGAAAGGTACACAGGGCAAACGTGCGTTTACATTTCCTTGTTTTAACCACAGTCCTAATTACTGTTGTTATGAGTGTCCTTTTTTTATTACTTATATTTATTTATTGGAAACCTTTTCTTTTCTTTTATTCACCAACGTCTCAACCGAGGCTCGACCTGTTCAGAACCAAAGGAAGAATATCAAGCCAAACCTTATTTATTATTGAATTACCAGCTTACAGTTACAACTATGTTTTGCTATTGTCTGGCAATATATGCCGGTATAGTAAGATGTACATACTTATTTTAGTTTTGGCTAGATCCTAGATGCATGATGACTTCTGCAGCTTCGCGATTTCGACGATGGAGAATTTTGGTAGATCGTCCCGATGAGTCCGATAACGATACCCGATACTCCGCCGCCGCCTTTGCGCATTCATCATATCGTTATGGGGGTATCGAGGTATCGGAACGATATACTAAAACTCTCGAATATCAACCAACGGCTGCTACGAGGAAGCTTTGCTCTATCTTCGAGATAAATAGTACTTCCATTGCTTCGCAGAAAAATCTCAATGCAGAGCATAAAGCATTCGTGACGCACAATATGGCACTCCCTTGCAGTGCTTCAGTTCAAAGGGTGTTCAGCGTAACAGTCGACATATTGAGTAAGAAATAACGCAAAATGTCTGACGAGAATTCCCAGAGTCAGCTGTTATTAAACGGAGTCATTAAATGGAACAGGTTGCAACAATAAGAACTTGAATAACCCTCTTCCCTTTGTTTCTTTCTTGAGGGCAATAATGATGAAAGTAACGTCACGGAAGTAACGGATTACTTTTTGGGTAACGGTCACTTACTTTTATTCGAGGGTTATTGTAATTGTAATAAATTACAATTTAGCCTCGAGTAATTATAAATGCAATTCCTTAGTATTTTTCAGTAACGTGTACAAGTCTGCCTACAGGCCGACCCACATAGGGCGTATTTTTAACGAATTTACGCGCGTTTTAGTGGCTGTAATCATGATATTTGGCAAGTGCTTTTTTCACAGAAGGGAAGAGGGGAAGGTCGCCAAACCACACACGACGCTTTTCGTCGACCTCTTGTCGGCGTTTGGTGCAGTGTAACCCGACTCGCGCCTTTCATGAAAGGAGGCAAAATGTAGACAGGCTGCTATTTTATTGCGTTTCGCGAGGAAACAGAAATAACTGAATGTTAATAAGCAACAAAAGCCAAATTTTCTTACACCTGTTTCAAAAATGTTCGTTGCAACCGTCAAGTTGCCAAACACTCTCGCAGGAGGACGGCCGCGATCTGTGCTAAAAACCCTTCCTTTTGGAATTCTTTTCACATCGCCCGCAACATCGATGGTATTGTCCTCTGTCTGTCGTTCATCGCTCGTTCCAAAGAGATATAGCGATTTCGTAGAATTTGCCGATAAACCGACGAATGCGACAAGTGAGCTCCCATTTCGGCGGCCGAGTCAAGCCTGCCAGCCGGCCGCATAGCTAGACAAGCCGATTTTCGAGGAACTTCCGACTCTCAACTCGGGAGCTGATCGGTCGGCACCGCGCCGCACATTTCTGGATACGCCACGCCGAAATACGCCGATGCGCCGAGATCTGTCTCGGTCGGATCGCCGAATATGCGCGTGTTTACGCCGACCTCGGAAGCGCTCGTCATGACGCCCGCTAGAACGCCCGCAAATACGTCGCAAATACGCCCCATGTGGTTCGGGCTTACCAGCAGCTTGGGCTTCGTGGGTTCGTACCGAACGCCTCCTGCAGGAGGAGCGGAGAGCGACCGTGGGACATCGAGGAGTACCTGCATCGACCGCCGTTACCAGCGCCCACTTCCCACCGGGGTTCCCGTTCGCCGTCACCACGACGTCCGGCGTCGCCACTTTGAAGCTCTCGCCGAGGGACCCTGTCTCCCCTACTCGCGTCGGGTAAACTAAGCGCGGCGACTCCTGAAGGCGGAGTTGTAGAAGACGACTGTCGGAAACATCCTCCAAGAGCGTCGGAGGGTACCCACTCTAGCGACGACAAGCATCCGAACGACGATTCTGCAACAATGCCCAACAACCTCAACGTTGTCTTCGACGGCCAAGACGCGTCGGCACTTGTGGACACCGGAGCAGATTACTCCGTTTTGAGCCGGAAACTCTCTCGCCGCCTTCGGAAAGTCACGATGCCCTGGAAAGGCCCGCAAATACGCACCACCGGAGGACACCTCATCATGCCTGTTGGGACGTGCACTGCTCGCGTCGAAATTCACGGGGAAACCTGCCCAGTCAAGTTCGTCGACCTTCAGGAGTTTGCGAGAAAAGTCGTCCTTGGCATGGACTTAACGTGTTAGATTGGTGCCGTGATCGACCTTGGAGCAAACTGGTTGACGCTGTGAAAGCCCGGCCTACCTCTAAAAATGACGCCAGCAGCCGTCTGAGTCATTGCGGACCACGTGAACCTGCCGCCGCTGTCGAGTGTTCTTGGTCCCGTCGTTACCCGTGCAGTCTTCTGCGGGGAAGCTCTTCTAGAAGGCAACGTCCAACTGCTTCTCGGAAGAGGAGTAGGCGTCGCAAGCTGCGCACCAGAACTGAAAAATGGACACACTGTGATCCTCGTAACCAACCTTCGACAGATGGCGCAGGATCTCAGGAAAGGTGCCGCTGTAGGCCACGTCGAAGAACTTCGTAACGCCGCCGAGATCGCCGCGGTCTCCGATGTGGTCTCGCCATCTCAGCCGCGCAGCACACCGCCGCCGCAGCTCGACGTTAATGTTTGAAAAAAAAGTAAAACAGCGCCAAAAAAACGGAGGACAAGAAGACGAAGTGTACAATGAGAGCGCTGACTCTTAGGCGATTTATTGGAAGAAAGCACACAAATCGACAAGCGTCACGATCATCAAGAAACATCAAGTCACCGCTCCCCAGCGCGTGTCAAGCCTGCGCCAGCCAGCTGATTATACACATCGTCGTCTTGTCCTTCGATGTTTTGGTGCTGTTTTACTTTTTCTTCAAGCGTGTACCACCAACTTTCCCAACGTTCTACCATATTGCTCAACGTTAACACCAGCACCAGAGCCACGGAACGGCGACAGCTCATAGACCTCCTCTCCGAACTCAGCGACTGCCTTGCGACGACGGAGACAGGGTGTGGGTGTGGACACACATTCGTCGCCGCGGCCTCAGCGAAAAACTGTTGAAAGGGTGCTTCCTACCGTACAAGGGACTTCGTCGCCTCGGGGAGCTCAACTGCGAAGGGGTGTCTGACAAAATGCAAACATCATCCGGACGCCGACCACAGCCCGAGGTAGTTCACGTCGGGAGACTCAAGCCGTTCTACGCTTGATAGCACTGAGGAGTTTTTTGTTTATCAGTACTTTTTTTTGTTTTGTGTTGCATTGGGGTGATGTGCTTTTAAAGGGAGAAGTAATGCAGCGTGAATGATCGACAAGATAGCCTTCTCCGTTCATCATGAAGATTCGCGTAACCTATTACCCCGAGCGTAAACCACGAGGAAGCACGAATGACCTTGTCTAGTCAGTCTCGCCCTAGCATTTTCCCGAACATTACAGGTCGAATATTCGAGATGATGAGCATACTAGATAAACAAGCAAACGCCGTATAGCCCATCCATTCACCGACGCTAGCTGCTGCATTCTCGACGTGTGTTCTTTTTTTTCGTTTCTGGCACAAGTTTGCCCCCCTTATAGTTTTAGTTCATTCCGTTTTATTTTGCCTTTTCCTCTTTCATTCTTCAAAATACTACTCCGGTGACTTTCATATTTTCTTTAGGCTGGAGGATTCCACGCTTGCGTCACGTTTTCTTCAACGTGATCCCGAATAAACACCTATATATTGCCCCGTATAAAGAACTGACTCGTAAATCACCAATATCTTGGAAAGATTAATCCTTTAAAAAACTCTTCTGAACTCGAAGGAAAATAATTTAAAAAAGGCCGAACTTTAGTTATAGATCTGCGTGCTCGGGTCTGCGGGCTGGCATATGTATGTGTGTAGAAGTAGGCGATAAGGATGTGAGACTCACCTGTGCAGCCACGCGGGAGGCGTCTACGGCAGCGTCGATGCCCGAGTTGCCGATGCCCACGACGGCAACCCTCCTGTCCTTGAATTGCTCTGCGTCCTTGAGGCTGTGGGTGTGCACGATCTTGCCCTTGAATTTCTCCATGCCCTTGAACGTGGGCACGTTGGAAAACCCGTTGTGCCCTGAGGCCACCAGCACTGCGTCGAAGGTTTCTCGGCGCTCGACGTTGTCGTTGAGATCCTTGACGACGACGTCCCAGCGACCGGTGGAGTCATAGTCCTCGGCTTGTGTCACCCGGAGGACTTCGTGACGAAGGCGTATTTTACTGGTAATACCAAAATGGTCCGCGTAGCTTCTGATGTACTCCAGCACCTTGGTGTGTTGCATATAGTTGGGAGTCTCTTTGGGAGGCGGGAAGTCGCTATGAAAAACGTAAAGCAGCAGTTTTAGCGTGTTATTGTGCTAGGCGTCATGGGCAGTCTTCTAAACTTTACGGAAAAAAGTAATCAATTACCATCATAAAATGTTTCGTTTTCACAGCATTAGTTTAGCTTGTTTGATTATTTGAGAAGAAAATAAGTGAGCATTACTTTAAAAAGAACCGTTACTTTTTCGATTACTTCATATTTATTTATTTATTTATTTATTTATTTATTTATTTATTCATTCTGCCAGCCGTGAGGCCAAGGCAGGAGTGGTACATATTTTCAAAAACATACCAAGGACACACAAAGAATTCAATAATTCAGTCACATCCCTTGGTGACATGGGAAGAAAGAAACATTTCAATTTCCTTCACAAAAGTTGACACACTTTGAGAGTTGACTATACATTCAGGCAGCTTATTCCAGAAATCAATACATCGAACAAAAAAGGAGTGCTTAAAATGATCCGTAGAGTATTGATAGGATTGGATATTTAAGCTATGTTTTATTCTGTGGTACACCGGAGGAGACATCACGACGTATTTTCGGGTATCCAACATCGAATGACCATGAAATATCTGAAAAAAAAGTTTCATTCTATTCGTTTCTAATCTGGTCTTTATGCTAGGCAGGCCTGCTTGCTCCTTGAGTTTTGTGACCGACTCAGTCGACCGGTAGCAATTAAAGATAAATCTAGCAGCCTTATTTTGAATTCTTTCCAATTTATAAATATTTTGATTTGTGAATGGCTCCCAAACCGGACTAGCGTATTCCAGAGTTGGCAAAATTAGACACTTAAAGGCGGTTAATTTGACATCGGAACTAGCGAACTCCAACTTTGTTTTAAGCATCCATAGTTTTTGAAAGGCTTTCTTACATACATAGTCAATATGGGAGTTCCAGCTTAAGTCACTTCTTAAGTGCACTCCAAGGTATTTATATTCGTTAACTTTAACTAGCGGAAGACCATTAATACTGTAGTTAAATTGTAAGTGTTGTTTTTTGCGCGTTACATTCATGTAGACCGTCTTACTTATATTCAGTTCCATCTGCCAGTCAGCACACCATTTCATTATCTTACGCAAGTGCTTGTCCAAATTTAGTTGGTCTTCATTGGAACTGATATTGGAGTAAATCACAGTGTCATCCGCAAAGTGCTTTAAAGTTACCGCGGAGTCAAAGTCCTTTCCCATGTCGCTGATAAATAATATAAAAAGAAGCGGTCCAAGTACCGATCCCTGCGGGTCGCCGGATATTACTTGTAATGATTCTGTTCTCTCCTTTTTAAAATACACATACTGTTCCCGCCCTGATAAGTATGAGTTCAATCAATCGACTATCTGATCATTCTTAAGAACGTGACTAAGCTTGTACAACAATTTCGGGTGCGATACGCGGTCAAAAGCTTTAGCGCAATCTAAAAATATAATATCTGTCTGCCCCCCTTTATCTGCGGTTATGCTCAAATCATGAAAATTTTCGATTAGCTGCGTAGTTGTAGAACACCCCCGTGTGAATCCATACTGATTAGAGCCCAGAAGTTTGTTACTCTCAATAAAAGTGATCAAATGTTTCGATAAGATATGTTCTAAAGTTTTACAGCACGTGCTCGTTAGGGAAATCGGTCGATAATTACTCAAGATAGTTTTATCACCCTTCTTATGGACCGGAATTATCTTGCCACATTTCCAATCTGGGGGAATTATTCCTTTGTCAAGTGTTAGGTTAAAAATGATTACCAGGTAATGGGAGCACCATTCTGCATATCTTTTTAGAAATATATTAGGTATTTCGTCAGGCCCGGATGATTTTTTAGCATCAAGGTTTAATAACAAATTGAACAGACCTTGCTGGTTCACTGTCACGTCAGTTATAGCAGGAATGCCACAAGACACGTAGAAATTGGGAAGGATGCCATCGTCTCTTGTGAAAACTGACTGAAAGTAATGGTTGAATGATGAAGCAGCTTGCCACTTGTCTGTTATAATAGAACCGTTCTTGACAATACCTGGAGCAGTTTCCTTAACCGGAGATAAATGTCGCCAAAACTTTTCTGGGGAATTTTTTAGAAAGTTTGTGAGTGAATTTTCCATATAAAAACATTTAGCATTGCGAACCTCCGATTTAAAAGTACCCGAAAGGCCCTGTGCTTCCTCTCGCTTTTGAGGTGTCTCGCATTTTTTTAGATTCCGCCTTTTTCTTTTTAGCCTACGCTTCATGCGAATAATATTTTTTGTTATCCACGGGTTTTGCTTGGAGATTTTTTTGACTCGGAGGGGAATAAAATTGTTGATGGCAGTGTGAACCATAGTTTTAAATCTTGCCCAGATATCGTCTACAGATGTCGCGTTTAATGCGGAGAATTGCCTAAAGCTATCATAATGTAGATGAAAAAAGTCACAAATACTTTCATCATCTGCCTTAGAGAAATCCGGAAAGGAAACAGTTTCAGGCGGTACTTTTTCACGCTTTCCTAAGGGACACGTCACGAGGACCATGTCGTGGTCGGAAATACCGTCCAAAACTTCGCACGAGTATCGCGACTGCGACAATCGTTTACTTAAAAAGACCAGGTCAAGCAAAGAACTAACAGAACCTTGCGTTCTAGTACTTTGTTGAACAATTTGTGTCAAATCATGAGAAAATACTAAATTGATCAAAGCTTGCGACGTGGAAACTTCCCCATGTGTTGCACACATGTTCAACCAATCAATGTTGGGCAGATTAAAATCCCCAGCCAGAACAATTCTGCTATTTTTACTTCGGTCATGTTCACATAGGTAATCATTTACACTCGTAAAATAGGTTTTGTTCGTCAGAGGAGGACGGTAAACAGCTCCGATCATAATTGGACACTTATTTATAACGATCTTGCAAAACAATGATTCAATACCATCTAAATTAGGCATCACCTCACTCTCTAGCTCCTCCTTGATAACAACTGCGACACCACCTCCCCGAGACTCCCGATCTTTACGAAAGCAAACATAATTCGGTGGTACAAAATCCGTATCTTCAACTTGAGTGCTCAACCACGTTTCTGTTATTATAACCGCGTCAGGTTCATGTTCCAAAAGTATGGCTTCCAACTCGGCTCTCTTGTTTAATACGCTTCGCGCGTTTAGATTAATTACGGTGAGTAAATCAGGAACACGACTGATTTTCAGGGCCCTCTCTGTGACTCAGTTCCCCTTCCAGAATATCGCCGCTCCCATATGGACGGCGAGAACCGGATGCCAAATCCCAGTAAAACAAGCTACCGTCTACGGCTATCTTGTCATAAACTAACCGGACTTTAGCGCCTCGGTTTCTTTCATCTCTTGCGGAGTCCCAAAGGCATTTTCTTAAACTTTGAACTTGCCTAGAAAAATCATCACTTACAGAAATATTTGTGCCCTTAAGCCTATTACAGTTGCGTAAAATTCCCATTTTTTCTCGGTAGTTGTAAAAACGTACTAAAAACGTAAAAACGTACGAATCTGCCGTTTTGAGGAATATTCTTTTGTGCATTTTGCATTGTTGAATTAGAATATCAAAATTACAAACTACTCGTCCTCTTAATCCACAAGTTTGGGTTGATCATTCTTCTTTCGCGGTTTTACGGCACAAGCATACACATAGAAGGGAAAGCATGTTTCTCTCTCCTGTAACGTTTGTCTCGTTCCTGCTTTATCACAAATCGGTGGACGTAAAGCGAGTGCTAACACGCACACGAACCTAGTGCCTGTAATTGCCAACCTATTAGGATTATCCACTGCTGATTATATTGCAAATGCCATAGATGTATTTTAAGCACGGCACATCAGAGACGCATCTACGCACGTACACATTGTGTAGAAAAGAAAAACAGCAAGGTACACGAGAAAAATGTCTATTTTCAACAACCATTGCAAACAGGATACAAAACTAAGAAATTAGTACAATTTTCTAAAGTTCCTTCCAGGGGCGACACACCGCACGGATTTTGATGCGAAACGCGCGAGCGAACGTGATACGTATATCACATTAGGCTTATGTGGAACAATATTTCTGGCATGTTTTACACATGAAACATGCACGTTCAAGGAACGCGTGTCCCTTGAAGGAAGGAACTACTCATGGGTCCAGCTTCCTGGACGCACTCAACAAAAACCCGTAACCAGGTACGTCGCCATTTTGAATTAAAAAGGCTTGCGTCACCGGCGCCCATCTCTGTGCACTATAAACTTACTCTCTCTTCTTAGGTTCATGTAATGTATCCCGGGCGAAGCTCAAGCCACGACACCGAGGAGCGTCCAGATGTGCGTTTAATGGCGCCTGGAATTGCAATGCCCGAGCACCCGTCCCGTGCCCCAGGTCCGTGCTCTTGAAAAGCGCGGGATAAGCGCGTGTGCCCGGTGACGCCATTTCTTGGCCACCAGCTGATACATGACACTTCCCCCTCAGTTGGCTGAGAACCCGAATCTTTCTGGCGGTCGTCGCACGCGAGTGCTGGTGCGTATGATCGGCTGGGTGGAACATGAAGGTCCTGTAGGTTGTGTAGGAGCAGTAGCCGGCCCTTGAGGGGTGATTGACACCTCGCATGGCTCCATGACCAAGTCCCACACAGGTAAAGGTGTAGTAGCCGTTCTGCGCGGTGGCGTGGAACTTCTAGGTCGTATATGTTCCATATGTCGCCGTGTCTGCCCCTGATCGGTGTCGATCATCCACGACCGATGGCCCAGGCGTCCAGTGATGCTACCCGGCATCCATGTGCGTCCACTTGGAAACTTGCGAATCTATACTGCTTGTCCGACCAAAAATGCTTCCGGGACTGTCGAACTCGTGGGTTCATAATTGGGTCCGTGGAGGAGCCTCTCGAGCGGAGACGGCAACTCTCGGCCAAGTAGCATCCACGCGGGAGTTTTTCCCGTCGCTGTGTGTACGGTAGTGTGCTGCTTGTATAAAAAGCGTGCCAACGTACAGTTCAACGTGCCTTTTCCGCCCCTCGCCAACGCCTTCTTTAACTGCTGGACCATTCGTTCAGCTTGGCCATTAGTTGCAGGGTGATAAGGGGCGCTGGTGACCGCGGCGATGCCGTTGGAGGTGTAAAAGCTCTTCATTTCTTCCGATACAAAGGCGGTCCCGTTGTCGGACATTACTTTCCGTGGTATGCCAAAGGTTGCAGACACGCTGCGCAGTTCTGAAATATGGCGTCATTTTGAATTAAAAAGGCTTGCGTCGCCGGCGCCCATCTCTGTGCACTATAAACCTACTCTCTTTTCTTAGGTTCATAACATGAGAAATTATTGTCAGTGAACGAATAGCGGCGATAAGTGAACCGGCCTCCTTCAGTAATCCGTCGATCCCCGAAGCGTCGAGGAGCTATACTTTGTTTCAGAAAATGTCTGGCCCCAGCGGATGCTACGAACTATTAGAGCCAATCGAAGGCCTTGTGAGTTTCACGTGAACTTCGAGAAGAATCGCCGTGACCAACGAGGTAGAGGGGATTAAAGCGATATCCCCAACACCAGGCAAAAGTGACCACCACTTTACTGCAGCCATGTCGTACAATTTTGACCACTACACCCATGACCGTAACAAGTCCTGAGGTTTTTACGCAAAACTGAGCCGAGAT
Source organism: Ixodes scapularis (assembly GCF_016920785.2). NCBI lineage: Eukaryota > Metazoa > Arthropoda > Arachnida > Ixodida > Ixodidae > Ixodes > Ixodes scapularis. The sequence goes on from NW_024609882.1 coordinate 104,070,966, forward strand.
TATTATTGCAATCGCTGTAAAAAAAACACATCATCAACTACTTTTTTTAATACTTTTAGCCTCTGAAATCAATGTCTCGCTAGTGTCTAGCTCCGATAAAAACCCGAAATGCAGCATCGCGGCTGACGGTATCTAGCGGAGGCATTGCGAAGCTGCCTAAGTTTTCGTCGTAAAAGCACATTTTGGATTTAAAACAAACGAAATAAAACTTATCTCGTCGGTACAGTTATTAACGATAAATAAGCAATTATTTTTGCGCGGTGCTACGGTAATTTCTACAAGTAAAACTATAAGGACACGTGTCTAGTGGTCAAAAATGTGCAGCATGGCGGCGGTCAATCAGGGGTAACATTCAACTGCCAGATTATCGCTCTAAGCCCCTCTCCCCAGTGTTGTACAGAACGGCGTTCCAGGAACGCGTTTTTTTTTTTTTATGAGGAACAAAGAAACCCCGCTGTTTCATTTTGCATCGATGGAACTGGAACGCGAACTCGTTACATTTTTACAGCGACGGAAGGCGGAATGGCGTTCCTTTTTCTTCGTCCAGTAGAGTAATGAATATTTTTATTTCCAAGCGGAAAATTCTCAAAACAAAAAGTATAAAAACAATATATTTACGAAGAGCGTGATCTCGTGAACCTTTTGGTACTTACGGTTTGTTTTTTGGGGTCCTCGCGTGGTAACAATCGGGTACAGGAGAGTTAGTAGGAATTCTCTTTGCCCGCAGTCTCGGGCATTGAATATTAGTGCCCGAGAATGTGGTACAGGAATCAAAACATTTAGTCGACGGAAAAGCAGAAAAAGCGACGTCTTAAAGTCAGCTACTTTCTTTGCTTACACGAATCCTCTTACAACCAGAAATCTAAGGCCGACTACATTCATCACTGAACTCGCACAAAGGGACCTCTAGTTACAACAAAAGGACGGGTTACCATACATCGAACACACTTGTATCTCAAAGATAGGTCACTCAAAATAAACACAAACACTAATAACCTTGATATTTTCTCCTCTTGTCCCCCACCTTCAAACTGAACAACGAATCCACTCTTCACGAAGAAAGACATGATGTTTTTAACACTGACCTTCCATAAGCCCGCCCTTTTTTTTCACTTGCTCGTCTTGCGTAGAGCAACATCGAGAAGCAACTGTAGTTTAGTTTAATTCTAACAAGGGACTTTGTTAGATTGAAAAGTATGAGTGTGTTGTAAAACACTCGTGCAATGTGGGGTTACAGTATATTTGGCTCGTTTGGATCGCCCACCACAAACATAAATATGGCAAAACTCTGATACTTTTAGGAATGAGTATATCAAGAAATGAAACCTTGCTTGCGCTTGTTTTTCTGTCCTGGTGCCTTTCCATCACAGCATTCAAAATCGTATGTTCCCATTTGATGGGATAGATAAAAAATATAAAGAAAGCTTCGCTTAATCTAACTAGTAATCAGCAAAATACAAATGTAACGTATATGTTACGATCCGTTCCATCTTTTGAACTGTGACGAGAACGAGTTCCTTTCTCACAGGTGGAACTTGTAACGGGAATTTCAAAAAGTCAAAAGCAACGAGGAATGTGCTTCCGTTCCTCTTTTTGAGGAACGTGTACAACACTGCCTCTACCTCGTTGGCCGTGACGCGCGGAAGCCGTAATCACCTGCTACATTTACACAGCTGAGTTGCCTGGGATCGCTTGTAACGTCCGCTGCGGCCTGATGTCAGGTGCAACGGAGTGTAGGACAAGGCGGCAGGGTCGGGCAGGAATACACTAAAAATTATTTGGAAATAAACATACTCTAAAATAAGGCAAAGAAGGAAAAATAGAAATCCTGACATATATTCCTAGAAAGGAGTATCTCGATACGTATCAAAGACATTTGTAACTTATAAAAGTATTATAAGATACAAATACTAGAATACTTTTTGCAGATACACAGATAGTGAAATATTTTCGACAAAATGCTTTTTGAGATGTCCTCATACTCGCTGGAATTCGGTGGGTGCACCTGCTAGTGTATACGTGGTACAAAAAATAGACATGATAATAATAATAATAAATCCTTTATTGCACAGTCTTTTGTACAGTGAAATCGATGGCCCACTTAAGCGCGCAAGCGCTTGTGTGCGGGACCATGGCAACCCAGCAACGCACTCAAACAGTGCATATATCTCGCTCGAAACAAAAGTAAATGATGGCAGTCACATCTTGCCCAAAACAAGTGCACAGAATGTTAAAATCGTGGTGACGAGTCCGCTGGGAAAATAGATGATACATGGGAATTGATAACGTTTATAATTCAAACCGACAACACTATTCCTTGAGTTTCTGTTTGGCTACTTTTAAAGATGGCAAGTCGCATAAATCTTGAGGAAGTTTATTAAAGTAGGAGGGAACATATTATTTTCTTAGACGTCATCCGTAATTTGTGTATACCATAGGGATAGAAAAGGTTTCCGAATGTCTTAGGGTCTTTTGTCTGGTGACTCTGTGCTTGTAATTATTATTATAATAATATTTTCTTAGAACAACAAATTCCATTAATTCCTCTATTTGCAATATTTGGAGGGAGGCCAATTTTTCTGCTTTATCAAGGTTTTCATATTTCGAACCATAGGCAATGCTAGTTGCAATTTTATAAATTAGTTTATTTAATTTTTGTTTTCGGTGGGAAGAACAGGAGCCATACACAGTGATTCCATACCGCAAGAGAGAGCAACCGAGCGCTTCGTAAACTTTTTTCCTGATTGTAATATCACACAAATTTCTTAGTTTATACATATACGCCAAAACCAATCGTAGGCGTTTTACTAAATTTTCAATGTGGCTATTCGATGCTAAGTTTACATCAAAATTTAGTCCTAAATATTTTGTTTCTTGAACATATGTTAATGGAGAGCAATTACAAGAACCACAGCCGCTTGAATGTAAAAAGATAGGATGTATAAGGTTTACTCTTTTTTGATGTGCCCGGAAGCACATTAAGTTGGTTTTGGTTTTATTCACAAATATTGTATTCCATGAAAACCAGTCTGCTAAACTATTTATATCCCTTTGAAATATGGGAACAGCGTCATCGTAGTTTTTCTGTGCTAATACAATCGCAGTGTCGTCCGCGTATTGAAATAGCTTAGACTTGAGGAGTATTTTGTCTAAATCATTAATGTAAATATTGAATAGTAAGGGACCTAAAACCGACCCCTGAGGCACACCAGAGGTAACGAGCAAAGGTTCACTAAAACTGCGTCCTATCCGTACTCGTTGTGCCCTGTTGTGCAAGTAATTCTTAAAAAACTGAAGAAAGGGACCTCTAAAGCCCATGTTTTCTAATTTACTTAATAACAACTCGTGATCAATTGTATCAAACGCTTTTTTTAAATCTAAAAAAAGCGCTAAGATGATATAATTATTTTCTATTTTTTCGTTAATATAGTCAGTAAAATCTTCTAGTAGAAGAGTTGTACTTTTTTGCTGTCGGAATCCATACTGACATGTATTCAATAGGGAAAAGTTTTCACAATATGATTGCATAATTTTGACCATATACTTTTCTATAATCTGTGATAGAACTGGTAAAATAGCTATGGGTCTGTAGTTGGACATCACCTTTTGATTACCCTTTTTTTGTATACTGGACGGACTAGTGCCACCTTAAGCATGTCTGGAATTCTCCCTGTTTCTAAAATACCGTTTATTATGGGAAGCAGAATACTTTTTAGTTTTTCAAAGTTATAGAATATATCTCTTACTCTAATCCTATCGCATCCCTCTGGCTTAGTGAGTGGCATTTTTTTTATTATATCACTGAGGTCTTGCTTAGTCATGGGCGGCAAGTAGGCAGAGTTTGGTGAACTAGAGATACTATACGGAGCACGTGTAGTTTTCGGTGCTTGGTTTCGCAGATCCTGTATTTCCTTCACAAAGCTGTGATTAAACTTATTGCTTAAAAGGTCAAAGTCTGTTCCAAAACGCTTCCGTATGACCTCATCAACGCTGTCTTTTGAGTTTTTCCCAATGATTTTGTTCACTATGTCCCACGTTTTTTTTACATTTCCCTTTGACTGCTGGAACTGGTTATTGCGGTATTTCCTCTTCGCTAGCCGTATTTTTGCAGTTACTTTATTTCTGATTTCCCTAAACTCCCTGCGTAATTGGGTATCGTCAGGGTTTTGTTTGCAACGACTCCACAATCTATCTTTTGCGTAACACAATTCTAGTATTTCTTTATTTATCCAGTTATTTGCTGGTTTCCGTTGCCTTAATTTTATTTTACTTTTGGAATCACTGTATATGCGTCCAAATCTATCCACCATCAGTTCGTATATTGCAACGTGGTCATGTTCGAGTAATGAGTCCCAGTCATATTCACGAATAAGGCGGTCTATAATTTTTGAATCCAAGACATATCTAAAACCATCTCCATCACTCTTGTATACGGTATCGGCACTCAACACTTTTATGGTTATGAAATAATGGTCAGCGACTTTCTGTTTTATAACCCCAGATATCGTTGTCAGATCACTAATTCTGATAATAGCATGACCTATATATACAGGTTCTAGTTACTTTGTTTCCTAAGTACTCTTCTCTGGTGTAGTCACGAATCACATTCTGTAAACCATAACTGGACAATAGATCAAGGTAGTCTCCAACTTTGTACTTGCTGCGGTTCATAACGTCAATGTTCAGATCACCTGCGATTATTACTTGGTCATTGTTGTTATATTTTTTTAGTAAATTTTCGAATTCGTTGTAAAACAAATTCACATCCGCACTGGGTGGTCTGTATATGGCCACAACAAGAAACGAAAACTCATTTTTGCTCACAAACATAACTATAGTCTCAGCGTAGTCTAATGATACTTCAACTTTTTCTGCTATCCAATCTTTTTTTATATAGATAAGTATCCCTCCTCCTTTTCCATTTTCTCTGCATACTGATACCGAGTGGAAACCCGGCAACTGATAAACGTTTTCATCTGCTGTTTTTATATGAGTTTCAGTTATAACTAAAATATCAAGACTGTTAAATCTGCTTTCCAGGTACACATTAAGTTGATCCCAGTTTTTTTTTTTTAATGCTCCTTACGTTAATGTGAATTATGTTTAGTACTTCTTTCGTTTTTTCTTCTCTCATCACACGCCTGGCGTACTCGTCCCAGTGAACAAAACTGTTAAAAGAACCTATGTCACTGACATCTTCAATCATTTATCTCAATTTGTTCAGATCTGCTTCACTTTCGATCCGGATCACCGCAGCGCCTTCTTTTTCTCTGACAAAGATCTGCCCATTCTTCACCCAGATAAACTTATATTCCTTATCTCTGGCCTTGTTCTTTGTAACCCATAAGAGGTTCTTCGTAGTCGCCGTTAGATTTTCGTTTACGTAAACACCGCCTCTTTTTTCTTTTTAAGGCCACTCGTTTTTTGACCCATAGGTCTCGTGGGTTCCTTTCCGTGAATCTTTCGAGTATCGGAGCCACTCTTGCTTCTCGCGTTCTTAATCTGTGAACAGCCTCCACTGAATGTTCTGTTATTGGTGGCAGTTCTAGTTTTTCTGAGAGACTCTTCACTAAATCCAGTACATCCTCGTTTTCTGATTGTCTTACTCCATGAATCTCAATGTTCTTGCGCCGGGAGTATTGCTCAGTTCTGTTAATAACAACCTTCAAGTTAGTAATCTCGCAGGTTTGTTCCGAGATAATGACTTCAAGCTGAGTGGTTTTTGCTGTCAGCTCAGCAATCTCCTTCTCCTGGTGCTCAGATCTTTTGAGTAGCTCGTCATACTTCTTCAGCGCTGTTTCTAGTTTCGTGACCTTCTCTAAGACGCTCGTTAGTTTTTTGTTGATTTCAGCTATTTCGGCTGCTACGCTCACTGGTCCAGGCTCCCCCAGCAATGGGGGCATAACGGAATTGTCATTCCCTTAAACACCAGACTGCCTTTCCTCGTGCACCTTACACGTCAAGCATACCCAGGATTCGAACGTTTCAGTTGCCATGATATATAATATTTGTGCTCTATTCGTTAAACAATAAACGAGTGCTCGCTGCAGGATTTTAACGTCGACGTTCTTGAACGCGAAATGAGAAAGCGACTCCTCAAAAATTGTCACAAGATACATCTGACCTCGATAGTATCGCTGGTACCAGTTATACAACTGAAAATTAACTTAAGTACAAGAATGCCAAATACACAGAAAGAATATTAGCGCGTTACTGAAATATTAATACAAATTTATATTTCAGTACTACTATGGCGATAGTAGCCGAATCTCAAGAGATTCGGAAAAGTTCGGGAAAATTCGGAGCGTTGCCTAGGTTGCCAGATCACATTGACGAGTGTTTCAACTTTTCGGGATATTAAATTTACTAAATTCTACAAAGCGCACAAAATATTGTTGTAATATAACATCGTAGCAATAAATGAAATGTTCCGCTCTGTTTATAATATTTTGTACGTTTGTCGAGAACGGTAACCAGACATCGCGGTAAAATTGGTTTCGGTTCCGGATGATTACGACCAAAATAGGCATGCTTGGTGCACGTGGAAACGCAAGCCCATGCTTTCATCGCCCGGGCAGTTCGGCGACAGTCGGTTGTGCGGCAGAGTGGTTTGACGAGAGTTTCTTGGGCACCAGAGACCTCCGGCGTTGTCGGGGGGGCCATGGCAGTGACCACAGCGGCTGCCCTTGCGGCGAAACGCAAGCGCGATAAGTTCTTCGTGGATTTCGTCAGGCTTGGCGTGGCCGCCCCAGCCCGGCGGGATTTGGCGGACGTGCAGCCGGTGCAGCGGCGGGTCGACGGAGCGAGGTGATGTTTACGTGAAGATCAAGTTCTCGTACCCCGGGATTCCCGGAGACCGGAGACGTCGACCGTTCTCGTCCGAGGTTCGCAGCAGTTCCCCCCCGCAAGAGATCGATGCCGTACGTGCTGTTCGGCAGAAGCACATTTCGTGCCCATAATTACGGTCATAGTAGCACACACTACACAAGTGAGTATGTTCGATTCGATTATTTTAAACGTGTGTCCTCCGCGGTATTGTTATCGGAAAACAGGAAACAATCTAAAACTCCTTATAGCCGTACTATTACTGCATTTGTACCTTTCTGGTTAATAATATCTGAAGTAGTTAGTGCTTGTTTTTAAACAATAAAGTTGCGTTGGACACCCCTGTAAATTTTCTTTTTCGTCAAATAAAGTTTACGTATACAAAATTTGCTGCCGAGAACGGAGAAACGACTGTGCGACGCTTTTCTTCGCCGGTGCCGGTACGCGGTCGAAGATGGGACGAGCAACACTTTTCATCGCTCTTCCGTCTCACGCAGCTCTAGAGAAGGAGATGAGTCATTTCCTTGCCTGAATATATTTATTGCGCGTTGCGTCACATTATGTATAATACACAGCATTTCGCTACATTCTATTTTACCGATCACCGCGAAACCGCGCAGAAACCGAGACCGTGAATTGGTTATGCCTACGTCAACCCTACCGATCAGCTCAGCTGGACCTGGACGCGTTCCAGGGTTTAGAATGACAGTACAGTACATACCATACGTTGAAGTAAAAAATACGTAATCTGGTTATATGCAGTAACAGTACCTGAGAAACTCAAGTGGCCGCATTCGCGAGGTTCACGCCGCCGTCTGCAACCAACGACGAATTTCCGAATCTGCCGAATATTCGTCGCGGGAAGTTCGGAAATTTCCGAATCTGCCCGAATCCGACTCTCCGGTGATTCGTCTTATCACTAGTGGCAACGTTACTAGAACCACTCAGTTGGGAAAGAGCAGCCGAGACTGCTCTGAATAAGTGGCACCGACCCCTACTCGAGAGCCAAGCTAATGGCGATCGCAACGCCACCATTTCTCCGGCAGCGGCCACTCGAGGAACTGCATGTGACTTCTATTTTGGCTTTAATCGGCCATTTTGGCGCCAAAACATATACGGTGGAAGGGATTTCAGCGTTGAATAAAATGTATTGACACTGTGAACTGTAAGACGTAAATCACACTGGGAAACAGGTATGTGGTAAGAACCTATACGCTACAAAGATCCAGGGGCAGAGGTAGAGTCTCCCAAGCGGACGCGCCACGATTTACAACCGAAAAGTTAGGATACGCCTAGGTCAGGATGCGCAACCTGAAATCACCGCTGAGGCATAAAGCAATATTAACTGTGCCGCAAAACCTTCCAAACTAAAGATTTCAGAAAACATTACGCGCCCTTCATTTTCTACAAAACTCCGATAAAGATTACTACAAAAAAAGATTTTCCGCTGTTTTTTTACGTTAAAAAAAAATGCCCGCATCTTCACGTGGTGAATGATGTTGATGAGGTGAAGCTCTGGTGGTGCTGATGATACTGGTTTTGTTCATAGGTATTGCTGATGGTGCTGATTTTTTTTATTACTCATAGGTAGTGCTGAGTTCCGGGTTTCGTTGGCATGAAATGTGTGGTATGGAACGTGGTTATATATGCATTTGAAAACTTGACCGCAGCGCCCTCTCGTCTATAAACGTTGAGCCAATGCATACAAAGTTTAACGCGATTATATACGCATTTGACCGCAGCGCCCTCTCCTGTATAGACGTTGAGCGGCTACATGCAACGTTTCATCTATGACATCCCCAGCTCTTGAGTTACTACCACACCTCAGAGCCCCCTACTCTTCCCGCAGTCGTGGCCGAGTGGTTAAGGCGATGGCCTAGAAATCTATCTCCCCGCGCAGGTTCGAATCCTGTGGACCGCGGAAATATTTGTTTCCTTTTTTGAAGAAGACAGATGGGATGGCAATCGATGTGAGCACGGACGCCGGACAAGGCTAGACAATAAAGAGCTTCGCCCCTAAAACATGCTTTCTAAAACCTCAAGGCGACCACAGTACCCACAAATCACAAAGAGTGGCACTGCTGTCGTATTCAGCTCGGTCTCGGTGGACGCCAGCGGCCAAGGTTTTGACGGTGAGTTTCCCTACTGAGGGTTCTGGTAACGTTGATGGGTGGGCACATCCTTGAGCTGTGTCTTAACTCCGTCAAGTACATATGGTAATTTAAACCGTCTTTATTCGTGCTAGCCTCTCCACGGTTTTTTGCTAGTGCGAAGGAGTAAACATGTAAGGCTTTTAATCCAATATCATTCTTAAGCTACTTATCACAGGTGTTTGCATATGTGTGTCGCTTCTAATGTAGTAAATTTCCCGCTGGGTTTCGCGGAAAATTGACTTCGCACCTCTACCGAAAAACCCATTATAATTTTCGATATCTGGATTATGACACTTGAAATCTATCTGGTTTTTATCTGCTTTCCTTTTTTCTGAAATTATTGCTTTATTTGCAACCTGGACTTCAGGTTTCCAGGAACACTTCCATTTAGAGTTCTAGACATAATCCAGATAGTGAAAAGTTATACTGGGTTTTCCGGTAGGGATGACCAATGCGCCCATTCGGGTTTCCCGATAAATTAAGCGGAATCAGGTTCCTCACAAAATTTAGCGGAATATTGACTTCAAGTTACCTATGCACCCAAATCATGCTCCCTGCCAATATTACCGAAATCAAGTTATTCGCCAAATTTAGCGGAACATTTACTTCCCGTGACTTACGCACCATTTCCGGTTCCCCGCTAAATTTAGCGAAATCAGGTTCTCCTCTAATTCAGGGGAAAATTGACTTCACGTGACCCATGCACCAATTCAGGATCCTCACTAAATTTAGCGGAGTCAAGTTCCCCGCTATATTCAGCTGAAAATTAACTTCCCGTGGCCTATGCACCAATTCAAGTTCCCCGCTAAATTTAGCAGAACATTGACCAATTCACCCTATTAATAAAAGCAGCACCGAAATCGTGCTGGTCTTGCTGGTAATTAGGCTGGTCAAGCTGGTAATTTAGTTAGACATACCGGTCCAGCTGGGAGTGAAGCTGGTGAAATTGGGAGTAAAACTGGAGAAGCTGGAAGTCAATTTGGCAAAGCTGGGAGACAAGCTGGTGAAGCTGGAGTCGAGCTGGTCAAACTTCTAATCGTGCTGCTCAAGCTGGTCTCGCTAAGAGCGCGTCCGCCAAGGTCGGCTTCGGCTGTGTCGACGCCACTTTCTGTGCTTTGTCCTCTCGTTTTAAGGAAGCGACCAGGCGCTTCAGGTGCGCTGCCAGCTGCCTTTGTGTGCGAGAAAAGAGAGAGAAAGACTGGTTGGAACGAACAATTTGCGACAAGCGTGGCTAGCTTAGGCAGATTTTCCGAAGGACGGCAGTGTGTGCGCTGTACGGAGACCACTTGGACGGTGGAGCGAGCAAAGCGGGTTTCGAGGCGACAAAGAGCGGCAGTCCTTTGAACGCGAGAAGTCGGACGTCCCGACTGAGGCGTCGCTTCGTGTCTTCGAACGTGTTTATGCTCGTGGAGTAGGGTACGTGGTGCCCCTGAGTATCGCCAATGCCTTTCAAGCCACGCGGATTTTCTCGCATTTGCCGACTACGCAAAAAGCCGTTTCGACCCCACTACTGGCGGGACCCAGGTTCGCTTCTCTCATCTGTGGAGTACTTTCTATTGTTATTGTATATTTTGCAATCGAAGACGGGGAGAGGAGAACACCAAGTGATTTTGTGCCTCTTCAAGAAGCTCGAGGCATAAGTGCATATGATCAAGCATTAACAATGTCCTTCTCGGTTACAGTGGATACGCCCATTTTCATTAGATCACAACAGGAGAGGACGTTTTGTCTACCCTAAAATCCACTAACGCGATGGGATAACAAGTGAAGGTGTTATGCAACAAGCATCCTCGTTGGGTGCTACACAAAAGGGTATTAGAACGCTTCTCAACCTCTCTTAGATCAGTGGTTCTTGATGTTTCACGGATCCCTTGTGCACCGGCGGGATGATGGAGGACCCCGTTCGAGACCAACAAAATGGTACTACTTCCATCTAGTGCCTCAGTTGAAAGGGTGTTCAGCGTTGCAGTCAACATCTTCGCGAAGAAATGAGGCAAGATGCCTAACGAGACTTTCGTGAGCTGCTCTTGATAAATATACGCAAGTTCAATCATTAAGACTGGTGGACACAATAAACGCTTCTCTCTGATTTCCGGTGTCTTCCCATCATTATGGAAGAAAGGGATTGTGGGAGGCGATAACTCCGTCACAAGTAATTATCGCCCCATATCTTCATTGTCGGGATTTTCTAAAGTTTTTGAACGGGTAATGCATTCCCGAATTTGTTTTTATTTCTGTCAAAAGTTTGTGTCTCGACAGGTTGGTTTTCTGAAAGGACGGTCGGTTGATATCAATGTTTTCTCTTTTTTAAACTACTCTACCCCATTGTTTTAAACAGAAGCCAAGTTGATTGTATATATTTTGACATGTCGAGAGCTTTCGATAAAGTAAATTATGAGTTGTTGTTACACAAACTATTGCTATATGGTTGTTGTTCAGAGCTGTGTACGAAAGTTACTTATCATCTCGTTCAAACAGTGTTCGTATTCATAACTGTTATTCCAACCTTTTCCTCTCAAACCTGGTGTCCCTCAAGGCCATATTCTTCGCCCCCTTTTGTTCTTAATCTTCATCAACGATCTAGCGGCCTGCGTAGATAGTGCTGAGTTACTGATGTTTGCTGATGACATCAAGAGTTTTATGAGAGTAAAGTCTCTTGTTGACTGTTATGTTCTGCAACATCATGTCTTACGTGTTGTCCAGCGGTGTTCAGCAAATCTCTTATCACTGAATCGCCTAAAAACAAATGTATTGACTTCCTGCAGGCGTCGCAGTATAGTACACTATGATTACATTATAGACGTAGTGACAATCAAGCTTGCACCTGTTGTAACAGACATTGGCGTGTATCTCGATAATGCATTCAAGTTTACTGCTCACGTGTCGTTTTCTGTTGGTAGGGCGACGTGAGTGTTGGGTATTATATGCCACATTACTTAGCCATTCAAGAACCCCGCCCCCATTATTCGCCTATTGTGTGCTCTAGTTACGCCTAGGCTCAAGTTCGGTTCTGTGGCCTGACTTCGTTATCAAGAACACAAGCAATGTCCATTGATAATGCGCAACACAAACTAATATGTATTGTTTATGATCACTACTGCCAACGCCGTTTCTATTTTGACTACACTTTTTTGCTTAATAACATTTCCTTGATACCATTGAATAATAGAAGAGCAGAGCGCAACTTATTTTTTTGTGAAAAATTGTAGATAGCGTATTTGACATTGCTTCGCATTTACCTGATGTAAACATTCATGTCCCTCCTCGGTCCACTCTGACCCGCAGTACACTCAGCATTTACACCGTCTGTAAGCCATCTCCTCTGTCACGATACAATTTCTGTTTATCAATATTAGAAATGTCGAACTTGATATATATAGTGGCATTAAAGTGTTCAGGAACCAACTGAAAGTGATTGTTGCCAAACTTTAAATATTGTGTGTATGTTGCTTTGTGTTTGAAACCTGCAATTGTGTCTTTGTTTCTTTTCTGTTCATATTTAAATATGTGGGCTCTAAAGAGGAGATGTGCATGGTTGTTTTTTGGCACGAAAAATTAAAATAAATAAATAAAAAACCCTCCTCCCTCTCTTCTTTACTTGAGGAGAGTAATGCTGGAAATAACGCCACGAAAGTAACGGATTCCTTCTTGGGGTAACGGTCACTTACTTTTATAGAAGGTTAATCGTAATCGAAATTAATTACAGCCTATTCTGGAGTAATTTTAGATGTAGTGCCTTAATTGTTTTAGTAACGTGTACAAGTCTGCTCTGTACGGCTTCTTTATGTGATAGAGTTCATGTTTCTTCAGCCTCCTCCGAAACATTCTGAATCATAACACGCAACAATTGCGCATGCGCGGAAGAGCAATAAGTAGGTAAATAAAAACTAGTTTTCCCCTCAAGGAGTATTGAACCCAGGACACGAGGATTGTAAGTTCGACACTCAACTAATGTGCCGAGGAGGAAATTTGTGAGGCCACAGTTATTCCGTGGCATCCTTTTTTTATTACCGGCCGCATGCGCAGGTCAGAAGGCGAGGAGCTCACTGCATACGCTGCAGTCTTCAGAATGTTCGCAAGAGGAAGGAGCGGACTGGAGATAAGGCGGCTGAACGGGCCCGTTCTCGGTATTATGAACATTGCGAGTCAATCTTAGTGTTCGTATTCAATTCAACATTTGACTTTTTGCTACTAAAACTCCCTGATAAGGCGCCTTCCCCGTGGCAGAACGTTCAAGCATCGAATCCTCTTGTGTAGTAACTGGGTTGTTCTACATTGAATTATCTGCTACGCGAAAGCCTGCACGGCACAATATGTGGGTACAGTTTCATAATTGGTCATTAATCATAGGAACGAACAGATTGCTTTCTAGCGCGTTCTAAATTCAAAGTTTTCTCGACGTCTTTCATAATTAAACACGATAATAATGTAACACCTGAGCGCATGGTAGGCTCCCGCAGCCTTAATCTCTTTGAAGGACTAAAATTTGTAATCCCCCTTCCCTCAAAAAAACAAACAAAAAGGAAAGCTCATTGTTAGAACATATTTTCCCACCCCTGTTGATATGTGAACCAAAGTTTTATTCAGGGGGGACATAAATGACAAGCAGAATTGTCTCGAGTGCTAAAGTACTGTCGAATTTTAAAAGGACCTCTATAAACGGCAGCAATCACCACTGCGCGGTAATGTATTGTGTTAGGATAGATAGCCTGAACAAAAGAAGGTATCTCAAAAGGTGTTACTGCAGACCACTGCGTTTAACAGGCTTGTGTCACTTCGCTCAGCTTCATCTGCACACTCAGCCAATTAAATGACATCGAGCCTTCAAAATGCGGCTATATTTGGTGTCGATATTTCAGTTTCGTGCAAACATTTGTTTGAAGACCCCAATATGGATCGCTCCCAAGACGCGCACATGCGCTCTTGTGGCACGCGCCCTCATTTCGCAACTCTCTCCTGTCGCGCGCTCTACCCGTCGGCGTTCTAGCAAATACTTTACTAGGGGGAATGCATTCCACTCTGCTCATTTGCATTAGACAGAAGTCCTACAGCGCCGAATCCAGCCCTGACGGTGTGGAGGTCCGCGTCAGTCCACGCGCAAGTGCATGTGGATGTTCGCGGCGGCCGCGGCGGTGTCGTCTCCGATTCCACCTAAAGCCCCTTCATGTTTTAAAAGTAGCGCAAGGTGCGTCAATGCACGAGGCACGTGGAACGTGCGACCCTTGGGAAGATCATGGCGGCACAGCGCAGCAAAATATTTAGCGCACCACTGAGCTAGAGCTTAGACGCCATGTTATTCTTAGAAGTGGCGCGCGGAACGTGACTCGCGCATTGCCACAAAAATGAATTTGGTATGGAGAACATCAATATCATCGATAACCGAGACCTCCCCGACAATAGATGGCTCTCGCCAAGCCCAGAAATCCTGTCCGCGCCGAGGCTATTGTATTTGAGAGGAGTGGAATGTATTCCCCCTAGTAAAGTATTTGGTTCTAGTGTCGTGCGCTCTCACGTTATACAGCCGATTCGACTACTGGCATAGCCTCCTCTCTACTGACAAAGCCTGGCAGATCGTCACGTGACGCTGCCGCCGAAAGTGAAAAGGTAGAGCGGCAGACGTGAGTCATGTAACGGGCGCCCCGCTGCGGCGAGAAACCGAAACACCCTTGTACCGAGCGATAGAATGTCCGATCGTGCTTCTCGCGTTCCTCGGGCTACCGCTTCTTTTCTCGTCGGGTTCGAAAACCATGTTTCGGGTCCTCGCCGCTGCAAAAGCTGTGCGCTGAACACCGGACTCCCCAAATGAAGTGTAGGGCTCATGCTCTAATCAAATCCTATTTAGAATATCGTACTCAGTTTGTGCAAATTAATAATGAGAAATCAATTCCATTAACCATATCAGCTGAAGTGCCCCAAGGAAGTATTCTAGGACCACTTCTTTTTTTGTTGTATATTAATGATATTGTGAACATTGATTCAAACTGTAAATATATAATCTATGCGGATGACACGAGTATCTTTTTTTCTGATATATCCGAAGAGGCCCTCATGAATAAAGCTAGCGCATTTCTTTCAAAGTTAAAGGTATGGTATCAGTCCAATTGCTTGACTATAAAGACTTCGAAAACAAAAGCAATAATGTTTCGCCCACGCGGCTCAAGTAACCGAGTTTACACTCCTCTTCATTTCGGGTCTTCATACATTAAATTTGTAAATAGCATAAAACCTCTCGGAGTCATTTTTTCCGAAGACATGCTCTGGACAAATCACGTAAAACATCTCTGCTCTAAATTAGGCAAAGCCGCAGGAATTATAAATAAGCATAGGCACGTTCTTCCATCCAGCGTAAAAAAGGTTTTGTACAATTCCTTATTTTATTCTCATTTATGTTACTGCACCCTCATCTGGGGTAACACGTCTTTCTCAAAATTGCATATAATACACTTATTGCAAAAAAAGTGCTCAGAATAATAGGTAACGTTTCCTACGTACATCATACGGATTCACTGTTCAAATCATACAAGATTATTAATATTCACCAAATCTATAACTATCGTTTAACGATGGTGTATAAATATGCGGCATTAGGACGCTCAAATGTAATTCTTCAACTGTCTGATTTAAAAGAAAAAAGTGATTATTATTCATCGAGAAATCACCAGCCCTGGCAAATTCCAAAATGTAGGACAAACTATGGAAAACAAAAAATAAGTTATGCTTTACCGTCTATTCTGAACGAATATTTTGTTAAAAACGTAGATATTGTGCAATTGTCCAGCAGCCAAATATTCAATTTGTTCATTTGGTTTTTTTCTTTTTTTTGACCAGCGTATTGTATGTACTCCGTCGTAGCTGCTGAATGGGGGGCCCGGAGCCTCGTCAATCTGCATTTATGCAGCTTTTTCTTCGGCCTCCCATTCACCATTTGTTTTTGTGGTGAAAAATCAAGTTCGTATCGTATCGTATCGTATCGTAAATGCTCTGTGCTACCAGATCCCCGCGCTCCAAATCTGCGACCGGGCACTTTATGTCTCCGTCATCGAACTGACAGGATTTGTGAGTATAGAGGAGGCTATGCTTCTGGCAATAAATATCGTACAGACCCGCACGTCACCAATTGAGAATATTTGATCTTGAGAGACAATCAGTAGAAGCTAGTCCTGATCATGGACTTCCAACAAGAACCTAAAACATGATGTACAGCGCAGACTAACGTACTATCATGACGCATTTGGGATACTTGCGGTTTCCGGTAATTTTCACAATTCTTATATACATTTTTCGGTTAACTCAGAAGTAAAACGTGCAAAACACGCAATTGCTTCTCAAAGTGCATACCTGAATGCGCTCATTTCCTTGCTGCTATTGAAGACTGTAGACCGCATGATGGACGGCACGCCCTCCTCACTATGGTCGCGGTAGGCCCAGAGGCCGCCCAGGCTCGAAGACATCTCGTAGACGATTGGCTGGAAGCCCTCGTCAAGCATCTGCCGGGCAGAAAGGATGCCGCTCGGTCCGCCTTCCACGATGCAAACCCGCAGAGGGCTCTCCTCATCGCCGCTTCGGTGCATGGTGCTTGCGGGACCGTTGATTCGGTTTGATGCTGTTCGTTCGAAAAACTGCTCATAGGCACCTAAAAAAAAAAAACAAGAAATGGGGGGCTTAAAGAAATAAGAAGCTCCCTTTGAAAAATGCACGTACACACAAATTCAGTTTCCCCGAAAAATATGGCGTTGAAACTGTGTTGGTATAAAGGTATCGCGACGTTATATGGCATCGATTTTCTCCTATATTTAGCGGGGAACGTCAAGTGGTGTATAAATCACGGGATGAGAGGTTTGTCTATGCATTTAATGGAGAGACTATAAACTCCTATATAGGTCACGTGACATAAGGTCACGCAACATTATTTTCTCCGCGAGATTTACCCTGAAATGCATAAACGAACAAAAAGGACGGACAATACGTTTTATTATTCGGAGAAGAAGTTTAGTTAAATAGTATCTCGTGATTTCATAAATATCACCGTGGGTCATCCTGGCATTTATTGCGACAAGTAAGAAACAGTGCTTGCATTTGGTGTCCAACCTATCAAAATAAACACCAGAGCGGCCCATCACTGCCTTTAATGATTCCTCAAAGGTTGGGCTTTAAGTGAGTGCATAGCATATTCTCTTGCATATTTTGGCTTTGACTAAGGCAAATTCATCCTTAGATATTTATTTGAAAAATTTATCATCTACATAGAATGCCTCTGCACAAATTTCAAACGAAAAGGCAAACAGCGCACAGTAAACGGAGACTAAAGGAAGCGCAAACAGGACAAGCGCTGACTCTCAACTGAATTTTTTTTACATCGAAACAAGACAAATACAACAGCAACTCCGCCCACGTTACATGATCCATTCACCACGTGTCCAAAAAAACAATCTCTTTGCTGCTCAGGCCCAGTGACGTTTGGCTTACGCAGTTCACCCCCGCTTTGATGATTGCATGCGCCTCTAAAATTTCTCTATTCACTCTGTCCCTCCCATTGCCAATGATACCGGTCTTACTTAAGATAGGTTCGCACCCACAACCATGACAATGCAATGGCAAATGCCCCCCTACAGCTCCCATCACTGATCGCAACGACAAGCCATGCTCCCGCAGTCTGTGATTAACGCATCTGCCCGTCTGACCGACGTAGGATTTCCCACACGTTAGTGGAATCGTGTAAACAACTCCCACTTTTCAAACAACATATTGATTCTCATGCTTCACCGAGCAAGCGGGGCCTTTGTCCTTCTTATCGGCAACTCTCGCGCATAGTTGCGCCAGCTTACACGGTGCGGAAAACACCAATGGCACATCGTACCTCAAGGCAACTTTTTTCAAGTTCTGTGAAATTTTATGGAGATACGGTATTGCGAGCGGTCTCTTATTTGCCCTTTCCCTCCGGGGACGGGATTCCCCCCTTGAGTTTCTTTAACAAACCCTCCGCAACGCTCAATAAAACCGAAGTTGGGAAACCTGCCACGGTCAGTCTCTCAACCTGCCGGGAAAAACTATCGTTAACGACATGAGGACATCACTTCTCGAGTGCAGCTTGTAGGCGAGACGAGGCAATGCTTCTCTTAACCAGCTTAGAGTGCGATGACTTATAAGGAAGAACTTTCTTTGAGCGTGGGTGATAAGGCCAGCAAACGTGTTATCAATGAATTCTAATCTCAAATCCAAAAATTGCAGGTAAGCCCCATCCTGAAGTTCGTGAGTGAAAGTGAGCC
Source organism: Ixodes scapularis (assembly GCF_016920785.2). Taxonomy (NCBI): domain Eukaryota; kingdom Metazoa; phylum Arthropoda; class Arachnida; order Ixodida; family Ixodidae; genus Ixodes; species Ixodes scapularis. Next base: position 104,089,210 of record NW_024609882.1, read on the forward strand.
CCTCCGAATGATGTGTGAAAACTTCTAAAACAGACCTCACAACATCTGCCTCAGATATGCCCTCCAACCCAATGAACAAAACCAAAAAGTCATCCACGTACCGAAACCCTCTACAAACGCGCTCGTCATTGTTTTGTTTTTTTTCAGTTTTTGTTTTTTCTCAGAAATAGCCCTATTGCACTTGGCTAAAATATATCACAAAGCACAGGCGCCACAGACGAACCGATACAAATTCCTTTTTTCTGAACGTAAAGCTTACCGTTAAATAGGATAAAAGTTGACTCCAGATAAAACTTGAGAAGCTCTAAAAACCCATCAGTACACACACCGCTAGCGTTCTAGAAGCCAATCTCTGATTTCTTTCAATACATTCACGTACCGCGACAAACAGAGCGCAATGAGGGATGGAATGAGGGAATTATCAAAGCGGGGCTGACCTGCGTAAGCGAAACGACACTGGGCCTGAGCAGCAAAGAGATTGTTTTTTTGGACACGTGGTGAATGAATCATGTGGCGTGGGCGGAGCTGCTGTTGTCTTTGTTTTGCTTCCATATGAATAAATTTCAGTTGAGAGTCAGCGCTTGTCCTGTTTGCACTTCCTTTAGTCTCCGTTTACTGTGCGCTGTTTGCCTTTTCGTCGGTATGAACCAACTAACCCACATCGCCACCTTATACAAATTTACATTTCAATAAAAAAATCTTATGCTTTGTCTTTAAACGCCCACCGCATCGCCAGAGCTTGCCTGTGGAAAAATTCGACTGACGTAACCTCCCTGCTGACTTAAGAGGTAGGTGAAATTACTCCCTAAAAACGCGCTGAAATCAATTTATAAAAATGGGGACGATTTATTATCTTCGACACGAAACCGATGAAAGAAGCGAATGTAAGAGGACAGGCTTTTTCATTGTTTAAATATTACTATGTGGCTCGGCCTTTTTTGGAAATTCAAAAAAAAAAACTCGAAAAATATCCTTTATTCTATATAAAAGTTATCTTTTACGGCGGGTAAATCCTGCCTTTACCAAATGCTTATTTGATTAAGTGAGCAAAGATTGCTACAGCACATAAAACTACCAGTACCTCGAGTTATCTTCAAGTTACCAATACCTCCAATCTCGCCCACTAAATAACGGACGTTATTTTTTCGTTCGTTTTTTTTTTTAATAATAACACACCTAAAATGTATATTTCTTTCTAGTGCCACCTCTATATACAAGTTATCTATTTAGCATGCAGATCGAAGCAACATAAATTCAAATTGTTTGCAGGCGTAATTATAAGAAGTAGTATTTAAGCCACAATGTACGAATTACTCAAATGCAATGTGATTACTTGCGTTACATATTTATATATTATAGTAAGCTGGAAGCATAGCAATAATAAACTAACATTGTGTTGCATTCACTTATGCCGTTTACAATTTACTTTTCCATATGTATTTAAGCGAGAAAACCCCGATCAAGCCGTAAACGAGCTCGCGGCACAAAGTCCTGTTGAGTTAGATATGAAAAGACCCATAAAAATAAGTAATGAAAGTTAACGACCACCAAAAACCAAGCTTACCAAATGGAACCTGTGCTACGTACAAACCTGATGCATTAAAACATCACCTTTGTAGACCGGCTGAGTCTAACGTTAGAAACAACTGGCCTCAAGCGTCACATGATCCTATGTTCCACTCATTTCTGTTTTATTATATTTACATGAGCCGAGTGCACCTGGAGCTCATATTCATATTGTGCTAGTGAACAACTTTCATTCGTATCTTTACCTCTATCTGTCTTTCTTTCTCTCTTATTTTATACCGTTGCGGTCCCGTTAAAGGGCACAAAACCACTTTCTGTGGTAGTCTATTTATGGCTATAATTGAATCTATAGGCTGTAGGCATCCTGCAAAAATCAAACATCACATTCATGCGTGGCCGATCTTTCTATTGAAATCGTTATCTAGTAACACACGTTCACTAGGCCAGAAAAACAGGGGGAAAATGGAAGGGCAAGGCGTCGATGGCTACGAGGCCTGGTCTACCTCGCATATGACACTCACACATTGAACACGAAGGGAAAGCTATATGTGCACTTCTAGGCCCGAATCAAGCACACAGTCGAATGGTGAATTCTCTTCGCAGGTTTGGAGCGCTCCCAAAGCATCCCTTTTGGAGAGCGCATTTTCACTGGCAGATCCGGCTCAAGTTAGTCATTTTCCGCTCGTAGCTTTGCGGCGGCACCTGTCCCGTGGAGCGCCTTCAACCCCGTCGAACCTGATTCGTCAAATTTCACGGAGCCTGTCGAAAGTTGACTGAAGCGCGCGCTACTTCATTTCCTCTAACTCGGCGGTGTGCATTGCTGTCAAGTTGGATCTGCTCGGATGCGTGGGTTGTTTAGACGGGATTGTGATGACTCGGACGCTTTTACAGGGGTGCAGAGCCGGGACTGGAGAGTGGCAAATTATAGGCGCTGACTTCTGTGATCGTGAGAGTAAAACCGTAAAGAAACCGGCTTAGGATTACGCCCAGAGATTGGCGTCACTAGGGTCAGCGGCACCCAGGTGGTAGCCCGCCGCGAACCCCCCCCCCCCCCCCCCCTTGTGACACCACTGCACCCAAGACAGAGTGTTCCTCCGTCTTCTTGATGTCCGGGCCTTTAAACGTGAGCTTCACCCGGCTCGCTTCCAGCACGGGCCAAACACCATGTATTTCGCCTTTTCGGGCGACCCCATCATGCCCGCACACGCGAAGAACGCGTTTACCGTGTTTAGCCCCCGTTGTATCGTGTCGGTCCGCTCCGCTTCGCTCGTTTGGGTTATCGTCCATTGAGTGACATCGTCCGCGTTCACAGTGAACGTCAGGCTCGGTATTTGACCTAGTTCCAATAGCAGCGGAATCATGGCGATGCTGAAAATGGTTGGAGACAGGACTGCGCCTTGCGGGACCCCGAAAGCGTTGTGACGTTCGCTGCTCTCGTGCTCGCCAGACTTTATCTTGCGCCTTCTTACGTGCAGAAATGTCTTAATGAAGGTTAACGGACTTCCATGCATTCCCAGCCCTGTCGCGGTGCCAACTACAATAGCGTAAGGGGGACTTGTCACAGGCCTTCGATATGTCGAGCGCCACTAGCGTCCTTCGTTGTTTTTGCAGTTTCCAGGCTTCGCGGTTTTATAGAGATCCGCGCCCAGAAGGCTTTCCTTGATAAGTGCGAGGTTGTTTCGCGTGTCGATATGCTTTCTAAAACCCGCTTGGGCCAGGTCAAAGGCTTCATTCTCGTCGGAGATCCAGTCGATCCTTGCCATGAACATTCTGGACTGGTCTGCAGAGGACTGATGTGAGCAAGATGGGCCTCGTGTTCTGCGGTCTGTCTCGCCTCTTTCCGGGTTCGGGGATGGGGAGGCCCAAGAGTTTCAACTCATCCGGGATCCGCCCCTCGTGACTGATCACGTTGACCTGCTCGAGAAGCTTGCATTTATGCACGATCGTCCAGGTCCTTGAGCATCGCGTTGTTTACGCCATCGGAGCCCGCCGCGCTCCTCTCGTTTCCCTTCTCGATGGCTGCTTGTACATTTCAAAAAAAAAAAAAAAGGTCTCTATAGTCCTTCCTAAAGGGAGGAACGCTTTTGTTCAATGAGGCACCAGGTTCTAAGGACTCGGAAGTGTTTGAACGGGCCTTAGCTTTTCGGAATCCGAATGACAAAGAACCGTTTATTAGCAGTTTTGACTTGATGGTCACCCATAATCCCAGAATTTCCGGAATTGATCGGAGTTGACCTTTAAAGGACACATGCAAAGGAAAAAAACACTTTTTTAAGAGCCTAGATTCAAGAAGGACGTCATATATGAGTTGGTTCCTCCACGTCGCCACCGCCGGAAGGGAATTCCACCACGGCGCGTCGCGCTGTTTCTTTCTGACCGGTGCAAAGGTCTATCACGTGGTGCTTGCGCTCTTTCAGGAGCGCCCTTTGAGCTCGAAAATTTACATATTAATCTTCGTTTTTTGTTGCACTTCAAACGGAGATAAATAAGCAACTTTTAGAGCATAGGAAGCTCCCAAAAGAGAGCAAGCACCCCGTGATAAATATCGGACAATTTTCCGTGGGCGCCCTCTGGCGCCAACAACAAATTCGTTTCGCGCCGTAAATATAACTCTAATTTTTTTCTTGTTCGTTGTAAATTCGTTTCCAAACTACCTTTTACCATCCAGGTTGTTTAAAAATATAATCTGGTTGCGACACTGGTGTCTAAAAATTAATTTAAAGAGAAACAAAAAATTAGGGAAATATTGACGGACTTGAAATTCTGTTCGCAAAGTCCATGACGTCACGGGTCATTCGGGAATGACCATCTCGCTCGTGAAGGCAAAGGCGCACCTTTTAGAGCGCAGCTCTTAGGCGCCCGTTTCCGGCTTGAGCGGCGTCGCCGTCGCCGTCCCCGTTGGCGTCGCCGTCGCCGTCGCCGTCGGCGTAACCGCGCGGTGCATTATGGGTAAATTTCTCCGCTAAATCTAGCGGGAAAATTTCCCCGCTAAATCTAGCGGAAAGATTTCCCCGCTAGATCTGGCGGAAAAGTTTCCCCGCTAAATCTAGCGGAAAAATTTTCCCGCTAGATTTAGAGTAAAAATTTCCCGCTAGATCTAGCGGAAAATTTGCCCCGCTAAATCTAGCGAAAAATTTGCCCCACTAGATCTAGCGGAAACAATTTCCCCGCTAAATCTAGCGGAAAATATTTCCCCGCTAAATCTAGCGGAAAAAATTTCCCCGCTAAATCTAGCGGAAAATTTTTGCTCGCGTGACCTGGGGAGTCACGTGACACACCGAGGTCACGTGACCCACTCCCGAGGTCACGTGACCTCTGAGGGGGTGGCACGTGACTGCCCCCACGTGACCCCACCAAGGTCACGTGCCCTCGGGGGGGGGGGGCACGTGACCCCCCCCCCCAAGAGCACGTGGCCCTCAGTACCCTTCCCTCCTCCTCCTCAAGAGCTGCGCTCTGATTCGGCGTTACAGGGAGTGGTAAACGGCTTTCACTTTTTTTTCAACGCGCCCGAAATGCCGACTGAGAAAACAAGCGGAAAAGAAGTGACTGCCGACTAAATCGCGGCTCGCACCGTCAATATTGCTCTATTTTTTTTATATTTTTTTCCTTTTCGCGTATAATGTATTATGTCTAGTAGATCTGCATCTTTTGTCGCAACAATACTTAAAAAAAACCACCTAGCTGGTGCACTTTAAAAGAAGGGGTATCATCTTAGAGCCTTTTGTCCCATAAATGCAGCCCAATACTTCAGTTCGACATACACCGTAATATAGTCAAACAGACGGCCCCAAATTTTACGAGGGGCTTGATAACGGTGCGATCTAACTTATTAAGTACCTAAAGTACGCATCAAAGACCACAGAAAGAAAACACTGAGGTTTTACAGTAAAATCAATATTTATTTATATATATATATATATATATATATATATATATATATATATATATATATATATATATACTGTAAACGACTAAATTATCGGGCGGACCTAATTTTCGCGAATTTCGCGAATCACCTACAAACGCGAAAAATACGTCCCGCGAACAATTTAAAATTTTCAGCCTAGGCCCGATTCGCGAAAATTTGAGCCCGCGAAAATTAAGTCGTTTACAGTATATATATATATTGTCAGTAACACGTACATTAACTATTTTATGAAGTTGTTCCACACGGCTATCAAACCTCTCGTGAAAGTTAGTACCGTCAGATCGACGTCAATCTAGTGCACTGCACGGGCCGGGGCCAGCCAAAAGCCTGAGACCGGCCCGGCCCGCGGGCCGTGCTCGGGCCGGGTAGAACGGATTTTCTCGGCTTGAACAAAAAGGTCTTCGGGCCGTGGCGGCCCGGGCCGGGCTCGGGCAGTCGTGTGCCGTAGATTCTAAATCGTTGAGAACAAAAAGTTTGCGCATTCGTCTTTTAGGTTTATTGAAGAAAAAAAAAAAAAGGCGAAGTGTGAAGTTACTACAGCGTCGTTCACAACGACAAAAAGGCGTCTGCAGTTAGAAAGCCTTCAAGCGGATAAAAGAAAACGTATGCACTCCACCAGCATAGTGGGAAAGTGCGGGCAAGAAAACGAGAGCACTCCGGTCGGCAGGGTACAAGATGAATGTATTTTCCCTCTGCTTTTCAAACTAGAAAAAAAAAAAAAAAAAAAAAAAAAAACGTGACCTCGACTTTACACTTTTTTGCGGGGGCCTTTCTATGAGAAGCTAACGTGCTCTAGATATTTTTTTTTTTCTTTTACGCAGCCTTTTGAAGATGCACTAGCGATGTTGTGATTGTATTTCTTTTCTTCTAGAATCTTGCCGGGTCCGAAATGACCTATAGAATCGACCTATGTCCTGCCCGTTTTACCCACCGTCCAATAAGAAATAGACGCTTGACGGGTCCATCTTTAGAAACTTTTCTTGTATTATCATTTATTTTCTATACTGCCACCTTCTGTCCCGGTGACAGCAATGGAAAGTGTCGCGCCAATATCACCAATCAGTGAGCTTGGCATCACCTACGCTCTACAAGCTTGTTGAGAAGACAAACTTTAAGGCTCTGTATGGGAAAAATTTCTCACAGCCGTGAAGTCCAGAACGCCGGTGCAAAAAAGGACATGTTCAGGGTCGTTTGTTCAAAGACCGGAACGTCTCATCTCAGTCGCTACAAGTGCAAGGTTTCATCGAACAGCGCAAGTATTTTTTTTTTTAATATTTTATCACCTCAATGATCCATACGTCCCTTGCCCGCGGACGTAAAGGAGAAAGTGACAACCACGTGCGTCTGTCTGCTCTTAGTTAGAGGAGATAGAAGTTCTACTGGAATCAAGGACCAATCCAGTGTTGGAAAGCGTCAACAAGACAACACTCAACGAGTTAATCGAGTTCCTGCAACCCTTTAAAAATGCTAGCGAAGCGCTCAAGAAAGAAAACCGTCCAACACTTCCTCTGATCGCGTTTTACGCTTCCGCGTTGAAGAACTATCTTGAACATGCACCGTTGTCTGCAGTAGAAGCAGTGGAAATCGAGAAGATCAAGGTCCCTGCTCGTCATTTCCTGGACACGAAGCTGAAATTTCACTCCTCCAGAAAACCGCCACGTTTTTCTGGGCTCAGTTCCACCAACTCCGCATGTTGCCCGAGGACGAGCGCCTTCAAGTCTACGCGCCGGTCTTAAAGCTACTTGCCCGTGTCACTGTAGCAATGACCCTAGATGAAGATGAGACTAACGATGATGTTCGAGAACCCGCTTCAAAAACAAGGTGCCTGGGTTTGTTTCAAGACTGGTGTGAGGCCGAGGATGACAAGGGAGCCACTGGCGAATTGGAGGGATATCTGCACGGCAAGAAGGACTACTCGTGCTCAGGAGTGTTTTAGCTTTGCGGCTTCTGGAGAGCGCACGAGACGGAATTTCCTAAACTGTCACTTCTATCCAAACGCATCCTGTGCATCTCTGAGTGTTAGCAGCGAACGGAACCTTAGCGCGGAGGGCTACGGCATGCAAGCAAGACGGACCTGCCTGAAGAAAGAGTCAATGGACAGTTTATTGTTCCTCCACAAAACCATGTAGGAAGGAAACTTCTCTGTGAAACGAATTGAATGCAACAACGAAAAGTGCATAATCTGTTCAAAACATTCATAAATAAGCAATGTCCTTTTGTCTCGAGAATTCTCGGTGTGCCATGAGTTCAAAAACGGCCGCAAATGATGTGCATATTGTCACAGATGACAAGTGACGAGGCGGCGAAGGACTGAGTAAACAACGTTTAATGGGGCGAACTTGTGCCCAAAAATAAAAGGAGAAAGAAAGATAACAGACCGTCGCGGGCGTCGAAGGCGGCGAAGCAGCAAGATCGAGCGCTGAGGCGAAACTGACTCCGACTTGGCACGCGGAGCAGCTTTTGTACACGCATGGGCTTTTCCAGCATTCGGCGTAGAAGGTTCGGCGCGTAGAACACTCTAACTTCGAATCGACAAGACGATTCTCGAATTTACCAGAACATCACATTCTAGTGTCAACAAAAATGTGTAGCCGCGGCCGGGACTTGAACCCTGGCCTTCTGCGTGAAAATGCGCAGTGCGCAGTTCGCAGTGCGCAGTTCACAGTGCGCAGTTCACAGTTCACAGTTCACTCGTCAACGAGAGTGGCAAGTTCTATCGTTCGTAATACGGCTTCAGTTGGACGACGTGCACCACCTCGGGTCGTGGCTGCCGTCTTGCAGATGGGCGCGTTCCGTCGGGAAGAACTTCGTAGTTCAGATCGCCGAGGCGTCGGATGATCTTGCAGGGTCCGAAATAGCGTTTCAGGAGCCATACCCAGTTTCCATACCCAGTTTCCGGGTTGAAAGTGGACGTCCCAGCGACGAAGGTTATGCCGGCGTGCATCGACTCGCTCTTGGTCTTGAATCTTGACTCTTGCCAGTTGACGAGCTTCCTCTGCGCGCTGGGAGATCAGTTGAGCGTCGTCCTTGCCATCACCGGTTGGCACGTGAGGCAGCATGGAGTCGAGCATCGTGGTAACCGTCCCGCCAAAGTCGAAGTCAAATTTGGGGGTTTTACGTGCCAAACCTACGACGGGCATCTGGCACGCCCCAGCGGAGGACTGAGGATTAATTTCGACCGCCTGGGGATCTTTTGACGTGCAACCGAAAGCTCGCTTACACGGCGCCTTCTCCGCAATAAGCCTCCGCCATATTGCGGGCACCTCGGTCGGGATTCGAACCCGCCACCTGGGGATCAAAACCGTCCCGCCGTGTACCACTTGGAACGGTGTCATTCCCGTGGTTTCTTGAACCGCTGTGTTGTACGCAAACGTGACGTACGGCAATACCTCGTCCCATGTCTTGTGCTCTACGCCGACGTACATGGAAATCATGTCCACGATCGTCTTGTTGAGCCGCTCCGTTAGCCCTTTGGTCTGAGGATGATAAGCGGTTGTTCGTCGATGGCTGGTAGGACTGAGCCGAAGAACTTCTGGAGTCAGCTGCGTTTTGAAGGATGACCCGCGATCTGTAATCAGCACTTCAGGTGCGCCGTGTCGAAGGAGAATGGACTCGACGAAACATTTGGCGACTTCCATGGCAGTTTACGGTGGCAGGGCTTTCGTCCCGGCGTATCGTGTAAGATAATCGGTCGCGACGATAATCCACCTATTTCCTTGCGCCGATGTTGGGAACGGCTTAAGTAAATCCATTCCGAAGTGCTGGAAAGGCCTAGTCGGGGCAGGTATCGGCTGCAGGAGTCCTGCTGGCTTCGTCGGAGGCCTCTTACGTCGTTGGCACTCATGGCACGACCTTGTGTACTGATGGACTGTTTTCGGGAGTCTCGGCCAGTAGTACTTGTCACGAATCCGGGCGAGCGTCCTGCTGTAGCCAAGGTGTCCAGCCGTCAGTTCACCATGGCATGCTTGAAAGATTTCTTCCCGCTGGCTGGCCGGAACAACCAGCAGCCAGGCAGGGTTGCTCGTTCCGAAGTTCTTCTTGAAGAGCACGCCTCGCCGCAGAACGAAGCTTGACAAGTCTCGGGCCAAGACTCGCGGAAATTAACTTCCTTGGCCTTCGAGGTGTTCGATCACGGCGCGACGTTTCGGGTCGTCTCGTTGAAGTGCTCCCATGTCGGCATCTGTCACTGCGCCGAGAAAACAGGCGTCATCGTCGTCGTCAGTGCTTTCGGGAAGAGATTCGACTGGGGCCCTAGACAAACAGTCGGCGTCGTTATGCTTGCGGTTAGACTTATACACAATGGTCAGGTCGAATTCTTGCAGTCGCAGACTCCAGCGAGCGAAGCGTCCTGACGGGTCCCTGAGGTTGGCGAACCAACAGAGAGCGTGGTGGTCCATGACAACGCGAAACGGGATCCCGTACAGGTACAGGCGGAACTTGGTTAACGCCCAGATGACTGCGAGACATTCCTTGTCGGTCGTCGAGTAATTTTTCTCTGCTTGGACAGTTTCCGGCTTGCGTAAGCGATCACCCTCTCTGCTCCTTCTTGTCTTTGGACGAGTACCGCGCCGAGTCCGGCGTTGCTGGCGTCCGTGTGAACCTCCGTTTCCGCTGATGGATCGAAGTGTCCGAGGATAGGGGGCGACTGGAGTCTTTCCTTCAGTTCGTTCAACGCTTGTTCTTGTTCCTCCCCCTAATGGAAGTTCACGTCGTCTTTGGCCAGATGCGTCAGCGGTGCAGAAATCTCGGCAAAATCACGAACGAAACGTCTTTAGTAAGCGCACAGTCCAAGAAATCTTCTTGCGGCTTTCTTGTCTGATGGCTTCGGAAATTCGGTAGCAGCAGATGGTCTTGGCAGGATCAGGGCTTACACCCTGAGCACTCACGACATGGCTCAGGAATTTGAGCTCGCTGTAAGCGAACCGACATTTTGACGGCTTTAGTGTCAGTCCAGCATTCTGGATAGCCTGTAGCACGGCTCGCAAACGTCTCAGGTGCTCGTCGATGTCGCTTGCGAATATCATGACGTCGTCGAGATAGACGAGGCAGCTTTGCCATTTCAAGCCGGAAAGAACGGTGTCCGTTACATGCTCGAATGTCGCCGGTGCTGTGCACAGTCCGAACGGCATCACTTTAAATTCGTACAGTTTATCTGGCGTGACAAAGGCAGTCTTCTCACGATCCCGTTCGTCGACCTCGATCTGCCTGTACCCACTCTCCAGGTCCATCGACAGAAAGAATCGGGCATGGCGCAGCCGGTCCAGAGTGTCGTCGATGCGTGGCAGCGGGCAGACGTCCTTTTTCGTTACAGCGTTTAGTCGGCGATAGTCCACGCAGAACCGAAGAGTCCCGTCTTTCTTTTTCACCAGGACTACCGGTGAAGCCCACGGACTGCTTGAAGGCTGGACAATGTCGTCATCGAGCATTTCTTAAACCAGCTTCTGGATGACTTCTCTCTCTTTGACAGAGACACGGTACGGCGACCGATGGACAGGAAGCGCGTTGTCTTCAGTGACAATTCGGTGTTTCGCAACGGTCGTTTGGCGCCAGGGTTGCCAGGTGTTTGAACTCCAACCCGCCAAACGTCTACGAGGTCTAGCCCAAAAATAGCCAAATGTCGATCCAGAAAAACAGCCCAAAAAATAGTAAAAAAAAACATATCATTTGAAACGTTTATTTTGAGGATTTTGAGCAGAAAAGACACATAATACGTTTTTATCCATCAAATGCCCCAGAAATGGCGTCCCTTGCACGTTCGGCGAATTCCCCAAACGCTCGTACAAGCGCATGACAACATACCTACGCTTTGCAGCAGCTGTGCATGGACGCCGCCATAACTGACCTTCAGTTTTTGTTTCCTCTTATTTCGTTTATTTCACTTCATCATTACCATAGCAGGCCAGGTTATTGCCATATTAGACTCAACTGTGTCCTTTTCTAAAGCATCGGCCTTTGTACAGGCTCGTCAATGACCGTTTCAGTTGCTCGGCATCTCGGTAAGACAAGAGAAGGTCAGCAATGGCGGCTGTAATTTGGCGCGTGTGTAAAGCGTCTATATTGGGACGCTTGGTGACCAGAATGACGTCACGGGAGAACTATGCAGAACTCAGACAACCTAAAGAATGCGCAGAACAGGTGCTGTTAAGGCCGCAAGGAATCGCGCCGTCACTTGCTGAGATGGAGGAATAACACCACATGCTTGCATTCGGAGGTAAACAATTGCACAAGGCGCGCAAAAAGAAGACGAATTTGTTTGCTGACGCAAACTTATCAGGGTTAAGGGACTGAAGCACCAAATGTTCACGTAACTTACTCTAAAAATACATTCGAACCTATAAACCCAAGTGCTTTCAGGCATTTTGGTTCCAGCACAGGTCAGAAATTGCCCAATGCACAGGTCAGAAATAGCCCAATGCACAGGTTAGACATAGCCCAATACTAGCCAAATAGCCAACTACCATTTTTTCCCGCCAACTGCAAATAAAACTAGCCCAATTTGGCTATTTATAGCCCAACCTGGCAACCCTGTTTGGCGCACCTTTGACGCCGTGGAGAAGCACTCATTGAACTCGGCGAGAAGGTCACTGAGTTGTCGTCGTTGTGGGGTAGGCAGGGTTGGGTCGACGTCAAACTGCGAAGGTGGCGTTGTCTTGGGTGGCCACGAAGAGAGGTCTTCTGATATTCCGGCGATTGCGGCTGAGTCCGTGAGTTTCTCGGCGTGACCCACGGCGGGGCCTTTCGTAAAGTGCTGAGCCTCCTGTCGGAAGTTCGTTACGAGTGCGACAGTGCGTCCGTCTTAGAGCTTTTCGACGCCTCTTGCGATGCCGATCCCTCTTCCTAGAAGCAACTGGAGGCTTGCTTCGAGCACAACGTCGCCGCAGAAAGACTCATCGACTCTGACGGGTACGAAAACACTTGACCGCGGCGGTAGGTTCAAGTGGTTTGCTAGGACTCGTACCGCGGATGACGTCGCTTTGGGGTCCTCCTGTGCTGGAGCAGGTTTTCGAAGCGCCAGCCGGTTTGCTCCGAGGTCGATGACGGCGCCATACTCGCAGAGGAAGTCCATTCCGAGGATAACGTCCCTCGAACAGTCTTGCAGAACGACGAACTTGAGAGGGCATGTCTCACCGTGGATCTCGACGCGAGCAGTGCATCTCCCGACCGGTGTGATGAGGTGCCCTCCGGTGGTTCGTATTTGAGGTCCATCCCACGACGTCGTGACTTTTCGAAGGCGGCGGGAGAGCCTCCCACTCAAGGCTGAGTAGTCTGTTCCGGTGTCCACGACCGCTGATGCGTCGTGGCCGTCGATGATGACGCTTAGGTTATTGGACACCGTTGCAGGGGCGTCGTTTCGATCTCTGATAGCGTTCAAGTGGGGGCCCTCCGACGTTCGTGGAGGATCTTGGCGTCGGTCGTCTTCGGAAACTCCACCTCCAGGGGTTGCCGCGCCTAGTTTCCCCGGCGAGGAGCGAGGGGCGACAGGCTTTCACGTCGGGGTCGGTGCATCGGCGAAGCTGGACGTCGTGGCGACGGCGATCGGAACTCTCCGCGGGACGCAGGCTCGGGGGACTGAGGTCGTCGCAGGTACTCGTCGATCTCCCGAGGTCGTTCATCATAACGGGGGCGCGGGTCGTTCGGGTGGAACCCGCGCAGCCCAAGTCGTCGGTATGGGCATCGGCGGTAGGTGTGGTCTGCTTCCCCGCAACGGAAGCACAGAGGGCGTCGGTCGGGCGTTCGCCACACGTCGGTTTTCCGGGGTGCGCGAGGCTCCGGGCGGGCGTACTGCACCGGGCCGTCCTGGCGTGACTGGCGTCTCTCGTGTTGCGGCGCAGGAGACTCACGTCGGGGCGGCGCGACATAGGTGCGAGGGGGAGGCGGTGGCCGTCGGGCCACTGCGGCGTAAGTCAACGTGGGCTCCTCAGTGGCTGCCACGACGACGGGAGCCTCTGGTTGTATGGCTCTCTGAACTTCTTCCAGCACGACCTCGGCGATGCAGAGCGAGGCCGGGCGTGCGGCAGCGAGCAGCAGCTTTTTCAATTCCTCGTGGACGACTTCACGGATAATGTCACGGATGCCGGGGAGGGTGGTGCCCAGGTCGGATCCAGATGTCGCCTGAGTAGTTACGCCAGGGTGTCTGGCGTAACTACTCCGGTAGTGTCTGGCGCGTGCTAGCAAGGCCGGTTCCATATTTGTCGCCTCCGTGACGAACTCGTCGACTGTTGTCGGGGGATTGCGGATGAGACCGCCAAATATCTCGCTTTTGACACCCCTCATCAGGTGGTGCAGCTTCTTCTCCTCGGTAGCCTGAGGATCGGCGCGGACGCTCAGGCGGAGAGCATCCTCGACGGAGCTGGTGATGCCCTCATTTAGGCCTTGGGTTCTTGTTCGCAGGAGATCTTCGGCCCTCTCACGTCGGTGTTGGCAGGCAAACGTCTTCTTCAGTTCTTGCTTGCACAGCTCCCACGACGTCAAAGAAGCCTCGGGGTTTTCGAGCCAGTGCCTCGCAGTTCCTTCCAGCGAGAAGTAAACGTTCTGGAAGCAGTGCTCGGCTGACCACCCGTTATGGCGGGCTACACGTTCATTATGTTGCAGCCAGTCCTCGATGTCCTTGTGGGCGTCTCCGTGGAAAGGCGTCGGGGTTTTGGGTGTGACGGGCAGGTATACGACGGCAGAAGTGGCTGGGGTCTGCGCCTGGTTGGCCATCGTCGTCTTCTTCGGCTTGGGCTTGTCCAGCAGCAAACCGTATTCAGGATCCTCTCCCTTGGTGCGGCGGGTGGTCCGAGTTTCAGGTTCCGCGTAGAGTGGTCTTCTCACCGGGCTTGGAATCGGACTGGCACTGCGGGCTCTTGGAGGGGAACGCTGCACGGGCATGCGGTACCCCGCACCTCCACCAAAATGTCACAGATGACAAGTGACGAGGCGGCGAAGGACTGAAAAACTGAACGTTTAATGGGGCGAACTTGTGCCCAAAAATAAAAGGAGAAAGAAAGATAACAACAGAGCGTCGCGGGCGTCGAAGGCGGCGAAGCAGCACGATAAAACGCTGAGGCGAACCTGACTCCGGCTTGGCACGCGGAGCAGCTTTTGTACACGCGTGGGCTTCTGGAGCATTCGGCGTAGAAGGTTCGGCGCGTAGAACATTCTAAACTCAAATCGACAAGACGGTTCTCGAATTTACCAGAACATCACATTCTAGTGTCAACTATGCAGATGTTGGTGACCAGCTCACTGTTGCAAACATGTTTTCCCAATTGCTCGAAGGTCAGAGAAAACAGGCTCAAGATATTGCCGAAATCAAGTTATTTCACCTATCAGTGAACTCACGATTTGATGCTCTCGAGTCGCGTGTGGCTGCTCTTGAGTCCTTGCCAAGTACGTCTGGTGATTCTGGTGCACCAGGTGCTAATTGGCTCACTGAGTTTAAATCGCTCACTGATGTGGTAGATAGGCTCGTTTCAAGAAATGACGGCTTAGAAAACCGCTCCCGCAGAAACAATCTTATCTTGCATGGACTCCCAGAGCAAGTTAGCGAAAGTAATGAAACGCTGATGTCAAGTGTCTCCAAGGTTTTCTTCGAGAAACTGGCAATGGATTGCCCGCAAATTGAGAGGTGTCATAGACTTGGTAGAAGACAGGATGGTCGTTCACGCCCCGTCATTATGAAATTGGTAGATTTCCGTGAAAAACTTCGTGTCCTGAAGAACTGTGTTATGCTTAAAGGCTTGGGGTTTCGTCTATCGGAAGATTTCTCCCCTCACGTGCGTTCAATTCGGAAAAAAATGTGGGACGCGTCCGCTTCTTTTCGGAACAATGGCTCTAGTGTCCGCTTTCGTTTTGACCACGTATTTATTGATAACGTCAGATATAATTCGGGTGACACCACCGACGCATTAGTGAAGGGTACTAAGCGCACTCCTGAGGCTTCCGTTGCAGCCTCTTCTACCGGTCCTCGTTGACTCCGGCGTGGTTGCCAAGACCTACGTGTTATGAATGTTAACGATAGAAGCTTAAAAATTTCCCACCTTTTTTACATTAATTTCCTTCCACTCCGTTCACGTTGCTGGCGTCACGGAAACATGGCTACATGACGGCATATACGATACCAAAGTAACACCACCGGGTTATTTTGTGATTAGAGACGTTAGTGGTCGCGGTAGAGGCGGTGGTGTTGCTATTTTTTTACGGTCGGACATTAAGCTCTCTGTGATTCAAGGTCCTTTCAATATTGATTCAGTATGGTGCAAGCTTTACTTTGACAGTATGTCCCCAGTAGTTGGCGTTGTTTACCGTCCGCCTGGTTCCCATATCGATCAAACATACGCCTTATGTGACTTTATGCACATGCACAATTTGTATTCCTCAAACCTAATCTGCATGGCCGATTTCAATCTGCCTGGACTCCAATGGTCTTCTTTATCAATTACCGGTCACGTTGCTTTAATATTTTGAGAGTTGCTAAACTTTTCATTGTCATGTGGTCTGAAACAAGTGGTCCAGCAGTGTACTAGACAGACGTCAATCTTAGACTTAGTTTTCATTAGTTCACCTCTTCTTGAAAGCTGTCTTAATTGTGAGGTCGTTGATGGCATATCGGGTCACAAGGCTGTTTTGGTTTTAATCGCTTGTTCTGTTCCGAAAACGCGTTTTGTTTATTCCTTGTTTCACGACTTTAACCGCGCCGACGATGTGTCAATTACTGACATACTAAGTGATTCCTTTGATAGTTTCGAGCAGATAAGTTTCTCCAGTGATGTCGATTTTCTGGTTAGTTTTTTTGAACAGATGGTTGAACTCTGTATCCAGCGTTTAGTGCCTACCAAAACTAAGAAGAAAATATTTATGTTCCTTTGTTATCACGAGAAATATTGCATTTATCACGTCGTGTCAACAGACTCCGGCGTGTAAGACGTTCCGGTGATCCAGAGAAGATTACCCAGTTTAACGAAGCGAAGGAGGAACTTCTACTTAAAACTAACTCGGCGAAGGATTTCTATTTTCGAGTTACCTTGCAAAATTTAATGAAAAGCAACCCCCGCAAATTTTGGCAATCGATTTTACCTCGTAGTTCCACTTCATACTCTTTTACAATTCATGATGTAGCCAGTAGCGACCCACTAACAATCGCCAACTGCGTTTAATACATACTTCCAATCGGTGTTTACAACGGACAATTTCAAAATTCCTTCTTTCAATAATGATTCACAGTCTACACTTGGGGATGTAACTGTGTATGATGAGGGCGTGCTGAACATGACGTTAAATTTAGATACTAAAAAAAGCCCTGGCCCTGACAACATTCATAATTCATTTCTAGTTCGGTATTCTCTTTGGACTAGTCGGTATTTCGCTATTATTTTTCAAAAATCCCTGTCAGCTGCAGCAGTTCCCTCGTCTTGGAAACTTGCAAAAATCCTTTCATTGTATAAATCCGGCGACATACATTCGTTAACTAATTACAGACCAATTTCTTTAACATCTCATTTATGCAAATTATTAGAACACATAATCTACAAACACATCATGGTGTTTCTTGAAACTAACAACATTTTATGTGATCTTCAACACGGCTTCGACGTGGTTACAGCACAATTTCACAACTTACTGAATTTACTCACGACATCACTCAGTCTCTCGACATCGGCAACCAAGTGGATGCGATATTCATAGACCTGTCTAAAGCCTTCGATACCGTTCCTCACTCTAAACTTTTTTACAAACTTATTCTGATACTAAACAACCCTTCCCTCGTTAACTGGATATCAAGTTTTCTTTCCAATCGCTCTCAGTATGTATGTTTAACTCCTCCAATTCTTCTACTGTCGAGGTGTCATCAGGTGTCCCACAAAGCTCTGTTCTCGGTCCGCTTCTTTTCTTGCTCTACATCAACGATTTACCACGTAACATCGCGACTAAAATACGTCTGTATACGCTGACGACTGTGTCCTGTATCACACAATTAATTCGCCGGAAGACCATAACTTCCTTAATAGTTTATTTGCAAGCTTCTGCGCCTGGTGTAAGACCTGGCAAATGACCTTAAACTTTCGCAAAACCGTCTTAATGTCCTTTTCTATGCGTATGCTTCCTTACATATTGATATATTCATTCAATGGCGACACAGTAGAAAGAGTTCATGAATGCAAGAACCTTGGTCTTCTTTTCTCGCAAAACATGTCTTGGTCAAAACACATCGATTCCACCTGTAACAAAGCACTTAAAAAACTCGGCTGTCTTCAACGTACCCTTCGTATTGCCCCGCAAGAAACCAAACTTATAACATATAAAACGGTTCAACAATATGGAATCCCTGGAAGCAATGTGATATTAACAAAATCAAATCAGTCCAAAAGAAAGCAATACGTTTTATTTTCCGTCGCTACGACAGAGATTTTTCTATTGATACATAGACGGCGACGAAGACAACGACAGGCCATCGGCAGTGGCTGGTGCACACAGGCGCTGCAGCGGGCAGTTTTGAATTAAACCTATCGTTCGGAGGGCACCCCGTTCCCATCGCTCCTTCCAGCACTGTAACATACTTGGTGGAGGTGCGGGAGTCCCTCGTCCAAGCCAAAGTGTGGTTTGACAATCATGAAGAACAGATAGCGTCATGGGATGCCTTTAAGACCCGGCTATCGGACGTCTTCGGCTGTCCCGTGAGCCGCAAGGAGAACGCCACCCAGCGACTCGCAACGAGAGCCCAATCTTCAGGTGAGTCCATCACCACCTACGTCGAGGACATTCTGGCGCTTTGCAAACGTGTGAACCCCACCATGTCTGAGAAGGAAAAGGTCGAAAACATCATGAAAGGAATTGCCGAAGACGCCTTCGCAGTGTTGGTCTCACGAAATCCAACAACCGTGGCCCAACTTCAGGAAGAGTGCCAACGCTGGGAAGGCCACAGAAGCAGGCGCATTGCCTCCCCCTTTACCATCTCTCGGCTTCAGAACTGCGTCGCGTCGTCCGGACCACCCTTGACAGGCGACATCAAGAACATTATTCGGCAGATCATCAAAGAAGAGCTCGCCGTTCTCTCTACACCCTCTCGCCGAGAACTCCAAAGCGAACCCGTTGACCTGTCACCCGAAGGCATACGAACCCTAATTCGGAACGAGTTGGCACAGTCAGCACCATCACCCCAACAAACTATCTGCGCAGCCTCACCAGCGCATGCCTACGGCACACCAAATTCTTTTCAAGCCGACTACAACCCCAGATTCGTCCAAAGCTCCGAGAGACCATGGCTCCGCCAGTTCTCCTCCCCTCCGGCCACCAGACGACCCACCTGTTTCTACTGTGGCATACCGGGTCACATAGCAAGATTCTGTCGCCGTCGCATCGCGGATACTTCTCGGGCATACAATCCTCGAGCCTTCCCACAGTACAGAGTTTATCATCCCGACAGTTATCATCAGGACGCAGAAGAACACTTACTTAGTAACCCACGGCGTTCAGTTTCCCCTTCATATCGCGCCCGTGCAAACCGAAGCCCCTCACCTGCAGGATACCGGCGACGTTCTCCGATGCGGGTTGACCAAACGCTGCCCAAATCATTTCACGATGGGGAAAACTAAAGGAAGCAGCTAAAGGGGGTACGGCTGCTCCTTCACTTCCTCGACATCCCCCACCGACTACGTCCTCTTCAAACCTATTAGACATAATCATTAAGAAGGTAAGCTTCACAGCACTTGTCGACAAAGGAGCGTCCATTTCTATAATTTCTGACCGTGTCCGGAAACGATTGCGACTTGTTTGTACACCCTGGGAACACGGTAGTCTTCGTAGCGCAAACACAACACTGATTTATCCCCTCGGCTTAGTTTCTGTCGAGATTATAATCCAAAATGAACCTCATCGTCACATTTTCGCAGTTCTACCGAGTTGCTCACACGACATTATTTTAGGCTGGGACTTTTTAGTCACTCGACGTGCGCTTATTGACTGTGAGACGAAGTCGCTATACCTTAGCAAAGTTACTCCTGGCGTTGAACCTCTTTCATACAACCGTGTTTCTTTCCGTGCAACAAGTAACACTCGAATTTCACCCTTCACTGCAGCGCTTATTCAGTTAACTGCAGACCTTCCAGACTCCGATTATTTACTTGAGCCGAACTTAGAAGTTTTCTTTCAGAAAGGTCTCGCGCTGCCCTTTGCTCTCACGCGATCGCGTTCTTGTATATCTACCGTTCTCGTAGCAAACACTACAAACATCTACCAAATCCTTCCAGCTGGTTCATGCATTGCTACAACGACGCTTCACGACGTCGTATACATCAATGCTGTTAGCGATACCGGCTTGAAGTCCAACGCACCTTTGATTTCCGACTCCGTGGATGCCCACAAATTGCTTCGCCAGACCATTAACGCCAATTTGCCTGAGTCACAACGTGACGCCTTGCATAAGCTACTGTGCTCTTTTCTTGATATCTTTGACTTTCACTCTACTCCCCTGACACAAACATCAATTGTTCAACATACCATTGCAACGGGAGACCACCAGCCTTTACGCAGTCGTCCATATCGTGTTTCTGCCAAAGAACGCGAAGTTATACAAAATCATGTGAGTGACATGTTGCGCAAAAATATCATTCAGGATTCATCCAGTCCCTGGTCATCTCCGGTGGTACTGGTTAAAAAGAAGGATAACACCTGGAGATTCTGTGTTGATTACAGGCGCCTTAACAAAATAACCAAGAAAGACGTTTACCCTCTTCCACGCATAGATGACGCCCTTGATAGCCTACACGATGCCAACTACTTTTCTTCGATAGATATGCGTTCAGGGTATTGGCAAATCAGCGTAGACGAAAAAGATCGCGAAAAGACAGCTTTCGTTACTCCTGATGGCCTTTACGAGTTCCGTGTTATGCCCTTCGGATTGTGTAACGCTCCTGCTACCTTCGAGCGAATGATAGATTCTTTGCTCCGAGGCTTGCGTTGGACAACTTGTTTATGCTATTTAGATGACGTTATAATATTCTCGTCCAATTTTGACACACACTTGTCTCGCCTGACGGCTGTGCTGAAAATATTTCGCGACGCTGGTCTTCAGCTGAACTCTAAGAAGTGCGTATTTGGAAACACTGAAATTAAGATCCTCGGCCACTTGGTCAGCCCCCAGGGCATATCCCCTGATCCCGAGAAATTAACTGCAGTTTCCCAGTTCCCCCCACCAACGAATCAAAAGGCTTTGCGCTCTTTTCTCGGGCTGTGCTCCTATTTCCGACGGTTCATTCGTGGCTTCGCTGAAATATCGGCCACCCTGCACCACCTTCTGAAAAAGAACGTCCCTTTCATTTGGTCTCAACGCGAACAACGTGCATTTCATGCTCTCAAAACCGCGCTTACTACACAACCCGTTTTGGCCCATTTCAACCCCTCGCTTGAAGTGGAAATACACACTGATGCTAGTGGATACGGTCTTGGTGCTGTCCTCATTCAAAAACACGAAGGCAAAGAACATGTCGTTGCCTATGCGAGCCGTGCTTTATCAAAACCTGAAATGAATTACGCAATAACAGAAAAAGAATGTCTCGCGATTATTTGGGCAATTGCCAAGTTCAGACCATACGTATTTGGACGCCCCTTTAAGGTCGTCACAGATCACCATGCCTTATGCTGGTTATCCAACCTGAAAGATCCCTCAGGAAGGCTCGGCAGATGGGCCCTTAAACTTCAAGAATACGATGTATCTATATTTTATAAATCTGGTAGAAAACATGAAGCACCTGATTGCTTGTCTAGAAATCCGATACCTTCAGACCCATCACTCCCTTCTACGCCCATCAATGTAATCGCTTTGACCTCAAGCTTAGACTTTGCTGTAGAACAGCAAAAAGACAAATCCCTCCGCCAAGTATTTCAGTGTTTACAGAAGTGTCCACAGACACGTAAGGAAAAACGCCTTACCAATATCTACACATTGGAACACGGAATATTATACCGCCGGAACTATGACCCGCAAGGTGCGCCACTCCTGTATGTTGTTCCTAAGCATCTCCGTGGCGACATATTGCGTACTCTCCATGATGACCCCACAGCTGGACACATGGGGTTCTTCAAGACATACATGCGTGTCCGACACACTTTCTACTGGCAGGGCATGTACCGTGATATCTTTAAATACGTTGCATCATGTATACAATGTCAACGCCGGAAACGACCCACCACTGCGCCCGCCGGACGCCTACATCCTCTTCACCCTCCCCATTATCCATTTGAACGCGTGGGGATTGATCTTTTAGGTCCACTTCCTGTTACGCAATCAGGCAACAGGTGGATTATTGTCGCAATTGACCACTTGTCGCGTTATGCCGAGACGTCATCATTGCCTACCTCCAATGCTGAAGATGTCGCCGCTTTCCTTCTTAAACAAGTTTTTCTGCGGCACGGACCTCCTCGGCATCTCATCAGCGACCGAGGCACAGTCTTCCTGTCCGAAGTGGTTCAACAGTTGTTAGGCCTCTGTGGAACTGTACATAAACCTACTACAGCTTACCATCCCCAGACGAACGGTCTAGTGGAACGCTTCAATCGCACAATAGCAGACATGATCTCCATGTACGTCCAGTCCGATCATCAGAACTGGGACAGTGTACTTCCCTTCGTCACCTACGCCTACAACACTGCTCTCCAAGACACACACGGCTACACTCCATTTTTTCTTCTACACAATCGATCCCCAACCACACTTCTCGACGCGTTACTTCCTTACAACCATAATGAACAGCTAGAGGACACTGTCGCCCGCCTTGTCTGCCGTGCCGAAGAGGCGCGACAGCTTGCCCGCCTACGCACAATGGCTTCACAGCAGCGCCAATGTCAACGTTACAACGAGACACATCGGCCTGCGTCTTACACCGCCGGTGACCTTGTGTGGCTCTGGACGCCACGTCGGCAACAGGGCAAGGCCACCAAGTTCCTCCACCGGTACGCCGGCCCATACCGCATCACTGCCAAGCTGTCGGACCTCACCTACCAGGTACAGCTCCTGCACCCAACACCTGACCGACGGACACCTTCGAAGGACACCGTTCACATCACACGCATCAAACCCTACCATCATCCCAATCAAACCCTCGCCCTAGAACACCCCTCTTCTCCACCAAATTTCCCCCTCCACTATGCGGTCGAGACGACCGCCAACAACGGCGGGGGTAATGATACATAGACGGCGACGAAGACAACGACAGGCCATCGGCAGTGGCTGGTGCACACAGGCGCTGCAGCGGGCAGTTTTGAATTAAACCTATCGTTCGGAGGGCACCCCGTTCCCATCGCTCCTTCCAGCACTGTAACACTATATACTCTAACCTTTCTGCTCTAAGCTTAAGTCCTCCTTCCAATAGACGTCACACTGAGAGCCTTAAAGTCTTTAACGTTCTGGTTAATTCGCCACGTCTCACCTCATTAGACGCATACATAAGGTTTCACGTAGGGTCATCAACAAGGTGCCACCATAATCTAAACATTTCACCATTTTATGCACGCACTGACATGTTCAAATACAGTTTTTTCCCTAGATCAATCGAACATTGGAATCTGCTACCCGGTAACATTCGTTCATTACCTCCAGACGACTCTCTGTGTGCGGTTGACAGCGGTTAATCCTGTCTTACGATGTTTTGATTTTTCTGTCTTATTCAATATTGAATTCTGTGCACTGTGATTTTTCCCCCCACTCCTGCAATAGCCCCAACGGGGCTGCAGTATGTAAAAATAAATAAAAAAATAAAAAATAAAATGTGTAGCCGTGGCCGGGACTCGAACCCTGGCCTTCTGCGTGAAAGGCAAGCGCGATAACCGTTAGACCACGGGCGCGCTTTTTTTTTTTCTTTAATGCATAAAACAGAGAACACATGTCAAATAATAATTAAAAATGCTCTGCAAGGATTTTGCAGGGCATGTTAAAAAGTTTTCATTTCCAATAGCTCTTTGCAAAGGCCTAGCCATTCGGGCTTGGGCTCACGGGTGGAAAAAACACTTTCTATTTGTTTAACAAGGTCAAAGAAATAAAACCTAACTTCTTTGGTATTGGGGTCGGCGTGACGGGTGGTGGCAGTATATTGGGGTCGGCAGTTCGGGGTGGTGGCAGTATAAAAAAAAGACGCATCAGCGCCCCACACCAGTGTTCACGAATAACACCGGTCACAAACTCCCAAGCCCCACCGCTCTTCTCGACACCGACACGACATACGACAACAAACTGCATCAAAACGCCCCAAAAGTGAAGGCGTCTGCTCCCGTACTGCAACTGCTGCAACTAGCGGAAGTGAAGTGTTAGGCGGTTGTCCGGATGTCCTTCACAAAAATATATAAAAAATGCTTTGCGCAAGGATCATTTTCATTTATTATTGTATACGTAATGACAAAATCCCAATAATTTGTTTTCCTATCTGATTCAAGCTAGTCGGACTGCTCATTACACTGGTCAAGCAAGAAAAAAACAAAAGTTTGAACTTTTTCATGACCGGTTTAAGATGTATTGTTAACATATCGTTATTTATTGCAACGGACTAACATTATAGATTTTGCCTCCATACTTTTTAAATGCAATCAGTTCTAACACATGGCTGTCCATTGCGCCGTGTTTTGTGTAGTCTTCTATAAATCTGTAATGGTCAGCGACCAAAGAGCTCACCCGCACATGTCAAGCTTATATGCGCCGCGGGGAGAAATCGATATCGAGTAGGAAGTGTCGGGCGTAGTGTCGGTTGTTGTGTTTGTGTACGTGTCGGTGCTGTGTAGCTGTGTGCTGTGTGCTGTGTTGCCTGCGTTGTATGTAGGGTTGCTGTGTAGTCGTGGTCGTTCGCAGTGTTAACAGACTCGTCTTTTTTTTTAAAAAAAACAGGCTGCTAGAAATTTTGATAGGTGGCGCAAGTTACCGCCCGATTCTAAATAGTTTGCTCAAGTTATTTATCCATGTGAGTTCGGCATTCGTTTTTTTTTTTTTTTTTTTTTTTTTTTGTCTAGCGGCTTGTTGAAGCTACCGACATCGAACGAGAACTAACGCGCCCTGTGTGCTTTCAATAGACCGATGTCACCAAGCGAACTGCGCAGGCGCGCGCATTCCGGAAGTGGTGCCGCCGCCATGCTACTTGTAGTCATCCCTTCCCGGCTTCCCGGCTACATACGGCTGCGCGTACGTACATCATCATAGATTATCACTTGGCACGCCCCGGTATCACCTTGATTCTCTTGCATGTTTTTACTTCATAAGATTGTGTTGTTTGTGATGCCTTACTTTCCTCAGCAAGTGCAGAAAAGCAGTTTCAGTCGTCTTATCGCTTTAAAATCGCTTTGTCGTCTGCTTCGTCGTCGTCTGCTTCTTCGTCTACGTGAACGCGTGAGCCCACTGCCCTGCACGGGGTAATCCCGCTGCGGCCGCGGAAAAAATAAAACAAAAAAACAACGGCGCCACTACTGGAGCATTCCGACTCCTCGGACGTCTCAATTACCTTGCAAAGAAGTGAACATCTAGTGCAATAGCAAAGAACAAGAAAATTCGAGGGACCGTCGGCTCGGTGTAGCACCACGGAACAGCATCAAATGTGATGAAAAACTGAGCTTGGTAGTGCTCAGTCTTGTGGATAACGTTTAATCAGCCATCAAGTAAGAGGAGCTAAATATACTTTCTCGGTCAGCGATAGTTTTCTAAAAGTTGTTTCATTCTGGTTGACAGCCTGTGCGACAGAGCACAGATGAATAGCGGGAGAAGCCTGTACACAAAGAACTGATCTACAGAAAGGCCATGCCTGACGCGCCTTAATAATTGGCATCTATCAAAAAGAAGTAACCATGCCAGTTACCTGAAAGCTTGGGGTGGATACGATTTTTCGTGCACAGTTTCTATCCAGTTTTATTTTGTTTGCGCAAGATCCGAACGCTAACAGTCGCCCGACGGGGGAAGCTTTTTTCTGCTGTCTCGACTGGTGCTAGTGCAGAATGGATTAGTTTCACCAGCCTAATAGACCACCACAAAATGGATGAGGATCGTTTATTACATTTTTGGCGGTAAGTACGTGTTGCGCTTCTAAATTGCATTATGTAATCTTTTCGCGTTGGTATAAAAACAAAATGAAGGCTGCTTCCTAAAAAAAAGTTGTTTTATATCAAGTGGTTCATATCGGGAATCGCTGCTCTTTTTTAGTTATTGTCCGGATCTTATGAAGCACAGTTGTGCTTGAAACATGTCGTCGCAATAACAGTTATAACCACCAAAATACACCGAGTAAGAAGTGTATTAAAAACGGCCTCCGCAAAGCAGTGCGGAGGTCCTATTTGAGATAGACCAACGAATAGACGGAGCAAATGGTCAGAGAGATTCCAGCTTACGGAACACATCGGCACGCTCTATGTCTCGTGCCCTGTAATCTTACATATTTTAGCTGACGTGCAATAATTGGATATAAATTATGAAGCTAATCGCGAAACAAATCGTAAAACGCTATTTTTCCTGCCGCTCTGTCCGGCTCTGTCAACCTTTCTTTGCCATGCTTCTTTCTTGCGGGAAGACATAATATCCGAGGCCTTTTTGCCTGGTGCTGTTATTATAGCTCTGTGGCATACAACATGTGAAGCCACCGATTGAAAACCATGAGTCAACGCCTGGCTAAAAGTCTCGTGCTAACCCGAAAATTTCCAAACGCCGGGCGTACAGTGCGCGCCGACGCGGCCGGAAAACTGGGGAGAACTACAGGTACCAGAATGCACCGCGGCAGCGGTGGCGTCGCACAACTCCTCGTGAGATCGGTCTATTCGGCTGAAAGGCGCGCGGCTCGCTGGGCTCGTCTCTCGCCTGTTCTCGGCCGCTGGCCGTCATGTTTCATAAGGAACACGCTCGAAACGGTTTTGCGGAAGTCAGACACGGTGTAGCGTGTTTAGTTTACACAGCAGCTCATGTGTAGACGAAAAACACAGATGGCCTCGTGCAAAACGAACACGTTTCGACGTGTCCGCTATGGGACAACGGTTTACACGTCTGGGCGTGTTATTTTTGCTAACAGTGTACAAGGGCCACGATTCTACCGACCAAGCGAGCTCGGTATAGACCTTTGTCCGGAAGTGCTCTTTTTAGCGTCGACCGCAAGGAGCAAAAGCGAACAATAATCTCGAACCCAGACGCTCACGGGGAGGGGGGGCTGCGTCGGCCTGCGCCGCCGCTTCCCGTTGAGGGCTTTTTCGCTGGTGTGCCGACTGCCATTTCGCCGGCATCGGTCCTGTTTACCGCGGTATGTGAGTATAGTGCCCGTAATGTGAGAGCCGTGTGTCCATACGCCACTTTGCCGCTGTTGGTTCCCATCTAGCCGAGCCAGAAAACATCTCGCGACGAGTTGACCGCGCCGCGAGTGACGAAGAAGAAGCAAACATGGCGACGGTTTGTGCGATTGCTTTGGTGGCTCCGGTGTTGAGTGTCTTCAACGTCCTCGTGAGAAGGTTCCCCTGCCCTTCGAAGTTATTGCAAGCACCACGAAAGATGTGGAATCATCGTCTCAACTATAAATAAGCAGGCCTTCACGAGCAACAACGGTGCCGAGCAGGCGCTCGGCACTGTTGTGTCAGGCTCACGCAGCCAGCGACACAGTTGTGTTGGTTGTGTCGTCAGACGTTCAACAACGCCGAGGTATTTTCATTTATCATTTGGAATGGCTTCAAGAGTGGGAAATTAATCTATTTCGCGGATTGTTAACTTCGAGGCGAGTGCCCTCCGTTGCAGTGCCGTCGTCGCGCAAAGTGCAGAGAAAACCGGGTGGCGATGGCCGCGGTGCTCTTTGATCTTGCGCCGTCGGGTTCATGAAGTCCAGAGTAAACGTACGTACGTGCGTCTGCTGGAGCGGTGTTTTGGACTTCCTCAAAACTCTTTCTCACGCGCATTTTCCTTGTGAAGTTTAGTAGCTCATTACACCTCATCGTCGACTGCGCTCATTTGACTACGACGGACGAGCCTGCGTGATGTGAATTTCACTGCCTCAGATCCTTGGTGTGCTGTAACGAGGCCTAATAAAATATCACCGCGAACTTCTGAACAATCGAGTCGAAGTTTCGTCTACTATCATAACTGATCGCCTGTCACAATATTAATCAGTAGCGTTCCTAGACTCCGCCCCCACAGGCACCGTGCTTGTTTGCCCGATAGTAAGTGTCTCCTGGTACCTCGTGGAATTCCAGCTCCCACTTCAAGTAAGTACCATCCTTTAGAACTGGCAATTAATAGTTTCGAACCCAGACGCTCGCAGTGTGTGTTTGTGTGTGTGTGTGGGGGGGGGGGGGGGGGGGGGACGCGTGCTAACATACTCGGAGCCCTCGTTTACGCCGCTTCGCAGCGGCAGACAAGGTGCCACATTACAAAAGAAAGCTAATCCGAGCTGTCTATGTAACTAGACCCATTCGCTAGTAATTCGATGAAACGTCGTGGTCTCGTTTTCATTCGCTAAAACGGCGTTCGATCAAGTGAACGCCTCCCACTTATTTCGGCTCGGCAGAGCCGCGCTGCCGCAGAAAGGCAAGCAGATCGCGAAAATCGGTCTCAAACGTGCCACGAATGTAATGTCGTATACAAGAAGCCAACAATCAAGCATTTGAAAGCTACAAGAAAGCGGTAGCGAACTATTTACTACGCAATGAATCCGGACTGAAACGCGGATGTCAAGGGTCAGCAGACACCGAGAACATTTAAGACAAGAAAGGTTTTCTCTTGTTTTCTTGATCGAGATGGGTTCTCGAATGTTCACGACATCTTATCTCTTAAAGAACGGGTCGTGGAGGCTTCTGGTGAAGACATCGTTCACGATGTGCCGGTGCATTCGGACAGCCTGCCGCATCCAGCTCCCCAAAGCAACGCCGCCAACGCAGCTACCCCCCCCCCCCCTTTTCCTGCCAGCCAGTTCTCTCCGCGTGGTGGCGCGAGCGTAGATAAACATGGCGGCGCCCTGGAATTGGCGCGGACACTGGTCTATAATATAGCAGGCCTAGCAGCAACACCGACTCGGCGCACCGTTGCTCCGGCGGTCCTTGGCCAAGACCGTCTGCCCATCACCGGCTGGCCTGCTGAATGGAATATGCCCGCGTGACCCTTGTGAACCCTTCCCGGATGAATAGTTTGATCCCTGCATGAACTAAATTTCAGAGGTCAATCTTTTCCCCTTGTCATCTCGATCTCCTTGTTTTCCGAGACAGCGGTAACGAACGCTGTCGTCGAAAAGGGACTCTCATTGATTCTATCTCCTTGTTTTCCAGCGGCAGTCTGGAACGAAGCGATTTACAGCGCGTGTCCCTGGTTTTGAGAGTGTATGTCAGTGTTGCCCGACTGCGCTGAGCTGTGGAGTTTCTCGTCAGTAGGCTGTGGCAGCCTGCGTTGGGCGCAATTCCGGACGCTGGTGGCGGCTGAATTGCCGCGTTTTCTTTTCTATCTTGTGTTCTATGGCGAGCATAATTTATAGAGGTCTTTAAGAAAGCAGTGCTCTATTTTTGGGATCAAAAACAAAGAAATGAAAGCTGTTTTGGTGAGTCCGTGCGCGACAGAACAAATGCAACTGGAATGTCTGTTTCATTTTATGTTCATTGTTTAACGGCACCGTAAACTCAGCCCTGTCAATCTATAAAGGTCAAAATATTTGACCACACAGGATATCCGTACTGAATGGATATTCCCCGCCCACAACATAAAATTCAATGCATCTCATCAATCGAACAAAAAATATATTGCACGTACCCCTCGGTGCCGCGTTATCCAAACAGGATTCGAGAAAGGTCTCAAATAACACAGCATGTCCAATATACAGTGTCGACGATAGTCACTTCACGACGATCGGACGGAATCCGGCGTGTTTTGGGAACATGTAAAAGAGAGCTCCTTTTTTGCACAGCTTCATAGCAAATGAACGAACGTGCTTATTATGTCGCCACTCCCCGGACCCGACCATATCAGCTAGTTTTTACGAAGACCCGGAACACAGCCTGGAAGGCTTTTTGGAGATTATCTCGACGGAAATAATCCTCCAAGCACGTCGAACTGCCTGTGTCGCGGGCTGCTTGACGTTCGCTCTCTTCGTTCGTTTCCTGCGAAGGCCGAGCGGGCTACGAGCCCTGGTATTCCCTGGTTCTCACAGTGGAAGATAACGTACAAAGGGTAAGCATCCTAAACAGGCGAATAAAGTAAAAACTTCCAAGAAAAGCCGGCGAACTCCGAATGCAAAATGCAGGTGGGGAGTCACGCTGACCGGGTTTCCACAGCTTAGGCGGGTGCCAGAAATTTCTGGCTGATAGGGGTCGCTCGATTCGCAAAATGGCGGCGGCCAGAGCGCTCTTTTTGGAAAGGTCTATACCACGTACTCGGACGAACGGAGCGGGCAGAAACACATGAAAACTGATCTTCAAACCTTTCCAGACTCTTTTTGTACAGCCCCTGTCGCAGTATTTTGACGAGAACGCAGGTTTTTTGTCTGGTTTTTCCGAAAAGAACACAAGAATGCATGTCTCGCACGGCGACTTCTGCCCACCACCCCAGACCGGAAGTGCGACCGACGCGCCACCACCGCGGCGTGACGTAGGAGAGTTGAGTTCGTGTATAGAGCTCAAATAAACGCCATACGGATTACCTTCGCGACACAGTATGTACAGTCGGGGACAAAAGTCTCCAGGACACGCGAGCTGCGACTGAAACGCATTGCTCTGCCATCTGCCGGTGGGTCGCCTGGTTTCGAGATCACACAAAAGCGCATGCGCGTCCTACTGTGCGTGCCAACATGTGCGCTTTCCCGCTTTTCTGCGGCGCGGCGCCTAACCCGGAATCAGGCGCGGGGTACCGCCTCGGAGATAGCGCTCACTGACATGGCACCTATAAAGCAAGAAGTTACGGCAACTCAACTGAGCGATAAACTCAACTGGTTATAAAGCAAGGTGCGCTGACACAGCGAAATGCGGCGCAATGCCCCAGGCGGTATCTCGTGTTTCGGAATGTGTAGCAGACGCTCGTAAGCCGCCAGCGCTATCTTCGAGGCGGTACCACGCGCCTGATTCCGAGTTAGGTGCTGTGACGCAGAAAAGCGGGAAAACACACATGTTTGCAGACAGAGTAGGACGCGCATGCGCTTTTGTGTGATCTCGAAACCAGGCGACCTGCCGGCAGATGGCAGAGCAATGCGTTTCAGCCGCAGCTCGCGTGTCCTGGAGACTTTTGTCCCCGACTGTACACTTTGTTATTAGTATCCCATTTTTATTCTGACACGACGCTACGTTACTGTCGAGCTATAGCAGTTCGTGGGAGCTACGCGATGTCGGTCCAACTTTTCTTTGCCGAGTGTCATGTCAGTATCGAGTTGCAATCGTAAAAGATCGGTCCAGAAGCGCTTACCGAAACGCGGTCCAACAGAGCGAATCCAGCACTTCGATCAAACGCGCGTGTCCGCTCCGGGTGTGAACAGCTATTTGCGTGGCTCTTGCTGACACTCTCGTAGTTCAAACATATCTTTTTTAAGGCCACGGTCCCACTGAATGTGACAGTTTAGTTACTCTTTGGCAGGCCATTACTCATCTCCTTTTAAATACTGTTTTGTGGGATTGATGTCATTCGAAAGGCAATGCAATCCTCTTTCATTTTATATTATGTATGTGTTGTTTTTTACTGTTCATGCGCGTTTGTAGCGTTGCGAATATGATGGCGCGGACCCTCACTTGCTCCGCTAGTTCATGTTTTATGAACGATCCATTAAAGATAACACGGTTCCAATATAGCAGTTTTGTTAAGATGATGTCGGAGCAGAATCTAACGATCCACTTTTTTGATATTTGCACTACTTTGTTTTTTTCATCCCTCCAAATATTGCCCTAAAATTGACATTTTTCAGCACAAATATGTTTTTAATGACAAGTGCTAGGGCAATGAAAGTAGCTACAGATGTAGTGCTTATAATTGGTAATATGGAGAAAAAAATTTAATGTTGTGTAAAATTTTTTTGTTTAGATATTTTATATCAAACGTAGCACTTTTTTGTGTTTCGAGTCATGGTAGTTCAAATGCCGCGGAAGAAATAATTAAACTATGATAAAATTTTTTATAACATTTAGAGCTACAATGGTTGCCCAAGAGGTGGACGATGGCTTTTTTTCATTTTCAAAGTCATAACGCTCCAGGAGCCCTTCAAACTTACCTGTTTTTGACGCATATCTGTTTCGGACATCAACCAGATTTATTGGCATTTAATAACATTTATTGTTTGGAATAGATATACATTGCGATGTATTAAATATTCACAATGATCTTGATTTGGTTTCTTAATAGGTGTAGCGCTTAGCTAATTTTAAAAACAATTAAAAACTGTTTGGGTGTTTTGTTGCGCTACCTGGCGGATGGCAGACAAACTGCTGATTTCTAGTGTTCAAAAAATTTCCGAGGGCGGCGTTGGCATCTGTATCATCATCAATCTCCGTGTCTTTTTACCTTCACATTTAAAAAATATATTGGAAGATTTACTATTGATAAATGATTGGTTTAAGTATTGGGTCAGGCTAATAAATATAAGACAAATAATTACACAAGCGTAGCGTGATATAATGCGTTCATTATTCGATATGATTGAAATCAATAAACAATAAAGACGAAGAGGAAAATAATACACCCGAGTTCACTTTATGCCTAGAGTCACTGCATGAGCTTTAAAGTATCGGCACTCAGTTCCCCAAAATTGGTTTGGGCGCCGCCATTTTGGATCTTGCTCAGAGCAAACGCAACTGCCGATCATCATGATCCAAAAGTACGACTTCCTCAGCATTAGATGCGGTGCTAGGAAGCTGATGCAATATTGAAATGCTCTGTCGCGGGTTGTTTAAACATTTGTGAGGGACGGAAAAGCGTTTCCTGTGATTTTAGATAAAGCTGCATATAACTGGCAACAATGATTTTAAGCCACAATTTTAAGCCAAGTGTCGTTACTCGGATCCGCAGCTGATTTACTGGCACAAGCGGGAGCAATGAAGAAGAGGCAGGTGTCAAAAGGTAGTGGCTTGTGGAATCCACGGGGCTTACGTCATGGCCCCTCCAGGTATTACAAGCCTCTTGAACAAGAGCATGAATAGTGTCATTAAATAAGCTACGCTTCAGAGTAGCGACACTTGGCCTTATTGTGGCTTAAAATCATGGTTGCCAGTTATTTGAAGCTTTATCTGAAATCACAAGAAACGCTTTTCCGTCCTCCACTTTAAACAGTTTTCGACAAAGCAAAGCAACATTACATGAGCTTCCTAACACCGAATCTAATGCTGACGACGTCGCACTTTTGAATCATGACGATCGGCAGTTGCGCCTGCTCTGCACAAGCAACAAAATGGCGGCGTTCACAACACTGTCGGGGAAGAGAGTGCCGATACTCTAAGTGCAGCTCATTTATTGGCTCTAGTTCCCGCGAAACTCCTTTTCCCTGACTGAAACTGAAAGTAAATATGAATAATACACCATCATTATAGCTTATTTAGTTATAACAAAATACACATAATGAGAGGAGGAAGCGGGCGGGTAGGTGAAACGTGGGTTTTATGTGCGACCGTTCTAACCGTCTCAAAAGAAAGAACGCACGAGCTTGCGCTGGTTTAAAAAAAAAAAAAAAAAGGCACCAAAAGAAAAGATCCGGCACGCTGTGTTCTTTGTTATTATGCGTCTAATTGCAAATTGTTGTGTGTATGTTTATACAGCCGGAAGTTAGTCTGCCTTAGTGGGCGTCTGGTGTCTCAGCTGTAGATGAACAATTTAGCCAGTGCGGTACAGCCGCAAACCTGGGGTCTTTAACGTGCACCACGCAGTAGTGATACACGACCGCACGCCGGTACGATGCTCTTCCAGATCGAAACGGGCAGGGGCGGGGTGGGTTCTGCAGCGCGAGCTTTCGCTCCAAGTGCTCCGAGCTGGTGTGCGCTAGACCATGCACTCGGCCACCGACCCCCCCCCCCCCCCCTTCTTGTGCGTCTAATTCATATACAGGTATAAGTAATTGAAGATCGACGATGGACGTCGATCGTCTCGAGGTAATGTAACGTAATAACAATGTATAAATAATAAACTTGTTGAAGGACTGAACGACTAAATTTTTCAATTCTTGGATTGTAATATGGCGGTAGCCTATTGTACTTACTGTTGATGAAGAGCAATATGAGGTGACGAGGTAATTATTAATTGATGAGGCTCCATAAGGACGACGACATTAGTGGGTGTCGAACCACAACGTACAGTGCCAGACTTGTTTCAAGTATCGTGTACCCAAAGACTCTTCACCCGCAACAGTATAAGGTAGAATCATTGAGGATGCTGCTTTACAACTGTACGTTGAACAGGAAAACTGCACTGTGCAGAAGTGCGGCTTATTCGTTAATATGAGGGACGGATTTCTAGCAGTATTCCCTGATTGACTACTTGGAACAAATGGCCTCGTTGACGTAAAGTGTCCCCGTTCCAAAAGATTCTTGAAGCATACTTAAACCGCAAAGGAGTATGAGGCGAAAAATAAGAAAAAGGAGCCTGGTGTGAAAGGTCCATATCGCCACTATAGCTTCTACTATCTAATACAAGGGCAGTTAAACAATACACAAAGAGAGTTTTGTGATTTAGTTATATTTACACTGAAGGTCATTGATATCCAACGTATTCAGAGAGATGACAATTCCTGGTCAACCAACATAGAGCCTTTTCTACTCAAGTTTTACATGGAAGGCCCCACTTCCGCTGAAATTCCTCACGTAGACGAGTTGTCCGACCGATTAAACTGCCATTACTCTCTATCTGGGAATCTCTCGAGCTTCGTTCGTAGGCTAAAGTAATATGAGATCGAGGGGTGTGGCTCTTCGTCCGCCGAATATTGCTTCGGCGGGTTTTTTTTTTTTCGTGTAAGATGAGACCGTCGCGTGCTGCCGGAACAAGAACCTGGCGATTCTTCACTGAACTGCTTCTTCCGTAAGCTTCAAAAGGGCTTTTTTTCGTTTCGCACATCATCTGCTCTGCTTGCCCGTTAGTTGCAGGATGGTATGATGCACTAATGTGATGCCTCATGCCGTTTTCTTTTCTTCAAAAACTTGTTTATTTTAATTGAAGCAAAATTTTGCGCGTTATTAGAGAAAAGTATTTTCGGTAGGGCAAAAGTAGGTAAAAGAGACCGTAGAACGTCAATGACGTGTTTGGACGTCGTGGCAGGCATCGTGTAAACTTCCAGCCACTTAGAGCACGCATCGCCCATGACTCCGTAGAGGGATACGTTTCGCCACCCACCGACTGAATAGTAGATCGTTTTCAGTTACTGTTCATGATGGCGTTGGATTCAAGGAAGACTTCGAGTCTTTCCACAAAGTTAGCCCAGGTGCCAGGACTTTTGTCGAAAGCGGCAAGTGTTCGAAACGTCGACAAGGTTGGTAGCCACGTGTTGTGCTTGACACTGGACACTTACCATTCGCTGAGAAGAAACTTGCTTGTTCGTCTGCCATGAGTCGTCCGATATCAGGTCATCACCGCAACAGCATCTCCCGACAAAACTGGTCTTCATTGTTCGCATGTCCATAGTTAGCAATCACGTCAACTTAAAAATTCCCGAACACTCATAGCTTGCCGTCGCTAAACGCCGTTCATTCATAGCGTCTTCATTGCAAATAAACGTGTTCCTATTTCTTCTGATGGTTTTCCTAAGCTGTACTTAAAACATTATGTGTGTCGGTACTTCCGAAAATATTGCAACTGCGTTTGTTTTCCGGGAACTATAATGTAACAACCTTTACAACATCTTCCGGACCCCGTGAAACACAATATTTCGTGACGTTATTTTAGTCGTCATTAAAATGGTGAGGTAAGTACCGTAAATCGCGAAGCAGTTTACTTGACGTCCGCTTCCACTGGTTGAGTCTACTGAGCGTGCATTCCTGCAGAGGAAATTTTCATTGATAGAATATTGACACGTCAATCAACATTTGATTCCTTCTTGGTAAGATTTATTGCAAAAGCCCGTTACAGCCGCCGAACCGTATGTCCCTATATCAGAGAACAATTTATACCCAGCCTGACATTCTCGCATACATCCGTTTGCTGGGCCACGCTACTTGAGCTAGCTGAGCACAGCTGGCAGCGGCGCGAGCAAGGCCACGAGGGGAACGTGATGGTGCTCGAGCCATCCCACTGTGAACCAATGTTTCGGCCACCCCACGGGTGCGTGTCGCCATCTATTGGTTGAACTAACGCCTTGTTCAAGATGGCTGCCGTGGGACCGCCGCCTTAACGTCGGCTCGCAGCTCGCAACTCGCAGCAACTAATACCGGCCGTGCCAGAAGCATGCTCGGGTCGTTTCGTGCAAAGAGCCGCAACGAGAACAAGCTCACTGTGGCCAACTACGCTTTGGCTGTCTCCGCCAAGGCTTTGCAAACGCGTTCAGGCCTAGGCTAATTCTGCCGGCACGCCGTATTGCCGCAGATAGCCGATTCACACGACGGACCAAATCGCGATTTTCGTCCGCGGACCGTGTACCACGTGACCGTCACGTCACCGATTCCTGCGATCCGCGCCTCCTCCGCGGAGGCGCGGACTGATAAAGTCGAGCGCCTTTTTCACTCGCGGACGTTTGGCGGCAGACTGACTTGGAAAGCATTTAGTCTGGCAACGGTACATGGTTTTCTTGGTATTTTGCTTCTGTGCGTTCAAAACAAAAATGGCGCGTCGTTGCGTTTTGTGCGTTTGTTGGTTCATTTTGTCGTACGATTCTTGGTTCCACGCGTGAGAGAAACTCCAGAGACTTTGTCCGGCTGACGCGACACAGATTCCGGTGCTCCTCCGGGTCCGTGTCAAGAAGCTCCCGTCAAAACTAGTCTAGCACGCCGCGATAATTCTTGCACGTCCAATCAGGATTTCACCGAGCAAGCCCTCTCTTGTGGATGTGGTGTGCTTGAGTGTTGTGCACGAG
Organism: Ixodes scapularis; assembly: GCF_016920785.2. Lineage (NCBI taxonomy): Eukaryota > Metazoa > Arthropoda > Arachnida > Ixodida > Ixodidae > Ixodes > Ixodes scapularis. The sequence continues at coordinate 104,125,585 of NW_024609882.1, forward strand.
CGCGGAGTGTGTGAAGGCATCTCCAAACGCCCCTCCGCGAGCCCAGAAGTTTGTCGCGTCTACACCGAAGCTTTCTCGGGCAGGATCATGCCTGTGTCACTGTCATGCCTTGGGTTAGTAAAGTTAGTGGCGCTTCGCGCGAAGCATGTCGCGGTGTTTTGTTCTCAATCTGTACGTAGCAGCGGCGTACGATTCTTTATCGCGGTAGCAACCGTCGATTTCTCTCTTGGACAACGGTGGTACTGTGCGATGTTGGAGTTTCGCGGCACTCTGGGGTGCAAACAGGTTCGGTCCGTCCTCACTGGCGTCTGCTCGTCGTCTCCCTCGTGTGGATGCGCTTGGGAGACGGACGAACCGCGGATATGTCGTCACGTGATCAATCCGTCCGCGGATCAGTCCGTCGTGTGAATCGGCTAAGAACGGCGTTGCTCCTATGCCACAAGTGATGTCACGAGAACTTTCTCGCCATCCACCAGATGTGAATTTGAAATCGTTTAATTAGGTTTAAAATTAGTTCTGTGTTTTACAGCGGGCTATTGATATTTTCGAGGTGGTGCCTGTCCCTAGCCCATATTTATGCAGAAAGATCGGCGTTAAAATTTCGTTTCCCTACCCCTTTAAGAGTGTGGAAGCTACGTGCTCATTGGGCTAGTCACACGCTCGTCACCCCGCGGGTACTTCGAACGGCTCGGTTGTAACGCGCTGACGCTATAGACCTTTTCCGTGTACTCTCGTCCTCATGCCACCAATAGGCACATCCGCTATGGGCGACGAAAAATTATTAAAACATGTGAACCTGGAAATAGTAAAAAAAAATAATAGAGGAGCGGCAAAATGAGAACGTGTGACGGTTATGCCTTTATCCTAAATGTCTTCTATTGGCGTGGTGACGGCAAAACAATGTTTTCACCCATACTGGAAGTGACGACAATTCAAGATGGCGGCGCCCTTGCGAAAAAGGTCTATTGACACCACCATAACGCTGACAACGCCACCGAAGGCAAAGCGCTGCCACGCCCGCCCTGCTACGTCACGAATGCGGGGAATCTTTTCTTTCTGTTTTTGTTTGCGCCGGATATCTTATGACGCATCGCGCTCTCAGTTCGATTCCCTTCGAGCGCTTGCTCGAGTGCACCGTCTGGAACGAAAAATATAGCCGATCAAAGTACAAACGTTCGATTATTATTTACGGTTATTATCCGTCATGCTTGACTCATTGCGAACGAAATTTGAGTATTTCAATTTTTGTTTCCGTACCCCTTTGAGACTGGCTTCACAGTAAAGGCTTTGGTCTGTGATGGGGGGCTTCAAACGTAAGCTTGGCCAATCAACTTGGTGTGTCTGTAAATAAGCCGTGTTTTTTGAAGTTGATAACGAATATGTTTAAATTATCTTTGATGTTCCGCACCTTATCAAAACAACCAGGAACAATCTCCGAGCACACAAATTTTGCATTGGAAATGAGGTCATTGAGTGGTCCCATATTGTTAAACTTTATCGTTTTACCCATGAGATGAGGTTGCGATTGGCTCCGAAACATACTGAGAGATATATTTTTCAAAACGCTTACAATAACATGAAAGTAAAACGTGCCGCACAGGTATGAGTGCCTCAGTCTGTCTTGCAATCCTATTCCTTGTTCCATGCCAAGGAACTTCCCGAGGCAGCCATGGCTACAGCCTATTTCTGCGATAGAATGGACAGCTTTCTAAATAGCTCACAATTCAAGAAGACAGGGCTGAAGTTGCGTCATGCCCTTCTGAAAGGAGAATCAGGACCGGTTTTCTCGAAGCGATGGTAAACCCATTTCAGTAAACCACGGTGCCTAGGAAGGAAAAAGTACCTAGGTACTGTAATAAACGGCTAAATAGAGAACATTAATAATTATTTTTGATTGGGCAGTAAGATACGCCATCTGTCGGTGAAACAAGCCAGTCATTTTGTTTATCCTCTTTTTTCGCTGGTTTTTATTAGAGCCACTCGATATGGCAGCGTAGCTGCCAGAGTAGCGCCACGCTTTTCCCTGTGCCGCCTCTCACCGTGATTGGTCACACGCGGTACCATAGCAACGAGCTGAGCTGACTCGGTTTCCGTAGCAACCGAGTGACGACTCGTCACGTGATCTCTCAAGAGCCGTGATGTCATAGGTAAGATGGCAGCGTTCAGAGCTGGTGGATGCGAGTTTGTTCGGTGCGCGGACTCGTGATGTGCCGCAGCTTGCTGATGATTTAGGGCTTCTTCGTGCTTTCTGACGTAGGTATAACGTGAAGATCTGAAAGAATTATACTTTATACCCTTTCTATGCAAGATCGCTCTGGATATTAGCACCGGTGCGACAGCATCATTAATATCGCCTTATACCCTTGTTACACGGGCACACTTAACTGCAGTTACGCTAAACCACAATTAGCGCACAATACTTGCCGACAACATTCTGCGGCGATGCAGTCAGAGCTATGGGCGAACGTGCGCTTGAGCATCTTGAGCACTCATCAAAGCAGTGCGCGCGCTCTCTTCACTTCTTTTGAAATAGCTGTCCGAGGGTATAGTGCAGCATCTGTGCTGCCACGTAACCGCAGTTAAAGCTGAGTTAACCGCGGTTAAGTGTGCCCGTGTAATACCCTTGTTACACGGGCACACTTAACTGCGGTTACGATAAGCCACAGCTAGCGCACAATACTTGCCGACAACATTCTGCGGCTATACAGTCAAAGCTATGGGCGAACGTGCGCTCGAGCATCTTGAACACCCATCAAAGCAGTGCACGCGCGCTCTTCACTTCTTATGGAATAGCTGTCCGAGAGTACAGTGCGGTATCTGTGGTGCCGCGCAACAGGAGTTAAGCTGAGTTAACCGCGGTTAAATGTGCCCGTGTAACAGGGGTATAACAGGGGTATTAGCGGTGCTCGGGTTTTCGGATGTGTTTGAGGATCGATAAGACATTTAGCATGCAATTTTCGCACTCTCTTAGCTTTATTTTAACGTTGGAGTGTCTGAGAATCGATGCGAAATCGATGCGTCGCATGTTTGGCCTTGGGGAATTTGTTTTTGCCCCAGGTAACCGCATGATCACAAACTTTTAGCGAGGAAGCTCCTGCGATTTTTATGTTTTGTACTAATCAACCAGGGAATCTGGGTTCAATCCCCACCCCTGCCCGTTTCGGTCTGGATGAGCATCGTACCGGCCTGCGGTTGTGTATCACTACTGATACCCCTGTTACACGGGCACACTTAACCGCGGTTAACTCAGCTTAACTGCTGTTACGCGGCACCACTGATACCGCACTATACTCTCAAACAGCCATTTCAGAAGAAGTGAAGAGCGCGCGTGCACTGCTTCGATGGATGATCAAGATGCTCGAGCGCACGTTCGCCTATAGCTTTGACTGCATAGCCGCCGAATGTTGTCGGCAAATATTGTGCGCTAACTGTGGCTTAGCGTAACTGCCGTTAAGTGTGCCCGTGTAACAAGGGTATGAGTGGTGCACGTTAAAGACTTATAGAGCAAGCGGTTATACTGCATTGGCTAAATTGCTCATCTACAGCGAGTGACTCGTCGCAACTTTGAAATGGCTGACCAACTACACGCTGTATAAATATTCACACATACTAATCAACGATTTTACGATATGCGCAGCGCAAGTTCGTCTGCTTCTTTTAGTAGGGGTCGTGGAGACATCAGAACGCCGAGCTCTGATTGGTTCTGAATAAAGAATAGTGAGTAGGCCTCAAGGTAGCTTACTTTTAGGTCTACCCAGAGCCTTTTATACTGGGAGAGTTCGGCGGGTGGGAGGGGCTTACGGCCCGCTAGGTCTAGCGGACTCAGCGGGCGCCGCTTCCGCCATGATGTGCCTCCCGGCGAGTGGGTCCCCATTGACATGCGATGTATACGCGTGTAGGTTTTGCCGTTTGCGCTTTTGTTGGCGTAAGGAGAAAGTCGAAAAATCAAGCATTTTGTTACGTTAATCATACGTTATTCATAAACTTACCTCGCACAATCAAGAACTCGGCTTCCAGTCAGCCCTTCTTGGTTTCCCAGATCTTGCGCCTTGCGCGGTTTTCTTTTCCTTGCGGGAACCGGTATATCCTGAACCCTTTTTTCGCGTTGTTCGAGCACCCAACGGCACTGCAGCCCCCCATTTCTTTTTCATCTAACGTCTGGCAGAGCGCAGAACGATCATTTTCATCGTCGTCTCTCGCTTCATGGACTCTAGCGAGCCGACTGCCGGCTCGAGTCAGTAGGGCAAACGGGTTTTATCAACCGCCACCAGCCTTACACCAAACAAGGGTGAAGCTTGCAATTTAAGGTTATAATTATAATGCAATTAAATGCAAAGGTGCAATCAAGCTAGACGGCAAGGCACATCATGGCGGATGCGCACAGTTGCCAGACTGTTTGATCAGTGCTGCCAGACTGGCGGCTGGATCAAAGAACCGCCGAACTCTCCCAGTATAAAAGGCTCTGGGTCTACCCACTCTCCTTCAAAAGGAACCACTCAGATATCGGCGTTCTGACGTCACCACAACCCCTGCAAAAAGAAGCAGACGAACTTGCGCTCCACATAGCTTTTAGGATAAAATTTTCTCATTTTATAGCTTCTTTTCAAAGTCTGAATTTCTGATAATCATAACGAAAGTTATACTGCGCGTGTAGGACCTAGGGGAAATTGTTTCAGCCCTGGGTCACCGAATAATCACAGCATTTTTTAGCGAGGAAGCTCCTGCGATCTTTAACCTTTTTTACTAATCGCCAATTCTACGAATTGGCAGTTCTGAAGATTTTCATATAACTTGCTTTCGTTGCAATAGCTTGCATTTGACCGCAGCGTTTTTTGGTTTGTTTTTTAAGTGAAAAGCTGGCGTTTGCTCAAGTGGCGTATATGAAATGTCCTGCTATATGACAATGCATCAATACATACTATTAAACTTAGATGCTCAGAGGTGTGTTCGTCTTTGTAATTAACAAGTTACAGACGTATTTATTTCTTACGAGTGTAATATTTATTTTCTGTAGCTGGGCCCGTTTTGTGCTCCTTAATCTCAGTGTGCTATGAAGTTATCATCATGTGTGTATGGTTCTAAATATCCTATTTACAATGCCTACAAAGGCCAAAATGACGTCAGCCGACCCCAACTCACGCATTGTACACGAAAACTGCGTCGCTCGGATGTATGCGCTCGTCGGCAATCAGTTCGTCCATGGATATTTGAATTCGCGTTTTTGGCGAATGAGTGCCCTGACGGAACTTATCAGTACTTGTGAATGCCAAGTTCTACGGTGTGCTTAAAAAGCACGGTGAAAGCTTGGGGTCATCGCACCGACGCCCTAGCATGTCACGACTGCGTGATTTCACAGTTCTCTTCTGAGTTGAGGATTACAGGAAAGAAAGAAGAAGTTTAAAAATAATTCCGTGGCCCCTTTAACACGAATATGTGTGCTACACCAGATAAAAATATTGACTTTTTGAATGCCGGTAAACTTCCGAACGACCCATTTGGCCTGTCGGCAAGAACACCTCATATCCGGCGTCCGTCTCTTTTGATGGCGTCAACAATTCCCTAGAGACCACCAAGTCGTCCTTCTTGGTTGAACGGTTGAACCCCGTCGACGTCGCTCCTCACCAGTCGGTGGGAAAATCTCATCTTGAAGGGATGATCAGGTCTTGAAGAAGTATGATGCTAAACATATATACTCGCTCACTATAGGGCAGTCGAGCAGCAGTCATGTTCCGAGCCAATCGTCCTGTCGCGGCCGGCGTAATCGGATTTTGTTCCATCAGAGCGAAGTCCAAAAGTACTAGGACGGTACGTTCGTCCCACGAAGCGGCCGCCATCCCGGCGGCGCCGAAAACCACTGGCCTTGTCCGTGCACGTACGATACCATAGCAGCTCTCGTCGCCCGACAGTCCCTGGGTGCAAATCGTCTCACTCACTTTTCATGAAATACAGGCACCGCGTTCCTCCAGAGGTTCTTGCCGTACCGCGATGCGAAGCGTCTTATGGTAAACCCATTTCAGTAAACCACGGTGCCTAGGAAGGAAAAAGTACCTAGGTACTGTAATAAACGGCTAAATAGAGAACATTAATAATTATTTTTGATTGGGCAGTAAGATACGCCATCTGTCGGTGAAACAAGCCAGTCATTTTGTTTATCCTCTTTTTTCGCTGGTTTTTATTAGAGCCACTCGATATGGCAGCGTAGCTGCCAGAGTAGCGCCACGCTTTTCCCTGTGCCGCCTCTCACCGTGATTGGTCACACGCGGTACCATAGCAACGAGCTGAGCTGACTCGGTTTCCGTAGCAACCGAGTGACGACTCGTCACGTGATCTCTCAAGAGCCGTGATGTCATAGGTAAGATGGCAGCGTTCAGAGCTGGTGGATGCGAGTTTGTTCGGTGCGCGGACTCGTGATGTGCCGCAGCTTGCTGATGATTTAGGGCTTCTTCGTGCTTTCTGACGTAGGTATAACGTGAAGATCTGAAAGAATTATACTTTATACCCTTTCTATGCAAGATCGCTCTGGATATTAGCACCGGTGCGACAGCATCATTAATATCGCCTTATACCCTTGTTACACGGGCACACTTAACTGCAGTTACGCTAAACCACAATTAGCGCACAATACTTGCCGACAACATTCTGCGGCGATGCAGTCAGAGCTATGGGCGAACGTGCGCTTGAGCATCTTGAGCACTCATCAAAGCAGTGCGCGCGCTCTCTTCACTTCTTTTGAAATAGCTGTCCGAGGGTATAGTGCAGCATCTGTGCTGCCACGTAACCGCAGTTAAAGCTGAGTTAACCGCGGTTAAGTGTGCCCGTGTAATACCCTTGTTACACGGGCACACTTAACTGCGGTTACGATAAGCCACAGCTAGCGCACAATACTTGCCGACAACATTCTGCGGCTATACAGTCAAAGCTATGGGCGAACGTGCGCTCGAGCATCTTGAACACCCATCAAAGCAGTGCACGCGCGCTCTTCACTTCTTATGGAATAGCTGTCCGAGAGTACAGTGCGGTATCTGTGGTGCCGCGCAACAGGAGTTAAGCTGAGTTAACCGCGGTTAAATGTGCCCGTGTAACAGGGGTATAACAGGGGTATTAGCGGTGCTCGGGTTTTCGGATGTGTTTGAGGATCGATAAGACATTTAGCATGCAATTTTCGCACTCTCTTAGCTTTATTTTAACGTTGGAGTGTCTGAGAATCGATGCGAAATCGATGCGTCGCATGTTTGGCCTTGGGGAATTTGTTTTTGCCCCAGGTAACCGCATGATCACAAACTTTTAGCGAGGAAGCTCCTGCGATTTTTATGTTTTGTACTAATCAACCAGGGAATCTGGGTTCAATCCCCACCCCTGCCCGTTTCGGTCTGGATGAGCATCGTACCGGCCTGCGGTTGTGTATCACTACTGATACCCCTGTTACACGGGCACACTTAACCGCGGTTAACTCAGCTTAACTGCTGTTACGCGGCACCACTGATACCGCACTATACTCTCAAACAGCCATTTCAGAAGAAGTGAAGAGCGCGCGTGCACTGCTTCGATGGATGATCAAGATGCTCGAGCGCACGTTCGCCTATAGCTTTGACTGCATAGCCGCCGAATGTTGTCGGCAAATATTGTGCGCTAACTGTGGCTTAGCGTAACTGCCGTTAAGTGTGCCCGTGTAACAAGGGTATGAGTGGTGCACGTTAAAGACTTATAGAGCAAGCGGTTATACTGCATTGGCTAAATTGCTCATCTACAGCGAGTGACTCGTCGCAACTTTGAAATGGCTGACCAACTACACGCTGTATAAATATTCACACATACTAATCAACGATTTTACGATATGCGCAGCGCAAGTTCGTCTGCTTCTTTTAGTAGGGGTCGTGGAGACATCAGAACGCCGAGCTCTGATTGGTTCTGAATAAAGAATAGTGAGTAGGCCTCAAGGTAGCTTACTTTTAGGTCTACCCAGAGCCTTTTATACTGGGAGAGTTCGGCGGGTGGGAGGGGCTTACGGCCCGCTAGGTCTAGCGGACTCAGCGGGCGCCGCTTCCGCCATGATGTGCCTCCCGGCGAGTGGGTCCCCATTGACATGCGATGTATACGCGTGTAGGTTTTGCCGTTTGCGCTTTTGTTGGCGTAAGGAGAAAGTCGAAAAATCAAGCATTTTGTTACGTTAATCATACGTTATTCATAAACTTACCTCGCACAATCAAGAACTCGGCTTCCAGTCAGCCCTTCTTGGTTTCCCAGATCTTGCGCCTTGCGCGGTTTTCTTTTCCTTGCGGGAACCGGTATATCCTGAACCCTTTTTTCGCGTTGTTCGAGCACCCAACGGCACTGCAGCCCCCCATTTCTTTTTCATCTAACGTCTGGCAGAGCGCAGAACGATCATTTTCATCGTCGTCTCTCGCTTCATGGACTCTAGCGAGCCGACTGCCGGCTCGAGTCAGTAGGGCAAACGGGTTTTATCAACCGCCACCAGCCTTACACCAAACAAGGGTGAAGCTTGCAATTTAAGGTTATAATTATAATGCAATTAAATGCAAAGGTGCAATCAAGCTAGACGGCAAGGCACATCATGGCGGATGCGCACAGTTGCCAGACTGTTTGATCAGTGCTGCCAGACTGGCGGCTGGATCAAAGAACCGCCGAACTCTCCCAGTATAAAAGGCTCTGGGTCTACCCACTCTCCTTCAAAAGGAACCACTCAGATATCGGCGTTCTGACGTCACCACAACCCCTGCAAAAAGAAGCAGACGAACTTGCGCTCCACATAGCTTTTAGGATAAAATTTTCTCATTTTATAGCTTCTTTTCAAAGTCTGAATTTCTGATAATCATAACGAAAGTTATACTGCGCGTGTAGGACCTAGGGGAAATTGTTTCAGCCCTGGGTCACCGAATAATCACAGCATTTTTTAGCGAGGAAGCTCCTGCGATCTTTAACCTTTTTTACTAATCGCCAATTCTACGAATTGGCAGTTCTGAAGATTTTCATATAACTTGCTTTCGTTGCAATAGCTTGCATTTGACCGCAGCGTTTTTTGGTTTGTTTTTTAAGTGAAAAGCTGGCGTTTGCTCAAGTGGCGTATATGAAATGTCCTGCTATATGACAATGCATCAATACATACTATTAAACTTAGATGCTCAGAGGTGTGTTCGTCTTTGTAATTAACAAGTTACAGACGTATTTATTTCTTACGAGTGTAATATTTATTTTCTGTAGCTGGGCCCGTTTTGTGCTCCTTAATCTCAGTGTGCTATGAAGTTATCATCATGTGTGTATGGTTCTAAATATCCTATTTACAATGCCTACAAAGGCCAAAATGACGTCAGCCGACCCCAACTCACGCATTGTACACGAAAACTGCGTCGCTCGGATGTATGCGCTCGTCGGCAATCAGTTCGTCCATGGATATTTGAATTCGCGTTTTTGGCGAATGAGTGCCCTGACGGAACTTATCAGTACTTGTGAATGCCAAGTTCTACGGTGTGCTTAAAAAGCACGGTGAAAGCTTGGGGTCATCGCACCGACGCCCTAGCATGTCACGACTGCGTGATTTCACAGTTCTCTTCTGAGTTGAGGATTACAGGAAAGAAAGAAGAAGTTTAAAAATAATTCCGTGGCCCCTTTAACACGAATATGTGTGCTACACCAGATAAAAATATTGACTTTTTGAATGCCGGTAAACTTCCGAACGACCCATTTGGCCTGTCGGCAAGAACACCTCATATCCGGCGTCCGTCTCTTTTGATGGCGTCAACAATTCCCTAGAGACCACCAAGTCGTCCTTCTTGGTTGAACGGTTGAACCCCGTCGACGTCGCTCCTCACCAGTCGGTGGGAAAATCTCATCTTGAAGGGATGATCAGGTCTTGAAGAAGTATGATGCTAAACATATATACTCGCTCACTATAGGGCAGTCGAGCAGCAGTCATGTTCCGAGCCAATCGTCCTGTCGCGGCCGGCGTAATCGGATTTTGTTCCATCAGAGCGAAGTCCAAAAGTACTAGGACGGTACGTTCGTCCCACGAAGCGGCCGCCATCCCGGCGGCGCCGAAAACCACTGGCCTTGTCCGTGCACGTACGATACCATAGCAGCTCTCGTCGCCCGACAGTCCCTGGGTGCAAATCGTCTCACTCACTTTTCATGAAATACAGGCACCGCGTTCCTCCAGAGGTTCTTGCCGTACCGCGATGCGAAGCGTCTTATACTACAGGGTGTCACAAAAGAAAATTTACACGGTCTTTTCTACCGCAAAAATAAACTAGGCATCGCCGAAAACTCATTCTCCGCCAAAAGGTAGAGCTAGAAGTCACAACCAGATGCCAAAGTTTCAGCCCGATCCGATAACTTAATAAAAAGTTATAAGTGGTTTTCTGAAAATTTCAATGGGAATGGCGGCAGACGGAGTTTTCAAACACATGGGGCTCTATGGCACCAGAAAGCGAAAACAGGCAAGAATGGGCTCCATTTTCCCATTGAACTTTTCAGAAAATCACTCATAACTTTTGATTAATCGAAAGGTAATGTAATCCTCTTTCCTTTGATATTATGTATGTGTTGGATTTTACTGCTCATGCGCGTTTGTAGCGTTGCGAATATGATGGCGCGGACCCTCACTTGCTCCGCTAGTTCATGTTTTATGAACGATCCATTAAAGATAGCACGGTTCCAATGTAGCAGTTTTGTTAAGATGATGTCGAAGCAAAATGTAACGATACACGTTTTTGGTATTTGCACTACTTTGTTTTTTTCATCCCTCCAAATATTGCCCTAAAACTGACATTTTTCAGCACAAATATGTTTTTATTGACAAGTGCTAGGGCAATGAAATTAGCTACAGATGTAGTGCTTATAATTGGTAATATGCAGAAAAAAATTTAATGTTGTGTAAAAATTTTTTGTTTAGATATTTTATATCAAACGTAGCACTTTTTTGTGCTTTGAGTCATCGTATTCAAATGCCGCTGAGGAAATATTTAAACTATGATAAAATATTTTATAACATTTAGAGCTACAATGGTTGCCCAAGAGGTGGACGATGGCTTTTTTTTCATTTTCGAAGTCATAACGCTCCAGGAGCCCTTCAAACTTACCTGTTTTTGACGCATATCTTTTTTGGACATCAAACAGATTTATTGGCATCTAATAACATTTATTGTTTGGAATAGACATACATTGCGATGTATTAAATTTTCACAATGATCTTGCTTTGGTTTCATAATAGGTGTAGAGCTTAGCTACTTTTAAAAACAATTAAAAACTGTTTGGGTGTTTTGTTGCGCTACCTGGCGGATGGCAGACAAAGTGCTGATTTCTAGTGTTCGAAAAATTTCCGAGGGCGGCGTTGGCGTCTGTATCATCATCAATCGCCGTGTCTTTTTACCTTCACATCTAAAAAATATATTGGAAGATTTACTATCGATAAATGTATGGTTTACGTACTGGGTCAGGTTAATAAATCTAAGACAAATAATTACACACGCGTAGCGTGATGTAATGTGTTAATTATTCGATATGATTGAAATCAATAAAGAATAAAGACGAAGAGGAAAATAATACACCCGAGTTCACTTCATGCCTAGAGTCACTGAATGAGCTTTAAAGTATCGGCACTCCGTTCCCCAAAATTGTTTTGGGCGCCGCCATTTTGGGTCCTGTTCAGTGCAAACGCAACTGCCGATCGTCATGATCCAAAAGCACGACTTCCTCAGCATTAGATGCGGTGCTAGGGAGCTGATACAATATTGCAATGCTCTGTCGCGGGTAGTTTAAACATTTGTGGGGGACGGAAAAGCGTTTCCTGTGATTTTAAATAAAGCTTCAGGTAACTGGCAACCATGATTTTAAGTCACAATATGGCCAAGTGTCGTTACTCTGAACCGTAGCTAATTTACTGGTACAAGCGGGAACAATGAAGAAGAGGCAGGTGTCAAAAGGTAGTGGCTTGTGGAATCCACGGGGCTTACGTCTTGGCCCCTCCAGGTATTAGAAGCCTCTTGAACAAGAGCATGAATAGTGTCATTAAATAAGCTACGCGTCAGAGTAGCGACACTTGGCCATATTGTGGCTTAAAATCATGGTTGCCAGTTATTTGAAGCTTTATCTGAAATCACAAGAAACGCTTTTCCGTCTTCCACTTTAAACAGTGTGCGACAAAGCGAAGCAACATTACATGAGCTTCGTAACACCGAATCTAATGCTGAGGGTGTCGCACTTTTGAATCATGACGATCGGCTGTTGCGCCTGCTCTGCACAAGAGGAGGAAGCGGCCAGGTAGGAGAAACGCGGGTTTTATGTGCGACCGTTCTAACCGTCTGAAAAGAGAGAACGCGCGACCTTGCGCTGGTTTAAAAAAAAAGGCATCCAAAGAAAAGAGGCGGCACGCTGTGCTCTTTGTTATTATGCGTCTAATTGCAAATTGTTGTGTGTATGCTTATACAGCCGGAAGTTAGTCCGCCTCAGTGGGCGTCTGACTCTCAGCTGTAGATAAGCAATTTAGCCAGTGCGGTACAACCGCAAACCTGGTGTCTTTAACGTGCACCACGCAGTAGTGATACACGACCACACGCCCGGTAGGATGCTCCTCCAGATCGAAACGGGCAGGGGCGGGGTGGCTTCTGCTGCGCGAGCTTTCGCTCCAAGTGCTCCGAGCTGGTGTGCACTAGACCATGCACTCGGCCACCGAACCCCCCCCCCCCCCCCCCCCCCCGCCCCTTGTGCGTCTAATTTATATACAGGTATAAGTATTTGCAGATCGACGATGGACGTCGATCGTCTCGAGGTAATGTAACGTAATAACATTATATAAATAATAAACTTGTTGAAGGACCCAGCGACTCAATTTTTTAATTCTTGGATTGTAAGATGGCCGTAGCCTATTGTACTTGCTGTTGATGAGCAATATGAGGTGACGAGGTAATGATTAAATGATGAGGCTCTATAAGGACGACGACATTAGTGAGTGTCGAAGCACAACGTACAGTGCCATACTTGTTTCAAGTATCGTGTACCCAAAGACTTTCTTCTCCCGCATCAGAATATGGTAGAATCAATGAGGATGCTACTTTACAACTGTACATGGAACAGGAAAACTGCACTGTGCAGAAGTGCGGCTTATTCGTTAATAAGAGGGACGGATTTCTAGCAGCATTCCCTGATTGATTACTTGGAACAAATGGCCTCATTGACGTAAAGTGTCCCCGTTACAAAAGATTCTTGAAGCATACTTAAACCGCAAAGGAGTATGAGGCGAAAAATAATAAAAAGGAGCCTGGTGTGAGAGGTCCAAATCACCCACCATGGCTTTTACTATCAAATAAAAGGGCAGTTACACAATACACAAAAAGAGTTTTGTGATTTAGTTATATTTACACTCAAGGACGTTGATATCCAACGTATACAGAGAGATGACACCTTCTGGTCAACCAACATAGAGCCTTTTCTACTCAAGTTTTACATAGAAGGCCCGACTTCCGCTGAAATTCTTTACGTAGACGAGTTGTCCGACCGAATAAACTGCCATTACTCCCGATCTGGGAATCTCTCGATCTTCGCTCGTAAGCCATGGTATCATGAGATCGAGAGGTGTGGCTCTTCGTCCACCGAATATTTCTTCGGCGAGTGTTTTTACCGTGTAAGGGGAGACCGTCGCGTGCTGCTGGAACAACAACCTGGCTATTCTTCACTGAACTGCTTCTTCCGTAAACTTCTAAAGGGCTTTTTTTGTTTCGCACACCATCTGTTCTGCTTGCCCGTTAGTTGTAGGATGGTATGGTGCACTAACGTGATGCCCGATGCCGGCTTTTTTTCTTCAAAAACTTGTTTATTTTGTTTGAAGCAAGATTTGGTGCGTTATCAGAGAAAAGTATTTTCGGTAGGGCAACAGTAGATGAAAGACACCGTAGAACGTCAATGACATGTTTGGACGTCGTGGCAGGCATTGTGTAAACTTCCAGCCACTTAGAGTACGCATCGCCCATGACTCTGCAGATGCGGATACGTTTCGCCACCCACCGATTGAATAGTGGATCGTTTTCAGTTACTGCTCATGATGGCGTTGGACTCAAGGAAGACTTCGAGTCTTTCCAGAAAGTTAGCCTAGGTGCCAGGACTTTTGTCGAAAGCGGTAAGTGTTCGAAACGTCGACAACGTCGGTAGCCACGTGTTGTGCTTGACACTGGACACTTACCATTCGCTGAGACGAAACTCGCCTGTTCGTCTGCCACGAGTCGTCCGATATCAGGTCATCACCGCAACACCATCTCCCGACAAAAACGCATGTCCATAGTTAGCAATCACGTGAATTTATAAATTCCCGAACGCTCATAACTTGCCGTCGCTAAACGCCATTCATTCATAGCGTCATCATTGCAAATAAACGCCTCCCTATTTCTTCTGATGGTTTTCATCATATTCCTCCTTAGCTGTACTTACAACATTATGTGTGTCGGTACTTCCGAACATATTGCAACGGCGTTTGTTTTCTGGGAACCCCCCCCCCCCCCCCCCCTGTAATGTAACAACCTTTACAACATCTTCCGAATCCCATGAAACACAATATATCGTGACGTTATTTTAGTCGTCATAAAAATGGTGAGGTAAGTACGTAAATCGCGAAGCCGTTCACTAGACGTCCGCTTTCACGGTGTCTTGGAAGATTGAGTCTACTGAGCGTGCATTCCTGCAGAAGAAATTTTCATTGATAGAATATTGACACGTCAATCAACATTTGATTCCTTCTTGGTAAGATTTATTTCGAAAGCCCGTTACAACCGCCGAACCGCATCTTCCTATATCAGAGAACAATTTATACCCAGCCTGACATTCTCGGATACATCCGTTTGATGGGCCACGCTACTTGAGCTAGCTGAGCACAGCTGGCAGCGGCGCGAGCAAGGCCACGAGGGGAACGTGATGGTGCTCGAACCATCCCACTGTTAACCAATGTTTCGGCCACCCCACGGGTACGTTTCGCCATCTTTTGGTTGAACTAACGCCTTGTTCAAGATGGCTGCCGTGGGACCGCAGCCTTAAGTGATCGAATCGGGCTGAAACTTTGGCATCTGGTTGTGACCTCTAGCTCTACCTTTGGGCGGAGGATGAGCGTTCGGCGATGCCTAGTTTATTTTTGCGGTAAAAAAGATCGTGTAAATTTCCTTTTGTGACACCCTGTACTTTTCAATGAATGAATGGAGATATCAACTAGACTACAAAGGTTGCCGCCCGGCGTCGCTAGAAGCACGGTTACCATGGCAACCTCCCAGGCCCAAAATGGAGATCACTATCAGCGCTTCTGACGTCGTGCATCTAGATAATTTTGCGTCGTGTCGCTACTCTGGCAGCTACGCTGCCATATAGAGTGGCTCTGGTTATTATCGATCTACTATGGTGTTTTAAGTCAAAATATAGTAATGTTGTACTTGAAGACCAATTTGTTTGCTTCAGATGGTACGAAGAAATTTTAGCTAGTATGCTAGAGTTTCCCGACGAATATTAGAAAATGTAGGAAACATTTCCTTCAGTATGTTTCGCCATAAACAACGCATAACTTTCCAGAGTGCCTTCCAGTCTGGCAACGCCGGTGCTGTGGTTTCGTTTTTATTCATTGCGATGCACGTTTCTGCGATTCCTGCTGATATCAACTGCTTGCCCCCTTTTCCTTTTGGCCAACCGATCCACCGGTGACGAGGAGTTAAGCTTCTTGTCGCCGTTGAATCGCTGGCCACCGGGGATATGTAGAAACCTCGATGCTGTCGGCATACTGTCGGCGCACTGCGAACAAAAAAACAGTACAATGTCCCAGCTGTTCACCCGGAACGAAGACTTTATCGAGGATAACCACCTTTATTCGCAAAGTAATCGCTGCTCATGAGTTGGCGTGCAAATTAAACGTGTTAGTTTAAATATATACCAACACTCGTTCGCAAAACATTCTTTTACTCACCATAAAAACACTCCCCTACAAAAATATGTGTGGACGTCCTATGTCCATACTTTTGCCGTTCTATTATCCCTTTGTCCATCCTATTAGCGGCGAGATGTTTTGGTGGCGCCCTCCTATGGTTCCCCCTTGTGACGTCATTACCTTGCGAACAACAAGTTCGATGGTGTTTGTAAATAGCATGGTGGAAGCCTGAAATCATTGCGCTCTCAAAGGAGCACTGCCAACACCGTCGAAATTAAAGTTCCTTTATTCTTATTTCCGTCGATGGTATACCCTTTCCGACGTCATAGTCAGCTTTTGGGCCAATCGTGAAAGGCCGACCACAGCGACGCTTTCGGTCGCGCACGTCGCCAATAGATTCCTGTAGACAATTCGGCACATTGATACTTTAGACCCATGTTGTTGTAAAAAAAACTATCTCCAAACTCCGGTCTAAAAACATGCTTTTCGTGCAAGGCTCGTCAAATTATGAGGCGCTGGAGAAATGCAGCCTTCTGCGTTAAGTCCTTATTTCGAACTCTTTTTGTTCGCCTTCCGCCCATTGAAAAGCATGCGGGAAGGGCCTTCGAACGCACCTGGTATCGCTGCGCCGCAGCGTTCTTCCGCATCAAAAAGTTCGTCTGCTTTCCTCGCCGTCACCATGGCAACGAACGCCGAATGAATAGAAGCACGCACGGTAGCGCCGCGTGAAGCCAGCAACAGCTGACGCCATTTTACGAACGCCGTCTGCTAGCCAAAGCCGAACGCCGTGTGTCAGATCAACCGCCTCCGCCGGTGCGCCGCTAGCAAAGATGACGAAGCTGAGATACGCCGACGGCGATCGAGCAAGCAACAACACCGCGGGACGACTGCAACGGCGGCATTTATTCGGATCAAAGGCCGGCTTCGCCGGTGCGCCGCTAGCAAAGACGACGAAGCTGAGGCACGCCGACGGCGAATGGGCGAGCAACAGCAATGCGGGACGACTGCAGCTGCGGCATTTATTGAGATCAAGGGCGCAAAATAAGCAAGAACAATTTTTATTTGAATCATAACACCCGATATCCAAGTTGGGGACCACATACCTTTGCTGGGTCTTTCCTGTGAACTTTTTACAGAGACACGGGGTGCCGCATTCAAAACACAGCTCCGTTTGCAAAATATGGTGGCCCTGAAAAGGACCGTTTCGATCGCTACCAGAACCTATAACTGACGTGACGAGCACTTGACGAGCGGTTGGCGCATAAGTCGTCTTTATGCAAGCAGGCGGGTGACGGGCTCAGCGCAGCGGATCCCTCGAAGTCACCGGGGCCGTCAGAATCCTCGCCCTGTCTGCGTCGGGGCTCTAGATTTTGGCGGCCGCGGCGACGAACGACTGGAATCTATTAGTGTTTCCGCGCGCCTTGTCTCTCCTCCAAAACATGAACTTTGCAAGGTGACCAGTGAAATGGTGGCTCTCGCGCCGTCCAGATGGAAAAGGTTTTGACGTGGGCCCAGGTGCAATCCACCGTATTGGTGTGCGCACCAGTGTTCGCGTCGACAAAGTTAAGCTTGTGGTTGACGGTGAGGTGCGTGAGCGAGCGTCATCTGCAAGCTTGCGATAGCCAGCCCGACAATCAGTGATTATTCTTGTTTCAGGGCGGACCCACTCGGCTATTAGCCCTTGCAGGGTTTTAGCGTCACGGGTCTCCACGGGAACAAAAAAGCAGCACCCGCTGCAACGCGCCACACCGCCGAAAACCCACTGGCCAGGCCTTAAATACCCGCGATGGTACTTGTGCCGACCGAACATACTCTAGTCTAGTTCTACAGTCACGCCTTCGCCACCAATCATGTCTGAATGCTTAAAGACGGCATTTACCACAACCTACCGACAAAGGCTCGCCCAATCAGTTATTGTCTTACTTGCGATATCAGCCTCCCGCTGAATGACGGCGCACGGTAGGTTCTGGCATCCGGAGGATGATTTTCATGAGTTGGAGAAGCGTCAGGTGCGTGCGATCCTTCGAAAAGGGAACCGCTCCGTACCGAGACATCGCCCCGGCACTGAACTTTGACACCGGCTTCCTCTTGGCCACCTCACGAATCATCCACACCCCCCCGCGTAGCCATCCGCAGATCTAGCGCGGACTTGCGGCTTGTCATCGCAGCTTCGCACTCTGGACACGCACGAAAACCCAGAAGCCAGGAGCAGGCCAACGCGCTAAAGCAAATTAATTGCTTCAAGAGGGTCTTTCATGGCGCCAAAAAGAAGGCACACGTTGAACGCCATGGCACTGCGATGCTCGCCTCTGGAAGAATAAAGCCAATAAAGCGCCGAGGGGGAACTGCGCGCTTCTTTGCATTTCTTATATTTATTTCATCCGCCATTTTATACCTCGTGACACAATTCTAACAAACTCATTGGTTGATCGGTCGGACCACACCATCGCGTGACAAAAAAAAAAAAACAAAAAAACGCCAAACGTATGTCCACGGACGGCATCGTCACAGAGAAGGGAGCAGTCAAACCCAACAACAAAATGAAGTAACAAAGTGAATAAAAAAAAAAAATAAGAAGGGAGCCGTTGGAGTTTCGGACGGCGTCTTCTTTGATGAGAGGAGCTGCTCCGGCCAGAGCAGCCGTGCTGCTCTGGCTGCTCGGAATATTCCTTTTTTATTCTTTTTCTTACTCTACAGGGTGCCACAACCCTTTTTTGAAGCTGATTTGTTATATTAATAAGAAACACGCGTTGGAACGGAGGAGGTAGAGAGTCTTGGCGTCAGAATTTGACGTGGCAGAAAAGAAAAGAAAATAACGAATGCACAATACATACCGTATGCCAAGACCGTTATACTCCGCACTTGGCGAGGCCTTATGACGCAGCCGACGACCGTTAGGCTATTTATTTTGTTTCTTTAGATTTTTTATCGTGACGTCTACTCCACTGTGCCTCGGAGTCTCCAGCGGAGATCCGGCAGGTTTTAGTAATTATTATTATTGTCGTTTGAACGACACTCTTTGTGTGCTGCTTCGATTTTACCATCTACAACACTTAGTTGAAGGCTCATTTCCGCCACCGGCTGAGGCTGGAAATTGTTGAAAACGTGGTTCTATTAATTTGTTTTTGTTTTTTAATTGCGATCTTCGTCGTTCATTCACAAGGAAATATAAGAACAGGGACACGAAGATAAAAACAGCACAGCAAGACGATATGTAGCAGCTCCGGGCGTTTTGAAAGTTAATTGAGGTTCCCGTTTCGTGTATCGCTTGTTGATTACAACTAAAAGCGGCTACGTTGAAATAGGCCCATTGCAAGCAAAAATGTATAAATGGTTCATCATTTCCAGTCATGCGGAAAGCAATGGAGCTTAAAAACATTCCAGCCGTGCTTGCCTTGCCGGATTCCATGCAAGCTACATAGGTCCTCGTGGGTGATTTCAGATAAGATCGACCAAAGGGTGGCTGGTCGACATTTTTAAATCAACTGATGTTTTTATATGACATTGTCTAGTGTCTGGTATAAACGAATCCACACTTAGTTTTGACCAGAAAAAAAATTTGGGGACAAGAAAAATCGTAAGGCAGGGAGAGGTGGACAGTTGCAATAACGCGCACTGATGGAGGGGGCAAGTTTGAAAGTGAATAATTAAAACAATAAAATTAGGAGAATTTTAAAACTTTTTACAAACAAACTATGGGTACAACGTGCTTGTAATATAAAGTAATAATATTTATTAAAAATTTATTTAGTTTTCTAAAAATTGCCAAACATGCCTGCTCGAACGACAAATGGCAAACTTTGGAAATATGTATCTCATGAAATAATTTAATCATTATTACATAACTTGCAGACATTATTTTACTAATATATGGCTATTATTGAAAAAATAAATAAGGTATCTGAGTGACACAATAGTTACAATATATTTAGGCAAACATGGGAAAAAAATCAAACAAAGAAAAATTCCAATGCGAATAAAAAAAAAAACACCACCTTCGATTTTTTTAAATTTGGGTACCCTGTTATACTCTATTTCGACATTCATTTCTATTAAAAACATTTTGCATCATTGCACTGTGAAAGAAGAAACAACTCCCCAAAGTAGGGTCCTTTTTCAAAGCCTACACTTAGCAGTGTCCTATAGGAGAAGTGACTCTGAGTTCCAGTTTCATGAAACTTGCACAAATCTTTTATATACATTTATTCAGATGAGGTCATTGATAGAAAGAGCGATCGGTCACACAGTAAAAGGGAGGAGAAACTATATACAGCATTTTACATAAGCGTACAAAGTGGTATCATATTAGAGACTAATGATTTGAGAAAAGATGATGCAGTGTGAAGTTGAACCTTCCGGTATGTTTTACATCTAGAGTAAAACAAATAACTTTACTTCCACACACAAAAACAAAGATATAATAGTAAGATATTTAGGTTGGCTGTGTATTTACGATTACAAACAATTTCAGGTGACGGATGCCATAGTGCCTAACTGGAGCAGCTTCGATGCTCTCGGTGTATGAATGAATCGTGGCAAGCCGATATATTTCATCCTGCTCGAGGATAACATTTTGGGATTTTTTTTTTATAGTGATCAGATAAAAATTATTAGTAACCACCAACAAAAACAGTAGGTTAAATACCCCGTGAAGAAAAATGTGATAAATAAGATGTCCCTGCATTCAAAATGAGCAGTCCTTGGGAAATCAAATTCGGCACTTTACGCTAAGGTTTTCCTCGCTGTACCCATTTAATAAAGTTGCTTCCAAGCAGATCCGACTGTCCGTGCTACATATACGTCACAGGTCCCTTCTGTTGACTTGCTGAGCCGCCACGCGTGCCAAGACTGAATGCCAGGGAAGGCGCGCACCGTCAGCCACTCTTCTTTTTTTTGTTCACGATACCGAACAACCTCATTTTTGTCCAGATATTCAAGAGGCACGCCTTTCAGTTTCTTTGATAGAACGCTCACCATTGTCCTGGCCGTCTGAATTGCGCTTACTGAACGTTCTCTCAGGTTGTTCAGCGTGGCCTGGTGCTTCACGAGTCCGCCAACTCCGTCACATGCATTTTTCCCGTGTCCAGATGCAGAAAATAACCACACTGGGCTTGTGGGCAATCGTCCTTTGCAAATTGGTGAATCTGGTAGCGATTCTTGAAATGACTGGCGGCGCCGTCACTTACGTACGTCACGTACGAGTATACCGCAACGTTGTCTTCAACCCACTCCTTCACTTTTTCTAGAGCCAAGCACTTTTTCTAGAGCCAAGCAAGCGTGAGCGGCGTCGTGACACAGGTCCTCACTGATGATGGCAAAGCTGTTTGTAGATTTTCTTGTCGTCACTAAACATGTAAATATCGAAATTTGTTTTTTTTTTCCAGTGATATGCTTGCACTTCGTCAGGAAGCACGATGGTCCAGTTTTCAGCAAAGTCAAAATGAAAGACAATGCTCCCGCGTTGCATGCACTGTTTTTCATCGTAGATCGCTTTACCTTGCGTTTGCCGGATATGGTTGTGAAGTACCCAACTTCCAACCGTCACTTGGATGACTTTTAGGAAAGTCTCAGGTTCCAAAGTTTTTTTCACAAGGTCGCCGGACTCCCATGTTGCAAGCACAATCTCTTCATCCTCCGGGATATCAAGTTCCTGGAGTGTAAGAAACTGGCCTTTTGGGCAGTGATCACAGTCTCCTTGAAGGCACAGTTCTGTTGCTGGGTCGCACAGAAATGCCGAGTTCATTTCACCAGTGTTGAATGTTGAGCCTGTAACGTTCTCTAGAGCGGCAATACAAAAATAATAATTGGCGCAGCGCACACAAACGCACACTTCCTGGTGTGGAATACATTGGACCCATCTAGGGCGCAACGAATAAAATTTCGTTAGCCCAACGCCGGAATCGGGATGCTTGTCTTTGTATATACGGAAGGCCTCTCGTATTGAGCGTGTCATGAAGCGCTTTGACACGAACGTTTTCTCTCCGTTGAGCATGACAGAGATGACGTCCTTCTGGTTGGGACTTTGGCGCGAACATTGTAGCTCGTCTTTCGTGAAGTACTCTAGGGCAGCAGACAGGTTCTCAGGGCTCACCTTGCACCTCGTGTAAGGATCCGGCTCATACCACACGCCATGCTTTTCCTTGAGTTTTCGGGATTTACTGATGAGGTACATTGAGGCCTGTGGAATCATCTTTTGAACCTCATTCTTCGTCAGTGTTGACGGCAGGAGTGCAAGCAGTTGACAACGTTCCCGGAGAGAGGTGGCGGTTTCAAAGGCCTGCCGAAAGTTGTCCACCCACTCAGTGCATGTGGAGCATGTTGGTTCGGACGACCCCGATGCTGCGTCCCTGTCGTACGCAATACGTAGCCTTGAGCGTATATTCTTGACAGCAACCTGCTCCAGTTCTGTCTGCTTTCTCTTGACATAGGCAGGCCTGTCCCGACTTCTTACGACGCTTGGTTGTCTCAGCGGCGACACATCTGTAGGTAGTATGCTGCGATTTAGATCTTCAATTGCTTCTTCAGCTGGCACAAATATGTCAGGGCACTGCTCTGAGCTTCGCATCGAGATCTCCTTAGTGATGTGCATGAAGCAATGGTAGCACAGGTAGTCCGTCGCACTCACTTTGGTGGAACAGTCAGGCGGAAGAATTTGCTTCAACGAGTTTAGGTCCAACTCGCCAACACTTCGAAAATTCCGCTGCTTTGGTATAGTCTTTTTGTGTTTGCAAAAGTAATCTGCACAAAACACTCGTTCGGAGCTCCAGGACGTCTTCATAATGTATACATAAATAATAGAAATTAAACCCCAACTGATGGCATATAATTGCCAAGTGAAAGAACTACTGGGTGCACAAGTGACAAGTCCGAGGCTGAGGAGCTCACTCACTGCAAACGTACATTTGAAAAGAGAGGTCACAACTGAGGCTGTCGGCAAAGCTTGATCCACGTCAAAGGAAGAAAGAGGGAAAGTCTCCAGACAAAAAATTGTGGTCAGCGGCCTTCGAAAAAGACTTTCCGGAATCGCACTGTCGTCCCTCCACGCGCTGATATGAAAGCACCCGAGCTTCTACCACGTGGTTCATGACACAGCCTGAGCCATGTCGGCGACCGGTTCGCGAGGGGTTGGCGGTGGGGTTACGTTGATGGTCACTCGGATTAGCCCTTGCTGTACTGAGCTACCGCCTGCAGTGCCTTATCGCCGGCTGGTGTCAACAACGAGAACACACACACCCTGTCTACACCAAAACTACAAGCGTTCACCGCACACGCGTCGCCGCCGCTTTTAAGCTTTTGTGAAATTGCTTTCTTTTGCCGCGGAGAACCGCCTTATCTTAACTACGCGCCTGAAATCCTTCCAGGCGGGCGTACACAATATCAAGCGTTTCGAGAAATGCCCGTGGAGTAGAACTATGGGAAAATTCGGAGCCCGCGATGTCGATATCGTCGCCGTTGTGTTAGTACGCCGTCGCGTACTGCAGTCCCCCATTGGGGGAGGGGGGGGGGGTCTTACTACGATAACATGGCGACAGCGTTTACACTGTATGTATTTACGCGAGGCTCGAGTATTTGGGGATAATGCTGCCGGTTAGTGTGCCCCTTTGTGCCTGATATTATCGCCCGTGACGCCAGCGAGTGAGATGGCGACAGGCATGACTGCTCAGTAAACAGGCGTCGGCGGCCATGTTTTGCTGGTTGAAGCGAACCCCCTTGTCCTTGACAGCGAGCGGGGAAATGCGAAAAAAAGATTGTATCGGCCGTTTTGCCAGAACTAGCGACGAGTGTCGTCTGCGGTTTCCGGCAACTATTTTGCCATAATCGTGAGCTTAGCGAGGAAATGATTTTTGCTAGCCACAGAACACTACCACGCAGAAAGGGAATGCTTGAACATGTTTTTGTTCTGGATATATATCAAGGATATATATGAGAGAGAGAGAGAGAGAGATGAAGGTAGAGCGGAAGAGGGAATAGCATATAGTGTCGCAGGAGAATAAAGTAAACAAAGTTCCTAGTGGCCGATGGCTGCATGATCTTTTCTCGGATCACTAGTCCGTAATATGATACCTCTTTGTACACAGTAGTTTCTCCTTAATTTAAGTGTGTGAACGATTTCTTTAGTTATCATTGGCCTCATCTGAATAAAAATATATAAAAGATGTGTGTTGGTTTCATGAAACTGGAACTCAGAGTCAGTTCTTGTATTAAAGGGCAACTCCACTCAAAAAGTCGACCCTATCGAAATGACTGATATCGCTTTAGGAGGTCAAAATACGGTCATACCCAAAATATCAGGTCAAACCGACGCCGCGTAACCGATTAAAACCAATATTAAAAATGTTCTCCCGGCTCGGTTAGCGGCCCGAAAGCGGGTGAGCAACGCTGGCACCGGGTGAGCTAGTCAAGCAACACTGGGCAATGACGTAGTTCTAGTCCTACGCTCTCGTACGGACGCCGCGAGCGCTTCGTTTCCCGTGGCATTCTGCGGTTCTGCTGACGGCACGAGCTGTTTACCACATTATCCTGTGTTTCCCTATTTTTATTAGCCTCCAGGCAGTTCCTTTAACTCCAGCATTGCTTCCGCGACAGCGCGGAAGAGAGCAAAGCGGTGCCGCTCGCTCACGCGCGCGTCGTGGAGCCGGAGAGACTCGCCGGACTCGCGTTGGGCCGCTGGTTGGGCAATATCGAGCAGGATTTGCAGTGTTCTGGGTTGCACCAACAACCCGGTGCGCAACCCGGAGCTGCGGTTCCACCAGTTCCCAAGAGACCGGAAGAGGCACAAGGTGTGGTTCGGTGCCGTTCGCCGGATAGACTTCGGGAGACCGTTGGCTCCGAGCTCCAACGCGAAGCTCTGCTCCCGGCACTTTACATCAGACACCTACACACGGGATCTGCGGCTGCTGACTGTTGCGGGTTTCTCCACGAAACAGGCGTCTTTGAAGAACGATGCGGTGCCGTCGCTGTTCGCGTACCGTCCGCCGGCTGCTCCAGCACGATCGGCCGGACGTAGCAGGTCGCGGCTGATCTAACTAGCGTGCACATAAAGGCACCTTGGCTTTAACAACTTAGACCACTTGTGGATAGATCTGTCCATCTATCTCCCATTATTTCGTTTCCTCTCGGTCCGCGAGCAAGAAACAAATACAGTCACGCTGCGCCGGCACCGACCGCGTCATATTTATAGCAGTCGGATTCGCTTTTCGGCCGGCAAATTTATAAATACACACTAACACTTACTACATTTGGTGCATGTTAACAAAGTGAAGCGGTAAAAAAAGACAATGTGCATCTAACCTTCTGTTTTGAAACTCCACGTGCGATTGAGCCGACCTCGTCGGTGCGTCGGCGCGTCGGAAGCGCGGGACCAGAACTAGGTCATGCCGACGACGCGCCACTAGTATCAGTGTTGCCAAGCTGCTTCAACCGGTAGTTTCGTTTTCGCCGTGCCGCCGGAACGATTCTTGTATTCGCGATATCTACAAGACTATACACACTACCGAAAAACAAATTATATCTTGTGATTCAGAGTCACCGGCTTCGACTAAACAGATCATAACCCAAAAATTGTAAAAATGGAGTGGAGTTGCCCTTTAAACACTGCTAAGTGTAGGCTTTGAAAAAGGACCCTACTTTGGGGAGTTGTATCTTCTTTCTCAATAAAATGATGCAAAATGTTTTTAATGGAAATGAATGCCGAAATAGAGTATAACAGGTTACCTAAATTTAAAAAAAATCGAGGGTGGTGTTTTTTTTTTATTGGCATCGGAATTTTTCTTTGTTTGATTTTTTTTCCATGTTTGACTAAATATATCCTAACTATTGTATCACACAGATACCTTAGTTATTTTTTAAATATTATCTATATATTAGTAGAATAATATCTGCAAATTATATCATAATGATTAAATTATTTCATGAGATACAGACCTCCAAAGTTTGCCATTTGTCGTTCGAGCAGGCATGTTTGTCAATTTTTAGAAAAATAAATAAATTTTACATAAATATGATTACTTTATATTACAAGCAAGCTAAACCCATAGTTTGCGCCTAAAACGTATTAGAGTTCTCCTAATGTTATCGCTTTAGTTATTCACTCTCAAACAGGCCCCCTCCATCAGTGCGCGTTAATGCAACTGTCCACCACCTCATGCCTTACGATTTTTCCTGTCCCCAAGTATTTTTTCTAGTCAAAACTAAGTTTGGATTCGTTCATACCAGACACTAGACAATAACATATAAAAACATCAGTTGATTTGAAAATGTCGACTAGCCATCCTTTGGTCGATCTTATCTGAAGTCACCCTCGTACAGTATTCGACGCTTTCTGTCGTTATTCGTGCACCCTATCACCCAGCAACGGTGTCCCGATGACCGGGGGACTGTCGCCATCGAAGGCCATGGCTCTAAGTAAGTTTGGGAGTTTGAAACGTAGAAGAAAGCGCGAACGAAGTTGGGGCACTGCAGAGGCCCAACACCGCGGCAATCGGAAACAGCGCGCAAAAAGACAAAGACGACGAAAGAAGAGCACAGGACAAGCGCTGACTATCAACTGAAATTTTATTAAAAACGGCTCAAACAAGAAAACATCACGATGCATCAACGATAGGACAAACATCACGATGCATCAACGACAGATTAAGTGAACACAAAAGAAACGTGAAGAACAATGCACCGAACTCAGAAATCGCAAAACATGTCAACGAATGTAACAACTGCACTGCTATTTGGTCGGAGACAGAAATCATTCACAAGGAGAGGAATGATACAAAAAGGCTCGTAAGGGAGACGGTGCGAATAAAGTCTTTAGGTAATTGCATAAGCCAGGCGTCGCTACAGTTCGGTAAAAATTCCAAAAGTTTTTTTAAAAATATAGTTATATTTATGTGTATATATATATGTATATATATATATTTTTTTTTTCTTTTTTTGGGGTGGACAGAGGGAAAGCTGTACTGTTCAACTTTGCACCGTTTTACGTTAAGTGCGTGTCATCCTTTCGTCGAGGAGGAAAGGAAAACAATTTAAGTAAAAAAAAAAAAAGTTTTTTTTTTTTTTTTTTTTTGTATGTGTTTGTGGATTCTTATTACTTTGGAAGAGGTAATGGTCCTTTTGTTATATTTTGGGGGAGATTGCTGAGTTATCTTTGTGAATCGGCATGAAGGCCGTCCATAGCGCTAGTTTGGAATTACAGGGTTTGGCGTTTGGACTGTTTAGAGGTTGTCCCTTTGTGTTGGTAGTGACTGTCTGGAGGGTTTGGCGGTTGAACTGGTTAGAGTTGCCCCTTTGTGTTTGTGGTGGGCTGTTTGTGGACTATATAAGGAGGAGGACTGAATAAACCTGGTAGCTGAGTTTGAGACGTCGTCCTGTCCCGTTCTGTTTCTTCGACTTTTATGTTTTTCTACCCCAGTCTCAGGTATATTCAACATGGTTAACATCCACCAGCTCGCCTGCACCCTTACTATTGTATCTAAGAAAACACCACACAGCCAACCAACGCCGAAACAACCAATGGCGTTTCGCTCACCAGTCATCTATAAAATCTATCTCTTTTTTGTGAAGATAAACAGAAGGTTGGCTGACGCAGTGCCCCGCGCCAGCTTTTTCGATAGCATGCACCTCCAGCACCTCTCTTTGCACTTTTGTGCGCCCCCTGCCAATGATTAAGGTATTTTGGAAGACGGGGTGACACTGGCAGTCTCTGCAATGTACGTACAAGTGACCTCCGGTCATTGACCCCAGGGAATTCGCATGCTCACGCATTCTCTCGTTGACGCAGCGTCCCGATGGTCCTATGTAAACCCGTCCGCATGACAATGGAATTTTGTAGATGACACCCACAACGCAATCCACGAACTAGCTAACCGGTTCAATGTGCCAATGGTTTTTTGAGCGCCTCAAAAATTAGCACAACTTTGCCCGCGCGTAAACCAGGCAAGCAGTAACAAGATGTCATGTACGGTTAAGCATGTCAACAAGTTCGTGGATTGCGTTGTGGGTGTCATCTAGAAAATTCCATTGTCATGCGGACGGGTTTACATAGGACAATCGGGACGCTGCGTCAACGAGAGAATGCGTGAGCATGCGAATTCCCTGCGGTCAATGACCGGAGGTCACTTGTACGTACATTGCAGGGACTGCCAAAATACCTTAATCATTGGCAGGAGGCGCACAAAAGTGCAAACAGAGGTGCTGGAGGCGCATGCTATCGAAAAAGCTGGCGCGGGGCTTGCGTCAGCCAACCTTCTGTTTATCTTCACAAAAAAGAGATAGATTTTATAGATGACTGGTGAGCGACACGCCATTGGTTGTTTCGGCGTTGGTTGGCTGTGTGGTGTTTTCCTGTTTGAGCCGTTTTTAATAAAACTTCAGTTGATAGTCAGCCCTTGTCCTGTGCTCTTCTCTCGTCGTCTTTGTCTTTTTGCGCGCTGTTTTCAATTTCCGAAGTCATGAACCAACTCGCTTGCATCGCCACCTTAATACAGGCCAACACCGGCCAAGCCTCTCATCCGGGACTTCTACTCTTTGTACACAATCAGAAAGGGGGAAAGCGCCGGTAGCCCTTTCCCCTTTTCTCTCTCGCTCTCAAAATGGCGCTACCCACGATAAAACGGTCTATAGACCTTGTATGTCTTTGCAGACCCCTAAGGACCCTACACTCTTAAAAAATCTTTTACAAAGCACGTTTTTACGTAAAAATAAACGGAAAAAAGCTCTTTTTGTAGAAACCTTTATTGGAGATTAGTGCAAAATGGCACGAGCATGATGTTTGCATAAACTTTTAGCTTTAGGGTTTTGCGGCACAATCAATATTGTTTTTTACACAGCCAAGTCTCACCGGTGACTTCAGGTAGCGCGTCCCGACCTGGGTGCGTCCTAACTTCCATGGCAATTTGCGGCGCGTCCGCCTGGGAGACGGGGGATGGCACCCCTGAAACCCCTTCTAACGTAAATGTTTCGGCGCCTAAATGGCCGATTAAAGCCAAAGTGTAAGTAACACGCTGCCGAAAGTCGATACTCGCAAACCAATACACGCCGTCGTACAGTTCTCAGAGTGGCCGTTGCGGGAGAAATGGCGTCGTTGCGATCGCAATTAGTTCGTTTCTCGAATACGGATCGACGCCGCTTTTTCGGAGCAGGCTCTTTGACAGCTTTCCAACTGATTTGTTTTAGTAACGTTGGTCGGTGCGGGCCCCGTGGTTATACCCCCTGCAGTCTGTGGCTTCTCTACGGACCCTGTAGGGTCCGTAGAGAAGCCACAGTTTTGCTGGAGCTGCTATTCGCAGCTCCAGCAAAACGGACGCCACCAAGCGGGAAAACCGGGAACCAGCCGGACCAGGTCGCTCCGCGCCCCGCCGCGTCTCTGGTGGCTTTCGTGGACACGTGTTGTCGGCGCGGTTGCGAACAATGTAATTTGACGAAGGTCCGAATATTTCTTAAGTTTGCCCGAGCGATCATTTGTGTGGTGAAGCCTCAGTAGATTGTCTTCTATCACGTGTTTGAAAGCCCGTTTACTCCACAGCACACGTTCGCGTGCTTTCGATTTCTTGAATGAGGAGGAATCTCGGAAAAACGTTTTGATTTCTTGTGTCTCAAATCACATTCAAGGTGACGAATACTTTGTAACTGATAAGTGATTTCCTTATAAGCATGTAGAACAGTGGACTGAGGACGACAGACGAGGCATTTCGCTGGAGCGAACATCAATGTTGCAGTCAAGTGAATGGGAAGGTTCGATAGCTGCTTTTCTTGGGTTTGGTTGTGTTCGGTTAGCTTTAAGTTTGAGCCACCCACGCCGGTCGGTGCGTTGGCTATTCATTTTGGCTGCTTTTCGCCGAAAAAGCCTCTGGACCGCATTGAAGAAGTTGGGCTGATTACTTGATTCAGGAAAACCTGCTCGCTGCAAATGATGAATGAGGGAAAATATCTGTTTTCAAAAGGTGAGGGACGAGTCTCGCAACGTTAGAAGCTGTCACGGCATTTTTTGATCTATCGCGCCTCCAATATTTATATTATACCCCCGTCGAAGCCAGCAGCAATATACATCTAGATTGGTCAGGTTGACCGGCCACAAAAAATGCTCATTTTCTCCGTTCAGGATTCGAAGCAGAGTTCAATGCAGAGAGGTTCCGCGTGAATCTCCGATGAAGACTCTCTTCACTTTGTCTCCGTGCTGCCGGCTATAGAACCATTTGGCTAAGTTTAAGTAGTATCTCTGTCTGTCAAATATGCTTTTATTCAGCAGTTCAACTAATAGCTAGTCAACTAAGCTCATATTTCAACCCGAAGAATATACTAATATCGCTTTAGTGGGACCATAGTACGTAATATAATACATAACCCGCCCGTCAAAATGACTTCTCGATTGCTACTAAAACCTAAATGAAATACGAGTATCAGCTGCTTAGTGGGGCGCCGGCGGATTAACGTGGTCCTTGGCTCAAGAAGCGCTTGTTTAATTTTCGTAATTTTCCTGCAGCCTGTGTCTTGACCGAGCAGACGACTGGAGCTGTTTCTTAAACGCGAGTACGCACACAAGCTTGATTTCGCGGACAGATAAGTCGCATTGTCGAGGTATGCGGGTTAGCTGAAAATTATCTCGGTGCAACAATTCTGTAGTCATCGCCGCTTTCCTTAGATGATCAAAACTGATTAGAGCCTATTAACGTCTCCCCGGAGCCCATAGTTTCGGTTCTCAACGAAATCTCCGAAACGAAAGTTTGTTTGAAAAGAACAAAAAACACCGGGAAAACAAAGCTATGCTTTGCAAGTTTATGTGCACCGGCTGCACTTAACCGTCTGAGTTCAGATACCTATAAAATTGGGTATTAAACAAAAGAAAATCTGTTAAATTGGGCGCGCCACCTGTTCAGGTGGCCCGGCCGAGCCGATGCGACCTGGACTTAGCCGCCATGTTTGTTTGGTGGTGGCGCCCCCTATAGGTCGCTGGAGTCTCGAATAGACCTTGTATGGATTTTCTGTAGACCCCATAAAGACCCTGTGTGGACCCGTATGGCTTCCCTGTGGACCCCGTAGGGACTCCCTGTAGACCTGGTATGGCTTCTCTGCAGCGCCGTATAGCCACTGTAAATATCCTATGTAGAAATCCCATAGAGACCGCATACTATAGAAAGGGTGTAGGATGATCATACATCGTCAATAGAATAGGACGTCCATAGAACGTCCGTTGGCCAATATTCTATAGGGCAGCCATAGGGCGACTTCAGGAAGGCGACAGCAGTCGTCGTCTGCCTATAGATGCCTTATGTTCTGCCTATGGACGCTGCTCTATAGAACGTCCTAGGAGTGTCCATACATAGTTTTGTAAGGGGCTTGCAAGGCTTATGTACCGTCATACGCATGTCTTGGATCCCGGAATGCTGAACAGGTGTGGAATGCTGCCGTCGGTTAGTTTAGTAGTCCCTCTGAACTACCGCTTTGCTTGACGTGCTAATAGGTTGATGGTGCGTCATTAATACAATAGCCGGATCGAAATGAATGTTCAGCAGAACCAAGAAGAACTTGAAGAAACCGAAGGTTCCTTCTGTTTATTTTACAACAGACGAACTTTATACAAGAAGCCATGTAAATAAATAAGACGTCCGAGATGTCCGCACACCGGTATGCTGCCTCGGTCTCGAGCCTTTCCTGGTTCGTTCCTGTCTCCTCTTCTTTGTCTTTTCCTGGGACTGGTTAGGTCACCCTCTACAGGGGCTCCCCCCCCCCCCCCCCCCCCCCTAGCAAGGACGTCCGGTGTAGGATTTGTTTTGCGATTGGGTGCCTTGTGTCAAGTGGGCGGCTGTGGTGAGTTTTTTGTTTTACGAGGCGCGAGAGTGGTGGATATTCCAATTTCGATGGGGTTGATTGGCAGGTCGAAACGTAGAGTACGTTGAACCACGGGTTTTCGGGATGAAATAGTGTGCTTGAGAAGATGAGATTGGCTGGCACGGTGAGAATGTCGTCCTCTTGACACCGGCAAACAGTTCGTACTATTCATGTGTGTGCACTGGCTTTTGTCGATGAACGCAGGCTTGAGGCGATCCACGGAGACGGTTTCATTGTGGCCGTTGATGTCGAGACGGAAGTATTTGGCATGACGGTCCATGACGCGGAAAGGGCCATCATACGGGCATTCCAATTGTTTTCTAACCGTGTCACGACGAACAAATACGTGGCTGGAGGTCAGGAGGTCGTTAGGAATATAAGGGGCATGAGGTTGTTGGGACCGCGAGGGCGCCGGCCTAATTGCACGCATCGAGGCCCGAAGTTGGGTCGCATAGCTAGCAGGATCATATTCCGTAGGGTTGTGACTAGAGTTGAAGAACTCTCCCGGGAGACGAAGGAGTCCACCATAGACTAGCTCTGCGGGCGTACAGTCAATGCCCGCTTTGTGTGTGGCACGGAGACTGAGTAACATCATAGGAAGTATAGTGCTCCAGTGGATGCGATCTTCATGAGTTTTGAGCGACGCTTTGAGTGTGCGGTGAAAACGTTCGACGATCCCGTTGCTGCTGGGATGATAGGCTGTCGTACGGATCCGGGTAGTTCCAAGAAGTCCCACAAGTTCTCGGAACAGAGAAGGCTCAAACTGTCTGCCTCTATCGGTTGTGATAGATGACGGGACTCCAAAGCGGGCTACCCAACCAGACACGAACGTCTTTGCAACCGTTTGGGTTGTGATATCCGGGATAAGGAGCGCTTCCGGCCAGCGAGTGTATCGATCAATGCACGTCAATAAGTATTTGTTTCCATCAGATGGTGGAAGAAGGCCCACGATGTCTATATGAATAGCATCGAAACGAGCAGCCGGGAGTGGAAATGACATCGTAGGTGCAAATGTGTGCCGATCTGTACTTTTGCCTTTTGACATTTGATGCAGGTTCACGCCCAATTCCGAACATCCTTATTAATTCCTGGCCAAACAAGCCGCTGGGTTAGTATACGTTGGGTTACTCGAATTCCAGGATGAGCCAGTGAAGGGAGCGATTCGAAGGCCTGACGTCGGAAAGCAAGTGGGACGAAGGGGTCAGGCATCCCACCCAGTCAATGACGGGGGCGGTGCACGCAATTCCCTGCACTTATAGATGTGTTGTAGCATCTACAAGGCGTTTTTTGTGCATATCAACCATCAGATTGAAGTGCCTGGGAAAATCTGCGCCAAGGATTGGATATGACACGTCTGCTACGAGAAATATCCAAGGAAATGCCCTTCGTAGTCAGATGTTAAGGGTCATGTGCTCTTCGCCGTAAGTGGAGATGGTTGTCTTATTTGCGGCTTGTAGCATCGAGTGCGTTCGTTTCGATCTTCGTGTCACAGCAGAGGTGGGTAGAACACTTACCTCCGCGCCGGTGTCTACGAGGAAACGGAAGCCAGAGTCGCCATCGGTCACAAAGAACAAGCGGCTGGCCTATCTACCGACGCCACTCGCCGCCTCTATTGGTGCGTCAACGCATTTCCCGAGGCTGAGCAGGGGGAAACACAGTTGCGGGCGAGGTCTCCGAAGGTTCGGTGATACCAGCAGAGGCTGGTGTTGGGTGATCTCGCTCGAGGTGCAGCTGAAGACTTGTGGCGAGGACGTTGAGAAGATCGTTGGTTCGCTCGTGAAGTCGAACGGGTCGCGATGGCAGCTACTTGCGCTGAAAGGTCTCGCATTTCACGGCGGAATTCTTCTCGTATGGCATCGAGGGTGCAGGTGTTTGTAGAAACGGGTCTTTCGAGGATGGATGGCCCGTGATCGGTAAGAGCGGAGATCTGGGAGGATGTCGCTGTGGCGACGTCCATGGCAGTGTCCGCCAGTTGGGAAAGTTCAGGTAACGCGAGTCCCGATGCCGATGCGAGGACCATGCGAACGTTGGCAGGCAGTCGCTAAAGAAATAGCTCTCGTAAAAGAGCGACGTCGAAGTTCCGAGCCTTTTTTCCGAGCAGTTGTTGGAGACGCCTGAGTAGCTGGGAAGGCTTTACTCCCAACTCTTCTGAGCTTATGAGTTGTTGGAGTCGTCGTTGTTCAGACTCGGAAGTGCGTTTCACCAGCTCTGCTTTTAACACATCGTACGGAGAGGCAGCCTGCGGGTCAAGAATGATGTCCCGAATCTCCATAAAAATCTCGGGTGGCAATGCTGCCACAACGTAGTGAAATCTTTGCGCTTGTGAAGTTATCCTGCTAATGTTAAACTGACTTTCCACTTGGGCGAACCATACCTGCGGATCAGAGGACCAGAATTTTGGAAGGCGGAGCTGGTGAATTGCTGAGAGGTGGTCGCACGGTGGAGGATATCCGGAGGAATCCATGAAGCAGGGTTGTGCAGCCCGGGTCACCAATTGAAGAAACCGAAGGTTCCTTCCGTTTATTTTACAACAGACGAACTATATACAAGAAGCTATATAAATAAATAAGACGTCCGAGATGTCCGAACACCGGTATGCTGCCTTGGTCTCGAGCCTTTCCTGGTTCGTTTCTGTCTCCTCTTCCTTGTCTTTTCCTGGGACTGGTTAGGTCACCCCCTACAAGCTATTATAGCCCTCAGACGTCGCCGCCATTTTGCTTGTAGGCAGGGTGTCGAACCGGAACCGAACCGAACCGAAAACCGGAACCGAACCGTTATTTTTAGCCGAACCGGAACTGAACCGAACCGAAATCTTCGCCGCCATTTTTGAACTGAACCGGAACTGTACCGAAAAAAAATATAACGGTAACCGGTTCAAAACGGTTCAAGGAAACATTTCGTTTTATTTTCTTTTTTGTTAGTATCACAAAATGAACATATGGGAATAAAAAATTGGCGGCTGTATTTCTACCTATTGATCAAATCGTCATATACAGAATTCCAATGTATGAAATTGTGGGTTTTCGTGGCACCTTTGTATTGGCACTATGATTAACCAAGTGTCACGTGGTCACGTCACGTCATGGTGTCAATACATGTTGTCAAGTAATGTCACGTGGCCTCGTAACGTCACGTGACTCACTGCATCAACTCGATTTAATTTGAGGAAGTCATTAGATGTATTAACCTTGTTGACAGCACGACGTAACATGACATCACGATTTCGCACCGAGGGTCACGTGACACCATGACGTAGGCGATTTTCATAACCCGGAGTCGAGTGCTCGGGTTCGTGACAGTCAGCGTCGCCAAACATTCGGGTAACGGCTCGTGTCAATTAAATATGATAATTAATATCACAACTTCAACAATATCTGAAGCTCTGCCCAAGCTTTTGCTTTCCAAACCCTAGCCGCCGAGGTCATGACTGTGACAAACACTGGTGGTATATAATTAGCGTCAGATCACGTGGCCGGTTGTTCAAATTGCGAGTTGAGGAGATATCGACAGCTGTCTATATCCTTTATTTTCCTGCATCTGTTATTAGGGGAAAACCAATGAGTGTTTCCGCAAGCGATCAACGCCAGGGGTTATTTCTTAACACTATTTATTGAAAGTACAAGAAAAAATGTTGCAAGACCAATTTTACATTATTGAGGCACCGAAACATTTTTTCGTTGTTGCTGTACTGCATCCGAGAAATGTCCTTGAGAATAGAAGTTCTGAAATGACTAAATGCGACTTATTAATATGACGTTACATACAACTACACGTGTGTACGGAAGGAATACCTAAAAAAAGATAATATATTTTAGCGACCTCAGAGGAACAGCCGAAGGTTGGCAGTCGCGGTAAATCTCACACGAGCGTTGTTCTCAAGATATTGCCAAAGTTTCGACCCCCTCTGTATTTTGCTTAAATGAGCTATAAGAATATTTAAATACTACTCAGGATCACTCCCTAACGCTAATAACTGATTGAACTTGGCTTTGCTTATTTTTCTAGGCCATGGCAGTCGCCAAACAGTTAGAGAAATGTGAGCATCGTTCATCCCCTCAACTCGGAGCCAGAAGCGGCCGCGTGGCCTGGTGCCTGTCTTATGCCGCCAACCTTGATCATACCGCCGCGCTGGGGTTTTAAAGGACGAAAACGCGCGCTGAGCTCCAGGCATTGTTAGAGTTGGGCTATTCTCGTCAACGCAGTGGTTGGACACGAGCCACTAGCCAAGTTTCAGCCGAGACATTCATTGTTACGAGCCGATGTCCAGTGCTGACGCAGTTCTCGTGTCCAATCCATGAGCCGCGCTCAACTGTCGACCTGGCAGGTGGTTTCAATCCCACAATTACGTCATCCATCTTTGGGACGGGAAGAGGAAATAATCTCGTTTAATCTTTGCAATTTCACCACGACGAAGAAGCTTCTGAATCAGTGGCGGCCTGTGCGAGTACACTTGAGCCAGAGGACAGTACGCCTCGGAAAGGTCATGAACATTCCAACCCGATATCGTTTCATATGACCCCTTGGAACTTCACAGGGTGCAAAATAAAAGCAATGAAGGGTTGCGGTTAACAAGTGTCAAATAAAATTGTCAAATTAACAGACACAAACTAAGGAGGTAATTCCTCAGGCATACTTTCAGTCTTCCCACTCTGGTGACGACCAATAAAGCTGTACTATGGTGGGAATGAAGTAATGGCCGGCCGCAGGTCGGTAAGCCAGAATGAAAAGGCTGGAGGGGTTGCCACCCTCTACGAACGGCGGCGGCAACCAGACAACCGGCAAGCGGGTTGTCTGCTTTCCGTCGTCATTTATAGATGGCGGAGTTTAGTGTCATTATTCGTTTATTGACGGACACGACACTGGGAAACTAGCCTTTAACAGCACCGCTGTATGAAGAAGTGCGTCTGTGTGTATGTGTGGAGGGGGGGAGGGGGGAGTTTTAAAAGCATACTGTGTTGTAAAGGTTCCTCCTTCCTGCCATCTTTGGCGCAGTCCAAAAAGCGTGACCCCGGAAACTACTTTGTTTGCAAAAACCCTCTTGGAAAAAAGCACGTTTTTATCGTGCCGGACGCTAGCGCCGTTCCTCACGACGATGCACTACGAATACTAATACGTGCCTTTCAAATACTTTGCTTTCACTGAGCTTGAACCTCCTGCAGCGTGCCTTTTGCACCGTCGAATTCGATTTTCTCAGCAAGAAGAAATCAGAATGACCACTAGCCTATAGTGTGATGACATCACGTGCATACCATGCTAAATAGTTCAGCTTTCTGGTGAAATATGATGCTCGCAACACTAGCAATAAATGTCCTAAATGTAAAGTTGTGCAGTGTTTATAGCAGTCTCGCCATAATATACGGTGGCCTAGAGAAATGTTAGAGCGCATGACTACTCTAGCATAGTGTGTAAAGTGAGGGCCCAAAACAAGTGCAGGTAAAACCGAATATAACATTAGCCTCCCGAGGCAGTATTTCGCGAAGTTTCGAGCTGATGCAAGCTGATTAAATGTGATTTATACTAAGATTTAAAGAATATTTGTCTGTCCTTCGGGATATTTATGCAAAATCATGAATTTCATTGCGCGCATCTTTACGCATCTCTTTTTTCAGTGAGGCGTTCTGCAAGGAATTATTTGAAAAAAAAAACATTAATTATCTCTCTCTTTTTAAGCATTTCGTGTATTTGACTTCTAATCCATTATGTGAGCACAGAGTCTTTTTAGCGAACCTTGCAATCCGATGTTTCACAACTGCCAATCAGCCAAGCAGAAAAACACTTTTACGCAGACTCCACAGCTCGCGTAGTTTCGAGTGTCGTCCTTCAGCATCGGTCTCAAGCGGTTATGAGAACTTTAGAAAGTAAAATTTATTGATCAATATAAAATATATTTAATTACTAACTCAATATTTGACGAAATAAACAGAGGGCCGACCACTCTAAAGCAATGCCCCCCAAATTATTTGAAAGGTGTTCCGCCAATCTTTTCCGGCGTTTTTATCCTCGACAAGCACGTTGTAAGTAATATTGGGCGGCCTTACATAGATTTCTGATATTGAAGCTAATTTAAACAACTATGTGTTCCTCACACATCTAACTTCTCAAACATATAGAATTCTGTTATTGCCTCTTTTATGTGGTGAAGATCACTTTTATGGGTCTCTGTGCTGGACAAACACAAAGTAAACAGGGGCGCGCGTCGGAACTATGACTATTAAGCACTAAACCGTCAGAAAGTGTCCAATTAAGTAGCTGCCATGTCGAGTAGAACGTGATATACTACTTCGTTTTACTTATTAAAAAAGAATCTTAAAGGACGCTTAAGCTTCGTCCTTAAAAGTGGAACGCGATAGCGTCAACGGGTCTCGTCTGCATCGCACTCTCATTTGCCGCGCAAGCGTGCCTCGCGTGGCGTCTGACTTGCAACTAAAGGGTCGTGGGTTCAAATCCTGCCTAAAATTCTTTTTTTTTTTTCTTTAAGGCAAAGGGATTACTTTCAAAAGTAAAATCATTTGAAACATACGGCGACCTTTAATTCGCATTACGTGTCATGTTTTAATCACTCATTCCACGCGTGATGTCACGTTTCACGTAAGCATTGTGGGCTGTTTGAAAATCTTGCGCGAGGATATGTAGCTCTGACGTCATGAAGCTATCGCCCAATCAAGATTTTCTAGCCACGCCACCGGCATCGGATTTCCTGCGACATGAGCTCCTTAACGCTATCGTGTAAAAATTATCAATTACCAAGGGTGATGCTCATTTGCAACTTAAATTGTCCGGCATCTTGTCAAGAACAACCCTCCACAGGCAGGCTATGCCAGCTTATTCTGTATAAGAAAATGTTCACTTGGGCAAGCGCTGTTTTGGGCCAGATTTGATCTGAGTTCGAAAGTGCGTATAGAAATAGAGTGAACAATTGCGATTACTTCTTGCTGCATGATTAGTCGCATGCATGCGGTGCTCAGTGTAAACAATGTTTGGTTAGAACAACAGGCATTTGGATTGCCGCTCGGTGTTTCTATAAAAATAGTATGAAAGGAATTATCCTAAAACTTTTGTTACATTTTGAAAATTTCATTGCTTTTAGCTCAGTAGGGTCGTCATTATATACATATATATTCTAAAGTGTATTTCGCAAACCTTATTTTAGGATATATATGGCCACCGAGGTGCTAATTTCATAATTTTATGTGATGTAATTAATTCCTTAGTTCAAGGACACGATTTCACTTTTAATACTGTGACACAAAGTTGTACCAATCACGGGTATCTTAGACGACCTACCACACTTCGCGACCACATTTTACACCGTGTAAATAGATCAGCTTGAACTTTAGAATTTTGTTTAAACACGAAGAAATGACAAGAAAATATAGTATATTTCTAAATTAGAAGCTGATCTATTTGCAGGTATGTACCAACAAGCTCGAACTTTTTGCTCTTG
This sequence comes from Ixodes scapularis, assembly GCF_016920785.2. Lineage (NCBI taxonomy): Eukaryota > Metazoa > Arthropoda > Arachnida > Ixodida > Ixodidae > Ixodes > Ixodes scapularis. Next base: position 104,164,752 of record NW_024609882.1, read on the forward strand.
TACTTAAATATTTCGATTCAGGTAAAATATATTTTACTCGTAAACAAAGGGATGTATGAACACGACGTCATGTATGTTCATGTAGATTTTCTGCTACTTTTGCGTGGAAATTAAATAACTGAAATTAATATTTTTGGTACCTAAAAACAAAAGTAAATTGCACGGACGATCGAAGAAACTATTAGTTAATCCCTTGACGGCGTAAATAGTGTATACTATTTACGCCGTCAAGGGATTACTAAAATAACGGTTCAAACCGGTTCGAACCGGTTCGAACCGGTTTGAACCGTTATTTTTGCTCCCCGGAACTGAACCGGAACCGAACCGAAAGCCGTGAACCCGAACCGGAACCGAACCGATAAAAATTTCGGTTCGACACCCTGCTTGTAGGTACTGCTACTGCTCCTCCCTTGGAGCCCCTGCTCTCCCAGTCACGTGACCTAGAATTCCCTCTTCTAGGGACAATAGTTAACTTTAAACCACGGTTCGCGTTCGAGAAAACGGGCCCTGGGGTATTTGATTTCCTTTAACTGCAACTCAGATGGATTTCAGCTTGGAAGTTCGAAAGTGATGCAGTCACAAACCATCATAGGGTGTCACGTTACTATAAAGAGCGTCCTCATGCTCTGGGAGGAGCTTTCAAATAGCCACGACTTTAAGTTCTTACTTACACGATGCCTGCAGCAAGACCAACACACTGTTTACAAACAAGCCCGCGTTTGCCCACACCAGGTGTGGGCACTGCGCAAGCGCATGAACCAGATTCGGGTGAGGTGAAGTTTCTGCCCATGTGCAGTGGCGACAACAGCGCCACCGAATAGATGTGACGTCAAAACCAACGTTATTAGATTAGCTCAGTTACGGAACTGCTCATAGGCGACGCATACACGAACAGTACCCCCCCTCACTCACCACGACTCGCCAAGCGTCGCTCGACGCACCGCCAGACGGCTCCTTTGGTAACTGAATCAGGGCGCGTGATGTTTTCTAAAATCTTTAGTTTGCAAGGTTTTGCAGTACAATTAATATTGTTTTCATACAACCATGCCTCAGCGGCCATTTTAGGTAGCACGTCCCGATCTAGGCTCATCTTAACTTCGGGGCAATTTCGCGGCGCGCCCGCTGGGGACACGGGAATGGCATCCCTGTGACCTCTTTCCATTGTATCTGTTTCGGCTCCGAAATGGCCGATTGAAGCCAAAATAGGTGGTACGTGCAGTTCCTTGAGTGACCGCTGCAGGATAATAGACCGATTTAACGAGGAGTTGCGCGACGCCACCGCTGCCGCGGTGCATCCTGGTACCTGTAGTTCTCCCCAGTTTTCCGGCCGCGTCGGTGCGCATTGTACGCCCGGCGTTTGGAAATTTTCGGGTTAGCACGAGACTTTTAGCCAGGTGATGACTCATGGTTTTCAATCGGTGGCTTCACATGTTGTATGCCACGGAGCTATAATAACAGCACCAGGCAAAAAGGCCTCAGATATTATGTCTTCCCGGAAGAAAGAAGCATGGCAAAGAAAGGTCGACAGAGCCGGACAGAGCGGCAGGAAGAATAGCGTTTTACGATTTGTTTCGCGATTTGCTTCATAATTTATATCCAATTATTGTACGTCAGCTAAAATATGTAAGATTACAGGGCACGAGGCATAGAGCGTGCCGAAGTGTTCCGTAAGCTAGAATCTCTCTGACCATTTGCTCCGTAGCGGCCTATTCGTTGGTCTATCTCAAATAGGACCTCCGCACTGCCTTGCAGAGGCCGTTTTAGAGCGCAGCTCTTAGGGGCCCGTTTCCAGCCTCGGCGTAACCGGGGGAAGGGGGGGGGGGGGGGTCACGTGACCTCCGAGGTCACGTGACCCCCCCCCCCCCCCCCCCCCGAGATCACGTGACTACCCGCAGGTGACGTGACCCCCCTCAGTACCCTTCCCTACTCCTCTTCAAGAGCTGCGCTCCAATTCGGCGTTACAGGGATTTGTAAACGGCTTTCATTTTTAATACGCTTTTTACTCAGTGTATTTTGGTGGGTATAACTGTTAGTGCGACGACATGTTTCAAGCACAACTGTGCTTCAAAAGATCAGGACACTCACTAAAAAAGAACAGCGATTCCCGATATGCACCACTTGATATAAAACAACTTGTTTTCGGAAACAGCCTTCATTTTTTTTTTCATACCAACGCGAAAACATTACATAATGTAATTTAGAAGTGCAACACGTACTTACCGCCAAAAATGTAACAAACGAACCTCATCCCTTTTGTGGCGGTCTATTAGGCTGGTGTTTCTGATCCATTCTGCACCAACACCACTCGAGACCGCAGAAAAAAGCTTCCCCCGTCGGGCGACTGTTAGCGTTCGGATCTTGCGCAAACGAAATAAAACTGAATAAAAACTGTGCACGAAAAATCATCTCCTCCCCAAGCTTTCAGGTATCTGGCATGGCTGCTTCTTTTTGATAGATGCCAATAGACCCTTTTCAAAAGTCAGAGTCCTCTTGTGGCAGTATAAAAAGCTCCATTATTGCCGCTCTAATGGCGGTGATAGGAGATCATGCGCGGCTAAATCAAACACCCTCGATTCCGTGCATCGAAGGTGACGTGAAAGGACCAACATCTTTTCTTTTTCTGCTCTATGCTTTCGAAGACGTTCGATTTTTCTGGTGTGGAGAAACAGTGTAGTTCCGCCATTAGAGCGTCGGGTCTGGCTCTGCACAAGGTGGGTAGACTGACTTTCGTAAAGGGTCTATTATTACGGCGCGTCAGGCATGGCCTTTTTGTAGATCAGTTCTTTGTGTGCAGGCTTCTCCCGCAATTCATCTGCACCCTGTTGCACAGGCTGTCAACCAGAATGAAACAACTTTTAGAAAACTATCGCTGACCGAGAAAGTCTATTTAGCTCCTCTTACTTGATGGCTGATTAAACGTTATGCACAAGACTGAGCACCACCAAGCTCAGTTTTTCATCACATTTGATGCTGTTCCGTGGTGCTACACCGAGCCGACGGTCCCTCGAATTTTCTTGTTCTTTGCTATTGCACTAGATGTTCACTTCTTTGCAAGGTAATTGAGACGTCCGAGGAGTCGGAATGCTCCAGTAGTGGCGCCGTTGTTTTTTTGTTTTATTTTTTCCGCGGCCGCAGCGGGATTACCCCGTGCAGGGCAGTGGGCTCACGCGTTCACGAAGACGAAGAAGCAGACGACAAGGCGAGTGTAAAGCGATAAGACGACTGAAACCGCTTTTCTGCACTGAGGAAAGTAAGGCATCACAAACAACACAATCTTATGAAGTAAAAACATGCAAGAGAATCAAGGTGATACAGGGGCGTGCCAAATGATAATCTATGATGATGTACTTACGTACGCGCAGCCGTATGTAGCCGGGAAGCCGGGAAGAGATGGCTACAAGTAGCATGGCGGCGGCACCATTTCCGGAATGCGCGCGCCTGCGCAGTTTGCTTGGTGACATCCCGTGACATCGGTCTACTGGCGGCGTTGTGATCGCCATTTGGCGCTTCAGCCGGGCTCTTGGGAACGAATAGTTATGAAACGAAAATGCAGAAGGCGCTTCGATCGACGCTTGGCGGATTGGAGTGAGTGAGGGAGTGATTTCAACTCTAAAATCCCCCTCAAGAAAAAGGGACTGGACGTATCATGTAGGAACTTGCGTCGAATACGTCCTTTACTGGTTGAATTTGCGCATTGAAATTTTAAGTCTTAATTCCAAGTAAAAAACGCGATTTGACGAGCGACGATCGAGTCGAGCGACGGCACAAGCGACGAAAGTCGGCTGCGAGCGACGAAAATGTTTCACTGTCGCTTGTCGCGTCGCTTGGTTTGAGATTTCTAGAAAACGACGCTCATCGCCTTGGTCGCTCGCTCGTCGCTTTTATGCGGTGTGCTTCATCGCGCGACTGTCCGAGCGACAGCGAAGCGGGACCCCTGCGCCTGTTTCGTCGCACATCCGGAGAGTACTGGCGACCTCTAACTACAGCCCGTAAATTATAACCGGTTCCTATCATTTGCCGATGCATACTAACACATGTTTGATGTCGTAACTTCAAAGATCTTAGTAATTACCTTTTTCTTGCGTAGTTGGCCTTTATAGATGCGGCGACCACGAACCCCTCAACGAGGAAGTTGTAACTTCTGCCGAATTTTCGTTCCGAGTCCGATCGGCTCTTGAAGAAGCGATATACCTCATCATCTTTAACGGCTGGGAGCTGGGAAAGGTCGTTTTCCCAAACCGTGATCGGGAAAACGCTACCTGCAGCCATACAGAGGCGAAGGGATCGACGAAACAAGGACGCTACAGTCTTCCGAATGGCGCCGGCCGCCCAGTGTTGTTGGACTTGTTCAGCGGATTTTCGCTGTTGCCAGAATTTTTTTAAAGGGAAACGCAGAGCACCGGTGTAGTGTTCGGGTTAGTGTGGTGTTCCGTTGTATTGATATTTGTGTGTGCCGTGTATCTGCTCCAATGTATGTTCACCTGATGCTTCAAATAAAGCGCCGTTCACACTCTTGCAACCGAGTACGACCGAGAGAGACCAGACCGGTTTTTAAGCCTCTTACGACGTCCTAGGAGCTGGTCCTAAGACGTCGTAAGAGGCTTAAAAACCGGTCTGGTCTCTCTCGGTCGTACTCGGTCGTACTCGGTTGCAAGAGTGTGAACGGGCCTTAAGCGTAATGTGTGTATAGTAGAGGATCTCCCAGTGCCAATACTGGCCTGAGAAAATGAAATTATTTTTTTTTAGAACATGAATTGGGCGGCACCTAGCGCCACCTAGCCTAGCTACTTGCAATTACTCTCTTGACCCCGCCATCTGGTGACTAGTGATTTAACCTTCTTTCACGCTACGCGATAAACAGCGGCTTCGAGTTTGTTCTTTCGAGAGCGGCTTTTGGTTTCGCTGATTGAGTTTGCCCTTCTCCGTGATGTGCGGTTGACGAAGGAATTGTGACTCGAGGAACACCCAAGGTAAGACGCAAAGTGCGCGAAGTAACTGGGTATGGGTTGTCTCCGTTTAACATCGCAGTGCTGTCGACGAGGAGACTGAGTAACTGCTTTCGAAACGCAAGTTTCTGTACCTGGCTTCGGAAATAAACACAGTTCGCGGAAAGCTCGTGTTACGCTTTTATTTGCTGCTGCTCTCGTCCCGTCCAAGAGACGTAGCGTCCTCGTCAAGCCTTATTGGGCTCGATTTGCTCGATTCGGGGCCGCCATAATGAGATGCAGGCGACGGACGAACTTTGCTTCCCTGCTCCAGGGACGAAAGTTTCTCTCTTTCTAAAGAAACATAGGTTACAAGACCGTTACTCCCCTAAGGGAGGACTATCCATACCCTTTTTTCTAAGAGTGTACTCCTTTCTAGTATGCGCCGCCTTTTCCATCGCTTGGTGGCGGGTATGTCGACGGGTCATTTATTGTTTCCGTTCTTTATGAACTGCATTCGTTTCTTTTTGATCTAAAATACTAAACAAAAACTACTTCTATAAATAATTGAAACGGTTCGCGCCACTTATATTTTGTATTTCGACTAAAAAGATGCTTTTAGAGGCTTTGACCAGTAGTAAGTCAAGGACCAATGACGTCACATTTTGCGCGCTTTCGGTACCGCGGGTCGCCCTCGTCGGTGGAGGAGATTTCCGCGTCGTCCGGCTAAAATATGCCGAGGGTAGAAAGTTGGGCGAGTTGGTGATTCATAATTATTAATAAGCGCGACAGGACAACGGACACAGAAGGAGACACAGACACAGCGCTGTGTCAGTGTCTTCTTCTGTGTCTGTTGTCTTGTCGCGCTTTTAATCATTGAAAATATGACGCACTGAAATTTAGTTACTCTCTCCGTGCCCGCTGACTTGCCCGAACCCCAAGAGACGTGGAAACCGCAAAAAAAGGTAGACGTTTAAATATGATTGCAGGGCCCCTTTAAGGGTATTAGCACTTGTTGAAGCTTCGAAGGCGACGCCGTTCGCGCCGATGTAGCCTGTTGCATCTCTTTCCGCTGCAGGAAACTCTGCGTGCGTGTAGGCGGCGTCCTTCGTAGGGGCGCCTTCCTCAGGGGGCGCAGGTGCAGCCAGACGGCCAAAGACGACCTGTGATCTATCTTTCTCGTTCGTTAACGCAATCCGAGCAGCGATATGCACAAATAGATATAGAAGCACTGGCGTTGACGTGGGCAGCCGAACGATTGGAATGTTATCTGAAGGGGCTTGACTTTCAATTTGAGACTGATCATAAGCCATTAGTGAGGCTCCTCGGGAGATCGCCGGTAGATGTGGTGCCACCAAGAGTGCAGAGATTTCGATTGAGGATTATACGATTTTCTTTCTCGATTGTTTACGTACCCGGAAAGCAGATTGTTACGGCTGATACCCTCTCTCGAGCACCCCGGAAAGAAACTGAGGCCAGATTCACAAAACGATCTTACGCCAAAAATGTGCGCAAGACAAAACTTAAGAACAAATCCGTATTCACGAAACGAAATTTTCGTAAGTTTTGCGCAGGTTACGACGAAATCCTACGACAGCTCCGAAGCTGTCTTACGCACGTCTTACGACCAAATCAGCATGGCCGACAGCGTCGCTCAGTTGGTCGCGACAACCAATAAATGTTTATTTTTCTACGTGCGCTTCTCACGCGTCCCGACTTCAAGCAGCAAGAAACAAGTAAAAAGTACTTGAAACAGACCACGACGAACGAACAGGAACGCTGGATCCACAGACACCCGGGAAAAACTCCAAGGGCCACGAGTATGGACTCCAACCGATCGGCAGATAGGCCTAGCAGGCACTCCGACTCGGCGCAGCGATGATCTGACGGTCCTTGGCGAAGACCGTCTGCCCACGACCGGCTGGCGTGCTGAATGGAATATGCACTTGAATGGAATATGCCCGCGCGACCCTTGTGAACCCTTCCCGTATTATAGTTTGATCGCTGACCTCAGTTCTAGATTAAGAGGTCAATCTCTTCCTCTTGTCATCTCCTTGTTTTCCGAGGCAACGGTGACGAACGCTGTCGTCGAAAGGGGGCTCTTATCGATTCTATCTCTGTTTTCTGTGATATCAAGCTCAAATAAACGCCGTATGGATTACCTTCGCAACATGGTATGTACACTTTATTATTAGTATTCCATTTTATTCTGACACGACTGCACCTCACTGTCGATCGCTGTAACAGTTGGTGGGTCGCAATGCCGGTCCAACCTTTCTTCGCCGGGTGTCCCGAAGCGCTTATCAATTCGCGGTCCAACAGAGCAAATCCAGCACTTCGATCAAACGCGCGCGTCCACTCCGTAGTGTGAACAGGCACTTACGTGGCTCTTGCTTACACTGTCGTAGTTCAAACGTATCTTTTTTAACGTCGGCTCGCTCCTGTATCTCCGAGGCCGCAAAAAACGTCGTGGGCAATTTGTTCCCATCTACGTCGCTTTGCAAACGACTGCGGGCCGTCTTTTACCAACGATGACAGTTGTGTTGACTTGGTAGCGATCGAGTTCGTAGCAGTCAATGGGGGTGGTTACGCATCCCGGCCTCGGCATTCGGGCGAGTTTAAATCGTGTTAGCGTCGACATATCACTGCACGGATACGAACCCCAGACAAGCGGTGGCAGAAAGGCCGCCTGTGTTATGAAAAATCCACGTGCTCCGAACGGCTCCGAACAAATGCCGAGCTCTCCAATTGGTTGTTCGTGCTGCCGAAGACGCCGTCGCCATAGCAACAGCACCGGTAAGTTTTAATTTTTCCGTACGACAACGTCGCTTTCCTCCTCTCACTTAAGAACGCGTTCGTGAATACCGATTTCTCCTCTTCTTACGACGTTCTTAACTTACGAACTTCTTAGCTAAGTTGTCGTAAACTAAGAAGCTGTTTGTGAATCTGGCCTCTGACTACTAATGTTTTCGTAACCGGCTGCGTCAGTGAAGTCAACCTGTCGGCGCACCTTAATAAAGTACGGTTGGAACAAGAACAAGACGGCTCATGCCAACAGCTTTTGTTGTACTGTCGAAAGGGCTGGCCACGCTTCACAAATGTGAGCAGTTGGCTGAGGTCCTATTGGTCAGGAAGAGCAAACCTTACTATCTGTGATGGTGTGCTAATGTGTGAGTCTCGCCTTGTAATTCCTCAAAAACTCAGAAGTTTTGACTTCACTGCATGAAGGCCACATGGGTAGTGTCAGATGTCGCGCCAGGACTCGAGAGCCGGTCTGGCGGCCCGGTCTGAGCTCGGGGTTGGCAACTCCGGTGAACGATTGCTTGCAATGTGCAAAGCTCCGGGTTCCGAGAGCAGAACCGATGCTGCCGTCGTTAACGTCTGCTCTGCCGTGACAAAAGCTGGGGGCAGATCTTTTCCATTTTAACGGAAAAGAGTGCCTTGTGGTTCTTGGCTATTTTTCTCGTTTTCCAGAGCTAGCATTGCTGTCGTCAACAACGTCTGCTGCAGTCATTGTACAGTTCGAAAGCTTTTTCGCTAGACATGGTATTCCGGAAGTTTTAGTTACGGATAACGGTAGTATATTTGTATCCGCGGAGTTCGACGCTTTCTCAGAAAGCTACGAGTTCCGGCACGTGACGTCGAGCCCTAGGTACCCACAATCTAAAGGAGAAGCTGAAAGAAGAGTTGAAACAGTAAAACGGATGCTCGATAAATCAGCCGATTCGTACTTTGCGCTTTTGGCGTACAGGAGTACCCCTGGTCCTCTGGGAAAAGCCCATCGAAATTGCTCATGGGCAGACGCCTGCACTCTACGCTGCCTGTGCACACCAAAGAGTTGACACCATTAAAGGCCCATACGCACATTCGCGTTTGAACGCGTTTGAGTGCGTTGCGGAGTCCTTGTGGCCAGGCGCGGTCGCTTGTAGGGAGGCTCTAGTGAGGGTGGGCGCAACTCAAAACCTGGAGAGCGTTTGCAATTTAATGGCGGCGCCTGAGGGAGAGGATTCGGGAAAGGTTATGCGCCAATGTTGCCTGCACGAGAGTAGGCGCCCGCTTTGTTGCAACTCTGTTGCTCCGTGCGCCTTTCCTCCTCTCGCCTCTCATTGCAAGCAACGAACGCCTTGGCGCAGCCTCTCTCGCTTCCTTCTCGCTCCGAGAATCGCAAACGTCGAGAGGAGAAAGCAGGGTTGCCAGATAAGCATCAACGTCCAAGATGGCGGAATTTACCATTTTTCGCGTTAAAAAAATACTTAACCTATCGCAACAAACCTGGTGGCTATGGAAAAGTTATCATTTATACCTTGTGTAAATTATTCAAGCACCTTAATGGGCTCTTATCACCTGAGTAAGGAAATAAAACGACCCTTTGCCCCATAGACTCCCAGCAAAATTCAGCAATTAAATGGCGTCCATGTCCCGTGATCCCCGATCTAGCAGTTGCACCCACCCTCACTTGAGCCTCCCTAGTCGCTTGCGGAGCGACGCGCGCCTCCCCGCAACGCTCGGTAGCGCGACGCAAGCGAGTAGAGACCAGTGGCGGATCCAAGGGGGGGGGGGGGGCGGTGGGGGCGATCGCCCCCCCCCCCCCCCCCAAACGCCTCGCCAGGCAACCCCCCCCCCCCCCCGGGGTTTTTCGTCAGCTCGAAGAAAAAACGTAAGCAATCGACGCGAGAAACAAAAGATTAAAACAGCGGTGGGTGGACGTGCCTGCTGGGCGCTTCCAAAGTGGGGTTTATCTCCGTCAAGGTCATGGTACGTCTTCCCGACAGGGACGGCGCCAGGAGTTTCGAAGTGGAGATACAGTGGGGAGGCGCACCAAATATCAGGGTCCTCGACTGCAGGCACACTTCCAAACAAGGCCAGCACGTCGAGCACGGGGGAAAAATACCTACAACATATCCAGTCCCCTTTCTCTTTCTCTCTCTCTGTTTCCCTCTCTCTCTCTTTGGGGGTTGTCTGCGAAAAATTTGTGCCCTGAAAGCTCCCAAACGCAGACGTCAAGCAGCCTTCCTCAAGGGTAGCGGATTATCTTTCCTCTCTAGCGGCCGCCTTTTCATTACTTTTCGTTTGATGGTTTGTGGTTCTGGGCTCGTCTTTTGGCATGTCTTTTTTAGCTTGCTTTGAGATGCTATCGCCCACCGGCTAACTAAAGGTATCTTATTGGCACGGTGTGCTCATTGCCAAGGGAAGTGCGGAGGGGACGCACCGGGAGGAGACGTTCCAGGGGGGGGGGGGGGGGGGATGCAGCTTGTACAACCAGTCAACTGAGAGAGGAAGCAAATGCTCTGGGTACAGTGTAGTCTGGGTCTGAGCTTCTCCTGAAGACGCTCCGGACTTCCCCACGACCTTGGCTTAAACATAAGCCCGCTTTCGTCCTCGCCTCCATCCCTCACTGGGGATCAGCGCCGCAGCGCGGAATACAGAAAGAAGCCGACGAGCGCCAGAAGGGCGAGATGTTTCCTGTAATGGGCTTCATACTGCGTGCGGTACGACTTCTCGCGGCGGGAAGCTAATAAAAGAAAGATAAACGGTAAGAGCACTCTAAAGGCTGGAGGCTGCTTACACGGGGTCCTCAAGCCGACGCCGTAGGCATTTATTTGTATACAATGCCGTTTTAACTTAGGGTGGCGGGACATATTTTAGGAAAGGCGCCCGCTACCCCTTGTCTTCCCTTGGTGCCGTCTTTTCCAGTTAAACGCGGCTTCTATGGATTGACGGCAGAGCTTTCGCGCGGCTTTGCAGGAGCGAAAATGTGTGTCGAACGAACTTGGAGAAAACGAGCCCTTTCAAAGATGCGGCTATACATAAATTAAATAGACAGTGCCTGTGCCCGTTCGAGTGAACACCGACTCCCAAACATCCATGCTGCAGTCGTGATCGGCCTTTAGCCCAGTTGAGATTCGCCGACCTTACAACCGCTCTGCCCTATCATATCTCTGCACCTGTCCTCTCGACCCTGACGAATGAGCTAACTACCCGGAAACAAGTAAGTGTTTCTTTGATACAGAAAATATCCAGACGAAGTGCAATCGAATATAATTTGGAAGGATCCATTGCTGGTTTAAGGTCTTGTCTAAGTTCAAAAGTTATAGCTGCCGAACTGCAACATGCCTTCAAAAATATTCAACAATTATTCGCTTTCGTTCTTTCGAGTTGCATCCAGAACACGTGAAAACACGAGTTTGGGTTGGCAATGCCGCATGTGCTGCGCTCTGGACATTCCAAATATACGGCGAACAACCGATGAACTGGCATGGCAGCGTTCGTTTCGCTCGCTGCGTCAACAGTGTTTTGACGCCGCGAGCAGCGTCGAAGCCGCCGGGCCATTTTTGTCGCTTGTTTGCGACGTACTCGCTCCGCTGATTTAAGCCGCTCTTCCCGTTGCCGCAGCAGTTGAGCACTAGCTCCAACCAGAATGTCTGCCAAGGCAATGTCTTTAAGCTGCCCTAAATCGACTGCTCACGTAGTGTCGGTCTGAAACACAAGTTTCAGAAAGGATAGTGTCACCACAATTTTCGAGATACCTCTAGCGTGGTCACCCGAAATGTTTTAATTCAAAGAGTTCATCCCCGACAGGTAAACCAATAAAAAGCTCTCAAGATCTATATTATGTTATCAGAGTTTAGTAAAAACGATAACTCCACAAAAAATATACTTTCCCCCCCCCCCCCCGCCCTTTTACACCGAGGAGCCGCCCCGCCTAAAATGGAGGTCTGGATCCGCCCCTGGTAGAGACTTGTTCAACTTTCCGAAGCGCTGCGGTGCGTTCGGATGCGTTCGACCAATCAGAAGCCGAAAGAGGAGAGGGGGTGACGTGTTCGCTCGCCCCACCCGGCCAACTCGGCGAGACGTATCCGGTTCGCCGGTCGCAGTGCTTGCTTTTTCGTTTTGGGGAGCGGTGGGGACTGTATTTTCCAAGGCTACGATGGTTCAAGCCTGACAAAACGTCGGGGAAGCCGGCGAGATTGTCCCAAGATCGAACACTTCGACGCTGTCGCTGTGCGCCGCCATGTTGCCTTGGATTTCGCTTACTATTGGTGAGCCACTTGCGACGATAGCGCGTTCTTATTGGCTCTTGACTGCGGCTGACTGCGTGTCAACGCATCTGTGCGTACAAGTTTGGCGCAAGCGGTCTTCGCAACGCAACGCGTCCGCTTGCCGCTACGGAACGCACCGCGCTCAAACGCAAATATGCGTATGGGCCTTAAAGGGATACTTCAACGAAATTCGAAATATTCCCGTCGTGTTCAAAAATAGGTTGAATATGATCCACAATATCCGTAAATGAGAATCGCACGTTTGTATTTTGAGCCTGGTGGCTGTATTTTTCGTTATAAACGGCCCACTCTGGCAAGCACTCGGAGAAGGCCCAGCAGAGACCACGTGACATCCAACGAAATCGTGACGTAGGTCGTCTCAGGACGAGCAAAGCTGCGGCGAGGCTGACGTCGAGAGGATGGCCTAGTCGTTCCAGCCACCGAAGCGGCTGCTTTTGTACGAATTTTGAGTGACGGGTTAATCTTCTATAATCTTGTAGTGGGACAATAGCAACTTCTGCGACACACAAAAGGCATTCTCGGGAAGAGGGGAGTTCCTCCTGCCCCTCTTCTCTCGTCGTGGCCGGAGGCGAGACAACCTCCGTCACTAGCTGTCAAGGTTTTTAGACGGGCATTACAAGCGAGGCGTGAGCGACATCCACCAGGTGCTCTTTGCTAATCGTTTAATTCGTTTTAAAATTCCTTTTCGTGACTTTTTTAACGAGATATTGGTATGTTCGATGTGATGCTGCTTTTTTGAACACATATAGACCAAAAAATGAACGCCGAAATTTCGTTGTAGTATCCCTTTAAGAGTCTCAGAGGGAAGGATGAAGCTTTCCGAGACAAAACAAAGGCGTAACTACGACCGCCGCCCCCCGCAGGGGGCACCTGTGAAAGCAGGTGTTTGCAGAGTGGCGTCTCCACGGACCCCGAGCCATGCGGGTTCGCCCGCCCACGTCTGGCTGTGCGTGGCTTTCCCGTGTCTGGGGAAAAGGGAATCTTGGTGGTTGAGCTGAGCCCGGGGCAGGTTTGGACCCTTCGGGGCCCCCCGGGTGAGGCAATACACACCTTCGGCCCCCGCTTCTCATAGACGGGAGTCCTGGTAAGGCCCGGCCAGTGTGATTCAGTCTAGTCGCCACTTCTTCTACTATCCCCTCCCTTCTTTCATCTTTGTCTTCTCCTTCTTTTCACTCTTCTCATTTCTCTTCTTTCCTTTTCAACTCCTTTGGCGGCGAGGGCTAACCTTGGGTGGTGACAGATACTCTCGTCCAGATCCACACTTGGTTATAGTTTCTGGGTAGCGCTAATAGAGTAATGCTTCCAGCAAAGCCATATTTGTTATGGGGTGCTACCTATTCCCTCGTTGGGCTCCGTGGTGGGCGGCGCGCCACAGATTCCGAAAACCCTTTGCCTTTTTATGGCGCCCCTTTCTTCTCAACCCCGAGCAGAGCGACCCCCGAAAAGGGTTCGCCCCGCTCCCCCTACTTTTGAAAAAGCTAATGAACCTGAAAAATATCCTCGATTTCTTGTACTTCACTCTACAAGTGACGCTGTGCATCTGTCAAAAGTTTCTCCCTTTGTCATTGCAAAGCATTTAGAACAAGTGGTTGGAAAATGTTATAAGGCAAAGAAGCTTGCTGGAGACCTTCTTGTTGAGGTAGAAAATAAGCCACAAAGCACAGCACTCTTGAAGATGACAAGCCTGGGAGACTACCCGGTTACTGTCACCCCCCACCGTACCCTGAATACTGTTCGAGGTGTCATCTCAGAAGATGACCTTCTCGAATGCAGCGAAGACGAGATCCTTGAAGGTCTGTGCAAGAGTGCTGTCGTTGCTGTTCGACGAATCACCTGACGGACAAGAAAAACCAACCCGCCATCTGATACTCACGTTTGAGCTCCATACTCTTCCATCCACCGTGAAGGCAGGGTACTTGAACTGTAGAGTCCGCCCTTTCATCCCAAATCGTCAGCGGTGTTTCCGCTGCCAACGTTTCGGGCATGGTTCCCGAAACTGCCGCGGCCGAGAAACATGTGGAAAGTGCGGTGGTACTGACCATGTAGCAGACATCTGCGAAAATGAAGTCAAATGTGTGAACTGTAGCGGAGCTCCCCCTGCTTTTTCTCGCTCCTGTCCAAAATGGAAAGAGGAAAAAGATGTCCTGACTTTTAAAGTAAAACATAACCTTAGCTACCAAGCAGCCAAAGAACAGCTTGCCTTTCAGGCAAGGGGTTCTTATGCCCAGGCAGTGTTGAGGGGACCCCCACTGTCTACGGCATCTGTGGAGACACAGACTTCTTCGGAAAACCTGTCCTCTCCACAGGGGTCCCCTTCCGAACCTCTGAAGGTGACGCACTCTCAGTCACCTTCATGTTCTAAGGGTGCTGTACCCTCCAAGGAGGGTACCACTCCCTCCAAGGTACCAGAGGTGCCATCAGCGGCCCTAGCTGGCCCTTCTGGCAGGGGTCGAGGGCTCTCTCCTCGTGCTTCCTGCAGCCACCTGAAGCCCAGGCGGACAGAACAACCTCCTCCTCCGCCCAAGGGCCCAACGCTCTCGCCGGATGAAAAAATGGACGAGAGCCTACCGCTCTTTGAAGACGACCAGTCTCTCCCTGAAACAGAGTCTCTTCCTCTGGTCTCCTCTGAGGTTGTAGGACGACCATAGGACACTTCTAAGAAAAAAACAATCCCACGTGTTGAGGCACCAAAAGCCCCGTAAATTTATGTTCTAGCTTTCTCTGGTATATATATATATATATATATATTCTGACTTCCTTTTAAAATATCAATGTCCGTTTTTCTTCAGTGGAACTGTAGAGGCCTCCTTCGTAACTGTGATGATGTGAGCCAGCTACTTGACGATCACGGCCCCATTGCATTTTGCTTGCAGGAAACACATTTAAAAGCGAGCCACACTAATATATTAAAGTACTTCCAGGTGTTTCGCAAGGACCGGTTACAAGCCGTTCATTCATCTGGAGGCGTTGCAGTTGTAGTGCAACGCTCAACCCCATGTAGCGAAGTGACTCTGCAGACTTCGCTGGAGGCTGTGGCAGCCCGCATTTTGTTAGATCGTTTAATTACAGTTTGTTCCTTATATATACCCCCCAGTTATCAGCTAAAGATTGAAGAGCTTGAAGACCTTGTTAGCCAGCTCCCACCACCTTTTCTGCTTTTGGGAGATTTTAATGCACACAATCCTTTGTGGGGGAGTGGCAGACGAGATCCCAGAGGGGCTCTCATTGAACGCTTTCTTCTTTCCTCGGGATTCTGCCTAGTTAACACAAATGAAGCCACATATTTTAGTTCAACAACTCACACTTTCACTTCCATTGACCTATCTATGTGTCACCCATCATTATTCCCCTTGTTTTCATGGAAGGTCATCCCGAATCCTCACGGTAGTGACCTCTTTCCCATCATTTTAGAATTTAACCATCCTCCCATGACAGTCCCAACGCGCTCTCCTCGATGGAAATTTGAAAACGCCGACTGGTCAACTTTCAAAGAATCGTCTCTTTTGGCATGCACATCACTTGACGATCTCGATATCGATAGAGCCACTGAACATATCACTCACCACATTTTACAGGCTGCCATTCTTTCCATCCCCATGACGTCCTCGCACCTACCCAAGAGACCTAAGCCCTGGTGGAACAAAGATTGCCGTTTGGCCAAAAAAGAAGAAAATCGAGCTTGGGGTATTTTTAGGCGCTACCCTACAGCAAACAATCTAATTGAATTTAAAAGAAAAAGGGCCCAGGCGAGGTGGATTCGAAGACAAGCAAAGAAAAAAAAGTTTTTGGAGGGTACGCTTCCTCAATTAACAGCACTATACCTGCGAAGGAAGTCTGGAATCGCGTACATAAAATTGACGGCTGTTACCGGGCATTTACTGTCCCACTCCTGAGTCGAAATGGAGTGTGTCCTGCAAGTATTGAGGAACAGGCCAACATCCTTGGCGAGCATTTCGAGTATGTCTCCAGTTCCCAACATTATTCTCAGACGTTTCAGCGACACAAGTTAAATGCAGAAAAAAAAGCTGTTAACACATCAGGTGGCACGCACGAACCCTATAATACTCTATTTACATTATATGAACTTCAAATGGCACTTCTTTATCCCAAACAAACTGCCCCTGGACCAGATGGTATTCATTATAAAATGCTTGAACATCTTCATCCATCCACTATGGAGCTAATTTTGTACCTTTTTAGTAGAGTTTGGCTCGAGGGCCGCTTTCCATCCTCTTGGAAGATTGCTATCGTTGTACCAGTGCTGAAGCCCGGAAAAGATCCCTCTTGTGCATCTAGCTTCAGACCAATAGCTCTAACTAGCTGTCTTTCCAAGACACTAGAAAGGATGATTAACAAGAGACTGATGTTTTTCCTAGAACGAAACAACTGCCTTGATAAGTTCCAGTGTGGCTTTCGTTCAGCACGGTCCACTGTCGATCATCTCGTCCGCTTTGAGACCTTCGTACGTGAGGCGTTTGTCAACAGGCAACAGTGTCTCTCCGTCTTCTTTGATTTGGAGAAGGCATACGACACGGTCTGGCGTTACGGCATACTGCAGGATTTGTTCGATCTTGGTTTCCGTGGCCGAATGTTGAGTGCTATACAGAGTTACCTGCAGCAGCGTACTTTCCGCGTGAGGCTGGGAAAAACTCTCTCTAAGGAATTTTTACAGGAAAATGGAGTCCCTCAGGGGGGTGTGCTGAGTGTCACTCTTTTTATCGTCAAACTTAATTCCATCGGCCGTGCAATTCCTCCTTCGGTACAGTATTCTTTATATGTTCATGATCTTCAGATCTCCGTTTCATCCTGTAATTCCTCAATTTGTGAACGTCGCGTCCAACTTGCGTTCAATAATTTGGTCAGATGGGCCGATACAAATGGTTTTAAATTTTCTCCCGAAAAAACAGCTTGTGTCAGCTTTTCTCGTCGACGTGGTGCTCTTCGGGAACCGTCTTTGAACATGTATGGTTCTCCTATTGTTGTAAAGAATGAACACAAGTTTTTGGGCCTTGTGTTTGATTCCAAGTTGACTTTCGTTCCACACATTAAGAGCTTAAAACTCAAGTGTCTTAAATCTTAGAACATCCTTAAGGTCTTGTCACATGTATCATGGGGCTCCGACCGACTATGTCTTTTGCATATCTATCGCTCAGTCATTCGCTCTCAGCTTGATTATGGTTGTATTGTCTATAACTCTGCTCGGGCATCAGGTCTAAAGATGTTAGATCCTATTCATCATCAGGGACTGCGATTGGCTACAGGAGCATTTCGCACCTCCCCAGTGCTTAGCCTTTACGCGGAAGCAAACGAACTGTCCCTTGAGTATAGGAGGTTTTCCCTGGGTTTTATGTACTCTGTCAGGGTGCGCTCTGTCGCGGAGCACCCCGTTCGAGATAATATTGAGACTATCAAGTTCCAACGTAGATTTGAAAACAAACCTTCCATAGTTCCGACTCTCTCTATGCGGAATAATACTGCAGCACAATCTGTTGGGATTGATGCAAGGCCTCAGCTAGTCCAGTACCCACCAGATATAGCTCCATGGAACAACTGCCACATACATTGCGACCTTGCACTGACCAAGTATAACGAAAAGAATGTTCCACAGGAAGTCATAAGGCAGGACTTCTTTGAGCTTCAGACCAAATATCACGAGTATGCCAGGTTTTATACAGACGGGACAAAAAAAGACTCGGTAGTAGGCTGTGCTATGGTGGGACCATCAATAAATCAGGTGAAGAGAATAAATTCAAAAGCCTCTATACTAACAGCAGAGCTTTATGGTTTGCTGCTGGCTGTTGATTACATAATGAAAAAACGACTTTCTCACGCTGTAATCTACACAGACTCTTTAAGCTCTCTGAAGGCTGTCGCATCAATGAACCGTGTAAAAAACCCACTGGTTTCTGAGCTAAAGCACAAGATTATCCTGGCTGCTAAGAAAAATCTTGACATAGTCTTATGCTGGGTTCCTAGCCATGTTGGCATTCCTGGAAATGAAGCAGCTGATTGTGCAGCTAGCTCTGCTAATGATCGAGAAATCGACACACACCAAATACCCTACAAAGATTACCACAACTCTCTGAAACGTTGTATCAAAGCAAAGTGGCAGCTGCAGTGGAACAGCGAAACCCGCAACAAACTACACGCAATCAAGCCTTTTCTAGGCGAGTGGGAGAGTGCCCGACATCGGGAGCGCTTTTATGAAGTCATACTCTGTAGCTTACGAATCGTTCATACTCGTCTCACACATGGACACCTCTTGAGCGGGGAGGATGCCCCTGAATGTGTGCACTGTAACCTACCTCTAAGTATTATGCACATACTCATTGAATGCCCTAAGTATGACCAATGCCGGTATAAACACTTCTCACTGCTTTATAAAGAACACATTCCACTACACCTCACCCTACTACTAGGTGACGAACCGCTCATTCCATACAGTTGTGTTTTTAATTTCCTCACAGATATCGGCCTTCTACACCGACTGTGATTTTACTCCTAAATTCATTGTCACATGTTTACACTTATACACATTCATGTTCATGGTTTTATCATATATTTCGCTACTATAGCTCTTTCCTCTTCTTAAACCCGAATTGCAATAGTCTAAACTTGGCGCAATATAGCCTTAGTTGCTGATGCGCCATAAACCCCCAATCAACCAATCAACCAATGACCGCCGCCATGCGGCGAGCCCGCTTCCGTGGTTGCTACCTGGAGACCAGGTCTGGGTGAAGGGCTGTCGAGTCAGGGCTACAGTTCTGAGACCGGCCTCTCGTCCACGGTCTTATCTGGTGCAAACAGAAACAGGAGCGGAATAGCAGAGGAATCCGCCGAGCCCTGACACTGTATAAAGAACAGGCACAAGAGAGAAGCGAGTCCTCTTATGAATTTCCGGAGGGTCCTGGGGAGAGGCAAGACGAAGAGCCAGGAAACCAGGGGATCTTGACAGGGCCTTCCGCTCTCACTTCTGATGCAACAACTCCAGAGGAGAGTAGTACAGAGGGTGTGTACGCCACACGTTTTGGACGACTTGTGAAATCCTCAATTTTACGGTTGCATCTAGACTTAAAGAAGTTTAGTTTGCTTTTTGTTGCACTGTTCTGGTTTTTACTTGTGGATGCTTTTAATTAAGTTTAATGAAAGAAAAAAAAAAGGGGGGTGGTGTCATCCTGACCGTGTTGTCGTTCTGCTGGGAACTACGTCGTTGTCTGTTCTTTCGTCGCTCCGCAAGGCACACGGCAGCGTCCACTTGTTACGTTAGGGGCTATTTGATCAAGCATTTCCTTGAACTGACAACCCACAGCTGTGACTGTTCTCAGCCGCTGAGGAAAGAGTTTGACAGCTTGGCCAGGCGTCACCAGTACTTTCTTGTGCTTAAAGCATATCACGTGCCTGGAAAGCTCTTCGGGAATCTAATATACCATCCCAGGCTGCCTTTAATTTCATTCAGCAACTAAAAAATCGCTTTCTTGCCGTAATAGAGAGCGTGGCGCATGTTTGAGGAGTGTGTGCTGCTTTGTATCGCACACTTTCAGGTCCGGGTAGTTTTGGCATTGCTCAGAGTGCCACAAATGGTTTTTAAAATGTTTTGCAGAATACGCTTGGTGTTGGCATGTTCGATTTCTTAACCAGAACCTGGACAGAGTTTGGTTACACTCTTCAGTGGCTGTAAAGTAACTAGACAAGTTTAACGGTTAATAGTGTATTAACGGAGGTGGTTGCCAAATCAGAAACATAAAGTGCGTGTTAATGAGCGGTGCAGCCTGCATTCGAAAAATTTGTTTCTCTTATTTCCAGCAAATGCGTATCGCGGCCCTTTTGCAAAAGTATTTATCCACTTTCTACAGAATTTCTATAAAAAATAGTGTATATATGCTATAGATATTAAAAGAAAATGTATCCACTTTTGTATCGACTGTCTATAGTTTTTTAGCCGCTTTTTTGAGCCGTACTTTATTATTTCGAGGAATGTTTAGGAACGTTGAATATTGTCAGATTCTGAACAGAGTTCTCAGTGTTTGGCATTGGCTCGCCCGCAGTGTGTTTCAGGCTATGCCAATTCGTATGTTTTATAATAGCCGGAAATTGGGAATTCGTACTCTTCGTTAAGTATAATAAAGTATAAAAGTATAATAAGAGTGCTTTGCACTCTTATTATACTCTTATGACTGGTAATGATAGCGGTGTCTTATTTATTTCTGGACTTACTTCCCGAGCCCGAGCAACTTGCCCGAGTCGGCGTGAAAACGAATGGACCATTCAGCATGTTCCATGTGGAAACTTTTTGTTAACTTGGTTCCGCTAAAAATCTATAACGAGGTGTACGCTATGCCGAACTCCTTCATATTAATTTATTTTTGTGAGTATTAGTATCTGTTTCTTATAAAACCTACAGAGTGCCTGAAGTAAATCATGTATATACCAATGTGGTCCAATAAAATATTTTCAAACCACTTACTGTTGTTGACCCCAAAATTCTCCACCAGTCAGGAGTCAATGTGGAGGTTGTGTAACTTCAATGTTTTACAGTAGAAAAACAAACAAACAAGATATACGCTTCTGTTTTGTGAAGTAGAAATTTCGTTTTGCACATTTTGCACAAATTATATAAAAAAAAAACAAAAAAAAACAGCGGCTTCGGGAGCTGAAGAGCTTCCGAGAGCGTAGCGAGGAGCGACGCAAGAAGGAAAGGTAGGGAGAAAGGGAAGGAGAAACGCCCAAACTAAAAACGAAACTAACTTGACCGAAACCGAAACTAGATTATTCATAATGCTGCCCGCTAGGAGCGCTAGCTGTCACTCGTCTATCTGGGCCGCTGGTTCGCTGGGGCCTATGGAAGTGTCCGCTATTTACATTGTGTCAGATCTGCCTTGTGTATGGGCTGCGCGGGCTGCGCGGAGAACTACTCTGGGCTGGACACGCTCGCTTACGGGTCGTGATGTTGCGTTCAATACTGACTCTATCAACTCCGTTCGGAGTTGACTTAGTCACTACTGAACGCGCCCGTGTCACGTGGTGTACAACCCGCTGACGTTGCGGATGTCAACCTGACTTTTGGAACGCGCTCAAGATGTTTACGTTCTTTTGAGTTTGTTTTCGCCAGTTTTTGCGCCACGCGGTTTCGTCTTTGTCATTGCGACTTTGAAAGGACGACAGTGTGGGCAACCACAGTGTGCAACTTCGAAACCATTCAATACCATGGGGATTTTGGAAGGTGTGGCCGTTTGAGTGATGTGACTGACAACGTCCAGAACAACGTCTATCGTGCGGCCCGCTTCGGAAGGTTGGTCGACGTCTCTGCACCGGCTGCGACGCGAGCTCCCAGGACTTCCACGGGCTTCAACCTGTGGGCGGCGGCGTTGGTTCAGGCGAGTGTTACTTAGTTCGTTGAAGCTTGTAAACACGTTTGTGTTCCGCTCACGCCCACGAGAAGGGGAGGCACTCACTTGATCGAATGACGTTTTCGCGAACGCCCACGTTTCACCGAATGACGCTTTAGCGAATAGTCGGACGCCGCGAAGCGGCGTTTTCGGGTGGGCCAAATGGGTTCACATTTTTGTAATGAGCCGCCGCAGACTCGCCGCGAGGCGGCGTAAGTGCAGCGCGGCGAATGGGTTAACGCCCCCCCCCCCCCCCCCCCCCCCCCCCCTTTGTTATTCGCTAAAACGTCGATTCGCTCAAATGTCGCTGTTCGCTAAACGTCATTCGCTCATGTGATATGGACCTACATGAATAGCTCGCAGGAAACAGTGGGCTATTGTCTGTGACCTCTTAAAATGCCATGCCTCGAGAAGTGGGCTTTCAGTTTGCGGATTACGTGAGCGGATGTTAGCGAGCTGAGCTGATCAACTACTCAAAAGAGTAAAGCTATAGGGAGGCACTCACTTGATCGAATGACGTTTTAGCGAACGCCCACGTTTCATCGAATGGCACTTTAGCGAATAGTCGGACGCCGCGAAGCGGCGTTCTCGGGTGGGCCTAGATAAAGCCCCTCGATATGTTTGTCGTGCAAGTAGCGTCAAATGCGCGAGTGCACGAGACCCGCATCTCGAGCGGCCCTTGGAAGTGAATGGCGGCGCAGCACTGAATTGAGCGGCTCTAGGAAGCGAATGGCGGCGGAGCACCCGCTCGTGGCACGTGTCTCGCGCGGTTCCACAACAATGGTTGGCGGTACTTGTAAAAAACGCCTTTATCAAGGGGCTTTAGGCCTAGAGCCTTCATGTGCGCTTCGCATAGAGTGATGCCAACTGCCTGTTTCCCTTTCCCACACCCTCTTCCACCGCCATTTTGTTTCTCTCATCGTTTCCCCCAGGGTGTAAGATAGACAGGTGGGGAAACGGCCCATAGAAGTAGGGTGCCTACATGTCTGTCTGTCTCAGGGTGATGACATCTATTGTTGCACTGAGTGTGCCAGCGCGTGACGCTCTCGCGCACTCGGTCCGTAACTTGGGTGGTAAAATGGCGCCTATACATTAGCCAAAGCTACGAGCTCGAGCTGAGTGACACCGGATTGCACGCACTTCAAAATGCATAAAAAAACGATTGGGCGGAAAAATGGCTGAGTTGTCACCACTCAAGCAAAAGCGCGCGTGTGTATGAAGGCACTCTACATAGAAGCCTACCGCAGCGCCGTGACCGGATTGTGTACTCGTCTGCTTGCGGGTACCCCCGACTTGCGACAGATGGCGCTGCGGCGAGAGGAAAAGAATTGGATTGCGTGGAGCTCTACGGGAGACTGTGCAAAATTAACCGAGAGCATGACAGTTTTTCATTAAAAATTCACAAAAAACCATCTCCTTCAGTTTAGCCGGTCGCCATCGGTCGCCCACCCGGAGTGAGAGTTCGCGGTGCTCCACATAGATGGCGCCACAGAAAAAGAGGAAACCGAGGGGGACACAATGCGGTCACTCATTTGGCTCTCGTTTCCCCACGTGTCTATCTTACACCCTGGTTTTCCCCTGCGCCGGAAAGTGGCCTCTGTGTCCATCGGTAATCCCATCCGAGGGGGAAAATGCTAATCCTCCCTCCGTGGGTTCCACAACGCTGCTCCGAACTTCTGAGATAAGGTGCTTGTTTCCAGGAGGGTTATAAGCCCCACAGATTTTAGCCGAGGAACAAAATGGCTGCTGGTTTGTCGGCGAGTGGTATTACAAAGGGTGGCATCACCCTAGCAAAGCGCACATGAAGGCTCCCTAGGTGGGCCAAATGGGTTCACATTTTTGTAATGAGCCGCCGCAGACTGTCGCCGCGAAGCGGCGTAAAGCGCAGCGCGACGGATGGGTTAACGTGCGCCCCCGTTATTCGCTAAAACGTCGATTCGCTCAAATGTCGCTGTTCGCTAAAACGTCATTCGCTCATGTGATATGGACCCAAAGCTATACATGCCTTGCAAGTGACGTCACCCTAGGGGACATCTAGGGAAGGACGGGGCCCCGCACCATACTGGTGGTTGACTTCACACCGCGCGGATGCGCTTACCAAGGCACAGGATGCTGCTTACGGCCCGGACATGCGTTAACATGCACCATATTTTCAACAAAGGTACCGTGAACTTAGAAAAACGTGCTGAGCTTACGATGATGACGTTTATCCAGTACGTGGGGAATTTTTCGGCATTGGGGGGGTGCGATTGCGCTACGAGCAGAAAGTTTCGAAATGCCACCGGCGAAGTTTTGTCGCAAAGGGATATGCCGTGTCGCCAGAAAAAGAAAAAAAGCTTAATTGCGTGCTTCATAATTTGACGAGCGGCTCTAGGAGTCGCTTGTAGAAAAAAATGTTACGATTTTGCGAAATACTGGTAAACAACGCAATGTTATTGTCATAATCTTAACCCTGAGACAGGGATAAATCAATAACGGACAAGAAACCCTCATTGTCTCAGGGTTTATATTATTATGTTTCCTAACCGGCTCGGCCTGCATGCTTTCGCTCCTTGCAAAGGTTATCGTATCGCTGACGGCACGAACTGATGACCCGGCGGCTCGGCGAGCTTGCACATGGGGGCCGCCGATCGCCGTCGGGCGGGGCTCGCGGCACGGCACTTGCCCGAATTCGGCCGGGAGCCTTGAAGGTGCGCTCGAAGCATGAAAATGGCGTTATGCAACGAAGGTCAAAGGCTATATACACCACGAACGAGCAAAAGCCGATGCAAAGGTGTGCGCGAACGTAAACAACGGTAGAAAAGTGCCGCCGTTCGCCGCTATGCAATGCGTCCCGCAAACTCGATAATCCGCGGCCGCATCTTTTTCCTGCCGCTCGTAGTTTCTCTAACTTGACGTCTACTCTGCCTCGCGGGGTATGTTGATGAAACGATTGGGTGATCGTTGGGATACGGGGTATTGCTACAGCCGAGCGCGGCGCTCTTTACCATTGCTCTCGCTGCGAAGGGCTGTCGAGTCAACCACCAGCATGGTAGATACCGGTGTTCGACGTCATGATGTGACGTAGGTGCAAGGCATGTATACGCACTCCGCAGTGCACTTCGGACGGAAATAGCTATACGCACTCCGCGGGGAGCTGATGCCGCTCGGGCCACTTTTTTCGAACGGCGCGTGTATCACTGGGGAGCTGGTACGCGTACGAAAATGTCAGATTCAGGCCGGAATGAAAAATTCCGGTTCCGCCTAGACCCAAAATTGGGGCACCAGTTTGTATCCAGCCTGGAACCACGCATTTCCAGCCATAATTTTAAACCCAGGCGGTGCACCGCCGGAATTCCCACTGCGCTCACCACTGGACTCTACAAAAGAATTTCGTGTTATGCCCTTAGCCGTTACAACCGAGAGATCATCGCGATTTCAGACCCAGGCGGACTGGGTCTGAAATCGTGACAATCTCTCGCTTGTAACGGCTAAGGGCATCGCACGAAAGACTTCTGTAGAGTCCAGTGGTGAGCGCAGCGGTAATTATTGTGGCACACACGGTCGTCCAGGCGTCGTCGCGTCGTCATTGAACAGTGCACGGAACACACACACAGCACGCACAAGCACAGTACCCAGTGTTGAAAGCGTCGGGAAGTTCCGGCGGGCAAGCGCTATCCGAGTTGTCCAAGTATTGCCACCAAGCACACCAGTGCATCCAGATGCCGAGCCAAAGTGCAATGGGTCGGCAGCTTCACACTATATAAGGGTTCAAAGCCGAGGTCAGTGGGTATCCATCCAGGGCAACGATGGGCGCGTCAGTATCCATGCGCCCGCAGCGCGAACGTCACCGCCAGCCGGCAGTCCGACGGGAGCGGAGAAGAACCGAAATTGTTGAAGCGCTGCCGTTGACTGCAACAGACAATGAATGCAAGGCGCGCGTCGTCACCAAACACGGTGCAGTGCACGGAACACACACACACAGCACGCAGAAGCACAGTATCCAGTGTTGGAGTGCATTGGGAAGTTCCAGCGGGCAAGCGGTGTCTGAGTTGTCCAAGTATTGTCACCAAGCACACCAGCGCCAAGTGCATCCAGATGCCGAGCCAAAGTGCAATGGGTCAGCAGCTTCACACTAAATAAAGATTGAAAGCTGAGGTCAGTGGGTATCCATCCAGGGCAACCATGGGCACGTCAGTATCCGTGCGCCCGCAGCGCGAACGTCGCCGCCGACCGGCAGTCCGACGGGAGCGGAGAAGAACCGAAACTGTCGAAGCGCTGCCGCTGACTGCAACAGACAATGAATGCAAGGCGCGCGTCGTCACCAAACACGGTGCACGGAACACACGCACACAGCATGCACAAGCGCAGTATCCAGTGTTGGAGTGCATCGGGAAGTTCCGGCGGGCAAACGGTATCCGAGTTGTCCAAGTATTGTCACCAAGCACACCAGCGCCAAGCGCATCCAGATGCCGAGCCAAAGTGCAATGGGTCAGCAGCTTCACACTAAATAAAGATTGAAAGCCGAGGTCAGTGGGTATCCATCCAGGGCAACGATGGGCGCGTCAGTATCCTTGTGCCCGCAGCGCGAACGTCACCGCCAGCCGGCAGTCCGACAGGAGCTTAGAAGAACCGAAATTGTTGAAGCGCTGCCGTTGACTGCAACAGACAATGAATGCAAGGCGCGCGTCGTCACCAAACACTGTGCAGTGCACGGAACACACACACACAGCACGCAGAAGCACAGTATCCAGTGTTGGAGTGCATTGGGAAGTTCCAGCGGGCAAGCGGTGTCTGAGTTGTCCAAGTATTGTCACCAAGCACACCAGCGCCAAGTGCATCCAGATGCCGAGCCAAAGTGCAATGGGTCAGCAGCTTCACACTAAATAAAGATTGAAAGCCGAGGTCAGTGGGTATCCATCCAGGGCAACCATGGGCACGTCAGTATCCGTGCACCCGCAGCGCGAACGTCGCCGCCGACCGGCAGTCCGACGGGAGCGGAGAAGAACCGAAACTGTCGAAGCGCTGCCGCTGACTGCAACAGACAATGAATGCAAGGCGCGCGTCGTCACCAAACACGGTGCACGGAACACACACACACAGCATGCACAAGCGCAGTATCCAGTGTTGGAGTGCATCGGGAAGTTCCGGCGGGCAAACGGTATCCGAGTTGTCCAAGTATTGTCACCAAGCACACCAGCGCCAAGCGCATCCAGATGCCGAGCCAAAGTGCAATGGGTCAGCAGCTTCACACTAAATAAAGATTGAAAGCCGAGGTCAGTGGGTATCCATCCAGGGCAACGATGGGCGCGTCAGTATCCGTGCGCCCGCAGCGCGAACGTCACCGCCAGCCGGCAGTCCGACGGGAGCGGAGAAGAACCGAAATTGTTGAAGCGCTGCCGTTGACTGCAACAGACAATGAATGCAAGGCGCGCGTCGTCACCAAACACGGTGCAGTGCACGGAACACACACACACAGCACGCAGAAGCACAGTATCCAGTGTTGGAGTGCATTGGGAAGTTCCAGCGGGCAAGCGGTGTCTGAGTTGTCCAAGTATTGTCACCAAGCACACCAGCGCCAAGTGCATCCAGATGCCGAGCCAAAGTGAAATGGGTCAGCAGCTTCACACTAAATAAAGATTGAAAGCCGAGGTCAGTGGGTATCCATCCAGGGCAACCATGGGCGCGTCAGTATCCGTGCGCCCGCAGCGCGAACGTCGCCGCCGACCGGCAGTCCGACGGGAGCGGAGAAGAACCGAAACTGTCGAAGCGCTGCCGCTGACTGCAACAGACAATGAATGCAAGGCGCGCATCGTCACCAAACACGGTGCACGGAACACACACACACAGCACACACAAGCGCAGTATCCAGTGTTGGAGTGCATCGGGAAGTTCCGGCGGGCAAACGGTATCCGAGTTGTCCAAGTATTGTCACCAAGCACACCAGCGCCAAGCGCATCCAGATGCCGAGCCAAAGTGCAATGGGTCGGCAGCTTCACACTAAATAAAGGTTCAAAGCCGAGGTCAGTGGGTATCCATCCAGGGCAACGATAGGCGCATCAATATCCGTGCGCTCGCAGCGCGACCGTCGCAGCCGATCGAGCGCCGACCGACCGTGCGACGAGCGCGAAGAACAAAACGAAACTGACTCGGAGACAAAGCCAGGCGCGCGCACGGAGAACACCCGCTCGCAGCGCCCGCGTAGCTGGTGCGCCTGTCTCTAACACGTGACATGTGAGAGACTGCGGAAATTCTCCGCCACCCACCCCTCCCCTCCCCTCCTCCAGTCACGCATATGCGCGCCCGCTGGCTGGGAGCAGACCCTACTGGAACAAGGGGAGCGGATCGGATTCACCGATCACCGTGCGATTCCAGTGCGTTGCGTTTCACTGGATCCGACTGGTTACACCCAGAATCGCGCTGATCGGAACTGTCCAGAAGTTTAGAACTCCGCCTGCCCGAACTGGAACCGCTCCGATCTGACATTTTCGTACGGGTGCACAGCCCCTCCGCCTGCGTTCACGCCGCTTCGCTGCGACAGTATGCGGCTGCTAATTAAAAAACTTAAAAGGGTCCTGCAATCATATTTAAATGTCTACCTTTTTTGCGGTTTCCACGTCTCTTGGGGTTCGGGCAAGCCAGCGGGCACGGAGAGAGTAACTAAATATCAGTGAATCATATTTTAACCGGACGACGCGGAAACCTCCTCCACCTACGAGGGCGTCCCGCGTTGCAGAAACCACGCAATATGTGACATCTTTGGTCCTGGGCTTACTACTGCTCAGAGCCACTAAAAGTTTTTTTTTTTATAGTCGAGATACAAAATATAAGTGTGACGAACCGTTTCATTATGTTTGAAAGTAGTTTTCGGTCAGTATTTTAGATCAGAAGAGAAACAAATGCAGTTCATAAAGTATAAAAAACAAGAAAAGACCCGTCGACAAACCCGCCACCAAGGGGCGGAAAAAACAGCGTATACTAGAAAGGGCTAGTGGGATAAGGCTGGGACGAACGGCGACCGTAGAAAGGTCCCGGATGTACGCGTCGGTGCTGCGGTCGTATACCGGCTCGAAGATTCGACCGGTTCTGAGAGTTCCAAAGGCTTTCGGCGTGGGCTTGGCTAGCGATTTGGCCATTTGGGGGTATGGCAGCGCGAAGTGGCCCCCGTTCTGAACTGATCTTTACACCGTGTTTGCTGTCGCTAGTGCCAAATTAGTCCTTAATTGCGCAGCAAATGCAATGCGAGCCGCCCTGGCCGCCCGCTTGATACAGCCTATCCAACACATGCTTTAGTGGCTCCCTCTCGAGCCGTCGACACGGAGTGCGGCAGCCGTGAGCTCACTACTCCTCTAGTTCACGGCCATGCAAGCCAGGACCTACGACGTCATGAAGGAGGCTATTTTTTTGCTTGTTTTTGTAATTCTAGTTTGCCTATAACTTTTAAAATAAAGCGAAATTTGAGAAAAGAAAAGTTTCTTTAAGTTACTACGTTCAGTGCGCTCAGGTTCGGTGCAAATTAAAAACCAGTCAAAAAGTTGTTGCGGGGCCCCTTTAACCAGTACACGCCGCTGCGCGGCGTCCAGCCAACACCTCCTAGACAGCTTTCAAGCCTACTTGTCACGTGATTTGACGTTAGCAACGTCTCAGCGTGCCGGCCGGCTCGTGTGCGCGCTGTAGCTCTCGTCGCTCGTGCATTTTGTTCGCGTATGGCGTTAACGTATGCCGTAAATTAAACTTATCGATCACCATGGCTGCATGCCATGGTGACCACAGTTATGAAAAGTATACTCGTTATGAAAAAAAAAAATACATGTTACAGCGAAGATGTTTATGGCTAGGGTTCTGGTGGATTTGCCGTGTGCGCGACCAAAAACTCTACGCTTGCACCGTACCCACGCGCCGCACGTGCCGGCGTCTGCAGCAGTAACTGTTCTAAAGCAAAAGCCTTTTAGCATAGTAAACGGTAGGACCGGCATTGAGAAAGAACGTTATATTAAGGAGCCCAGTTATGTGTCGCCGCGTACAGATCATCACTTAAAAGTATGAGAATATAGATGCAGAATTAACGTTTTTAAGCACTCGTTTTTTCCACGAACAATACACGAATGGAACGATTTACCAACTGAGGTTATCTCTGCGGCTCCTTCATCCTTTCCTACTGCCCTAAAAAACTTGCTGTTGCAATAATTTTTCACTTTGCCCTTC
Source organism: Ixodes scapularis (assembly GCF_016920785.2). Classification (NCBI taxonomy): domain Eukaryota; kingdom Metazoa; phylum Arthropoda; class Arachnida; order Ixodida; family Ixodidae; genus Ixodes; species Ixodes scapularis. The sequence goes on from NW_024609882.1 coordinate 104,194,308, forward strand.
TAATAGTGCCATTCACTATACTTTGTTTTCATATATTGTACAAAGTGTTGTATGTTGTATTTTTCTCCCAAGATGTCATATCCACTATTTCTGCATCACAATAGTTATTGTGTATCTCTATATGTATCGTTTGCTATTGTTTTGTATTGCCATACCCCCCTACAATAATGCCCAGATCTGGGCGATGTAGGTATTCGAATAAATAAATAAAACAAATGGCATCTTGCATGCACGTTCGTCAACGCTTTATTTTGGTTATTTACTTCGAATCTTTTATACGGGGAAGGCTTGTGCGTGCGACGCGTGGAACACCATACCAGTCTTGGGCAGTTACTAGTAACACGTTACCGGTAACTAGTTACTTTTTTCATTAACTTTTATCTGTAACGCGCTACTGCTTAGTGAAAAGAACTTGTAACTGTTACAGAGTTACTATTTTTCGGAAGTAACTGTAAAAAGTAATGTCATTACAGTTACTTCTCAGATTTATGGGAACACGACCACAAAATCGCGTCTCAACTCAAGAGAGTCCCAAGCCCTTGTGTGGGAAGGGCACAGGAAAAACTACTGCAGGAAACGTCTGGAGCAGGAGGGGGAAAAAAAATAAATATAAAGAAACTAAATTTTGTTTAACCCTGCACGGACAAGGGGCTAGTACCGCCAACAGGGAGGATGGGGACGTTCGTTTGCGTACCAGCCATGTATTCCCACAGCGCACGGAGATGTAACAAAGCGCGGCATCTTTAAAGCGTTTTTCTTTTCTTCGTCCCGCGGTGGGAGCGAGTGCTTTTTGCAGAGGACAGTTTTTGGTGATGGGCGTCCTCTTGCCGCCAAGCATACTTTTCTTTCCCCTCTAATTTGAATCGTCCACCTCCCAGATGCACTCTTGCGGAGTCTCGACTTCAGGCCCATTTTCTTTCCCTTCCTGTTTTTTTTTTTTTTTTTTTCACAACTTAATTACCGGCCCTGCCTCCCATCACCCACTCCTCCCTTCTCGGGGCCCGTCACTTGAGAAAGAATATCTGCTCGAAACGTCTGCTTGTTTGTGTGTGTGTGTGTGTGTGTGTGATTTTTTTTTTTAATTGAAATACCGCCCTTAGCCGGGACCAGGGGCACTTGGCATCAGTTGACTTTTAGATATTCAAGTCTATAATTATAGTGCAATTAATTGCAAAGGTGCAAGCGAGCTGGACAAGAATGACGAAAATAATCCCTGGAGAAGGGGAACAAGAGGGACAAAGGACAAACATAAATCTCCAAACACAGCTAGGTGACTGTTGAGCAACTGAAAAAATCCGCCTGGTCCGTGTATCGAACCCGGGACCTCTCCATTACAGGTGGAGCGCTCTACCAACTGAGCTAACCAGGGGTTAGACGTCAGTAGAGCAAACGGGTTTTATCAGCCGCCACCAGTCTGACACCAACAAGGGTGAAGCTTGCAAATTTAAGATTATAATTATAATGATAATTAATTGCAAAGGTGCAAGTGAGCTGGACAAGAATGATGAAAATAATCCCTGGAGAAGGGGAACAAGAGGGTCAAAGGACAAACATAAATCTCCAAACACAGCTAGGTGACTGGTGAGCAACTGAAAAAATCCGCCTGGTCCGGGTATCGAACCCGGGACCTCTCCATTACAGGTGGAGCGCTCTACCAACTGAGCTAACCAGGGGTTAGACGTCAGTAGAGCTGATAAAACCCGTTTGCTCTACTGACGTCTAACCCCTGGTTAGCTCAGTTGGTAGAGCGCTCCACCTGTAATGGAGAGGTCCCGGGTTCGATACCCGGACCAGGCGGATTTTTTCAGTTGCTCACCAGTCACCTAGCTGTGTTTGGAGATTTATGTTTGTCCTTTGTCCCTCTTGTTCCCCTTCTCCAGGGATTATTTTCGTCACTATTAAAGTCGTTGGCTTTCCGGGTGGTCTCTTCTATTTCGGGTGGTGAGATAGAGGAGCACGTTCGATCTGGTTAGGAAGTGATGGAGAAAAGGCAACAGCCGTGTGGAATTCCACACGCAGTGGTCGTTTGTATCTCGATCAGTGCTTATTTTGACGGAGGAATGTTGCCGCAACATTGCTTTCCAAGTTTTTATGGGAAGCTTTGTGTTTGATGAAAGATTGTGCGCACACAGTAGAAAACGATTTGACCGACGAGTGGTTTGGAGTGACATAAGAAGACATCAACAAAGCTGATTGCAAGGTATGACAAATTATTATTGTTTTCACATTTGCACAATTTATATTGCTTCAGTCTAATTTCGCCTCATAAAAAGAGTCTGAAATTAGAACTGACCAAGTGTAAACTGGCACCATGATTGGATATATACGAGATCTGGCGAGGATAGAAAGCTGGGCAAGTTGGTGATTCATAATGATTTAAAAGTGTGACAGGACAACAGGCAGAGAAGGAGACACAGACACAGCGCTGTGTCTGTGTCTCCTTCTCTGTCCGTTCTGTCGCGCTTTTTAATCATTATGAGATCTGGACACGTGCCTCTGTGTTCCTGTATAGCTTATGGTGGTCGCTCTTATTTTAAAGTTTTTCATAGACCAGCTATCTGCTATGTTCAAATTTTGAAAAACTAAAGTCCCCTGCCATTTTGCCAACTAAGAGACTAAATTCTTTATTATATAGTGGACTTACTCGGATACTGCCTTAAATTATTATCTGAGCTATTCATGGTAAAAATTGAAACAGAAAGAACCAAATAAATATATTAATATTGGTTATTAAGAAAATCTTAGTTTCTCAAAATAATCCGATTCACTACCATGAACAACACAATGTCTTATAAGAAAGCTATGCTATTTTAAAGGCATATAAAGGAACGTCCATTTTGAATGTTTTCTCATGTTTCTTTGTAAAGTAACGATGAAGTAACGACGTTACTTTAGTGAAGTAACTGTAACAAGTTACTCTTTCAATTTTGTAACTGTAACAGGGTTACTTTGTTTACCTGAGTAACTGTAATTGTAACACTGTTTCATTTTAGCAGTAATGTGCTCATGCCTGCACCATACCCTGTGTTCTCCTTGAAGGCGGCGGGCGGCACGTATGTGTGCGTACCATTTTTGTCACAATGACCACCGATCAAGGCAATACATGTGTTCGTACCTTTGTTCAAAATTCTGTGTCACGTCTGTGTCGTGTGCTAAACAGCTTCGCTGAGTCATCCACCATCACAGAGTGGAATGGCCCCCAATTTTTTGTATACTAATTATGAAGCAAATAATACATATTGCACACTAATTGTAAAGCAAATAATACATATTTATTTATCATATTAAACACGGGGCATCAATTGAATGACACAAAACAGAGCACTGTAAAGGCAAAGCATGCAAAATAATCACAACAGACAAAACAGATCACCAAATAACTTGTACACAATAGACCATAAAAGGTAAAACAGACAGATATTACATGTATTACACTGCCCCAGACAGAAACATGTTAGAAAATCATAACGAACAGACATATCATATCATACAATATCTGTGCAAAAATTGCACAAAACGCAATACATAGAGTCCAAAGTGCCACTACCACCCAGGAATACAAGAAATCATTTTTTGAGAAAGATTTCAGCCTTCCTCTTCTTTGCATTTGCATCTTTTTCTGCACGCAGAATGTCATTTCTTTGTTTGCACAAATTGTTCAGGACTATGTTCGCTGCACAGTTCGCAACCAGCCCGACAAGCAGCTCATAGTTGTGCCCATTCTCGCACGTCGCAATGTCTTCAAGCCTTGGCAGAGAACGTAGTGTCAGTTCTCTAACAACATTCCTTTGGTTGGACCCATGGAAAAACTGTGTGCAGCTGTTTTGTGCGACAAGCTTTTTACCCCAACCTCCATGTGCAGGACCACTGAAATTACTAGGGCTGAGGGAAACTTAAGGCCACCTCGGTCTAACTGTTTGATTAGCGAATAAGTGTCTTCTTCGGGGTCGGCGTCATGTCAGTTAAAAACTAGGTGCTCTCGGCAGCTTTCGCACATCAGAACTTTTAAAGCAGCATGGGCACAATACCCACCAACATAGGCAATGACTGGCATTCATGCTTTCAGTTCATCAAGGTCAACATCATTAACAGGAACGCAAAGGGAGCTGCCCACATCTTCAACAGTGTTTGTGTCTCTAATGCCCTTGAGGTCATTGGCACTCATCATTGGTAGAGCACTTTGAAGGAGAATCCTGCCCTCTGTTTCACACAGCTGCCGAACAGATATATGGTACTGTCCACCAGCCATTTGTCTGTACTGTCCAAAACGACTCTCTAGAGGATCCGTCTGGACTTTTCCTAACTGAATGTAGTTGAAGTGAAGCTCATTTATGCAATACTTTGCCAGCGCCAAAAGAGAATGAGCAGACAGCCTCTGGGCACTCAACGTTTCCGGGGTGAGTACACCAGTGTCATGTTCGTAGAATTCCCAGACGTCAAGCCATGTGATCAATAAACTAAGAAAGGCTAGTTTTGGGTCATCCGTAAGACATGCCATCGGCTCTTCATAAACATTACGATGGTGAAAGCCTTTCTTTGGTGTCTTCACGTTGACAATACTCCACCAACGTAGAATGATTTTGATGAAGTCTGCTGTTGCTTTAGCATGCCGAAAATCAACTTCACCACTACGGGTTGCCAGGGCTTCGGCTGCATGTGGATTAAAAACCTGCAGTACCAGTTTACCATTCTGGCGCTCCAAGCTGCTAGGATTAAGTGCTTTTGATGTCAAACCATAACCAGACCTCAGCAGTTGAGCTGATTCCTCTTTATGCAAATCTCTTAAGTGCTTAAAGGGACCATGAAGGCGGTTTCAAAGTTTTATTCGACGATTGAAATGGATGTCAGGCACGTCTCAGATACTGTTGACCAAGTTCTAGCCCGAACAGAAGTCTGGGTGCCGCACCAATCGAGCAAACAGGCGCGGTAATAATAGCACCGGGAACGATGCCTGAGACCTCACCGAGGCGGCGGCAGAAAGGTGAACTAAAGTGCGCCGTCGAAGCGTGACGACAATGGGCTCCTCATCCGGCGATTGGTTCAAATGATAGACGCGCTCTTGGTTTTGATTTCGGCGGTGATATATGATAAAAAATTTTTATTTGAACATTGGATAATCTTTTGAAGTTGTAGTTGGGAATTAATAGGTTTCATACCGTGTATAAAAGCATAATCTGAAGCGATCCCTCCGTTTGTCACTGTTTGATTGCATCCCGCACTGCTTCCTCGGGCGCGTAACAAGCATCGATCAACCATGGACAAAAAAAGAAAAAGAAAAAGGTACAAGCGCCGGGGGTGGCGGACTTTTGGTTTTGGTTTCGTGCGTAGTCTCGTGTTCGCTTTGCAAACTGGTGTCTCACCAATCATGCCGCGTTTATGTGCAGTAGTAGGTTGCGCGAAAGGTCGGCTAAAGATGTGCGGTCGATCAGGCGACGTTCGTTTGCATAAACTGCCGACCGATGCAGCAATGCGCAACATTTGGTTACGCGCCGTCGTCTTGCGTAGAGCTGTGGACAGCGGTGTCAGGATTTGTTTGTTGCATTTCCAACTAGAAGACTTTGAGCAGCACCTTCACGTCAGCCGGAGTCTGGGTAAAAGTGGGGCGGGGAGTCGCTCTGGGCAGGCGGCGACCGAGGAGTTGGTGGTAGGTCTGGGGCGCCCTCGTAAAGCGCCAATCCAGGGTTCTGCGTCCTTAGCAGCATCTCCCGTTCAGTCAGCGTGAGGTCGCTGAAGGGGAGCTCAAACTCGTTTGCGAGCGCGGCGTTGTTGTCCATTTCTTCCAGGTTTTCTTCACAGACCGCCGTGCACTAGAGCGAACCACGGGAACTACACTGGGTGTGCACTAAATCCTACCGATGCCAACAGTGCTCCCTGACGTCACTTCTCTTTCCAGAGGCGAAAAAGGGAAGAAATCTGAATGTTTGTTTCGGTTTCGCAAATTTATTTTCAGGTACAGAAATAAGAGTCACAACGTTCTAGAAAAAATTGTGTGGCATGCCAGGACCCCAATGCTTCCGAAAACACCTTCTTTTTAAAAAAAAATTAAATTGCCTTCATGGTAACTTTAAATGACGCAGTCATTTTGCCCTCAGGACGAACATTGTTGTCTGAAAGCTCAAAGCATGGGTAGAAAAAGCATGTTCCTGAGTTTTTCTGGTTAATCCAGTTGTTTCTAATGCACTTAAAGGGACACTGACACCCCCCAAAAAATTTTTTTTATTTTTTGCCAGGCGCTTCATTATGGTGTCGGGGGACTACCCAATTAATATTTTGCAACAGAGTCGCGTATTTTTTTAATAAAGCCAAAAGACGCAACTGCTCGAAACCGAAACCGAAACCCGATGGAGGTCGGAGAAGTGGAGAGAAGAGAGTGAGTGGCGGAAGTCACGTGGCTACACCCGACCGTGCGTTTTTTTTTTTTTGTTTTTTTTTTCTACTCCGTAGCAGACGACACGACATGCGGCGTGCGATGCGGCGTGCGGGAGCTGCTCGCGCGGGAACTGCTCGCCGAGCGATTCTTTTGCAGTTATGTTTGTTCCGCTCGTTGTTCTGTACTCCAAGATGAGTTGTTTTGTACATTGAGGAGTTGGAGATGAGTAGTGAGTGCCCGTGGTGAATTTCCATGATCGGCTCCGAAAAGAATACACCCAAGATGTTGCGTGAAGAGCTGGCTCACACGTCCTGCATCCGAAAAAAAGTGGCATTGTGTGACAGAGTTTCCGAAAGATCAACGGGATCGGGACCAATGGCTGGCAGCAATTCCTGTAGAACATGTACGGGCACCTCGCATTTTGTATACGGGCACCTTGCATTTTGTGGAAAGTGATTACATTGAGTTCGCAGGTGTCAAAACGGAAATCCCATACCATTTAATTCAGCGAAGTATCGTCCACAACATTTGTTTGTTATTTTTTGTTTGTTTCCTCAGTGATGATTGTAAAAAAAAAAAAAAAAAGATATGTAAACATCAGAAAATGTTTGAAAAAAAAAAGTTTCACGAAGGATCGAACCCGGGCCTTCCGCGTGTAAACCGGACGTCTTTCCCACTGAGCTACTAGGGCATCTCTTTACTGGTGGATCTCTTTCCTTAGTAATAATCCAGCCGGTAAACTAAGTTGGAAAGTTTGCTGTCGAATTTTCTCTAGCAAAAGCACTCCCGGGTTGAAATCGGGAAGCACCAAGCTTTGGGGACATTCGCACCTAGTAAAGAAATCGTACGCGTGCATATTCAACTCGAAGTAGACACGTCGTGCTTGACGTTTGCGCCAGCGATGTCTTCAGCCACGAGAAGGGAGCGACGGCTCGGCGACGTCTTCGTGCAAATCGGCTTGGTGGCCGGGCGTGTCGTACGGGATGAATACCAATTCTTTTAGTCAGTCCCATATTTCTCTTTTAACTGTAGACAGACTTCGCCGGTACCGCAAACGACAGTTCTGAAAAAGAGGTCCCACGCCCGTCGTCCGCTGCCATCGCCGTCCCCGCGAGTCCCACGATACGCGAAACGACGAACGCACAGAATGCTTCCGGTTGTCTGTGGAACTTTTTTTTTTCAATCAACGTATTTGCAGCTTTTTAGAAGCCACAAAAAATGGGTTTCATATTTTTTTCTATTTTTAATATTGAGTGTGTGCCTTCAGTGACCCACGACTTTGATTAAATTTGGTGGTCGCATCGATACCTTAGAAAACGGCCCGTGACCGCGAAAAAGAGAGTGAGCGAGACTCGAACCGGCCAGTTCTTGATCGGCGGTTTTCGGGCGGAAAGAAACCGAATTTCGAGCCGCAAATTCTGTTCTGGGTAGTTGAGCTCTCAAATGTCACGTATAACTAAAATCCTCGGCGAGCATAAATACCCTGTCAGTGTCCCTTTAAGGAGATGCACAGCATCTACTACGTAATACAGTGGTCGAGATGGGTCTGCTGGGTGTGTATAAACAGGGCTGAGTTTTGGCTTTTGCAAAAACGCTTTCATTGCTTTCCTGTTGAGTGCGTTATTGTCACAGACAATTGCCACAACTCTGTACCCGATTTCCTCTAAGCGCAAGATAACCTTCTGCAGGATGGTGTGAAGCTCATCGCCATGTAGGGTTTTTACTGGAAGAATGTGCGCCACTTCCTTGAACGAGCTTAATAGACTTTGTGTTATGAAAACGTGTACCGACGTTGCTGCCTCGTCGGAATTGACTGCAGTGCCACGTATGTTTCCACTTTTATAATCAAGACAACGCTTGATATGATTTCATCCAGCATCAATGTCACAGTGTGCTCATGAGGTTCTAGATGCTTGAACCTCTGTGCAATATACTGAAGGAGAGTGAAATCTGAGGACTGGATTTCTATGCACATTTGAAAAGACGAACACACACTTCTGATCATGCTTGGATGAGGCAAAGTGAGCATACTTGTCTCCCTCAAAAACTTATAGGCGTGTGGTGATATCGTGTACAGAATCCATGCAAATACCATCACCTGAGTGTTGTAACGACTGCATCCTTTGCAAAGCAGCAGCAGCTGCTCCTTCAGAAATTTCACTGCCTCTTTCTCGCCTTCACTAACACTTCCTTCCAGTTTGTCTAGAAGTGCAGTTACTGCACCCAGCAAGTGACGAAAGCTGCAACCCTCATCCGAGGGCATACACGGGTTGTCCAAAATTTTCAGCAAGGAACTTACGTCATGCACTGGGTCTGGTACAACACTGCTTGCTAACCCCTTGACTGGTGCTCCTTGATAGCAGGCAGAGACTTGAAGGTGTCAAACACTGTCAAAGATGCCTTCAGCCAAGGTTCACACTCGTCGACTATGTTCAAAAACATTGTGCACTTTTCTTGATGTATAACAGTCCACTTCACCAACACCGATGCTACTTGCAGGCACGCCTTTAGTGCTTCGAGCGTCGAAAAGCGGTGTATCTCCTGCTCTACTTCAAAGGACGCCGCTGATTCTTCAAGAGCACGAGCGAGTTGGGATGCTTCTTGTCGGCTCTTTTTGGTATCGGGCGCGTCTCTCGTGTTGGTTACAAGCTTCGAAAGATACGAAGGGCAGGCAGGAAATATTTTCGGTACAGATCCAGGATACAAGCGAGGCACTGGCAATGCCGCCTGAAGAACTTTTCCTGTCCTCGGATCCGTGTACGATGTGGTCCGCTCGATGCACGGCGGGTCGAAGTGAACCGCGCACACCTGCACAAATGTGGAAAACGTTTGTAATTGTCTGAGTACCTAGTTCTTTGGAAAAATGCAATGCACTCGCTTTTGTACAGCCATAGTTACCATACGCGTTCATATACGATAAACGCTGCTACGCTTCGGAAGCATAAAAAGAAAGGCGTGGCACAAATATAATAACTAGCAGCATAAGAATATCAGCATAGAGAAAGCATTACCTTGGTGTATGAAGTTGGTACAAAGTCCTTCCTGGGAATAGCACGAATCCATTTCTTCAAAGTGTCGTCGTCTTTCGGAAAAGAGAACACTTGCTCCTTGTTCCCTGTTTCGTAGTTACTGGTGCACCTTGGCACACAACACTCGTTTGGCATCGTAATTTCATAATATCAGCTCTGCATCACGCGCAAGAACGAAATTGCCGCAAAAGCAACGACGGCAAACGATAGATACGCGACGACGCGACCACGCCATTTCCCAGGAGCGATTAGGGCTTGCTGATATTGGGTCACTGTCACTGTGGCTTCCTTCTCCGGCCTCCGGTGTCGGCCAAGCAGATGTGACGTCAAAATTAAGGGCGCAGGCTTGAAAGCTGTCTAGGAGGTATTGGTCCAGCCGGCAACCCGAGCCCCGCTGTCCCCGATCACACCTCCGGAAAGGGAGGGAGCCCCATACCACTTAGTTCTGCCAAGTTTCGTCGAGAATGTTTTTTTTAGTGTTCAGCGTAAAAAAAAAAAAATGTCAATATCGCCAAATGCCTTGACAAAACAAAAGGTTTGAGAAAAAAAAAAAGAAGGAAAAAAAAGTAGGCTCACCACGGATCGAACTTGTGTCCACTTGTGCAGAAAGTGGACACTGTAACCCCTATGCTCCGCGAACGCTTTTTTTTTTGCCGGTTTGGACATATACAATACAAAAGGATCACACTGTTAAATTTACTTCATGAAGATCACTTATGCATGGTTGTGAAATTTAAAATTCTTTCAAGGTCTCAAGTACGTCTAGAATTGACACCCAATCAGGCACTCAAACCAAAGTGGCGTATACAGATTTTAGTCTGCAGATAGATTCTATGAAATACATGCGTACGGGTTGGGCGTCAACGTCGGCATGCCTCACTGCCATTCTACTTCTCCATATGGCATGCAGGCCCAGGAGCATGACTAGATCGACAGGGATTTCAACTTGTCTCTCCACAGGAAGAAACCTAATGCCGTATGGGGTTAAAGGCAATTCTTTTTTAATAGTTCGCTGGAGGACGTCCCAGAAAAGGAAAGTGTCCCAGCAGTCGAGAAAACCATGTTCGATAGTTTCAGGCTTTTTGCACAAAAAACAATCAACGCCCCACGGTACGTAAATGTTTTACCCCTCAAGCCAAGTTTAGACAGGGAGTGTATTGGTGTCTAACTGAAAAAAAAAATGTTTTAATAGAAGGTGCAGTGGTCATCTTTTAACACATTACGCTCTGGGCCTGCATGAGACATGGAACGATACAACAGTTCTGGAAAAGCACTTCCAATAAGGTCACGAATTAAGTGCTTGCGTGTCACCGTCAACAAGTATTGAAGAGAAAAACGCACAGACAAAAAAAGGACATGCTTCAACCACTTCTCGAAGAAAACTGCAGAGTTTCCTCTGCTTGGGTCTACATGAAGAAACAACGAAGAACAGGATTTCATCTGCAAGTTTCATTTGAATTACCGTCCAAAGAAAAGGGTTGGTTTGTTCTCTAGGAAACATAAAACGAGATACAGTCTGCCTAATGAACACATGAGATAACGATAGCCCTCCCTTACTAATGTGACGAAACAAGTTGTTGCAACGCACAAATTGTCGCGACGAAACAAATTGTTGCAACGGCAAAAACACAATGTAATTTCTGAATATTCACTGTAGCACACGCCAGCACTTGAAGCACATACCAAAAATATAGCGATTAGGAAAATATTACAAACGGTAGCTCGCGTAAAAATGGACATATCCCATCCTCTTCATTTGCCAACTGCCTCGCGCGTTTTCTGCACTACTGATGACCAGTATATGTCCGATCTCTTATAATGTTGTAGAGGAACGGCTAAGTACTTTGGAGGTGTCGACGTAAAACTTGTGTTTTAAAAAACGTCTGGCTTTGTGACCCATGTTCCATGCCATAAGCCGCTGCATTTTTGCCAATTGACAGCTGAACCCGTAAGCTCGCTGTAGGCCTTCACTTCACAGACTGCTGCTGTGATACTATCCTTATCTTTACAAAAAATAGCGACATCATCGGCATAGGACTGGAGTTTGACCTCTATATTTTGTAACGAAAACCGATTAATACTCGTATTATTTATTATAGTTCGACAAAAGGGCTCTAAGTAAATACTAAACAACAAAGGTGATAGTGGGCAACCCTGTTCAGCTGTCGAATTCACAGAAATTCTCGATGTTGCTGTCCCGTTAATTATAATCTGTGTTGTACATCCCGTATATTCCATTTGTACAAATTTTCTTATGACTTTTCCCGCTTGTACATGATCTAAAACTTTATATAGGACGGTATGTTGCACTCGGTCGGACGCTTTCTCCATATAATCTGGAGGATGGCAACCTGGTCAAGTTCAGCATTGCACAACTCTAATACACCTCTTGCAATGTGAGCGTTCGTTAAAAGGGGTCTACCTCGGATACTACAGTTCTGGCAATCCCCTACTATGTCGCAAATAACATTCTGTAGTTGTCGGGCGAAAACTTCCATTAATACTTCATAGTCGACGTTGCCTTAAGCAATGGGTCTGTAGTTCTTTAAATTTCCTAATTTGTGTGCATCATCTACTTTAGGAATAAGGACAGTATGGATATTTAGAAAGTAAGGCGGTAACTTTTCTGCCTCATTTGACTCGGTTATTACGTCGTGCAGATGCACAGCAATATCGTGTTTAAATTTTTTGTAAAATACCGCAGTTAATCCGTCATGACGTGGAGCTTTTTTTGTTGCCAGTTCTTCAATAGCCTTCTTGATCTCTGTGACGGTTATCGGTTCTTCTAATTTTCCTGTTATCTCTTTTTCGAGACAAGGCATTACTACTGGGTATTTTTCAAGTTGAGCATCGCGGCCGTGCTCCTGTCGTTGGAAGAGATTACTATAGTATTCAATAAATGCTTTTTCTATAATCTCCGGTTGACTACTTGGCAAGCCTTCGTATTCTATATTCGGCTATGTTTTTTTCGTTTATAAGCTTAGCTTCGGCTCTTAATGCCCGTTTGGTGGGCTGCTTCCCTAGAATGTATTCAGTGGCTCGGGCCCGCACGATGGCTCCTTTATACCTTTCCACCTCTAAGTCCGCAATTTTACTTTTTACAGTCTTAATCTGTTCTGAAAGCATTTTCGAGTCTGCATAGTCGGTGAAGGTCATCAAGGAGCAACTTTTCTTCTGTCTTTTTCCAGTAAGCAAGCGTGCTAGACCGTTCTATTGCACTAAATTTATTTTTGCGCTTAAACCATTCCCACTTTTAGCAGGCGCTCGTCTCTACGTGGTGCATTTTACTTAATAATTAATCTGCTGTCTCGGTAAAAACTTCATCCTTAAGAAGGTTATTATTCATTTTCCACTGGTCCCAACGAAACTGGGTTTTTTCTTTGAAACCACAAACAATAAAAGAAACAAGTGCATGATCAGAGAAAAATACCGGCAGTATCCGGTTAAAAGTTCAATTGACATGTAAGCTCTATCAAGACAGGCATGACTCGAGGACTGATAATGTGTGTACCATAAACAATTGTTGGTTCTTTGGTACGTCGCGACATCCTGCAAACTGTATTCCGTAATCAACTCGTTTAAAATAATTGCACTACTGTCGCTTTGTCTTGTAATTTTGGATCGGTCCTGTGTGCCACATACGCAGTTAAAATCGCCTAACAAAACAACTTTACGTTGAGAATCTAAATATTGGTCAATGCTCTGAAAAAAAACTTTCCTTTCGTTAATGTCGTTTGGGGCGTATACACTTATGATACAATATTCAACATTAGAAATACTACTGTCGCAAATGACGAGTCGACCAACATCGTCAACTATTACTGATTGGACTTGTGCGTTCAAAGATTTTCGTAGAAACAAAATACAACCCCCGGACATACCATTTGCCCGTGACACGCACACTTCGAAAGAGTGCAAGAAAGAAGCCAGTAAGCATGCGGTCTCTTCGTCACTTCCAACTTTGGTTTCCTGAATTGCGAGGACATCTATACCTTTGTCGATTAGGAGCCTCTTTACCTGATAATGCTTGCGAAGCGAGGCAAAGCCTCGATTGTTAAGTGTCGACAATTTCAGGTTTTCGACATAAATCGACGCCCTCGCATGTCAGGGGCTCGCCTCGTCTAGAGAACCGCATCAAGTACCGGCTTATAACCGCGTCAGCCGGTCGGCTTGTTTGGTTTTCTGGGTTCGGAAACACAAATTGGTGTGGGTCGAGGCTTTCTCGGCCTCGTGGTCACAGTCTTCACAGGCAGCTCCTACGGGTTCGAGTCATAGCCAACCTTAACCACTCCGAGTCTGAATCCGAATCGAGTTCCCGTGGTCGTTTCGTGGCCAAAGCCCCAGTGTCAGCCATATCCATGTCGACGCTTAACTGCGCCTCGGAAGACGTCCTTGGCTCGACGGCTCTCGCCTCTTCCTCCTTCTTCCCCAGCGCAACGTTCCATGCTGTTGTCTGACTGAGGCTCGTCTCGGCCACAGCAACTGGCGTGGCCTCCGTCATCTTCGGCAACTCTGCAGGCGCTAGTGGGTTGGTGCCATCCTTAGCTCTCCCCTCATTGTCTTTGGCAGCTGTAGAGGCACTCGCGGCGACTTCCTCCGCGTCTGTCTCGTCCATGACGTGCTCGGCGTTTGTCTCGCTGCTTCGGGCATTTGCGGCCGCTGCATAAGTCCTCACACATTGGTCAGCGTCATGGCCGAAACGGTGGCACGACTCACACTTGGGCACACGGCAGTCACGGCGGATGTGGTCGGTCTGCTGGCAGCGCAGGCAGAGTGGCGCCCTGCCCGGCGCTACAACGAGCGCCAGCCCTCCCGCGATGCGCAATTGATGCGGCAGGTCGTCCATTGTAAGCCCAGGCTTGAGCCGAATGACAGCCGTTCGCGTCATTGATGCGCAGCCCTCAATGCCTTGCACCCGCCACTTCTCGGTGCCCACCTCGATTACAGTGCCATACGGTGCCAATGCTGCATTCACCTCGTCATCAGGAACATGGTACAGCATCCAGGGAAGCTTGAGGCGGATGTCTCGGTTTCCCGGGTCAATGACGAGGCATCACCGCCCCTTGACGACGAGGTCGCCGGCGGCAAGGGCCTTCCACTTTCCCTCGGGTGACTTGAAAGTCACAGCCCAGACGTGGTATGCCCCCAAAGTCAGGGGGCATACCAGACGTGGTACGCCCCCTGATATGCCCCCAAAGCGGTGACTTCAGGGAGCATTTCCAGACGCTGCAGGGTGTCCCGGAAGTCTCCGACTCAGTACGGGCGGCCACGAACGTCAGCATGCAAAATACGGTGTTTAACATTGCAGAACCAGTCGGCAGGGGTGGCAGAATAGTCGGGTAGTCAGTAGATGCTGCGTCTTCCCTGGCATCGCGGCCCGGCCGGGCCGCGAAAACCGCTCCGCTGGAGCTTATGATTTCACGTCCGCACGCACTGGTGTTCGAAATTGGAATCTGTTCGAAATTGAAATGATGCTATGCCATCGCTCGGAAAACGTCGTTGTGACCATTTGTTTTATACGAGTTTAGCGGAGTGCGTTTAGCCATTTCTGTCCTAAGCACACTCCAGAGTGCGTATAGCTTTACCGTTCCCAAAAATCGATGTAGTCGACTTTAACTAAGGACTGCTTGCTTGCCCTTGTGCTTCAGCACATCACACCCAACTCATTTCCAGGGAAAGTCCGGCTTCAGACGAGATTTCAGCGTCTCTTGCTGTCGAGTTGGTCCATGTCTCATGCACACGGTGCAGGCTAATATGTAGTTCTTTATCTGTGCATTCATGCTTGACCAGAAGGTGCTGTTGCTTGCATGCCACAGATAGTTTGCCAAAGTGTGATGAATATGTGTCAACGTTGCGTTAAGACTTTCTTATGTCAGAACAGCCATAGTTGGCTTACTGATGTTTAATATATACAAGAAAAAGGAACAAGGCTGGCCTATGGCCGTTACAGTTGGGAGCCAGGGATCGAATGCCTCAGTCGGGGGGCCACGCTCAGCAAGCGTGTGCCGTTCTTCGTCCTGCTGCTGATGATAGCTGTTTGCAGAAGAACTGCAAACACATCATACTTATTTTCACTTCATTAACACTGAAAATATATTAAATCAAGGCATGCTACACGGCCGTATCGTAATGGTAAGCTTGTGCGCATACCCTAAAATTTGATTATCGCCTCAAGTAACATTATATCCTATTTGATATCTGTATCAAACATTCACACTACTCTGAAGGTTTCCAACATTTCTCATGCTCGTCTGTTCTGGTTGGATAGCTCTACTTCGTTTCAGCATAGTCCAGATCACGGTGGAAGAGCACATTTAGGTGATGACTCTAGCCGCTCTTCCCACGGGGAGCGAGCGACCAGATCGTATTCGGAGCTAGCCTTGAACCATGAGTAGTTAGCTCCACGGAGGGCGCTGAGGTGTAAGATCCCTTATTGGCAGCCACGGTGTCGGCGCCGTAGCGGGCTCGCTTTTTTTGTGGCGTGGTGGCATGGCGGTTGTGTGCGGCGAGTGGCTGGCCTCGTGTTTTGCTTTGGTGCTATGTCAATCACAGGTGCCACCTAGGGGAAGCTCCGAGTCCCTTGATAATATGCAGGGTGTCAGGAGCCGGACAGATACCACCTGGTGACAAAGAGTGGGCAGGTTCCATCTTACCATCCCCAAACGTTTCTGCTTGGTTAGGTCGTGGTGACACGGGAGATCGGGGGAGGCCTGTTGCTGCAGGACCGTGTAGGCAGCACGTCGCTGCACACTCTTCACGGATGTTGACTAGGAGAGTAGGTGGGGGTCCTAGGCTGCGATATTCTAGGTGTGGGAGGACGAGGGTGGTGTAGAGGTGCCACACCACAATACCTCCAGCTCCCCAGGTGACTCTTAACATGAACCCCAGCGTTCGATGGGCTCTGGAAGTCATTTCGCCGATATAAGTAGAGAAAGCTAGCTTTGTGTCATCCGTCACTTCAAGGAGCCTTGCACAGAGAGTGCCATCCTGTTTAGGTCAAGTCTGCTCTCACTGGTAGCATGACTTCTTGACATATTGATGAGGGTTAATGAACACTTTTGGATGTTGAGGGGTAGCTTTTTTTTGGCAGACCAATTGTGGAGGGTGGTCAGGTCATCCTGCAATTTCTGATATCGGAAGGGGTGCTGGACAGGTTGAATGATAGTTAAATAATCAGCAAACAGGAGGGGAGTGCACTGCACGGAGGATGTGATGTCATTTATGAAGATATTAAATAGGATGGGTCACTCGTGCTAGATGCAGAAACACTCTGGCCTTGAGACGATTTTCGCCCAGGAAGCGCGGTCTGCAAGTTTGTCCGCTTCTTGCACAGGGGTGGCGATGATGTAAGAATGCCGAGCTCTTATAGGATGATTGGAAAACAAAAAAATAGTGGATAGATCCAAGGCAAATAGCATTGCAGTCTACCCACTATCTTTTCAATAAAAGCCAATCAGAGCTCAGCGTCGTTCTGAGTTTCTTGCAACTTGCTGTCCGCATTTGTCTGGCAGTGTTCGCCTTATGCATCGCGTATTTCTGCTTTGTACCATACGCATACCTAACACAGTCAGACGAATTGCGTCACCCGTCTGTCGCATACCTCTTTTGTAGGGTTTGGACCTAAAACGACAAACATTTCGAGCCAAGAAGCTTCGACAAAGAGCTTTTAGTCGCGCAGCAAATGCAGTGTGAGCTGCCCTGGCCGCCTGCTTCATCCAGCCCATGCTTTAGTGGCGCCTTCTCGAGCCGTCGACATGAAGTGCGGCAGCTGTGAGCACACTGTGAGCCCACTACCCCTCCTCTAGTTCACTCTAACCACACCGACCATGTTGATCATCACTGACGCCATGTTTTTCAGCAGATAACAGGAACCGCAATCCTCCCTTGCTTCGTCTACCACACGATAGTTGGCGCTTGGCTCCGAACATTATAAAATTTGGAAATTTCCGTTGCATCGCTAATTGTGCTACAAAATGTGGATCAGAGTATTCTTTAACAAAACTTTTAGCAAACTTTTGCCGGCTTTTTATTGTTATCGATCGCGATGCTGTTGAGGTAGGCTCTCATCCGATAGGTGACATGGATTT
Organism: Ixodes scapularis; assembly: GCF_016920785.2. NCBI lineage: Eukaryota > Metazoa > Arthropoda > Arachnida > Ixodida > Ixodidae > Ixodes > Ixodes scapularis. The sequence continues at coordinate 104,211,794 of NW_024609882.1, forward strand.
GCCTGACGTGCTTTGGCACCGCAGATGCATCGCAATAAAAAGACAGAGCTTTGGAAGAAAAGATGTAAAAGAGTGCCTTTTTTTTAGATGTTCTATGGCGGAACAATTTTTTTGTGGCTAGTTCTGTGTTTTGGTTTTCTTTCCACACCTTTTACGACGTGTGGTGGATGAAATTTGATTTCAAAATCAATTCAATGTCCTTGAAGGCAGGTGATAATTTTCCACCGCTTTCTGATGTAGTAACTTTTATAGAACATGCTGAGATGCTTAGTAAACAAATACATTTTTTGAAATACAGAGCACAGATATATGGAGATTTTGATCTTGTAGGAGTGGACTGACCGCTGTGGTTTGCCAATTGCAACAACCCTATAACATCAAATAAGGCTTCATGGTTCCTGTCGTTCATGGACTACTGTGGCCTTGATCAGCTTAACTCAATTAGGAATAGCGCTGGAACTGTTCTCGATCTTGTTTTATATAGTATACCAGTGGATTCTGTGACCCCGGTTATAAATTCCTTAGTGTGAATAGATGAGTTTCACCCACCTTTCAAGGTCATTTGCTTTCCACGAAAAAAGCCAGTATCCCGTAGTTGCTCTATTTACAACTGTGCCCAAGGAGATTATCTGAGCATGTGCAGATACTTTGATTGGAGTGGGGTTCTTGCATTAACTGAAACTGAAATGGTGACTGAGATGTTTTCGTCGCAGTAAAGTTGACATTTGGGCTAGTTGGTAGTCTAACATATTGAGGTATTCAGCACACAAGGTAGAGAGAGAGAGGACTGTCCTGTCCTTCTTCTCTCTACCTTGTGCGCTAAATACCTCAATACGTTTTCGTCGATTGTTAAAGACGCAATCAATACTTTTGTGCCTCAGCGAATTTTCAAGCCTTCAATTTATCCCGAATGGTTTTCCAAAGATGTAAAAACTTGCTTGCTTCAAAAACATCACTTTCAGAGACTGTTTAAATGAACCGTCAATACTTTACTCTATACTCAGTTTAGCACTTATTGTGCTCTAGATAAAAGGTTTTAAGCTCCAGATAAGCGCTTAAACCCCGACCAAAGAGAGCGTTGCTTGAACCGAAGCCCAAAAGATTTTTGGAGGTATGCAAATCAACACACGCGCGATACTAGCCAAATTATTTGCCTACGCGACCGCTCACATAACGATAGCTATGTTTCTGCCCCTGTAGAGGTAGAAATGTTTGCCGATTATTTCAGTGATCGTTGCTCCAACACTCAACAAGCCGTTCAGTCTACAAATATTAAAATGAACTTTCAGGACCTTTTATCTGGTATTAGAGTAGATATAGAAGGAATTGCTGAATATATGAAGAAACTAAAACCAGAATTATCCGCTAGCCCTGACTCCATTCCATCTTTTATTATTAAGGGTTATGGTGAATTGGTTTTACCTATTTTGAAGCACATCTTTAACCCCTCTCTTAGTGCATGATGAAAAGCAGTGCAGAACACAAGGACACAGAGACGAGAACTACACACAGGACTCTTATCTCTGTCGCGCTGTTTTTCCATCATGAACGTATACCAACTAGCCCAACTGTCCATTCCAGTAAGTTTCTCTTCGTTCTGGTGTTCTTCCATCGCTTTGGAAGAATGCGGTGATTGTACCAATTTTCAAAGGTAGTGACGCTTCTGTGACTGAATATTTTTAGTAGATCGTTCTAATAACTTTGATAATGCAAAGTGACCATAATCCTTGGGCCCCAAAGCAGGACGCGTATGGGGGGGGGGGGGGGGTTGTAGGTAGGTATTGTGTTTTGAGATTTGACAACTTTAGATTTAGGTAACAAATCACTCCTTTTTTATTAATTCGTGTACACCGTGCACATTTCTTTTTGAATTTGCCATAGTTTGGCATGCACTTGTAATACATTTGGTTGGAATATTTCTTTAGTGTTAATGTATTCATTATTGTATACACTATGTTCATAGTACTGCTTACATGTCACAGGCAAATTAATCATCAGGGTCGGCACCTTCTCCTGATGCATCCTTTCGTTCAACCGCATCTTTTGTCTATTCAAGGTTTGGGGAAGGCAAGGCGGGACAAAACACTGTCCCACAAGCATGCTGGTGGGACGGCGGGATCACGGCCGGAAAAGTGAGTCCTGTCCCGCCTAAAGCGGTACGTCTGGTCACTTCATGATCACTACACCCGATACCCTCCGCAACCTTTAGTCATGCGTTGCATCGTTAGAGGGAGTATTGGAGGTACCAGAACGATCTACTAAAGCTCTGCTAATAACTATCGCCCCAACTTTTTATTACCTGGATTTTACAAGGTGTTTGAACGCGTTATGCATAACTAAATTTGTTTTCACTTCCGCCGAAAATTTGTTGCTTGCCGCCAGCAAGGTTTCCTGACGGTACGGTTAGTTGAAACTAATTTGCATTTTTTTTCTAACTTCTGTGCCCCTGTTGGTATGAACAGAGGTCAAATCGATTTTATATATTTTGATATGTCAAAAGTGTTTGATAAAGTAAATTGTGAGTTGTTATTCCATAAATTATTTTTATATAGCTGTTGTGTAGAGTTCTGCGAATGCTTTCAAGTTACCTATCATGTTGTCCCAACTGTGTTCGAACAGATAATAACGTAGTCGCTGAAAAATGTTTTTTTTTCCAATTCCGGCGTTCCCCAAGGGTTTATTCTTGGCCCCCTTTTGTTTCTTCGTAAAAGATTTATCGTCATATGTTGAAAATGCCGAGTTCGTGTTTGCAGATGACATTAAGCTTTGTATGAATGCTCATACTCTTGCCGACTGCAAAACTTTACAGAATGGTGTGTCGTGCATAGTTCAGTGGTGTAAGGTCAATAGCTTATTACTAAATACTCTCAAAACAAATGTCTTTTTTCTGCGCAGGCATCGTAATGTATTACATATTATTGATTATGTATTGAAAGGAACTTCAATCAAACACATCTCTGTTGTAAATGACCTTTGCATGAGCATAGATAATGAACTGATGTTTACTTCGCATGTGTCCTCTATTGTTGGCAGTGCAACAAAAATCTTGGGACTGATATCTCGCATCACGAGGCAATTAAAAAACCCTGCCTGTAATATTCATTTATTCTGCTCTCTAGTTAGGTCAAGGCTCAAATTCGGTACTGTAGATTAAAGTTCTTTGTGAAAGTGTGCAAGAAAAAATTGAAAGTGTTTAAAAACGATTATTATACATCGTTTACTGCCGCTGTCTTCAGCGCCGCTTTTGTTTTGATTACAACTTCTAGATAAGTTCTCGCTGAGGCCATTGTCTGACAGAAAAACAGAATGCAACTTGATTTTTTGCAGAAGATAGTAAATTGAATTATAGGTAATGGTTCGCTTTTAACCCATGTTTATATCCATGTTCTCTCCCGTTTGACTAGGAGTCACTACTTTTCATGTCAATGCCATCTGCAGATTTTCACCCTTGTTTCGTATGCAATCACTGTTGAATCGCTTTGACAATCCAGGTATTGAAATATTCAGCAACTTTTTTGTTTCGGGCAAGCGATTGCAGAAGATTGCTACCTATCTCTCATGTTTTCTTTTTTTTGTTTCGTTTTGTGTTAATTTGGCGTTTACTCGTTCTTTGTGCACCAAAGTGACGACCCTCAGGTTGTTTTTGGGTGCATGAAAATGAAGATTATTATTATTATTATTATTATTATTATTATTATTATTATTATTATTATTATTATTATTATTATTATTGTCATCATCATCATCATACCTAAAATAATTATGAACAGCAGTTTGCACTACCCTTCATCAATGGGCACCTTGTTACCGTGCCTCGCGCTTCTAAATGCAATTAAACTGCTAACTAGGGAATTAGACCTGCCATTCTGTTGCACAGAAACAGGAAGGCAAAGTAGACATAACCACATAAATCTTAGCGTGATATTTGAACTAGTATGAATGAAATTGACATGTGAGTTTATGCTTCAAATGTACATTTTACCGCTCCAAAGTTGACTTTATGCTGCTACAAAAGGTGCTCCAAAATGACTCAGACCGATCACATCACTGTCAATGACAACTTTACCTGGTTTAGGCACATCGCAAAAGTTACGGTTAGTCTTCTCAACTGGGGTTTGGATGCGAAGGAGACAATCTTGTGTCACACTCAATCCCTCGTTGTCCGTGAAATGCCAGAACTTGAGAAGGAGCAGAAAGGCGGTAGCGGGTCATGTTTTGCCGAATGCAGTACAGGCCATACATGTCGCCTTTTGCTTAATAATGGCTCAGAGATGGAAGTCGTACGAGCCCAGTACCAATAAGTATTCCAACGAATACCTTCATCTTTTGGACATTAGTCTCCATCCATTTCTTCACTCCTTATTTCTTTTACTTTGTGCTGGCCGAACTGAGGTACTGGCTTGCATCCCTATTCGTTTTCTTAACCAGCATGCCCAGATGCCATCTGTCATTAACACAGAGTATAGCTCGAAAGCGTTCTTCGTCGTCGGTGGCCTGAGAGTTTAAGGCAGGCTAGAATTTGGGACAACATTTGGAAAGGTAACTGTGGCCGGGCCCCAGCTCAAGGCAGTTAAGGCAGCCGGAATGATAGGTTCATTGTTAATATTTTCTGGTTCCAATTCATCGGACCAGCCGGAGTCCTCATTGGACAGTGCAGTGGAGCACTGATGGCTGGTAGAGGCTGTCATTGTTACTCCCAGAAAACTCGTACCTTGTTAATGTAGAAAAAGTTGAGTCGTCCGACGTTGTCCTCGAAGTTCCCGGAAAGTCCTTCCAACCATTTCCGTGTCCTCTGGTCGGCTTTCCGTTCCGTTTTTTTCTGCTGCCGTAAAAGTTTCGGGATTCCATCAGGAGCTTTGCAAACTCCTGCCCGATTTAGCGCAGGTCTGAACTTCGCAACTATTGACCATGAATCAGAAATTACCCGTGAGTGTGACAGACAATCGGAAACCATACAACTATTGCTCGTATATGTTGATAGCGCCACCTGTCGCCTGTTTGAGCAGACACATAGCCAACATTTTTAGTTAAGAGGGCAGCACCGTCTCGGTGCTTTCATAAAAAAATTACGGGGCACGCGTGGGTTGCCCGTGGCTCGGGCATTCCTCTGTGCCATTTGTTTTCTTAGGATGCGTCATGGTTCGCTGGTGGGTCACGGCAACTCTACCTAGATCCCCTGGTTCGTCATGGGTAATGTATTCAAGTACAAAAGCTTTTATTTTTTTTTTTGCATTAATTTTTGTCATAGTTACCATTCGTGCACAATGTTGGTGGATGGGATATTCGAGGCCTCACAGGCGGCTTATGTAACCAGACCCATCGGTGACCGACGACGCGGTGAACGTGTTGAAATGTGAGTAATACAGAACTCAAAATACTGGGTGCAGTAAAATTTAAACAAGCCATGATACGTCATGAAATTGTACTTGAGTCTAGCATTCCTGTGCCGCTCGGAAAAAGGTGAAAGGTCTTGTTGTTTTAACAAGCCAGTAACAGAGTCGGTTCGTTTGTATCTGGAGAATATATATCGGGCTGCAAGTCAGTGCATTCTCCAATTTCAGAATGTAATTTTTCTGATAAAAATGCCTTTGAATTTGTTTCTTGTTTTAGGGCAGTTTTAAATGCTATGAAAAAGGTCTTCTACAGCACAGTGGTGGAACTGCTGTGCCATTTGAGCTAAACTGCACCAGAATGAATAACCTGCTACATGCTGCTACAAAGGCTGTATTTGTGCACAATTTGAGCAATCTCTGCACCGAAAGGGAGCTGTTCTTGAAAAGGAAACTGAAAGTGTCTGGCACGTGGCATTGTTGGCGGTGCTACTAAAAGTAAAAAAATACCTTTTTTTAGGTACTGTTTTTTATGTTTAAGTACTATCTGTAAAGAGTAGGGTGGTGCTAATATTCAAATTTTCGAATAGTAGTTTCAAATAACATGCCTATTGATATTCACTTCAAAATTAACTGCAACGTTCATACTTTTCATAGTGTTGATCTTGGGCAAGTTTGCCCCCTTCAGTGCGCTTCTTCTTAAGCACTGGTGCACTGCGGAGAAGCAATACCCACAAAGCTAACACCGCGGTCTTGCGACTCACTTTGTTGCAGTGCAGTCACGCACTTGGACAAAAAACACACTTTCAAAGCGGTATGATGCACGCGTGCGCCTGTTGTATAAACAAAAAAGAGGAAACATTGTATTGTTGATATTTACATTGCAGATAAATCTTCAGAATTTAACTTTGGCTATTATGCACCTCCAGCCGGCCGCTCGCCCCCTTGCGGACGAACGGAGAACCAGAGGAGCAGGGACGGCAGCGGTGGCGGCGGCGCGGAAATGGTGGCAGGGACTGTCGGCCTTGATGCGTGAAGCCGTTTTTAACGAAAGTAGTGAGGGCGTTAAATTAGGAATTATTGTGCTCCGCTTTGCAACAGCTTTGCACGAAGGACTTGGATGTCTAATATCATTAGGGACTTTTCGTATATCGCATACCCTGCGGATTTGTGGTCCTGTACATGGCCACCAGCTTAATCTGAGCTCAGCGTGACGGCAAATGCTCACGCTAATGATGTAGAGCTCTATCGTATGGTCTATGAAAACAAAATAATTTGATGGCCTAGGTGGTTAAACATAGTAAACAAGATTAGTGCAAAGGATGAACACAGGAAGGAGTAGACAGGACAGAGTGCTTTGTCTCCTGTCTACTCCTTCTTCCTGTGTTAGTCCTTTGCACTAATTTTGTGTACTAGGTCTACGAAAAGTATATCCTTTGAGCCTACCATAAAATTCCGAAAGATGCCCCACCCCCGAAAGATAGTCCACCCCTATTTTTGGCTTGATTTGCTATTTTTTTTAAACACCGAAAGATGCCCCCGGACAGAGCTGGCCAAATTACTCATATTTTGTAATTAAATTACATTACTAATTACTTTGCTGAAATGTAATTAAATTACATTACAAATTACCACAGCCAGAAAGTAATTAATTACCATTCCATTTACTTTTAAAAGTAATGACATTACTTTCGCATTACTTTTGTATACTTTTAAATATAAAGGAGCTATTGGTAACTTCCTTTTACAGATAGGTTTATTTACATTATTTACACAGTTCATAGCACACAGCTAGAACTCTCTGTTGCATCTCAGGAGCAGCTGTGCTTTAAAATTTTCGTCAGAGAGAGATCCTCTCTTGCAGGACAACGTGTCCCTTGCCATGCTGAACAACCTTTCGGCCGGAGCAGACGAAGGTAGCCTGGTGTTGAACTGCACGAAGAGCTCTTTCATCTTCTGAAAGCAATCCAAAACTGAAAGTTCTGTGGTATCGCTGTGCTTCCAACGGTGGAATTCGTCAGCGTCTGGACGATGCGCTTCTGTCCGCCTGATGCTGAAGAGATCATTGTCTGCATCAGAAATTTTCGTTGCCGGCTCTGGTCTCACGTGTTCTTGCATGGGAAGCGAAGCATTGTACTGGCACTGCACCAGTTTCCAATTCTTCTCTTCCAGTTCTTTGTTTGCTAGCCATGCCAGCTTGAACCACGGGTGTGTGGCGGCCGCAATCATGTTTTCTGGATCATTAAGTTGTTTCAAGAGCCTGAAAAAGAAAATAGCTTGATTAGTATTGGGGAATATTAACACAAGGCAATTAATTTTTTGATGTTCATAAAACGGCGTGCGCAGGCCTCGCATCCCGTTAAAGAGAGCGCAAAAGTATTGTTTTGTTACGCCCTCGCCACATCGTTGCCTCCGAAGGAGTTTTGACCATGCGCAATCAGCATCAGTGACACCTCATAAATGCAGTTCGTCCGGAAATAAAACAGCTTACCACATCTGTAGAAACGGTCAATAAGTACAGCTAAACAGTGGTTACACTCCGGCATGCATTGGAGAGGCAGCGCCAACTCCCGATATCAATACAGACATAAAAAGTGCTGATAAAGTTCATTGTGTTCATGTATCAAATAAGTCTAGAAGATTTCTGTGTCACATTTCTAGTCCATCATTTTTACTGGTCTGTTTAGACATACTGTTCCAACCGTATATACCGGGTGTTTTTTTTGTCTTAACAACTTTGCTAAGTTCACAAAAAGGAAGAGCTGCATAGGACACTTTTAATTGTGCGGTGCCGTGCTACAGGACAACCTATGTCACCTCCGCAGGCAGTTTCAAACCGTAACTCAATGGAAAAAGAGCGACAGCATCGTCGAATAATGTGGTCTATAGCACCCGCAGCGATTTTTTATGGGCTTATTTCAGCGTGCGGTTGGAGCATATGAAGATTGGGCTTCAATTTCGTAAATGCAATATGCCCTCTAAAGTCATTAATTAAAAAGTTATTTTAGCTATTTTTGTTAATTAGTTGCCTAATTGCAAAATCAAACTAGTTTCTAGTGGCCGACAAGACTAGTATGCTAATGGTAAAATTAAAAGCATCCTAATGCAGCTTTTCTTTTCTTGAGAAGTTAGTAAAGTTGATAAGATTTAAAAAAACACCCGGTATAAAAAACTCAATGCCTGAATATTTTCCCAGCTTTAAAACGAGTAAATAATTGACATTGTAGGGGACAACTCTACAGTGCATATGCACTGAACGTACCTTTTTGCCATATGCACTGAACATACCTTTTTGCCATGCCGGTTTTCAGGGCATCAAGTAGAGGCCTGCAGAATTGCAGCTCCCGCCTTTTGTGCAGCGCACGCTGTAGTGACCATATTGTTGGGAGCAGGACGCCCATGTACGTATACTTCTCGCCCTGAAGAATGTCAAGAGGCTGCACCACCGGTTGCAAAATCTGCGAGATTATGTCAAATACAAATATTAACTCAGTGAAAAAAGAAAATCAGTGAAGAACGAAAACCAAAACCGCATGCAACAGTATTCATAAATCAATTCGACTTATCGATGTGTACTCTTCAAGAAAGGTCAAGTCTTCGGTGACGATCCTTGGCAGGTTCAGGTCATCTAGGAGTGCGTTGATCTTGCTTCCTAGTTGACGAACCTGCTCTAGAGCTCTGTAGAGCGAATTCCATCGGGTTGGACACGGCACCAGGAGGAACCGTCCGAGGTTCTTCTTCACAACTTCTAATGCAAAGCTTGATTGTTGCTGCTTGTTCCAGACTGCTTTACATTTTGCGATCACCTTCGTGTAGATCTGTTTGTACTGCGCATCCTCGACGGCCCGGTCCGCGTCGGCTGTGGCCACCAGGTTCAGGGTATGGGCTGCGCACCGCTCATGCTTCGGAAGGCGCGTTTCAGTCGATTCGGGTGTGGCATCCAACTCCGAGGGTGCATGCAGTGCCAGGCTGAGGTTAACCATTTTGAGATCATGAGAGCTCTTGAATTGTAACACAAAAACAGAAAATAATGGAAATGTCTTGTTTGAATGTCTGCAAAAGCTACAGGCCCTAGCTACTTGCTTCGAAATACGCCTCGGCTGCATTAATGCCCCCATGAAGTTATACTAGAAACAACCAAAGTTCTTGCTTGTGCTTGTAGTCTTTGTAATTATTATAAAGGTGATAAGGTTAAACGAAGTATACCGAACAATCGAAGCACAAGACACAAAGCGGAAATAATACTAAAATTGCATTAGATTGCTTACATTTCTTTGCGCATTTGAAAAGGACATCCGGATGGATTACTGCACAAGCACAAAGTTCAGCGTTTGCCTGAAAAGCTTACGTAAAGTTACTTAAAACGAGATAAATAAGCTTACCTGCAGGTGCTTCCGCAGATTTGAAGATGCCTTGACATTGGCGGATAAAGTTTTCGGTCCGCGGGGACACAACTTGCAAGCTACCACAATGTTTTCGCCATTTTTGGACTTGAACTCAAAATAGGCCGCCAGGTCGGGCAATGGCAGCTCGTTGCATCTTGAAGCCATCTTGACTGGAGTGTCGGTATGCGACACCGTGCAGCGGCTTATGTAGTCGTCTCGAAGATCAAGCCTCACTGAACTAATCGGGAGAGGAGGCGAGAATCCTATGGCAGAACGCTTACCGTTCAAGTATCGTATTAGGAGATACACGTATGCCGCACACATTTTGTGTGTTTGGGCTATTGTATTCTTACTTGCCTGCTTGGTTCCGCTTTCCCAAAAATACTCGTCCCAAAAGAAAAATAAGAAAACGGCAGTTGCCAAGTCGGCTCTTGTACTAGAAAAAAAAAATAGCAGAACCTGGTTGATGGTTGCTTTATTGCAAGACCTTTCTTCTGAAGCGTGTACTCCACCACTTGACTAATCCCCTGTTGAAACGGTATGTCCTGATCAGCGTAGCAAGGATCGGGTTGTTCGTCCGGTTCGCACCGCCCCTACGGCCAGCGTTGAACACAGCGCTTACCTGTTAGTTTGTGTAAACGGTGGAACACTGGGAACAAAAGCCAGGCACTTGAGTGTTCGCCTTGTCCCAATTTCCTCTTCGGCTTTGCGTTTCCAACAGCCCGAAGTGTCTCTTATCTTGAGGATGCGCCCCTCCGTGAGTCACCTAATATATTTTTTCTTTTTCTTTACTATTTCTTTTTGCGCCTAAAATCCCTCTCGTGATCACACCCTCTCCCTATACTCGTGTGAGGAGAAAGGGGTCAAGCACTAAGCGGCAGGAGATTGATTGGTCGGGCGAGCATTTAGCTTCCACCGTACTGCCAGCTTAGGGGTGAACGGAGACGCTCAGACTATACACCTTTTCCAGGGGCAACAAACCGTTTTCGAGCCCAGTCACTGGGTTTGAGGCTAGACTCTCACCGGCGTCCCTGCTAACCTTAACAGAGTGGACTGTGATTTCGATAGGCGCAGCCTGTGTAGGCGCAGTTTCAAACACTGCTGGCAGCTAAATTCTCGTGTTTTCCCACTGCATTTTGTGTTTCATGGTGCATGTATTTTCCCGAGGACATTGTGAAACATTGTACCATATTTGAAAAAAAAGCAGTAAACTATTTTTGTTAGGTACGCGTGCAACGAAACAAATGCGACTGGAATGTTAGTTTTTTTTTTTTTTACGGTAAGTTTTGACGGCGCCGTTCGATTAGCCGCGTGTCAAACGACAAAGCGTTTAGCTGTTGAAAATAATTTACAACAGAAGATAGCCGAAAGGCATGCATTTTTCATGCTCACAAATAACATGTTTACCGATGGACAGAGGAACGCACGCGACTGATCCGTTTCCCACCCCAACCCGCACAACTATTTTTGGAGATGACTCCTACATGGATTATCTCTGGGAGGGGGGAGAACAATTGTCATTGTTCGCAAAATCGCGTCGAGGGTCGTTCCACCAGGGGCCTTAGTTCGACCTACTTCCCCTCCTTCGTTTCCCGAGAATGTCGAGCAGAAAAGCTAGAATGGCAGGCACTTACCAGCCCTATTTTTCACAGTGGAAGATAACACAGAGAGGGTACGCAGCATGCATCAGAAAAAGTAAGCGGAAACTTTCAAGAGGGGCCAGAAAACGTCGAATGCAAAACCGCAAAACATAGGTAGAGAATCTCGCTGAGCGGGTTTTCACAGTTCAAGAGAGTGGCAGAAAATGTCTAGCTGATAGTGGGCGCGAGAGTCGCACCAGCCGCATTAGCATCAGCAACATAACGGCGGCCAAAGAGCGTTTTTTGGAAAGGTGTAGAGGAAAAAGAAAAAGTAAAATAAAAAGAAAAGTGCTCTTGTGTATTGTGGACACAAAAAATATGCGTGGTGCGAAAAAGTAATTAGGTAATTTAATTACAATTACCGTCGCTGGAGTAATTCATTACATTACTAAATTACCTGCTGCAAAAAGTAATGAATTATATTACTAATTACTGGAACAAGTAATTAAATTACTGTAATTTCATTACAGTAATTACATTACTGCCAGCTCTGCCCCCAGATTCCTAATAATAGTAGTATTGGGGTCAATGATGACCTCGGCGTAAATGCGGCTAGTTAGCTATGGCGGGATATAAGCGAACGTTGCAAGCTGGGAAGTACAGTTATCTTTGCTTCGTTGCCCCTCGCCACCATAACAAGCTTGAAATGAACATGACCTAAAAATATTAATGTTTTAAGATTTTCTTCATTGTACACCGAAAGTTAGGCCACTCCATATTTTCACCTGATTTGCTCTTAATGTTAGGTGGGTTACCTCGGGATTTTACGGTACTCCTTTCCCAAAACAGCTGCCATCCACAAGCAGGTCAGGAGTAGCTGCAATGAACGGGCGTCCTTGTGCGATAGTAAGTCCGGGCCTCCTGAAGGTGACTTCGTCGTGCGCTGCCGTGGCGAGTGCTGTGTATGTATCAATCGCCTTTGGTTCATTTTCAATGCCATACCTAGTTGCTGGTGATATTACATATTTTTGATATACACGCTTACAATATAGAACAGGCAATTACATGGTTATTTGATCGCACGCGACATGACGCATCATAGATTGGCGCCTGTGCCGGATGCTTCTTGGGTGTAACGGAGATGGGCCTATATATAGCGCGAAAGGCCGGGCGGGCGTGCTGTACGTGCCTTACAAGCCGTGTATAGCACAAACAGATATATGACCCCGGTCTGGCTATATGAAGAGCTCGTTCCATTTTCTCCGCCCTTTGTGCCCTGGCTTGCCATCATTAAAAATAAAGAAAATACAATATGTAGCCAAGCACGAGTGTTCTCATTCAAAATGAATGTAACCGCTGCATTTGAACACACAAATAAGCAGTATAGTTGCTGCAGCGAAGCCGGTCTGCGGAAACTGCATTTGGCTGTTCTGAGAACGTGGGATTGATTTTGATCACTTCTAGAGAAGATACAACAAAAAAGGGGGAAATTGCATCTAGCCAATTAAAATTTCATATGATCGGCAGCATTAATAAAAAAGATTTAACGAAATAAATAATGGCCTTTTTCGATAAAGTGGGTTCAAAATATCGGTTAATTTCATTTTCGACAATATTTCAAATTTTATATAAAAAATTCAGTGAAAATAAAATAAACTAAACTTATGCCCGTCGATAGCCCATGTATAGGGCTACACCCGGATAGTATTTAATAAGTGACAAATATAATAACTCATGAGTTACAAGGCTCTGAAAATGTCACCGGATTGTCAAAGAGACAATGTTTGACATTTTTTACCTCAATAAACAAAAAGACAAAAGTAGTTTCCTTTGAACTAAGAGATAGTCAAAATAACATACAAAAGCACAACAAATTACTGTGAGTTTTGTATGCTTCTCGTATTCATACCAACGTACAGAACTGGGTCGAAAAGTCACGGAGTAAAAAACAGATTTTTACCCTGCTCCACTCAATAATTTTTTGTGAAGCGAAATATTTTTTTTTTTTTTTATATTTGGAAAAGTGGTTTTGTTCTTTCTAGAATTGGGGCAATTACATATATTTAAAAAAAGAAGAATCGAAACACCCACCCTGACAAGCGTGTTCGATTTCAAGTGAAACCACCCTTCTGTTTCCAGAGGTTTGTTTTCACAAAGAGTTGGCTAGTACAAACACAATTATTTCTTTTGTGCTTCATCTTTGCATCTGGTGCAGAACCACGTCTTTTTGTGCGATGCCTTTTTCACTCCCACACACTTGAAATAGAACCACCCAATGGTGAAGTTCTCATTGTCGCATGCGATCATGCTGCCCTCTTCCGGGCCAACACACATGCAGTGCTTTGGATCACTTTTTGGCTGGTGCGACACAGCTGCCGTCGATGCAAGTGCCTCATGGTCCTGTTGCTGCACCGCAGGTGTACGAGTGAACCACTTTGCTACTAGCTCTGGCAGCACCACTGTCGTGAAGAATCGTGCAGCATGGTCAATCACAGCGCACAAGAATGTGTTGCTGCGGAGAATTCGCTGGACGTCAATCTACGAGCTCCAGAGCACGAAGTCCGCATACGTCACGTTGCACACAAACATTTGCAGCTGCACTTGATATGGATGTGCTTCCTTTAAGGCGAGCTCTCCGTCGTCGGTGAGGGTTATACAACTGCCTTTGTCCTTTGCTACAGACTCCAAGGGAGCATTACGCAGCTTGTAGGGGCACTTTACTTTTGCTACCATAAAATTCCGAGAGATTCCCAACCTTGAAAAATAGCCCACCCCTATTTTTGGCTTGATTTGCTATTTTTTTTAAACACCGAAAGATACCCGACTTCTAGTAATAGTAGTATTGGGGTCAATGATGACCTCGGGGTAAATGCGGCTAGTTAGCTATGGCAGAATATAAACGAACGTTGCTAGCTGGGAAGTACAGTTATCTTTGTTTCGTTGCCCCTCGCCACCATAACAAGCTTGAAAGGAACATGACCTAAAAATAGTAATGTTTTAAAATTTTCTCCATTGTACACCGAAAGTTAGGCCACTCCATATTTTCACCTTATTTGCTCTTGATGTTAGGTGGGTTATCTCTCGGGATTTTACGGTAAGTAGGAGAAAACTCGTTGCGCAACGGTATGTCGAGCAGTACACATCGGGAATGGGTTCGTGTTTTAAGGCAAGGAACGTGACCATTTATTCCAAGCCCTTTCAAGAGACGGAATACACATACTTGCTTTCAGGTAATTACAAAGCAAATAAAAAAATGTTTGAAGCATTTTAATAATAAGCACGTCTGTTTTAGTCAGCCATTCGTGACAAGATCCTACTACTGGCAGTTCTGGCGAGAGGGGTCGCAATTTGCAAATAACACGGTACAAAAAAATCCACGGTATATTAAAATATTTATTTTTGGTGGAGCAATAAATAAAACCACTAAACCTCTAAACACGCCGATTATGGCAATAGGCAGTCTTAGCATAGCGTTACCGCAGGCTACAGTGAGCAAGGCAGCGCTCCTGGCGCGCGCTGAAAATTCTGCTTCAAAGGCGCAGCGCGAGCTTCCGGTTGTAATGCTACACCGCACGGTAGCCTGCAGTAACAAACTTCCTATCAATAACCAGAGAGCAGTTGGATCACGTGTTGCAATACACTAAAACCGAGGCGGTGAGCAGCGACTTGCGAGCCTGTCACATGAAGACATCAATACCGTGAACACTTCTGTTCCGGAGCTTGATGTTCATTGTGCGAGGCTCACTTTTGAGAGTACTAATGGCAAGGTGAAGCGCGAACACAATAGCTTCATTACCTTCAAAAATATTCTGCCACAAACAGTGACGTGACCGGTGCCTAAAATGCGCTCGCCTACCACAAAGCTTCGCAAGTTTAGGTTTCTGCAACTTTTAAATATCAGCATGCTCGTTTTCCTATCGTCCATCGACATCTCCGTCACCAGTAATATGATCCTGTCCTAATCGCATCGCATTTGTAGACAAATAAATCGTATTCAGCACGCTGACCAGGGTCAGCGAGCAGGCGCATGGGAAATACTGGAGAGTCTATCCCCGTCTCTCGCGCCATCTTGGAAATACCGCCCCACCACCTACAGGGCGTTGGAGTGATGTTCGAACAACCTGTGTTCATCATTTTTGCTTGTTTTTTTTTTTTTTCCAATTCACAATTGAAGAAAATATTTGCATAGAGCAAGAATATTTCTAAATGCCCTCAATTAGGTACGGCTGGGCTCCTTTGTAGGTTTAATTTTATGTCAAGTCTGTTGTTTGTTATTCATCTCAATGTAGGTATTTGATTTTCTGAGGCCGTAGTCTATAAATATAGGTATATTAAATTTAATAGAGCTCATAAGTGGGCAATTAGAAGCTTAGGAACAAGCTTTGCAAGTTCAGCAGAATTTTTGCTGAACTTGCAACAAGTTGCAAGTTCAGCACTGAACTTGCGTGAACTTGCGTGAACAAAAATGTCCTTTTGATGTTGCGCACAACAGTTATGTCACCGTGACACAAATACAAAGTACTGTAGTTTCCAGACTATAAGTCACACCTTTATATAAGTCACGCTTCCATATATTGAGCTGTTTACTCAGAAAAGTTTATATATAAGTCGCGTCTCTTTGCATGGTTCATGCGATGAACTTTCTTGTTTTACGAGCATCGAATTGCCAAATCATAGTTTCGCATCATCGGTTAGTTCACTGTACCGTCTGACGCGCAACTACGCTGACGTTTTGACTCGCGAGAAATGCCCCTAGAACAACGCTATTTGCAGGGGCAATCAAGTGTTGCACAGCGAAAGGGTGTAAAACTTGGAAAATAAGAAGGTAGTCAGCTTTGTTCAAGCGTACACATGCTGAGAGTAACGGAACTTTAACATGGCAGAAACTCTTCAGCAAAGCTTTGGGCCACTAGTTCTAGCCGAAACCAAGCCACGGTTACGACACTAGCATCAATGCACAGCAGGTCGATAAACCTTGACGAACTTCTGATAATTCGGTACCGCTAAAACATAAGCTAGCCATAATTCTTCTCTTTACATGCAGCGGTGTGGCAGAAAAACAGTTCATCAAACGAAAACTAAGACATTAGGAAAGTTTCTGCAATGCGTGTATACCAGTCGGTCCACTTCCCTTTCAGTGACACTGTACTAAAGCAAAAGAATGTAGAACCATTGCTGAATTAGCAATGTCTATTTCAGAAGCTCTATTCTACATTAATCCTTTTTGGTGGAACCGTCAGAGTCCTTGCTTTCCGAGTCAGTCTGCAAGATTGTGGCGGTCCATGGATCTAGTGCGATCGGCTCCTCTTCATTATCCTCGGACCTGCTGCTTAGTCTGATATCAGCTGCGCTGCTCTCAGGTACAGATTCAATGTGGCCAGCTTTCTTGAAACCTGCGGCTACAGTGGCTAGAGAGGCAGAGTTCAAGGCTTCACTGACCCGTTCGGCCACCTCGTCAAATGACGCATGCCTCATACGGCCGGTTTTTGTGAAACTGTGTTCGCTGTCTGTCATCCATGTCTCCCACAAATGTCGCAGGATAGCTTTAAAGCTGCGGTTCACGGCTGTGTCCAGCGGTTGCAGCATCTTTGTCATGCTGCGAGGAATTATCACTGGGATGCAGTTCTTTGATTTGACTTTTGTCTTGATGACATCGGTGATGTGCGCCCTCATACTGTCCATCACAAGAAGGCCCTTCTTTGTCTTGAAACATCCATCTAATCACCGCGAGAACCATTTGTCCAGCCACAGCCTGATTATTTCTGCGTCCATCCAGCATTTTACATTGCATTGGATGACAACTCCAGACAGAAAGGGAGTTTTTGGCATCGCTTTTTTCTTGAATATGACCATGGGAGGTAGATTGGTGCCATCAGTGCTGCAGGCCAGAACGACGAGGAAATGAGATTTCTCATGGCGATGGTTCTCATAGTAATGGCAGTGATGGAAGTGCTGCGCCATTTGTGCCTAATTGCGCCATGAACAAAAGTCTGCTACATCTCGTGCCAAAGCGTAATTTTCGCTCAAAATTGCGCCATAAGTGCGCCAGGATGGGCTTAAAGCAGAGTATAAAAATAATTTGATATTGGTCAGCCCTAATATTTAGAAAAGTAGAAGGAAACAAAAAGGTACGAATATATTTCACGTCGTCTCTACTCGCCATATACTTAGTTTCTTCTTAGGTCTGAGCACAATAGAAAGCTCACACATACGACCTCGAACATGCATACTAAAAGCGCGAGTCACGGGGCATTCACTGTACCTGATTAGTTTAGCCGATTAAATAAACACATACAGGGAGATGGATGGAGGCCACACCAAGTCTCCTCCGTGACTATGTTGACAAAAGGCTTATTTTGCTATGTGGATTGCAAAGGTCGATCTAACGCAAAAGTAATTTACCCTAGCCTGGGACGAGGCCATGCCAGAGCTAAAAGCAGCCGTTGAAATGCTGCGGAAAAGTAAGTGCTGATGAAACGTTTCAAGATATGTAAATGAAACAATTCATCTGCCTCGCTGGCGACAGGATCGCCAGCGAGGCAGGTCACACTGTGGTACGCCTGCCACCGTATTGTTGCCAACTTTACCCAATTAAATTTATGTGAAATGCTTCGTTGCCTCTGCAAACACTGCATTCAAAATGAAGGATTTGGAGCCACTTGTCTGGAAGGGGATACAGCAAGTGACAGCCGAGAAATTATGAGAAAAACGGACCACATCATCAACGATTTTGTCGATCATCACCGCCCCTTGATCATCATGCCTTGCTGAAGACGCCACGAGCTCTAATGACACAAGCACGGATGACGAAAATATTGGATGCCAACTTCTGTGACAGACTTTAATCGAGGGTGATGTGCACCACGCAGCATATACTCATGATTTCAAGCTGACTGAGCAGTAGAGATTCCATTGCGGGCAGATTGCGGCACCTCACAGAAGGATGTGTTTCTTTGGAACAGCCACTATCGGAGTCAACTTCAGCAGCTCAGGAAACGGCAGACGCAGAAATATAGAGCAAAATTTGGCATGCAAAGTAGTCGCGGCCCAGCATAAACTCTATTTTTGAGCTGATTAGGCAGTAGGCGTACAATTGAGTGCAGATTGTGGTAGCTTTGACAAGACTACCTCACCAAAGCATGTGTTTTTTTGGAACAGCAGCTGTCAGAGTCAACATTAGGAGCTCAGGTAACAGCAGACAAAGAAATATAGAGCAAAATCGCGTATGCAAAGCAGTCATGGCTCAGCAAAAGCCTATTTTTTAAGGCGTTTCATCGCTACTTCTAAGACTCTGGCTGCGGGCATCTGGAGGAGACGACAAGGCGCTGATTAACACCTTGTAGGAGGCATTCGTTATCCTAATTTGTCGAGGGCATCTGTAGCTTCCGTAAGGAGACGCACAATAACATGAATGCAGCGAAAAACGTATATGCCGTCACAAACTAGCCTCACTGGTGTTCGGATTGTTGTCAATAGTGATGTTTAGACGGACTGTTGCCGTATAGTAACCAGCATTTTAACCTACTTTTTCACCCTTTTAAAGGGTTACATTGTTCCGTTCGTGATATAACGCAGGCACACGAAGGGCGCTTTTCCGGCTGACCCAGATACGTGCCAGTAAGCCAACTCTGTTCTCATTCTTCGTGTACAGCTTTGCCCTCCTGATTTCTTTTCTCTGTTTTATACTTTCTGTTATCTAGTACATCTTACCAACATGCTCGTTAGGAATATAATAGTGCTAAGTTTCATTTCACCTCTGGTTGTAGTGACACAAAACCTGAAGTTCCGTATCACCGTGAAATTGCTCTAGGCATCAAAGGCCTCCCGAGTTTGCTGGAGCCATGGGCAGAGCAGGCTCATCTCACCAGGTGAAGCAGGCAAAACTTGCCTGTTTTTGGCGGCAGAGCTGGAGCGTTTAACCAGCGTTGGTAGACGAGCACAAAAACTAATTCGAAGAGGAGCGTAAGAAATGACGGGGACAGAGGAAGAACTAGCATGACGTTTGGAGCAGATAGCCTCGCGGCTTCGTCGTGCATTCGGTTGCCACGAGCTTGCGTGAGCAGACAAGGATCCTCGTTGGCTGGGAAAATCCATAGATCCCACACTGCTGCACCGAACTACTGAGATGGAGTATAGACGCGAGCCATGTTATGCTTGCCTTATGGAGCATACACAATAAGGAAGGGCTGTGCTGCACATGCCTCATGCACTGGTAACACAGTTAAGTGCTGTGCTTACAGTTCTGTACAGTGGGTCAAGCACTCTATGCAGCGCCCGACAGGTTTCCCTAATAATGAGGGAGGTCAGTGAGCGTCCGATCCTGTAGCAGGACGCGCAGATTCAATGTTTTGGTACCATGCGCCAGGTACCAAAACATTGAAATTGATAGCCACCATAAGCACAAGTAAACAAGAAGGTGGCCTAATAAGTCAACCTTACGGTGGTAAGTTTCAATAAGCCCCCAATTGCATATATTGGTGAGCGAAGAGTGGACTGAAAAACTATGCCAGTAGTTGGGAGCAGTAGTCTAGCATATAAAAAAAGACAAAATCACAGAGAGTAATGGTCGTGCCATCTTCTTGCTTACCTCCCAAGGGATTTTAAATAATAATTAGTTTACAGAAAGTTCATTTATAAAATCCTGTTATTCGCTTTTTCTACCTTTCTTTCTTGATTGAACTTGTTTGGTGAGGAAGACCATTGAGTAACCTTCAAGGAGACTAAAGCGGGTCAAGAATTGTGTCAAGGTGACGATCAGAAAAACATGACAAAAACAAACTCTTCAAGTGAGGCCTTTCCTCGCTTCAGTATGGTACAACACAAGACTGCTATGGTGTTCTGACAAAGTGAAATACAGGTGGAGCATCCCGCCTAATGCATACTTCAGCACAGAAACAGGTCTATTACGTGGACAAAATGTTCAGGGATGCAACCGCACATGCATAAGTTTCAATTATCAAATCTCTACAACTGATATTTCAATATTGGGGGAGGAAGGGGGAGGGCGTTTGTTGCCCTTGCGAGGGTAAGGCGTTCTAAGAAATATTGAAGAAAAGTGCCCCGCAAGCAAAACAACCAAAAACCTCGTCAGCAGCACCTCATTGAGGTAGTATCACGGACAATATGAGCTACAATAGCCCTTCATGCTTTCGCGTACATATCTCTGCCCGTTTCAGGAGAAGTTTTGATATATATTAGAGCTGCAATACAAAAGTTCAGGTACCATTCTTCCCACTCTTTCGCAGATGGAGAGATAATAAAGCTTACCGCACGAATAGCAAAAAGCAAAATTAACTGTTGCAACTCATATTCGTGGTAATATGTTTGGAATCCCCTGAATGTTATCAAGGTATGTACTTCCTATAAGGTATCCTGGCTTACCGGTTGTTAGCGATAGCCGCTCCTCTGGGGGGATGGCCTTCTTTCCATGGAGAGCCTCTCGTAGTTGTTCCAGAGCAAGTAGCTGGTCGAACCTGCACAAAATAGCAGTCAGCTCCTGTGTGCGCGGCTGGCTTCGTTTTACAAGTGATTCTTAGGGAGGAACACACACCTTTGCCGCGTCATCCTGAAGTACTGGAAGAAGTCGCTCCTGTTGTCCAGACGCATATCTCGAACGAGGTGATGAAACTCGCCAATCCGTGTCGCTGCCGGATTGAGCAGCGTAGCTCTCGATGCACTGATAAAACAGTGCATGCAGCATATTGGGACTTTTGCAGTTCGAAGGAGACATGTCACCGGCACAGACCATATGACAGTCGACCGTACGCTCGCTGGCCGCCATGTCTCTCAATCTTGCCTGGCTAGCTCGCTTGCTGTTGGCTAATTTCGGACAATACAGGTGGTTTGCTATCGGAACAGTGTGAACGTGCTGTACGCAAGCGGAACGTAACGTAACGTAACGTAACTTAACGTAAGAAACGGCCCAGTGTGAACCAGCCTTAAGTTTAAAAGGCTTGTGATAAAACATTCCAGATGAGCAGACTTCATGATGAATCCTGGGGAGTTCAAATTGATGATTTAATTTCAGTATCCATTGATATTATGTTGTATTTTATCGTGTGTTTGCTTAGTATTGCTTGGAGAAAGATATATATATATATATATATATATATATATATATATATATATATATATATATATCTATATCTATATCTATATCTATATATATAGTCCGGCCTTCCTGACTCCGGCCGGACTCCGGCCGAAACGTCGAAGATTAAATCGTCCGTTGTTGCTGTTTTTCACTAAGGGTTTTTTTCTTCTCAGTTTTATATATATATATATATATATATATATATATATATATCTATATATCTATCTCCCGTAAAATGAAGGTAAATGCTTTAAAACATATTTATTGGACGATGTTCTGAGCGGGGACCGCTGTTCATCAGGTCCTAATGTTGCAGTAAAAGCTGGAAGCTCGCCACTTTGACACGGCGGCAAAAAAAAAAAAAAAATCATTGAGGAAAGGCAGTAAAACAACTTCTCAGGACCAACCATGGGTAGACGAAGGCCGCGGCCAGGGAAGGGGCCCCGCATGCATCCCCAAACAACCTTCCGCTAGGCGCCGTTGGGGCTCGGCAGTGTCCAGAACGAAACAAGGGAATAAAACAAAATCAAGTGAGCCCAAAAGCGCGCCCGGGTGGCCGAGAAGAGCCAGCAGAGACACAGGAGCAGCTTGGGCGCGAACCGAGACGCGCGATGGTTCAAGTTACACACCCAAACACCCCTCTCCACCCCCCCCCCCCCCCCCCCCCCCCACCCAAACACCCACACACTCGCGTGCAAGCATGCCCCCCCCCCCCCCCCTCTTTTCCTCTTCCATTTTCCCTATTTTTATTTTTCGCACCGCCCGCCTCCCCATCTCGCACCCGAGAGCGAAGACATTCCTCGAGGTCGTAATGATGTCCAGCGCAGGGAAAACTCTAGGCAGGGGACTCCGTCTGTTCGTTTTCCCGTCGACGGGGGGGTTCCAAGGAGGTGAACCGCTCTAGATGTAAGCAGCTAAGCAGGCCGGCGCTCTCGTTAATGCCCGCGCGAAGCGTGTTAAATTTTTTAATTAGGTACGATTCCCTTTCCTCCCTTTCGCGTGCTGTACTAAATCCCGATTGAAGTATAGTTACAAATATTTTGTTTATGTGGTGATGATCGAGACGCATATGTTTGGAGAGCGGGAGTTTGGGGAGTGTGTTAAGGTGGGACTTATGATTGTTAAATCTTTGACGGAAGGGGAGATTGGTCTGTCCAATATACTGCGTGTTGCATACGCGGCAGTGCAATAGATAGACAACATTAGCTGAGTTACAGTTATAATTTCCGTTTATCCTAAAGGTGAAGTCCGAATTAGTACTTTTTGTCTCCACGGATTCCGTCATGTGGCTACACACTTTGCACCGCGGCACCCGGCATGGCCGAGATCCCAGGAACTCCTCATGTGTGGTTTTGGATCGTACTAGCATGTCCTTAAGGCTTTTTCCTCGACGGTAGACGACGCGTGGAGCCTGCGGAAAGACAGATTGGAGGCGCTGGTTTTGTGAGAGAATATTAAAATTTTTGCATAGGATGTTGTTGATGTTGGGGAGGTTACTTGCGTAGGTTAGCACTAAATTATACTGATTATTCTCGGAGTTTCGAACGCTTGTTTTGTTAATGGCTGTCGTGCGGTCTAGTTTACTAGCCTTTTCTATAGCATTGTTTATGACGCCTGGAGGATAATTTTGCCTAATGAGTGCTTTCGTTAGATTATCTGCGTTTTGTTTGAAGTCTTTCTCGTTGCTGCATATTCGTTTGTACCTATGCGCCTGAGAATAGGGCAAACCATTTTTGCAGTGGCGGGGGTGGCAGCTATCGTAGTTAAGATATTGTTGCCTGTCCGTGGGCTTTCTGTAGAGTTTAGTGGAAAGTTTGTTATCCTGAATTTCGACGATAACGTCCAAGAAACTAATTGTCCGCTGCGATACGTTGTGGGTGAACCGAATAGACGAATGAGCCGAATTGTATTCCGAAATAAATGTGTTGAGTTCTTCCTCGGTGCCTGTCCATATCATAAAAATACCGTCAATATACCTTTTATAGAAATATGGCTGAATCGGACGATCTGCGAAGAACCGACCCTCCAATTCCGCCATGAAAATGTTGGCATAATTTGGGGCCATTTTTGTGCCCATGGCGGTTCCGCTAATTTGGAGGTAATGTTCATCTTCGAATTCATAATGGTTGCATTCAAGCACGAGTCGTAACAATTTTGTTAAGGACTGACAATCGAGTATTGAAGAGTTTCGGGTGTTCACATACGCTCCAATTACCGCTGCGATGCCGTCATCGTGTAGAATGTTGGTGTACAGCGCAGTTACGTCCAATGTTACCAGAAATGAACCTGTGGGTATGGTTAGCTGGGATATATCCTGGATGAAATGGTTCGTGTCCCTCAAGAATGACGGAAACGTGGGGGGGATTTCCTTAATTATAGTGTCAATAAAACTTGATATTCTTTCGGTTACTGTTCCTATGCCAGACACTATTGGCCTTCCAGGGTTATTCTCCTTGTGTATCTTAGGTAGCGTGTAGAATCGCCCGGGCCTGGGGTGCCAGGGCTTAATGCAGTGGAACATTTTCTTAGTTGTGGCACCGTTGTCTTTCAAGTGGGACAGCGTTTTGAGAACAACGGACTTGATTCGCAATGTTGGGTCACTTGAAAGTTTTTTGTAAAATTTTGGGTATTTAGTTGTCGGAGTCCTTCATTAATGTAGTCCTGCGTATTGAGAACAACTACGGCACCACCTTTGTCGGCTGGCTTAATGACAGTGTCGGTCCTGGAGCCAAGAAGTTTAATGCATTTGTTTTCGGAGAGTGAAAGATCGTACTTCAAAGCCCGTTTTTTCTGAAATGACTCTAAAATTTCCTGCTGTACCACCTCTATGTACATATCCAAGTATTTGTTCCTTTGGTTGCTTGGTGTCCAGTGCTTTTTTGGATTTGAGGGAAGGGGGCAGCCGCCATCACTAGGGCGCTCGTGAAAATATTCTCGGAGACGTAGACTACGGGAGTAGTTGTCCACGTCCTGGTATAACTGGAATTTGTCATACCCTCCGGTTGCAGGGGAGAAGCTGAGGCCCTTCGAAAGAATCGCTACCTCTTCTTGTAAGAGTGTCGTGCTTGACAGATTTACAATATTGCTTCCAATTTCATTCTGTTCAGAGGATGTTTCTCGGCCAGCGAAAGAGGCTGGAGACGCCCGTGCAGCAATGCGTGGGCCCCGAGCACAGGTGTTTATTTTCCTGAGGTGTGAATGCGAAGTTCCCTCGGGCAGTGTGGGATCACCTGATGTTCCTGGTGGGATGCGCCCTTTGTTAATAGAAGACAGTTGCGAGTCAGCGCCTGTCCGTGTGTCACGCTGTGAATGCTGAGAAGAAATGTTGTCACAAACAAATTTTTTTCCTTTAAGGGCCCGAATTTCGCCGATCCGTTTCTGTTCATACCGTTCGAGCTCATCTTTCTCTGAAGTGGCAAGCAAGCCATCTGCCCTCCTTCCCTCCTCCTCCAGCTCCTTCTCCGACGTCATCCTAGTGTGGTGTTGGGTTGTAATATCCATAAGTATTAGCGAAGCCTCAGAAAGGGTGTCGTCCCACCTCTGGCGCTCGTTTGCATTGAAGGTGTTTAGAGACGGCTGGATCGATAATTGAAAGCCCTTCGGGATGTTGTTCTTTCCCATGTAAATTTGAAGTGTCTCCGCATGCATTGCGTGTTGAATCCGTTTATCTATGATTTTGCGAATCTCGAGGAATGTCCTATATATATATATATATATGGGTGGTTTCATCTCAAATCGTGCAGGCAAGAAAGGGTAGAATTTTTAATTTCGCTTAAAAAAATATATGTTATGGCGCCATCTCTAAAAACGCAGTAGCCACACACCGCAAGTTCGTCGGATTTTTTGTTCTCGACTTACAAATTTTAAAAGAGGCCGCAGCGGAAAGCAGTGTTTTTCACATCCGTCGCGAGTTGGATGTTTCGCTCGATCTGCCACCGTGGATTTTCAGTCCACATTATATTAACTTTTTTCAAGCACTCTGTGAGCACATTTAAAACGCCCTAAAACCATGAAATAATTATAGGCGTTTTGCCTTTTTTCTGTTAAAATGCCAAAAACGCCCCCTCGGTTAATTGTTGACGAACTTTGACAAATAAATACTGGTGATCTACTTGGGTTACATCAATATTTTTTATGTCAACGGAGAGGTTTAAACACCGTTTGTATACCCAACGGACGTAAGGCTCTCGTTACTGCGTCTGACACGCCGCAAACATATAGGATGAACACAATCGATGCGCTCTTTTCCCGTGGCACACTCTCCCTACCGCTCTGCCTGCGCTTCTGAGCATCGGCAATAAACGTTTGTCTTTGGATAGTGGCGTTCTTTTAAAGCATTAACTACGTTGTTTAGTTCCTGCTTTCGGAGGCTCTCATTTGAGGACACTGCATTGCAATAAGATAAAAACCTTCTCACCACAGACCGCGTATGTTTCGTTGGGTGGTGGGAATTGTAAGACAAAAAATTACCAGTGTCGCAAGGCTTGTGGTGCACTGCTGTCTCTGTACAGCCGTCACCACCCCGGTGCACAGGTATGTCTAAAAAAGGCAAAACACCATCTTTCTCTGTCTCATATGTAAACTGAATGGCGTGGTGAACGATGTTCAGTGTCGCGTGGAAGTCATGCAGGTTGTCCCTTTTCAAAATTACAAATGTGTCGTCCACATACCTACAATACATCTTAACAGGAAAAGGTAGTGAGCTGAAAACCTGTGTTTCAACATGCTCCATAACCAAGTTTGCCACGGGAACAGAAACAGGACTTCCCATGGGACACCCTTCAATTTGATGATAAATCATATTGGCAAACTGAAGTAGGTTTGGTTCAAGCAAAACCACAATAAAATAAGTCTCTTCTACCAGCAAGGTGTGCCGAATTGAAATCCCTGATAAACTTCAAAAGCTGGTCCTCGGTGTGTTCCCATATTAAAAAAAATGTCAGCACTGTATCGTCTGTAGAAGGAGGGTTGCAGAGGTCTGTCCAAAGGAAATGTTTTTTTCTAGTGTATTCATAAAGGTGTTTGCATAGTTGGGAGCCATTCTGGTGCCCATTACGGTTCCACTGACTTGCGAGAAAAAGTTGTCATTGAATTCAAAGCTATTTTGTTCTAATACAAGGCGGGCAAGTATTGCCAGAGTGCCACAGTCAGGGAGGTCGTGGCGCCTTACGTTCTCGTACGCACCAATCAGCGAGGCAATAGACCTTTTACGAAAGTCAGCGCCTCTAGTGTGGGTTGCACGAACTTGACAAAATCCGCCATTACTGCGTCGTCAAGCATCGAGGGGGTTCAACCTGAACCATTCCGTTGCGTTCGGCAGTGGTGATAGCGTTTGACATGCCAAACCATTGCTGCGTCCCTCAATGTACCCAAAGAGGGCCAAAAGATAAAAAACAACACAAGGCGCGTCTTCTTTTTCTTTCTTTCTTTTTTTTTTTCACGTTAAAAACACCAGTATTCGAAGAAATTGGGTCATGTAGATCCGCGTGGAGTGAGCAACGATCACATTTGGCCTGTCCGCTGCTGCCTCAACGCTTTCTGAAGCTTCGAGCGCGTGCTCACCGCTTCGAAGCATAAAGTTAGCACAAATAAAAATACTCTATAGAGGATAACCCCTGTCCACGCGACATCATTTCGAAATGCATTTGAACTGCACGAGTAATCATGCGATGGATCTCGTAGCTGTGAGCAACTCCTGACCAGTATTCAGAGTTTATTTCTGACAACGTTGCGTTTTGGTGTCCGATCACAAGGTGTGTGAAGTTTCCTAGTAGGTATGGGCACGTAGCTTCGGATAATACCTCGTCCGCACCAGCACTTGCGCTAAAAAAAGAAAAAAAGGCGCACTCCTTGCGTGCTAGCGCAAGGAGTGCTCGCACGTCACGACATTACATAGAATTCGATAGAACATTGTTTTGCGTTCACGACATCGGCATTGCATGGTTGCTCTTGCTAGCACGGAGAGGTGTATTTCGTCGCTTTAATGCCTGTATTTGGAGCTCGTGCTGCAACTTCTAAACATGTTTTCAAGCGCGCGCCCGAGGCGGTATCGGGCCTCCGAGAACGATTTGCTTTGCTTGTCCCCGCAACGTTCTGCTAGAGCTGCTCTTCAAGTGCTTTGACCACATTACCTCGTATTTTGTCCGTGAGCAGAGAACTCACCCGATCACAACCGCAAACGGCACAGCATGCCATACAATACATCACACAGCATATTTGTCTGCCACAACATAAAGTATGGAATGAATGAATGAACGGTTTGTTGTTGGGAATAACACTGGAGAGTAAAACAGACGTGAACATGGGATGCATAGGAGAGTTGGCTTTATTAAGGTCGTTTGAAGAGCTTGGAACAAAACAAATAGGGATAAAGAGACACACCTGTGTCTTGACAGAAGGCTGTTTAAAAACAACCAGTAGAACAGCCCAACGGAAACAAGTTTCTATTGCAAAGTTCCGTCTGCATCGTTTAAGTTATACTACCACATTTTTTCTAACCGCAATATTTCTACTCCCAGGTTTTCTACTTTGGCTTTCCTCTGGCTCCTGAAGCAGCTTGCTTTGATGAGCACTTCGGTGATGGATCTGAAATAATGTGGCGTTCTTGTTTACTTATGTTTACTGCATAGATTGTACAGTGAACAAGCATACTATGTGTTCACCCACCTTTTTTTTCAAATAAGTAAGAGGCATAATCCTAGCAGTGCTCACTATGTGTGAGTAAAAACGCGTCATATATGCGATTATTCGTTTACTAAACGCCGGAAGCTTTTACTATGCCAAAAGTGAGGACTGGTTTGTCCTAACTTTTGAGCTAGCATGCTCGTGCTAATAGTGGACACAAGTCAAACCGTAAACTTGAAACGTGCCGGCACAGAAAGCAATTCAGTCAAAAAGGCGCCTTTGCTAAAAAAAAAACTATGAAGCACGGCTTACAGAGGCGAAGTTCACCGGCACGACACAAGAATGATTCTGTTTTGCTCTCACACCCGCCTCATACTCTTTAGTCCGTACCATGGTGTAGGAAGGTTCTTTAGGTGTGGAGACTCCTCTTTTCGCCCCGTCAGAACGGCAAACACATCATGTCCCCTCCTTTCCTGTTTTCTCCGCCTGCCCCTAGAGGGCGCCAAAACGTTCAGGCCGTCCGGTCGCCGGCCCTCCGCCGGAATGTGGGCTAGTCACCCATTGCTTACGCCGCCTCTAATTGTTTCCAACTCTTTTTTTTTTTTTTTTTTGCAATGGTGAATTGAGCATAAAAGAAATGTAAAAACCAAGGATCCGAATTCGGAAATAGCCAAACATTTGAATCAATGCGCCGACTGCTCTCCAGTCTAGGGAAACATAAACATTTTAGAAAGGGAAAACAACGACATGAAAATATTAGTAAAAGAGACTATCAGGATAAAGACGTCTGCCGAATGCATCAGTCACACGTCCGTCCACTTAAGTACAGAGGCCAAAAAAATTTTGTGGCTGACTGGTTTGAGAGAACCGGGATGACCTAGGGGTGTCGCGGTGTGTGTGTGTTGACAGGGGATCTGTCGGCAGCTTTGTGTTGGCGCTGTCTGAGCCTATTGTTGACTGGATGTACGGAGAGCCTGGGAAAAGGAAGAGGAAAGGGGGTAGAGGTTTTGGGAAAAAGAAGAGAGAAAGGGTGGGACCCCAAATAAAGTTTGTAGCTCCGTTTGAGACTTCCTCCATGTCGTTCTGTGCTTTGTCCTGTTATGAGTCGACGCCCAGTCTGGTCTCTCGGGTAGCATGGCTAACTCGCTGGCTTCCAACCTTTCTCGTGAACAGCGTCCTAGCCAGAAAGTCGGGGAAACAGATCGGGAAATCTTAACAGGACGGAAGACTAGTTTATTTACGTGGTTATATCATGTAACATATTGGCAAAAGGAGCGCATCGAATGGGCAGTGGACAGGTTCTTATATAATACAACTCGGGGTTCTGGAGCTGCCGTGCCATTGGTCGGTTAGTGTCACATTCAAAAGCTGGCCTCGACGTCAGCAACCTCCTCTCGGCCCCGATGCTCGGTCGTTGTTCTCTCCAAATTGAAGGAGCCTCGTAGGGGATCGTCTTGCATGCGGTAGACGCAGACACAACAGACTGCCCATCTGTTCAGGTTCGAATTTTGTCTGGCGTTCTCGTGCAATACAGATGCCTCCGTGGAAGACAGACGCTTCCCGTTTTCGGTCGAGCGTGCAAAAGGGTTCGGACCGCATGAGAATGCGATCTGAACCCAACTGCAAAGGAAAAAGCCGAGATACAAAGAAGCAGTCACGAGAAAAGAAGAAAGAGTCCCGACTGTGCGACTCGTAATGTGGAAAAGAACTCCAAAAGCAGCTATAGAGTGTGTCATACATTAAACAATGTTTTAACTCCTTTTTTTTACAGCGTTTTTCTGTTTTTTTTCTACAGCGTTTTTTTTTACAGCGATTTTTTTTTTAAATTTTTTGTTGAAGTTGGAATGATATTATTATTATACTTATATCAGAAGTGCCATTAATAAAACCGGTTTGCTTTCCTTGACGAGTGTGGTTACGATAAACTTTTGCTGCAATCTGCTACACACAAATTTAAGTGTACTAGCAAAGTGAACCTTTGCGTGCAAAATATGTAACTTCGTGCCAATTCGGCCAGCAGTTCAACTTAACAGGACTCAAAGGCTGCCTTAAAATGTAAAACAATAATCACGTTAACTGCCCCTTATGTTGAAAACAAAATTTTTTTTTAATAGTCTAGTTCAATCAACGGGATGTTGCGAACCCAATATATATATATATATATATATTTTTTAGAAAAGTCATGGGAACGGTGCTTAAAACAATTCAGTTCTAAGTATTATCCGTTAACAAGGTTTGTGTTAATCATCCTTTATTTTTATGCATTCTTTTTTTTTTCTTTCGTTCGCACTCAAGTTATCGTTCACCTGCGGTACAATCAGAGTTTATTAATTTTATAAATGCGTACCGACGTTAGTATTGCGCTACTGAAGAAACAAACGACGGAATGTAAGCTAGACTGGAAATTATCTACAGGAGAGGGATATTTCTTTTTCACTCATAGACTACCGCGTCGGCTGGTATTAGGGAGTTACTCTTGTTTGCCCGTCTTCCATTTTTCGGGTTATGAAAACTTCAGTGTGCTGAGAGAGATGATAGTTGAATG
Organism: Ixodes scapularis; assembly: GCF_016920785.2. Taxonomy (NCBI): domain Eukaryota; kingdom Metazoa; phylum Arthropoda; class Arachnida; order Ixodida; family Ixodidae; genus Ixodes; species Ixodes scapularis. Next base: position 104,242,351 of record NW_024609882.1, read on the forward strand.
GCCCCATCTACATACCACATTGTACGCGAACCCGTAGCCACCGGAAAGCAAGCTGCACGCCGAGGAGGCAGCTAGCACAGGCGGCCCGGTGCGCTGCCGGATGGCCTGAAACTTACGGCACCATCTGGGGTGGCTCCGTGAAGCGAAGCGCGCAGGGTGTCATTATCTGGTAGCGGCGGAGAGCGGAGTCTCCACACCTAAAAAGCCTTCCTACACTGTGGTCCGTACGCCACTGAGTTTCACAACATTATCTCAAGCTGTGAGAAGGCAACGAGCCGGAAAATATTACATTTCATTTCATCATGCAAAAGAGGCCGAAGAGATGCGCGAGTATTTTAGGCCTCTTTTGGCGTTTCCTTGTGCACGGCGCTGCGGCAGACGGCACAAGTTTGCCTGCATGTAAAAGGCATGTTCACAACGTGATGCGCGCGCTTGTAGCTTTGGGTTGGCTCACTCTTAGGTCTGAACGGGCGACAAGAAAGAACAGTGCTTACCAAAATGATTTGTTGGCCTAGTTGGTTAAACATTACGAAAATTGAAAAGCGCAAAACACAAGGACAAGAGGGAGAGAACACAGGACAAGTGCTTACTCGCAACTGACGTTTTAATTCGGAAGATGAAGAACCCTAACTTTAAATGTTATTGACTATGAAACTGAACGGACACAACTAAGAACATATATCAACTTATCCCCTCAAGCAGACCTCACCCTCGACAAGATAATGGGACCGTGGAGAAACGAAGCCACTGCCACACTTGCGACAAAGTCCCTTTTGCGATTCCTGACCACGACTGGCCTCATCAAGAAACTTTAATGTAAAATAAGTTTATGCTGCCTTTTTGTGTGTGTGTGTGTGTGTCTTTAACTTTCTTCACATCTTTTTACCTCTCTTCCCCACCCTTACCAGAGTAGCCAGTCAGGAGATACCTCCCGGCTAATTTCTCTGGTTTCCTTTTACTCCATCAATAAAAAAAAAAAAATAGAAATATTTATGAGAAAGGAGTGAAAGGATCTGAAAAGACTGAGAATTGAAAAAAAAAAAAAAGAAGGAAATTAGTAAAAACAATAGGAAATGGTGGGCATGATTAAAGTAGCAGTGAAAGAAATGACAGTAAATCTATTAAGAAAAAGAAAGAGGAAGGTAAAGCAAATTAAGAATCTCTAAGGAAAATATTTCATGTACTCTAATTCTTTTGATGACAAAGTCACCGAAGGAGGACTGATGCAGGCGTCTCCTTTGGTCGCAATGACTTCAGCCTCAAGGATTTCTCAAGTTCGCTTACCTGGACGCCTCCTCATGATCCTTGTGCTGGACAGTAGTGGGGCGCATCTACAGTCCCTCACATGTAGAGCGAGATGCCCCGACGGAGAGGATTTTAGAGATAGCGCATGTTGTCTGAGCCTTACGTTGATACATCTTCCCGACTGTCCCACATATACCTTCCCACAGGTGGACGGGATCAAATACACTACCCCGCTGCAACAGTTGACGTATTTGTTGCCATGCCTAACACTGCATTTTTCAGGCTTTGTGCGCGGGGTGTTGACTTTGGGGCAGAGCTTTTTAAGCTTGTTGGGGGCTGAAAACACAACCGGCCCTTCGTATTTAGAGGCAATTCTCTTGAAGTTATGAGAGATGCGGTGTATATAAGGGACGACCGCCTGTCGGCTTCTTCTTTCTCTACTTTTCTTGCTTGTTCTGTTTGGTTTTACCATGCATTCAACGTCAGACAGGGTGGAGGTGGGGTAGCCTGACGCCTTGAGCCTTGATACTTGCGCGTCAAAACTTTCCTTTGCTGAATGAATGCAAGACTTTTTCAGGGCAGCGCTCAAGCAACTAGACACAATGCTCCTTTTGACTAGTTTTGAGTGTGCAGATTCATATTGGAGCATTCGTTTCTTGGATCTAGGTGAATACTTCCAACAGACGTGGTCATTTTGAAAGGTGAGTCGCATATCAAGAAACTGGAGGTTGTTGTTAGTCGGAGTCTCGTGGGTGAAGTTCAATCCTTGGGCCTGACCTAGAAATATGTTCTTGATAATGGTGATGTCGTTTGCTTCAGGTATTTTTGTCATGAGCACAAGATAGTCGTCAACGTATCTGAATATACGTGCGACTGGATAGGACGTCAAATCCTGGAATATGCCCCTGTCACACTTTGAAAGAAAAATGTCACACAAAATGGGAGCTACGCATGACCCGATGCGTAGCTCCCCATTTTTGTGCTTTTTGCACTTTTTAATTTTCGTAACAGTGCTTACCTCAACACTTGAACCGACGCCGGATCAACGTAGGCCTCGGTGACGAACTTGTTGCTTCGGGCAACTTGGCTGCTCGAAGCGAGTGTTGAGGCGTGGTACGTCTCTACCTTACATTTGTTAAAGCTACTCGGAACTGCGGTGAGGTCAGTGCTCCACGGGGAAGGCAAAGTCACTCGCCCTTGAGGACCGTAGCCAAAGGTACCGGGAGTACTGCCACAAGCACCTGCCATCGCTCGCTCCCGAAACGACGCAGTAATGGTGGCGGTTTCGATATCTCGTATTTGCTTGGCTGACTTTCGTAAAGGGTCTAATCCGTCGTCATGGGGGATATTTGTGGAAAGTGAAGAGACGTCTAATGTTACCAGGAAAGTGTCAATTGGAACTACGACCTTTGAGATTTGTGAGAGAAAGTGTTTAGTGTCCTTTAGAAAAGAATCAAATGTCAGTGGAATTCCACTAATAAGGCGGTCTATGAAACTTGAGATAGGTTCAGTTAGTGTACCCGTGCCAGAAATAATGAGGCGGCCCGGGTTTCCCTCTTTATGTATTTTTGGGAGCATATAGGAACCTTTAGGATATTTTGGTTGGAGAGGATCAAAAATTGGCGTTGATATTTTGCCCCCATCTTTCAGGTCGGTGAGTGCGTTTAGAACAATGGCGGAATGTGCTTTTGTAGGATCATGTTCGAGTGCGTGATAAAATGACATGTTTCACAATTGGCAATGACCTTCCTCTAAGCCAGGGGTCTCAAACTCACGTTAGGAGCCGGGCCGCATCCAGGAATCCTAGGTTCGCAAGGGCCGGCACGTCGGAGCGGGGGTGGGGGGTAGGATTTGCAATTGTCGCCATTCGGAAGTGTGTGACGTCCGGTTCCTGATTTTGGCCAACACGGGGTTCATGCCAGATACCACCACCGCTTTTGACAACAGTCGAAATCTGCACCAACCATGCTACAATTCATTGCCGCAAAGTTTACCTGCGTAAATCATGTTGCAATTTGCAGTATTACAAAGATAATGTCCAAAACAATCTATGAAAGCCGAAATATATTTATTCATATGAACCACAAATATGGGAGCTAAAATTTTATGAACACTGGCTTGACACCTGACAACGCTTAGCGACGACGAGAAAATCAATGTCCGCTTTTAACCCTTGTGCGGACACGATCCTCATGATCGATCGCAGATGTTCGTCGGTCATCCTTGACTGAAGTGTCGACTTATTCACCTTTAGCAAGGAAAACAATTGCTCGCACAAGTACGTGCTTCCGAACACGGCGATTATTCTTACTGCTTGTTCGCACAGCGAGGGGTAGTTTGCCTCATCGAGGGACTTGTAGACTTTCGGGACTCCGACGTCCTCAAACTTCTGCTTGAGTACAGTGTTCGCTTGCAGTTTAAGCAACTCCATCTGCAGTTCAGGTGCAACGTCGTCCACTCGCACCGAGAAGGGCAAAGAAAAAAGTTTAAATTCTCTTGACAGGAAACTCACGTCCTGAAACCGTTCTTGGAATTCTTGTTGGAGATCACGCGGGAGGTCCGAAAAGGTGTCGCACGATTCTTGGCTCGCGTGCCCTAGCGACTGGAGCGTTGGAAAATGGTCGAGATTGAGCAGCCTCGTTTGGTGCTCCCAGAGCTGTAACTTTGATTGAAACGCCTGGATGTCATCATAGATTGTCGTAATAAGTTTGTCCTTCCCGTGAAGTTTCCCATTTAGACAGTTCAGGTACTCAGTGATATCCGTGAGGAATGCGAGGGAGTAAAGCCAGCTGGGGTCGGACAGTTCAGCAACGGCCTTGTTTTTGCTTTTCAAGAAGGTATCAATCTCGTGTCGAAGATCAAAAAACCTCTTCAGAACTTTTCCGCGACTCAGCCACCGTACCTCAGTGTTGTACAAAATTTTGCTATGCTCGCTGCCAATGATCTCCAACAGAGATACAAACTGTCGATGGTTTAATGCTCTGGAGTGAATGAAGTTTACCGCACCAAACACAATGTCCATGACTTCTTTCATCTGCAGTGACTTGCTGCAGAGTGCCTCTTGGTGTAAAATGCAGTGGACTGCTGCAAACCGCTTGCTGATATCCAGTCCAGTGAGTTTCGTCCTCAATCGTCCGACAAGGCCGCTTTTCTTTCCCACCATCGACGGTGCGCCGTCGGTTGCGGGGCACACCAACTTCTCCCATGGCAGCCCGGCACGATCAACCACTTTTTCAAGGGCGGACACAATATCAGCACCTGTGGTTGTTCCTTTCATTGGCACTAGGTCCAAGAGTTCTTCTGTGACGTTCAAATCTTTGTTTACGCCCCTTACGAAAATGGCGCACTGAGCGTTGTGAGTAATATCAGTGCTCTCGTCGACGGTGATTGAGAATGCGTTGAAGCCGTTGCATCGGGTGAATAATTCTTTCTCGACGTTTTCACTGAGCTCATTAATTCTTTCTGCCACTGTGTTTCGGGGAAAGGCTTACCTTCTCAAATGTCTTCTTTATGCTAGGACAGACAGCATCAGCAACCTCAAGCAGGCACTTTTTTTATGAACCAGCCATCTGTGAATGGCTTGGACGATTTAGTGATAAGCTCGGAAACAATAAAGCTAGCTCTCACCGTTTCGTCGCTTGCTTTGACCGCCTTTTGGAAGAGGTCTTGCTGTTTGCCCAGCGATGCCTTAAGTTGGGACACAGTGTTCTCGCGGATCTTTCCGGTGAGGGATTCATATTTCCCTTGATGGCATGACATGAAGTGACGTCGCACATTATATTCCTTTGGCACAGCTATAGTCTGATGAAAAATTAAACACAGCACCTTGTCTCGCGATTCCGTGAAGAAATAGGATAGTTCCCTTTGCTCTTGAAAGAGCCGCTTCTCGTCTTCAGCTTTGCGTTTTGCAGACGGCTTGGAGAACGACATCGAGATGTCTGCTTGAGAGTTGACGTCGCAAGACTGAATCGTTGAAACAGAATGCAACAACCTGTGCTGACCCTGCAAATCTGCACACGCACGCACACACGCACGCACGCACGCACACACACACACACACACACACACACACACACACACACACACACACACACACACACACACACACACACACACACACACACACACACACACACACACACACACACACACACACACACACACAGGGTTTTTCACGAAAGGTGGACAAATTCGATATTGCAAAAACTATGCGTCGCAAGAAAAAAGGCTTTTGTTGTTTTGGTTCTGGGCCAGCGTCCTATTTAGGAAAATTATTAAAGCCCGGTATAATTAGGATGCGCTGTCTTTGCGCGATGCAGCAGAGGCTCGTTGCACTCTCTCTCCACGGGGTGTGGTGCTGCCGGGGCCAAGATGCGCTCCGATAGCAAACCGAAACTTAAAAACCCGTCGAATTTGCGTGGTTTTTCAGAAAGCCGTAAAATGCTTCGTGTGCTATTGTTCTGCAATTTGTTGATTTAGTGTTTTTTTGATGATGCTGAGCAATTTTCTAATTGAAACCATGCCTTTAAACACATTAAGAAAGTTAATATGCAATAATAATTAACAACCTAATTATCCCGGACTTTAATAATTTTCCTAAATATGCCCCTGGCCCAGGACCAAAACGACTCAAGCCTTCTTTTGTAGCGATGCATAGTTTTAGCAATATTGAATTTGTCCACCTTTCATGAAACACCCTGTATATATATAATGTTGCGGGTGTTTATCCTTTAGTTTTTGTAGGACACGGGGTATCCAAGTTATTTTGAATGCATTGGATATGTCGAATGATATTAATATTGATTTTTCTTTAGTCTTTAATAGTCTTTAATATTTCTTCTATTTTAAGGAGAGCTTTGTTTGCCGAAGTTCTGTGTGTAAACCCATATTGTTTTTGATGGGGTAGACCATTCAAATGAAGATAGTGATAGATTCTGTTGTTTAGTAGCCTCTCAAGAATTTTGCCAAACATGGAGCTAATACAGATTGGGCGGTATGAGCCAGTTTCGTTGATTGTAGTTTTTTTGGGGAAAAGGATTATTTTTGTTTCTTTCTATTTTTTGGGTAGTACAGTCGAACCTCGATATAACGAACTTCAATGTAACGAAATCCTCGATTTAACGAAGTATTTTATTTTTCATAATTTCTTGCCCATAGACCCCATGTATTTTTAGTCTCTATATAACGAAGTCTATTTTGCTGCTATTTCAATATAACGAAGCGCCATCGCCATAGAAGGCAATAAATAAATAGACTCTGCAAAACAACTTCGCAAAAAAATTGTGGTTAAAAAAAAAATTATGCGCAAATGCGAGCGCTTGATAGGTTACTTCACGGGGACAGGCCTTCCAACGTTCCTAGGCTGCCCGAGGATGCGGCGCCGGTAGCGCCGGCGAGGTGTGCGGCAAAGCGGATTCCGCGGGGCTGGCCAGAAAATGGCGAGCAAAAAGTTAACATGGCATAACAGCATCACCACTGACTTTCACTGATCATCATAGTCCACTGTACCGCGGGTAGCGCGGGAGCCAACTTTAGCCACTTTAGCGGGGGAGCGACGTGATGGCGCGACGGCGCGACCGCACGGGCAGTGCCATCTAGGAGAAGACCGAAAAGACTGATTATCGTCTTGCGAGCGTGATGTAAAGCAAAGGCGTAAGCCAACCTCGTTGGCGCAAGCACACTGTGGGCGCAAGGGGGCTAGTAAACTGTGCGGTCAAGAGTGCTGTGTAGGTTGGAAACATTGGCACCGCCTAAACCAATCAGTGGCCTAAACTAAACAGCCTTATCAGCTTTATTTTTCAACCGGGCGGTTCACTCACGTCAGAGCCGTAAATGACTCACGTGCTTGCTGCCATAAGGAAACGTAAAGTTCTTTCTTTAGATGGGAAAGCAAACGTTTTGCTTTGCCCCTAAATAAATGTCATTTTCGGTGAGTTTTCATACCCGTAAAATGTTTCGGAATTTTGTTTTGCATGCTAAAGCCAAATTTCGATTTAGCGAAATTTCAATGTAACGGAGTAAATTGCGAATTTTACCGACTTCGTTACATCGAGGTTTAACTGTATCCATAATTTAGGCATCCATTGAAGATATTGGGGAATAGTTATTTATGTTTTTAAAATATAACTTTGACTATTGTGACTTTTAGATTGTCAGGTCCAGGAGTTACACCATTTGGTATATTTTTTTATACCATTTTCAATCTCGCTCATCACAAATGGAATATCACATTCTGTTTTGGGGGGTTGGCTTACATCTTGTTTGATTGTTTTTGGAGGTTGGTGTACTGATACGGGTTTTCAGTCAGGAAGTGTGCTTTGAGTATTGCTTTTATTGATTCTGTAAGTGATTTGGTTGGGCTGCCTTCTCTTTTACTTACACAAGGTATAGTGACTGGCTTTTTCATTTCGTTGAAAGCTATTTTGTAAGGAATGTTGAATATGTTTGATTTTGTGGCATCTGCACAACCGCTGCCATGATCCACTTTTAGCTTTCTTTAGGTTAATTTTATAGTTCTTCTAGGTAGGTTGTTTTGTGGGTTTTGCACATATTAGTTTGGCAGTGTTGGTATCTATGTCTTAATGCTCTAGCTTTTTCCTCTCTATTTCGTGTTCTGGTGTGACAATGGATTTTGTTTGGTCGATTCGACAACAGTCCCGACATATTTTTTGTATACAGTTAAAACTCGATTTAACGAAGTCGAGGGGAGACGCGAATTATTTCGTTAAATCGGGAACTTCGCTAAATCGGGTGAGGCATTTTTCGAACATTTAATTCGGCACAATCAATTGTGTAGCGTAGCGGCATCCAGAAAACTACGGTGGCATCATATTTGTGCAGCGTAAATGCGCTGAAAATGTAAAATTGCGGCCTACCGAAACGACCGAGATCGCTAGCACGTAAAGAAAGAGAACGAGAATTGTTACCTCAACGAAGAGGGCCACAGGGGACCACGTTTATTTTCCAGCAAGGAAGTCGGTTATCTTTGCTTGCGTGCGCTTTGTGAGCAGCGGCCTGACTGACTTCTCGTAGGCCTGAAGTGCATCCAGCGCATCTTCGGTTCCCTCGTGTGCTCCAGCAAACTGCCGCAGCAGGTCAATTGCATCCATCACTTGGCCTGGTGTCGGCACGGGAGCTTCGGTAACCTCACTGTCATCGTCAACATCGTCAGCCGCCACTCCCTCCACGCTTCCAACAAGCCTCAAGATGTCCCCGTCATCCAGAACTTCAGTCGTGACGGCGTTTGCGTCAGCGTTTACGTAGTCGGAGAAACTCATCCCTGTCGGCACTTCATCCGCTAAGCGAAGGCGCTCCCAGGCATCTTCGTGCTGGTGCACGGCGCCCGCGCAGTCCGGTGCAGCTTCGGCAGTTTCGCGGCCTGGCGTACCGAAGCCAGAATTCCTGAAGCAGTTGACAATTACCGACTGCCTCATTGCCCTCCAAGCCGCCACCACCATCTCAACCGCCATGAAGACGTCGATCTTCGTATCGCGCTTCAAGTCCAGGTTCAGAAGAACCCTTTTAACGACTCGACGCTTGTATGCGCACTTAACGCTATTAATAATCCCTTGGTCTAGAGGCTGGACCGCGGACGTAGCATTTGGGGGGAAGTACCGGAGCTCCACGTTGGTGAGTTCAACCGCTGGCACGTAGTGGGCGGTGCAGTTATCCAGCAACAGGCAGACGTTCCTTTTCTGGCGGCGCATGTCGCTGTCAAATTCTTCGAGCCATGTGGTGAAAATGGCACGCGACATCCAAGCTTTTGAGTTTGCAACGTACTTCACAGGAAGCCTTTTCGTGCCCTTAAAGCATCGCGGCCTTGCGCTCTTGCCGATAACAAGGGGGTCTCGTTTGTCGCTGCTGTCCATGTTAACGCACAGCAAGAGAGTGAGCCTCTGTTTGCTGTGCTTACCGCCATGGCACGTCTGGCCCTTCAGCGCGAGAGTCTTTTTAGGTAGCATCTGGTAAAAGAGGCCGCTCTCGTCGGCATTGTAGACGTCGCTGGGAGTGTATTTTCCAAGAATGTCGAGCACATTTTCTGACAGCCAGTCGCCGACTACAGCCATGTTCACTCAGCTCGCTTCACCGCTGAGCACCTTCCCGACGATGCTGTACCGTTCTTTGAAGCGCGACAGCCAGCCAGGACTTGCTTTAAACTCGTCATCACCCAGCAGGCATGCAAAAGAGCGAGCTTTTTGTTGCAGCAGGTCACCACTGACGGGAATGTTCTTTGCCCGCACATCCGTAAACCATGCGAAAAGGGCCTCTTCCACCTTGCCATGGGGGGTAGTCTTCAGTGCTTTTTTGTGCGCGAGATTCCCAGACGAAGTGGCGCGGAGGATGTCGTCTTTCCCCTTCAATATTGTAGAAAGGGTACTGGCTGGAATGCCATGTGCTGCAGCCACGTCACATTTCTTCTGTCCACTTGTTACAGCACGAATTATGGCCGCTTTCTCGTCCAGAGTAAGCCTTTTTCTTTTCTTCTGGGGCTCCATGTCCAACCTGTCGAACACGCCAGTCACTAGGCCTAGCGGCGCGCTTGCTCGCACCCACCACGTCCGCGTCCACAAGACAGCAAGGCTAGGCTGACTACAGGCCTAACAACTTGAGCCTGCAAAAGTAACTTGCGCTCAATGAGGAACTGACGTAAAAGAGGGACGAAAGCACGGGAAATATCCGCAGAAGAACGATAGCGACCTGATACCTGATTGCACAAAACAAGTTGAAGCATACGAGATCACCGAATCGCAACAGCGCCATCTATGGCATGCGACACGATGCTTTTCTTTTTTACTGCTGGTGCCATCTGGCGAATTCAACTCAGATTTTTAACTTTCGTATTGCGCGTGCAGTTTGGAAAGAGCGGGACTCGCGTGCTCCGCGACGTTGCCGTTGGCTCGTAATCGATGAAGTTTTGGGAGTTCTCTAGAACACGGACTTAAAATAAGACCTTTTTACCCTCATTTCCCGAAAAAAAGTTCGTTAAATCGGGACGGATCACGAAATTGACTTCGTTATTTCGAGTTAGTAAAAGCATTGAACCCTATGGGCGTCTGTTGGGGAATCGAGATATCTTCGGTAAATCGGGAACTTCGTTAAATTGGGTTTCGTTAAATCGGGTTTTGACTGTAGTTCTTGGAGTTTTCTGATTGTTATGTGTATAAAGCTTTTCAATGGAGTGGATTTTTCGTGCTTTGGTTTCTTTTTATTGATTTGTCCTCAAGTATTTCACCTTAGTTTTATTTCTCCTTTTGTGAGCTTTGTAGTTTTAGTTTGGATTGTGTTAAGTTTAATTTGAATGTAATTGTGGTCACTTGTGGGTGTTTCGTCCAGGATTTCTCATGATATGACTTTGTCAAATAGGTTCTGTGATGTTAGTGTGACATCAATCCAACTTTTGTCAGTAGTTGAAATAAATGAGGGGGGTGAGTCCGAATCATTGATAGGGAACAAATTGGCTTCTAGTGCGGAGCCTCCAAGGCTTTCGCCCCGTTCATCTAGTCGCTCTCCCCCCAAGCTGGATTTTCCGTGTTTCCATTGACAGTCTGATTATTGTCGTCTTTAGGTGTTGCATAAGCGTTTATTAGTGATTCTGGTTCTTTTTCTGTGGAAAGGGATTGCAAGTACCGTATTTACTTGAATCTAACGCGACATAATTTTAATGCAAAAATAATTTTTCACAACTCAAAAAAAACAAAAAGCAGGAATGTAACGCGAGTAAAGTGAGGGAAAAAAAGTACCTTTATTTGTTGCACATAGTGGCTAACACCTGTCAGTTTCTAAAAATAAAATGAATTTTGCTCACTCATTGCTTTCGCCGTCGGTGATCAAGTGTTCCCCCCGAATTTCGCTCGTCGCTTTCATCGCCATCGTTTGCTGGTGGTCGAGCCCTCTTCCTTGCTTTCTTCCTCTGTTGAGCTGCGGCAGAGTTTTCGATTTCCTCAGCCATCAGAATTGCACTTCTTTTAAAGCGGCCATCGTACTGAGCTTGTCGCTTTGCCATTTGCTCGAGTCGCAAAACACGGGCACAATGAGTTGCAAACATGTCGCAAACAAGAATAGGATTGGATTGGATGTTGCCAGCATGTATATGTTGAAAGATTGCGAGATTTGTTGTAGCCATTTAAAAGAGTGTGTGCCGCGACACCGCCAAGGCATATTTTGAGGCGTTTCGATTATAACACGAACCCCTAAATTAGGTGAGAAAAATTTTGAAAAAAAAATCTCTCTTTACATTTGAGTAAATATGGTATATTTCTGTCAGTTTTTTCAATGGGCAGATTACCTTTTTTCTTTTTTTTTTATGAATGACAAGTGCCGATCGTGGTCTGTCATTGCCTTGGATAACTATATCCTTGATTCTGAAACCTAATATTTCATTTTTAACATAGTATGGTTCCTGGATGCAGGAGATCTAATTTTGAAGGTTGGGTTGATTGTTTTTTAGGTGCTCAGAGCCACATATGAATGATTTAAATTTATTTGTAGGATACTTAGGGAATCAAACTTAACTGTTGGGCTAGTTGGCTATACATTGTTAAAAATCAAAAGCATAAACATTAAGGAAAAGAACAGGCGACAAAACAGAGCACTTACTCCAACTGAGTGTTTAATGCATTCCCCTAGAAAGACATAAAAGAAGAAACTGGGTATTTGAAGGTAGAAAGAGGAGGAAAATTAATGATATAGATTATAGATGCATTAAAGAAATTGAAATTAAATGTGACTTCACCCCTTTATACTACCAAAAAAAGAAGAGAGGAAGAGAGCACGATAAAAAAACAAAATTTAGAAATATAAACAAAAGCAACCAGGTCAAAGATAAAGCTAGAAAACATTAAAGCGACCCAGGTTAAGAAAAAAGGTTGAGGTACCCCATCTCTTTCTCACAATGCTATTCAGGGTGTGCATATGCAACCTTCCCCTTGAGACAAGAGGGTTTTTGCCTCATAGAGTTCTTTGGATCTCTTTTTATGGTAACTCTTGAGGATTTCAGTCTGTTGTAATATAGGTGTGCAGTGGCAGTCCCGGACGTGTATGGTGAGAAGCCCCGATGGTGATGATTTAAGAGGAAGGTGATGCCCTCGAAGTCCCTTATTCACACAGCGGCCAGATTGTCAAACGTTCACTTCCCCACATGTGGACGGAAATTCAAACACTACGTTGGTGTTGCAGATGACATACTTATGTGTACGATTGATGGTGCATTGCTTAGTGCCGTATTTATTTGAATATAAGGCGCTCACAATTATAAGGTGAGGGGGCAGTTGAAGGACCCAAGAAAAAGAAAAAAAAATTTGCACACTAATATAAGGTGAAAGAAATGAAAGAAGGCACTTAAATTCCTTACCTTTCAGCAAAGCAGACACAAGTATTTAAACTACTCCACACAAAGGTATTTATTCGGAGCGAGACGAAGACAAACTTAGAAGCTGTCTTCTTCAGAGGTGGTAGCATCCGAATCATCCTTATCACTTTCGCACTTAAAGAGGTCAGCGTCTTCAGTGCCGTCAAGAGCATTGGAAATGAGCTCTTGCAGAACGATGCCGCATCCGTAGCTTCGGGGATCGCTGCCTAAGCATCGACCACCCACTGGGCGAGCATGGACAAGGACGCCCCCTTTAGACGTCCCGACAACGTCGGGGCCACAGTGTCAGACGCCATCCATTTATTGTACAGTCATCTGACGTGTGCCTTTAAGGGCTTGTTAAAGGGACACTGACACCCCCCCAAAATTTTTTTTTATTTTTTGCCAGGCGCTTTATTATGGTGTCGGAGGACTACCCAATTAATATTTTGCAACAGATTAGCTTATTTTTTTAATAAAGCCAAAAGACGCAACTGCTCGAAACCGAAACCGAAACCCGACGGAGATCGGAGAAGTGGAGAGAAGAGAGTGAGTGTCGGAAGTCACGTGGCTACACCCGACCGTGCGTTTTTTTTTTTTGTGTGTTTTTTTTCTCCTCTCTGGTAGCAGACGACACGATATGCGGCGTGCGGTGCGGCGTGCGGGAACTGCTCGCCGTGCGATTCTGTTGCAGTTATGTTTGTTCCGCTCGTTGTTCTGTACTCCAAGATGAGTTGTTTTGTACATTGAGGAGTTGGAGATCAGTAGTGAGTGCCTGTGGTGAATTTCCATGATCGGCTCCGAAAAGAATACACCCAAGATGTTGCATGAAGAGCTGGCTCACACGTCCTGCATCCGAAAAAAGGTGGCATTGTGCGACAGAGTTTCCGAAAGATCAACGGGATCGGGACCAATGGCTGGCTGCAATTCCTGTAGAACATATACGGGCACCTCGGAAAGCGGACGCTATTTGATTTATATGCTCCTTGCATTTTGTGGAAAGTGATTACATTGAGGTTCGCAGGTGTCAAAACGGAAATCCCATACCATTTAATTCAGCGAAGTATCTTCCACAACATTTGTTTGTTATTTTTTTGTTTGTTTCTTCAGTGATGATTGTTAAAAAAAGAAAAAGATATGTAAACATCAAAAAATGTTTGCAAAAAAAAAAAAAAGAAGTTTCACGGGGGATCGAACCCGGTCCTACCGCGTGTGGACTGGACGTCTTTCCCACTGAGCTACTGGGGCATCTCTTTTGTGGTGGATCTCTTTCCTTAGTAATAATTCAACCGGTAAACTGCAAGTTGGAAAGTTTGCTGTCGATTTTTCTCTAGCAAAAGCACTCCCGGGTCGAAGTCGGGAAGCACCACGCTTTGGGGACATTCGCACCTAGTGAAGAAATCGTACGCGTGCATATTCAACTCGAAGTAGACACGTCGTGCTTGACGTTTGCGCGAGCGATGTCTTCAGCCACGAGAACGGAGCGACGGCTCGGCGACGTCTTCGCGCAAATCGGCTTGGTGGCCGGGCGTGTCGTACGGGATGAATACCAATTCTTTTGATCAGTCCCAAATTTCTCTTCTAACGGTAGACAGAATTCGCCGGTACTGCGAACGACAGTTCTGAAATAGAGCTCTTACGCCCGTCGTCCGCTGTCATCGCCGTCCCCGCGAGTCCCACGATACGCGAAGCGACGAACGCACAAAATGTTTTTGGTTGTCTGTGGAACTTTTTTTTCCAATCAACGTATTCACAGCTTTATAGAAGCCACAAGAAATGGGTTTCATATATTTTTCTATTTTTAATATTGTGTGTGTGCCTTCAGTGACCCACGACTTTGATTAAATTTGGTGGTCCCATCGATACCTTAGGAAACGGCCCGTGACCGCGGAAAAGAGAGTGAGCGAGACTCGAACCAGCCAGTTCTTGATCGGCGGTTTTCGGGCGGAAAGAAACCTAATTTCGAGCCGCAAATTCTGTTCTGGGTAGTTGGGCATCTCATACGTCACATACAACTAAAAACCTCGGCGAGCATAAATACCCTGTCAGTGTCCCTTTAAGACAAACGTCAAGCGGCTGTAGTTGGCTTGTCATGCCCCTGGGATGACAACCAGCTCCGTGCGTTTGCCTACCAGCTGCTTCTTCACACCTTCCGTGAGATGTCCGCGGAAGGCGTCGAGGACCAGCATTAACCTCCGAGCGAGCAGTGCCCCTGATCTTCAGCACCACACCGGCTCAATCCAGTTCAGAAAAAGCTCTTCCGTCGTCCGCCCCTTCTCCTGGCAACGAATGTGGATGTTCTGCGGGAAGACCTTGTTCTTCAGAAAAGTCTCTGTTCAGGATGATGAAGGGGGGCAACTTCCGTCCATCGGTGGGGCAGGCTAACATAATGGTGATCCTAGCCTTCTCATTGCCTGTAGTGCGCAGGCTCACTTGGCGATCACCTTTTCGGTGAACAGTCTGGGCCGACGGCATGTAAAAAAAAAAAAATTGGAGTCTCGTCGGCGTTGTTAATCTGCCAGAGTAGAACGTCGTGGTCGCGTCGCAGACCGATAACATATCTTTGAAAAGAAATTAGTTTTTCTTCGTAATCCCCGGGCAACTTCTGCATCACGGAGGTCCGCCTTCGCAAGCAAAACCCAGCCCTCTTTATAAATTTTTGCACCCAGCCCCGGCTAGCTCTTAACTTGAGAGCGGGGATGCCACGCTCTCGCGATTTCGTGTGCCTTCATCTGCACGATGCCGGCAGTAACGGCCAAACCACGGCCTCTTCTCTCTTTGATGAAGTCCGTCAGCACCTTTCCACCCCGGAAAACGCTCCCTTTCATGGGCCATGGAAAGCCTTTCTCGTCGTTGTTCAGGTTAAGAGCGAAGTCTTCTGTTTGTGCCAATGACGCACTTTGTTCTCCGGAACACCAAACTTTCGACCGCCGCGCAGTTTCTAGTAACTTCCGCCTGTGATATAACTTTCCTCTTGAAGGCTGCGTCAGAGTGACAATGACGACTCGCCATTGCACTGGTTGCGTAAACAAAAAGCAAGCACTGAAAAAATCCTGCCGCAGAGACTCCAGGCACTCCAACAAAAAATGCAAAATGGCGTCCCGACTTATTTACAAACTTTGCGGCTACTACTTGCTTGGAAGCGGCTACTGCTGGCTCAGCTCGTTGACATAATCGAAGGCGTCTGCAGCCATCGCGTCTGCTGCATCGCGAGAGCTAATTCAAAACACTTGCAGCTGCCGAAACTCGGTAGTTACTATCTGTAACCTGCGTTGGGGTGGGGGGGGGGGGGGTGTAACATTTTGTACGTTTTATTCTTGAATATCTGCGTTACATTTCCAACAGTGTTGTGGGGCTCTTTTGGAAGCATGGAAATGGTTGAAAGGCGGAAACTGAAACTGTTGCACCAAAATCGCCATATTGCTATACTGAGCTTCGAATATAAGGCGGAGTATGACTTTGAGTCTACGGATTTTTGAAAAAAACCTTGCCTTGTATTCAAATAAATATGGTATTGTCATTTAGCGAATTAACCTTGGGAAATATATTTTTTAGTTTGTTCGGCGTTGATAATACCACCGATACTTCATACTTTGAGGCTATTCGTTTCAAGTTGTGAGATATGTCGTGGATGGAGGGTATCGTAGCCGGCCGTGTTTTCTTCTCACAGTTTCGTTTTCCTCTTCCCTTGGGTGTTGTCAGGCACTCTGTCTCGAGCACTCTGTCCTGTCCCCTCTTCTTTTCCTTAATGTTTGCACTTTTGATTTTGAACAAAGATACTTAGGAAGTTTGCTGATTTCGTTTTATTCTTAATCTGGAAATTTTTGGGGTTGGCCGCCATGTTATTTGGAACGGAAAGGTGTGCTGTTCACTGAGGGCTTGGATATTTTATTGATACCCAATTTTTTAAGCCTATTAATCTGGTCAAGGAATACTGGGCATTTGTTCCACAATGCCGGTGGTCAGTGTACCCTCGTGCAAAGTTCTACACTGGCAGCCCCAACTCGGGCGCGCCCACGCTTAGCCCGTGTTTTCGCTAACTCTGCCTCCGCATTGCCGAGGTAAGACCCACGACAGCCCAATCTGGGCCTGCCCATGCTCTGCCCAACCTCACATATTCAAAGTGGGACCCACCGTGGCACCCTATGGGCAGTCCATATTGGGCGTGTCCTCGCTGCGCCTACGCGGGACCAACGTGGATTTTGTAAAGGCTGTCGGAGACCCTATTGCCCATGTGGGCCTCAGCTATTGTGCTACTTAGGGGAGTGAAAGCATGAAAAGGTGCCTCGTAACAGAATAGAAAGTCAACTTAAAAGGTATGAGTATGAATTCATTGTACCAAACACAATCGAAAGTGCCTCTTACATTCATGATACAACAATGACTATGAAGAGATAGGTCTAGGTGCTCAAATTATATATAAAATTTGCTGATCTGCTCCTGTAAGTGGAAATTTGATTGTCATATCCTTTAAAACAATGTGGTGGGTAATGTGCTCTCCACTGTTTCTTTTGAATCCTGTTGTCGTGGTCATGAAAGTGTGACTCAAGAGAGAAAGTACTCGGTAAGCTGGTGTATGTGGGAGCTGTCTATCCTGGTAGCTAGAAACATGATGCAATAGATGTGGAACCTTGAAAACAAAATATGAATCATTTGAATCTAAATTTCCCGTTAGCTGGCACGCTCACGCTTAGCCGCTGTGGAGCCCACATCATTGCCTTTGGCCCGTGTGGAGCCTAGGTGGGCCCCACCAGGTTTTATATGGGCAGCCCAAGTTGGGCATGCCCAAGCTTTGCCTCAAACCCCAGCATATAGTCGCTCATTGAAAGCCATCTACCTTTTCAAATGTGCCAGCCGTCGAAGTAGCATCGGATCGTGGGCTCCTCTGTATGCATGTACTTTGTCACTTGGACATGTCTGTCCGTGGTCACAGATGCGAGCTTGAGCCCCTGCCCCTTCACCTTCTCCAGGCACTTGATGAATCCGTGCTTCTCCATGGCGGTGCTGGATTTAACCTCTGCTTACTTTTGGAGAGGAAAAAAAACCTGGTTAACAACAAGGCCATCTTACCTCCCCAACTTGCTCCTGCTCAGAGTGCAAAATCTTGTTAAGGTGAGCAACGTGCAAAGAATATGTCATATACTTCACACAGAAGCCAGGCGAGTCGTTTTGCCCCCAGCAGGTCTACCTCTTGACCTACCAGTTGACCAAACAGCTCATCCTGTTGTTGTTGCCAGATCTGAAGTGAGACAATGTTAAAAGAAAAGTATGGGGCTGGTTTAGTGAAGCTTACACCTTTAACAAAACACCTATTTGTTCACACTGTTACTGTCAGCATGTGGACAACTTGGACGAAGACCTGTAGCCATAAAGACAGCACATTGGCATGCTCATTGTTTTGAACAAGCAAGTTTAATTTTTGCAATGTTTCAAGTACACATGTATGTGGTATCTTTTTATGAAGTACAAAAGCCAATCTTGCTTTAGGAATGTTCATGGGCTCTTATTAGCATATAAGAAAGCCCTAATGCCAGATAAGAAAACCAGAGGTGTAGTTTAAACTGAATACTACTATCATTGCAAATGTTTTGCTCACAAATAAGGCAGGTTTTACGAAATGCTTGAATGATTCTTGCATGCTTGAGCACTATTTCTATACGTGTTTGTGAGGCTGCTCAGGAAGCTATTCTTTTCTGTATTAGTCACATAGCATAACATACTTTGCCAACTCCGAGGGAAAGTAAACAGGGAGTTAGACAGTGTAGTGCATCAGCTGGTCTGGAACTACCAGTGCATCTCACACATTTTTTTTACATCTACACAGTGGTACAACTAGTAAAATTCCTAGGTAAAGAATGCACATCGTGCCTCTTACAAGTCCCGACATTCCTTGATGCGCTAACTATACGACTGTGCGTGTTTTAGGAAGTATGGTGATGCAATGCAGAATTAGCTGAATTACAACACTTTGTCCCAACTAAAGGTTCTTCATCATGCTTGTGTCATTACCCCCAAGTAAAAATATCAAGAAGCCTGAATACAAGGTCATGCATGTCCAGATGAGCTGTATTTTTATATGGATGGATGTACGACCAATCCAAGATAATCCTAATTGTAAAAATCTTGAAAATGTAGTCCCTGACCCATTTGACATATCTTTTATAAATGGCAAAAATGGAGTTGTTGGCTTTGTTAATAACAGTGCCGGCTTATATAGGAAAGTTCTCTCGAATAATTCTTTGCTATTATACAATATTCCATCTTACGCTGTTCATTGCGGGGAAGAATGTGTGCATATACTACAATAATCAAGTGTGAAAGGGATCGTGTACAAGATGTAAATAAAATTTGAACTTATTTTCGTCCTCAGTGGTCGTTTCCATTCGCAAATTTTTTTCCCCACGATAATCACCGTTTTTAGCATCTGCACGAGACAATTCACTGAAAAGCACCGGTATTCTAGAAATATATGAACACCGATAAACATCCGCCGATTTTTGTCATAAATAAACACCGGAAAGTATACACCATAGTTATAATGCAAATTGCTCATTCAAACTCGGCAAAATCAGGACCAGAAATCTATAGAGCACACATTCTCAGATTAGACCATGCAATGCAAGAGGTGCTTCAAAGGTGTAAAGTATTATTACCTTACCCCTGGAGAGTTGAATTATTCATAGTTGGGAGCAGGGATGGGCAAAATACGTGCAAATATGTATTGAAATACAAATACAAAATACTTTGTCAAAAATGTATTTAATTACAAATCTAATTAAATTTCCAAAAAAGCATTTAAGTTCAAGATACAAATATAACCAAATGTATTTGGTCTCCTCCAAATACTTTTCCAAATACATTCCTCAAAATTTGCGTCAGCCACTTCAGGGCACCTGCAACGGGTTTCTGGGTATCTCATTTTAATTTTGCATCGCACCCTCGGGAGTTAGTGTGTGATGCTCTAGTAACGCAATGGAAATATAATCGCAAAAAAACGCAATCAGCTTGGACGTAATAGGTGAAAAAAGTACAGAGCTTCAAGCAGCTTTTTTTGTCGATTACATTTTTGTATAGACCAACAAAGAACCGAGACGACCAAGACGCGCAGCACTAGCTAGAGAATTTTTTATTGTTGCAACTCGCACCAGTTACGAAAATCTGGACAACCCGTGCATTTAGAATATTCCAGGCAAAAATGTGGATGGAAACCAGGCTGGAAAGCATCACAAGTTGTCACAGGCACTTATTTAGCCAGTCTGCCTGCGAACGTCGATTTCGTCACTATTCTTGCCCTGGACTAGCACCATAATCACAAAGTCACTAAACGCTTGTGCTTGATTGAGAGAAACTGCATTCGCTGCAGAACATAGTTTTCTTCCCGCTCTGGACAGTGACAATAAACTTAAGGGATGTATTTTCGCCCACAAAATTGTATTTAATTACAATTGTACTTGAAATACCCACGTTTTAGTATTTACATACACAAGTCAAATACATTACCCAATTTGTAATTAAATACAAATGCAAAATACATGTGACGAGCAAATAAACAGATACTAATCTGGAACACATCCCTGAAATCTTCTTCCGACACAATGACTTTTTGCCTACGGGACCTGAATGCTTGTTATGTAACGGTAACCTTTAGCGCCCATCTGTGCAGCTGAAATCGACAAGAAAAAGTAATTTACTGAAGGTTACTATTCGCTTGTAAAAATTTCTAAAAAGTACCGTTCGTTCCTATGCGCAAATTCACAATACATAAGGAAGGTAGGAATCCGGCCAGGCCTAATCACATGCTCCGTTGTACAGGCTATTTTGTAGTAGCATGTTGTAGTAGCGGCAATTGACTGTATACGCTAAAGCCTGATTCGCATGATAAGATTTCGCTCGCAATTTCCAGTCGTGACGTCGCTCGGGCTACAAAAGCGTGAACCGTAGCTGATATGGTCGACGTCGATGCTGAAAATCTCAAGCAGAATCGGACCATGTGAATCGGGCATAACAAGTTAGTGATGGCCGCTGGTAACAATAATCTACATCTCCTTGTATCTACTGTTTACCTCGAGCCTGCTTACGAACCTTCAAACTTAAGCCTTATGAGGCCTGCACTTACTTCTTATCGCAAGTACCGGGCCCAAGTTTTGTCTACGGGCCTGTGTCGTATAAAAGAGCAGACGACAAGAAAACGTTTGAAAGAGCAGATGACAATTCAAACCATCAGGGGGCCGTTACGGACTGCACATAGTTCGCAGGCGGTCCGTACAACTTGACGGTTTTCTGGCGTTTATGTTGGGACAAAATAAATAAATCTGATGACCCCAAGTATCTGTGAATTCAACCCAAAGTGCTTCCCACCCAAGCAATCGTGGTCCGACGGCGTCTGGTTTTTCATTTTCGCGGCACATATCCACGTTCTCGGACGAGCTGAGCTCATGAAAACTGACTTTCAAACCTTTCTCGACTCTTTTGGTACAGCCCCAGTTGCGGCGTTTTGTTGAGAAGGCAGGTTTTTGTCTGGTTCCTTTCAAAACAACGCAGGAATGCACGTCTCACATGGGGATTTCCGTCCATAGTCCCAGACCGGAAGTGCGCCCAACGCACCTTTCACCGCGCCGTGACGTAATAGGTGAGTTAGTGTATAATAAGCTATGACGAAGTGCTTATATTTAAGAGGGCTATAACCCACCAACTAGGTGGATTAGTTAGTCCCAAGCAAAATTGCAATCTCTTATTTGTTTACCTTAAGTTCACTGACAAAGTGCTCAAGGAAAACCTTTTATGTAAACCACAGCATCATGTGTTGACCTCTCTTTCAATACTGTTTGAAGAGACTGATTGTCATAAACATGAATAAATTAGATAAGAAACTCGGTGAAAACTACTAGTTGATTTAGTATATTTTCTTTGAGCTATTAACCGTTGATAGGCTTAGTACCTTCTGCACTACTCTAGATACAAGTAGTCCAAATCTCACAAGTCATCTCACAAGTCAGCCACCTCTCTAAGTAGGACTTATTCTTCTGAGCACTAGCACCACCTTATGTATGTAATAAACATTTGCCAAAGTCATCAGACAGACAAACATATTATGTATATTTGGGTTTTATAGATACCACCTGTGGGATGGCCAGGGTGGTGGTAACCTTAGGGTACAGCGGTGGCCTCTTATTGGGAGACGCCAAACCCACTCCCACTTTTGCTGCTCTCTCTCTAAGAATACCGCTACGGGCAGGTCCAAACGTTAGCCGCACAACCGATCGTTTTTCTAAAAAGGAGGAGCACATACCACAGAAGGACTGGGTCCAACGGTGTTTATTAGAACACCAAAAGACACACTGTCCCAAAACTCCCGTGCCGACAAGGTCGGATGAGAAGCTCACACTGTCGACACTGACCCAAGAGCGCAGTCCAGAGCGAGCTTAGGAAGTCCTTAGCCGCACGTCCAATCTCTATTGCTTACGCGGGAGGAGGAGTCCCTGCGTTCCTGAAGTCGGGCATGCGCGTCGACCTCCTCCCCCCACGGGTGTCGTTCTCACCCAAAACAACTACTAGGGTCCCGGGTGAACGGGGGGACGGAAAAAGGTCCCCCCGAAAGAGTGAAGAGGAGAGCTCCCCAAGCTTGGCGGCTCTCCTACGCTTCACGAACAGGCTGGAACTCGCGGCAATAAGGCCGAACGTTCCGAACCACGGCCGTTAAACCAGCCATCGGGGAAGGTCGACCAACGGTCCCCACTTTTTTAAAACGCTTGGTGGGCCTACTTGATGTAAAAGGAAGGCCCACCGGCTCTCATAAATAATAATAAAAAAGAAACAGCAGGCTTTCCCGAGCCCAAAAGGGCTTAAAGTTGTCCCTGCCCAGTGGTCTCCAGGTCACAGCAGGCCGAGGTCAATGTCCATGTCGATCAGGTCCTGGAGTCCGCTGGGCCCGGCCTAGTCTTTGGTGGGTGGCGTTGGCGGTCTTGGTGGCACAGTTGCCGAGGTTGAAGCAGCCACCCCTGTAGTCCGGCTGCTTGCAGGGCGGCGGCAGCAAACCCGAAGTCCCGGGTCAGCCGAGAGCTGAAGCACCGGATGACGTCTGGATGTTCTCTTTGGTCATCTAGGCACTGGGGCTCAATGATGTCGCAGTTCTTGCCTTTAGCCTGACTCCAATAGAACAGGGATTGGTCGTGCCCGTCGCCGTGGAGATACAGTCCGCCACGGATGTGGCAAAAGACATCCTCTGGCCAAGATTGGACGCAGGTGCCGTGGGCCAGAGTGTATATTTCGCTCACTGTGCGGCCACGGAAAGACCAGGGGACTAGGTTGAGTGCCTGCCCTGGCTCTGGTCGTCTCTGGTCCCCCCAGGTCTTTCTTGACACATAGAATCGAGGGGGCTCAGTGCCGTCCTGGGAGGTCCAGGTGGGCAGATAGGGCCCGACTGTAGTTGCCGTAGGTGGTGCAGGCAAGCAGCGTCCACCCCTGGGATCCGATTTTGTCCGGGGCCACCATGACGATCCCGGCGACGCCGCCCACGTCGATCTCTAGCCCGGGACACCGACGATGGCGGTGAGCGCTCCACTCTCGGCCCGCCTCGGCGATCTTGGCAGCGCTGAACCTTGGCCGAAGTGCCTGATGGCGATGGCGGCAAATGTGATGACGACGATGACGCAGCGTGCTTCACGGTCGGCGACATGATGGCTTCTGGCAAACGCCTCCAATGGGATGGGTGGTCTCCAGAATCACAAAGTGGCCCGCCATCCCTGGCCGCTCCCCTCCGCGAGTATTGGGTGTCATGGAGATACGAGCAAGGTCCTGGTCGGCCAGACTTTAAGAAATTCTAAAACGGAAATGACAAATGACGAGCCTGCGGGCCGACGTGAGTGCACCGGGGGAAAAGTTGGTGTCTCCAAACAGGGTCGGCAACCAACACAAGCCACATAAATCTCTTGGTGGCCGACCGCCTTTTGATCAGCAAGGCACATTTTGTGTGGGGTTTGCTAGCTACCAACAAAGGAACAGATAGAGGAACCAAAGGATTATCTCAACAGTGGTGTCAATTTCGAAAGAGGCGTCAATCCGAATAGCGCGGTCCCCCCATCACGTGGCAATGTAGAGGTCGTTTAAGGCCACGTTGCCGCAGGTTGGTTCGATAAACTACCTCTGTCGGTGCCGTTGATCGACCACCTTGTCCGACTGTCTTGAATGAAGCAGAAGAAAAGACACACGTACCAGAGTAAGGACATAGTCGAAGAGCATTTATCAAAATGCCCTACTTTACAAACTACTATGTCTCCATCCAAAATGCCCCCTGCGCCAGCAAGGAAAGGAAAGGTCCTTTCCTGCCAGACGTGGGGTTTCGGAGAGCCAAGATCGGGGAAGCATTGGAGAAGTCGCCGACACATGTCCTATCTCTTTCGCGGTCACCGGACCGCTCCCCTTCCCCCTGGCTGACGTGCCTGAGCTGTGGCAGCAATGCTTTTTTCCTTTGCCATCACTTTGCCTTGCTTTGCTGCATGATCTGCAGCAAAGTGATCCTGCTCGAGTGCTGAGCAAAGTGGTCTTGTAGCCTGGCAGTGCACGACTGCAGCCCCTTAGCAAATGTGTCCTGCAAAAAAATTATACACACTATGACTAATGAAAGCATTGCTTATAATTAATGTTTCCCTACTTAAACTTGACCAACCTTAGATTTTATAAAAAAAATCATGTTATACGTCAAGCTTTAGTGCACGAGATTTGAGCCCAGTAGTAAAGTATTGTTTCCCAGGTTAATTTTTAACTGCTCTTGTGGCACTGCCCAACAGCAACATTTTTCATAAAAAGTTGCATAACAATTCTTTGCATTTATATATTTTGAAATTAAGCTCAAAGCAGTCCCTGACTTGAAAAATGAGTGTGTTGCAGTATGTTCGATTAACTAGCAGAGTCATACACCACAAAAAGGCGAGAGACTATGTGGATGATGTATATATCAGTGAATATTTGAGTCATAAATTTCTTGTTGAAAAAATTGTGAGCTGCAGCAGAAGCTTTCATTTGTTTTCAGCAGAGCCTGCTCTTTTTCAAGTGAAGAGAGAATACAAGTTGTAAGATGTTCAGGAGATTGAAAGAGAGAGGGAGGGGAAAAAAAGTTTGAAGATTCACTTCGACACCAAAAACAAACCCACACACAGCAAGCCATGTTTGCAACATTACAAACCCATCAAAAAAAAAAAAAAAGGATTTGGTGTTGGCAGTTTTCTGGCCGGGGAAGAGGAAGCAGACGGAAGGCTGAAGACGGAATGCTTCAACACCCTGCCCACCCCCTCCTCCTCTACCCTCTTTTCCCTCAAAAACCTCTCTTGACTTGTGACCGATTACAGGCAGCGCAAACATATATAGTGAAAGGCAGCATTCCCTTTATCCCTAGGAAACAAACACAGGAACCCATAAAACACTTCTCAGTGTAACTCGACACGCCAGCGGCGTGGAGACACAGATCGCGCCCTGCTGGTAGAGTCAAGTTTGAGTAAGTTCGGCCCGTTACAAACAATTTTTTAAAATTTTTTTCTCCCTTTTTTTTTCGTTTTTTTTTCTTCATTTTATTTCTTATCCTTTAGAATGTTCATGCCCAAGTGGAGCCATCAAACTAGATTTCAATATGTAACATGGCTCGTTATTTTTATCTGTTATATCTATCTTAAAATTACTTTCCTCGATGGTAATTCTTTTGATGTGCATTAGTCTTATGGTATACGTCAGACTCGAGTTTAGCAACTGGTGTATTTTCCTTTTTTTTTACAATATCAGACTAGTGGCTACAAAAACGCTCCTTTATCGAATTTAATTTCCCCCACATTTTGCATATTGCAGAGCGTGCAGTTAATAATACATATCACGTCAGGAGCTTTACAGTTAATACATTGTTTAATATTATTGAAGAAAGTTGTTGCCCAGCCTCGAAATACGATCAGCTGCCAAAATGAAAGGGCACAGCTGGCATGGGGCATTCCGACTAGGACGGCAGCCACCGGATTAATCGAGACTTCTTGTATAAGATGGACAACGGATTCTCCCCAGGCTTTGATGCTTGCGGAAAGTGGCAAAGGCTCTTAAGCCCCATCCGGCTTTGATGACACTATATTTTAACATAAGCCCACAAGCCATTGTTTAATGGTGTACTAAAAAATGTATAAAATTTTCTGGTTTTATTTTTGTTCTATTTTTAGTTGAGTTTTAATCCTAAAATGTGACAAGTAAACAACATATTTTGGGAAATGTACAACTTGCTGCATACAGTCGCTGCATTTTGGAGGTCGTTTTGTGAGTAAACTTTATTTTGAACCACTCTGTAGATTATTCCTGATCATAAGTTCTACAAACTTTTATGATCAGGTTTCAGTTTACTTATTCAGTTACTTTTCCAGTGGCTACCCAACATTCTGATCAGTTATTTATACTACGTCTAACAAGTTGCGTGCAACCAAAGCAGAATGGGTACGAGCGCATCGCTCTCAGAAGTGCCATTCTTATGCATCCACTTGAGCAAAGTATTCTGCAAAGCTAATGCCTTCATGCCACTGTTCTTGCTGCACGCACCTTATGACCTCTGTCAATTCTCTCAATTGCGCTCTCCCACTTCTTCCTGTCGCACAAACACGGCCACCAGAAGTTTATGATCTGCCATCAACTTTTCCTGGGTAAACACTGCTAAAGCTAGGCGGCATACCCGCTTGAAGGTACATTTCGTGCTCCATCACTGTTGTTTATCAAGGCAATTGGTTGGCACTTTCTGAAGACTCAAACCACTACATTCGAGGAGCTGAAGAAAATTTATGAAAGCGCAGCATCACAGTAAAAGGTCGACACTGAGCCAGCTGAGCACGATTAGCTATCACTGCATGCATTTCAGAAAAACAAGGCTTAGAGCAACGGGTGAGTAAAGTTGTTGGTCCTCCCGGTGGTGTGAAAGGCAGGTTCCGCCCCAATAGTCTGGAGCTTGGTGGCACAAATGTCGCTGAGTGACGGGTCGACTCGCTGCTTGTAGAGAACTATGCGCATTTATTTACACTAGTTACAAGTCCAACTTTGGTGACCATGATGCCCCGTCTAGAGCGTGGGCCCCAGTCCGTGGTCTCCCTAAATCGAATCCAAAATCCAAAGCTACATCTCCCTTTCGCTCCCTCCCCCTTCTGATACGTCGTCCAACATCGCCGTGCTCTTACCACCGTTCTCACTCACTGTACCTCGAGCTCCTTTAGTCATTGACCGCGTCACCACTGACATGCGAAACCTGGAGGAAACAGAAATCAGTCCCACCTGTGTCAGTGCACCGCTCTTGAGGCGATGTCTCTCCAGTGTCACTCCATGTCCCCCGTCGGAGTGGGTCCTGGGTTCGGGCACGGCTCGTCCGTTCTTCGGGTCGCAACCCACGCAACTTTTCACATAGTCAATGTTGCGTCGTCGATGCACATTAAACGAAGCTTCTCGCGTATGTTGCTTTGTCCGCTCGTTCTCTTCGGGTCGTAACCCACAAGGCGTCTTACAGGGATGTCGCCTTGTTCACTTCGGGTCAAAACCCACAAAGCCTCCCACGGGGATGTCACCTCGTTTTCTACTAGTCTAAACCGATGAAGCCTCTCATAGGGATGTCGCCTTGTCCACTTCGGGTTGAAACCCACCAAGACCTCTCACAAGATATCATCCTGGTCACTTCGGGCCGGAGCCCACGAGGCTTCTCACAGGGATGCTGCCTCGTCCGCCATTCAGCCGAAGCTCACATACTTCGCCCCAGGTTGCCGCCACATCTCACCGGAAATCGCGCCACCATCCTGTTGTCTGTGCCAGTTATGTTGTTGGTCCTCCCGGTGGTGTGGGAGGCAGGTTTCGCACCGATGGTCTAGAGCGTGGTGGCACGAACGTCGTTGAGTGACGGGTCGACTCCCTGCTTGTAGAGACCTATGTGCATTTATTTATACTAGTTACAAGTTCCAACTTGGGAGACCATTCTGCTTCGTCTAGAGTCTCGACCCTTGTCCCTAATTTCTCTCAATTGAATCCAATCCCATGATCCCCCAAGATCCTCTCGGCACTCCTTTCGTAGGCTTTTAGCGGCCTCCTTTCCCTTCAAGGACTGACCAATCTCTTCAAATTCCACCACTCACACGTGGTACACTGTTAGCTAACGGTCGGCGAGCTGTCAGCCTGGCGCTTCGACCGCCAAAACCAAATTCCTTGTAGAGGCGTTTTCTGAATTTTTCCTTGTCTGTCTGGCGCCAACAGCTAAATTATTACATCAGGCAAAAAGCGACAATTTGACACTAAGCGGTGAAACCCTCTAAACACAGGCTCACTCGGTTAACAGCCACAAACAGCTAAAAGAATGGGCTGTCCCAAGGATCTGTCCGAGCAGACTCCCGAAACCCAAGGCATTTCTTAACAACCGCAGGGGAACTGCTCCCACCTCTCGGCCGCTCCACCCCCGCCAATGCTCCCTCCAAATGCCGACACCAACATAGAAAGCTAAAAAAAACAACATTACCGACGCAACTCTGGAAAGGTAAACTTTTCTAACAAAAGAAAACACCTTATTTAATAAACAGGATTTCTACATACTTAACTGGGTGTCTCCAAGTATACTGCTGCCACTGGCCACATTATTTAAGGCAGCCATGGTGCTTGTCGCTGAGGGGGTGAGGGGCTACCAGTGTGAACTACAAACTACATTGCCAATGGACAATGTGAGAGCCATGAACCATGCCCGCTGCACAGGTGGTGGTGGTGAACTCTTTATTTCTCCCATAAACACAGGGGACCAGTCCCAGGACCGGTTGCGCTCGCTTAGAGGAGGTCGGCAGCGATCTCTTGGGATGTCGCGGCCTTCACCGCGTGCTGGATAAGCCGGCGTTGGTCTTCCGGCTCGGACGTACGCAGGAGGGACTCCCACGTCTCTGGGGTGTTTAAGTTGTCTGCGTTGTAGTGTGTACATGTCCACACCATGTGTATGAGGGTGCCCGGAGCTGAGCAGTGTTTGCACCTGGGTGCTATCTGTTGTGGAAAGATTCTATTGTATAAAAGCGGGTGTGGAAAGCTGCCTGTTTGTAGTTTGCGCCATTGGACGGCCTCGCGTCTTGTTAGATCGCGGTGTGCGGGAGGATACGTGCATCTTCCGAGTCGGTAGTACTGGAGGATGTCTGTGTACGTGGTGAGTATAAACGCACGTGAGCTATTAGTGTCAGGGAAAGCGGGGAGGCGGGTCACTCTCTCGGCTCGGCAGCTAAGTTCTTGGGCGAGAGTGTGCGCCTCGGCGTTTCCTCCGAGTGATTCGTGGGCTGGAGCCCAAATGAGTAAGCGGGAGGAGGAAGAAGGTGGAGCAGAAAGAAGGATGTGTAATGCGTGGCGAGAGATACGGCCGGCATCGTAGTTGCGGATCGCCTGTTGTGAGTCGCTGATGACGACTTTGGTAATAGGGTCGGTTAGCGCTAGTGCAATGGCGACTTCCTCTGCTACGGTGACCGTTTCTGCGTTGCGAATGCTGCAGGCTGTGTGCCAGCTGCGGTGAGGGGCGAGGGCTACCGCCACCATTGCTTGCTTCAAGTGGTGGTAACAAGCGTCGGTATACGTGACGTCCGGACGTCCGCTGAAGCGTTTCTCCAGTTGACGTGCACGGTCGGCCCGTCTCTCGGCGTGGTGTTCCTCTGGCGTGCCAGGATACTGGTGGAAGATTCGCTCGAGCTGTTGGTGTGCTTGGAGTTTGCCTCCAGCCGGGTCGAGTAGATGCCGGAGGAGTTTCCACGTGTTACGAGTGTTTGGAGTCTTGTTCATCTGGTCGCAAATGTTGTGCCAGCTCTGGCGAGTTAGTTCAATTGCGTAATTCTCGATGGTCTTGTTGGCGCGCGCCAGTCGACGGCGGATATTGCGGTCCCATTTCCGAGTGGCGAGGAGAGCTTCGAGTGATTTCTTACACTCCCAAAGATGGGCATAGTGGTGGTCGCAGTGAGGGACCGTGTCCTCTAGCTCGACGGTTTGCGTGGCGTGAGCCACTTGTTTGACAATTTGGGTTGTCCATGCTTTGATGTCAGTAATGATGGGAGGTGTGTCCTGCTCTTGCCTATGCACCCTAAAGGAGTCCCAGTCAACGTAACGTAACGTAGCAGCTTGGGCGAGTTGGTTGCACATGATTACACACACCACAGCGCACTACAGCAAGCAACACTCACACCTTACACACAAAAAATAAAGCAAAATTCAAACAAACCGCGCTGACTGACAACTCTTTTTATATAACTTTGTCTTCAACCTCTAGCACCACCAAATTTCGATCACCTGAGCCGGCCGTGTACGTTGCCTCGTGGGCTCTTGTATCACAATTTCGAGCATGAAGTGGTCGCTTCCAAAGTTTTCGTGAGTGTGGCACCAGGTAGCTTTGACTCCGGAGCTCGTAAAGGCAAGATCCGGCGTCGTATCTCGGTGTAGGCCCGTACCAAGTCTAGTGGGGTAGGAGACGTCCGTGATGAGGGTAAGCTGGTGCGTATGCCAGCCATCCCAGAGCCGTCTGCCTTTAGTCGAGTCGTAGTGATAGCCCCAAGCACGGTGGTGCGCGTTAAAGTCACCGAGGATAAGGAGGGGTTGCCCCTGCGCTAGCTGCTGGGCTTTGAGGAAGAGGGGCCCGAAGACGTCTTTATGGGCCTGGGGAGGGCTGTATATACTAATCACAAACAGACTAGTGTGACGTTTGCGCGAAGGTCGAGGCAATATTTCTAAAAAAACTTTTGGGAAGAGTGGGATCCAATTTGTGGTGGAGAACAGTGAGGTTTCGTTTGACAAGAGTGGCTACTCGAGGCTTTTCTTGTTCCGATAAGTAGGTAGTGAAACCGGCGAGTTGCGTGTTCTTGCCACCTTCCTGGAGGACTATTAATTCAGGGCGATCGCGCGCGGTGAGGAGCTGTTGGAGGACCGGACGCTTACGCGCAAACCCGCGGCAGTTCCACTGCCAGATGGTGGTGTTGCCCGACCTGATCGCCATGATTGAGCTTAGAAAGTTCTGGCATTGGAGCAAGTGCCGGCGCAGAGGCCGCGGGTACAGCGACAGCAAGGAGTTTGCCCTGCGCTTCTATAGCTTCCCTCAGGGTCTCGAGCTGTTGATTGACTTGTGAGCCGAGTGTGTAGAGTGAGCGATCAATTTGTTCTTCTAAAGATTTGATGCGAGTGTGGCTGAGTTCGCATCTTTCCTCGACTCTGGCGAAACGTGTCGGCCAATCCTCCACCGGGGAGTCGTTATCTGCTATGGCTTTGCGTTTGTGTGTGGGTCCGTTGGAGAGTGTGATCTCCATAGGTTGCGCCACAGTTGAAACCTGTGGAGCAGAAGGAGACGTAGTGAGTGTAGCGGTTGGTTTTTCGAGAGCCTCTACTCGGAGTATGAGTTGTTGGATGACTGCTGTCAGTTCCTTAATCGCTTTTTTTGTGTCTGGAGTACTGGGAGTCCCTTCCTGCGTACTTACCGATTGGTGATGTTCTCGTTGGACTGGCGTTGATAGTAATGGCTGGGGTGGCTGCAGCAGTTGAGGAGAGGCCCGAGTCTGCTGGACGCCTGCAGGTGGCTCGGGTCTGGTCCGGGAGGTATGTCGAGGCCCCCTCCGTGTAGAGGGAGACTCGAGCGGTGGAAAAGAGCTCGATCGGTCCCGGGGCTGCCTCTGCTGGCTATCGGAGCGTTGCCGGTCCCATCGGCTGGTGTGCTGGAGCGTGACCCGCCTGTTGGGCTCTTGGGTCTTAAGTCTGTCTGCCTCGGCTCTTTGAGTGTGCTCCCACTGCCTGCGCTTGACCGTGTAGGGGTCCTGAAGATTTCCTTGCAGCGACTATCGCCCGTGAGATGTTCCTTGCCACACAGGCAGCAGATTGGTTTGCACATGTGGTCGTTTGGCGGATCGGATAGCAAGCAGCCTCTGCATTTGGTAGTTGGGCTAGCGCAGACGTCAGCTCGATGACCGAGCTCGCCACAGCGATAGCACACTTCATACTTCTTCTTGAATAAGTTGCATCTGTGTCGACTGTTGCAGAAGTAGACCCAAGTCGGCACTTGGGGCTGAGCGAACGTGATGAGCACTGCGGTGGTGTTCCCCAGCCGCCGAAAGTCCACGATGGGTGGGTTGCGGTTGTCTTGTAACTCTGCTTGAATTGTATCTCGATCCAGGCGGAGGTCGGCGCCGCGAATCACACCGCGACCCGAGCTATCGTCTGGAACGCAGTAGACCGAGACCTCATACGTCTTGTTGTCGACGACGATCGTTTTGAGTCGTAGGACCCGTTCAGCTCTTTCGGCGACTGGGGCGGAGTACGAGAAGGTGTTTTGAAGCAGGTTAGCTTGTATTAGGTCTTCTTGACGCACGGCGTCCCTGATGAAGTGAGCAGCCGTGCAGATCGCTTCAAGTAGTTGGTAGATTGAAATCTTGGAAAGTTGCAGTCTGTCGCGTGGGCGCACGATCAGCTTGAGAGCGTCGCTGGGTAAGCGAGGCTGTTTCAAAGCTACAGAATTCTTGGCTAGTAAGCGTCCTCGCTGCCGAGGCGTGGGTTCGGTTTCCATCTTCCTCGCAGGTACACTCGAGGCCCGACCTTTGTTGATTTGGGACGGTTGGTCCGGCCTGCTTTGTCTTCGGGAAAATCGGGTACGGCTGGCCCTGGTGTTGTTCGCGCTTCCCGGAGCTTGTTAACTTTAGTCAACCATTCACTGGCTGCTAATTCTTCCCGAAAAATGGGGATGCCTTCTACGGCGACCCTCATGGTGAACAACGGCGCGGGCTCGGTCGACGGCGCGGCGCAGCTGGCGAATGCAGCTGCGGCTCGGAGCCTTCGGCGGAGCGCGGTAGGCCTAGCGAGGCATCCGGCGTGCGGGGGGGAAAAGTTGACCGAAAATGGTCAAAAACTTGTCGTACATACTTCTGGTTGGTGTCTCTGGATTCCTCTCGTTGTTAGGAAGCCGATAATTTCGATGACAGTACTCTAGGATCCCAATATGCGGGGTGAAGGCACGAAATCAGCGGACCCCAAGTGATTTGCGTCCGTTGTCGCTCGCGCTCGCAGCGCCTCTCTCCCCGCTGCACAGGCTCATCGACACGCATGTGGCTCGACATTTTAGCACCGTCAAAAGTGCTCCTAACTGCAGACAAAGGCAGTGCTCTGGCAGAATGAACCAAGGACTTCTCTTATGCCTACAACTTCATCTAGTTAATAATGTATAGATAAACTAGACAACTCCGGCTGCCTGCAATGACAGCTTCAAGTCGACAGTGCTTGGTAAGTAAAGATATGATTAGGAGGGTCTCAAGTATTGCGCAGTATGGTGCATAGAAAACAGTATCAGTCCTGATTGTGGTTCCTCAATTGCTTTGCAGAGTGGCTTATCCGTCAGAATGAAGACTCTTAGATCAAATGGCAGTTGCATGAGCAGCTCACCAAACACATCTTCGTCCAGTTCTGTCCAGTCCTGCAAAAAGACCTGTAAAACCAAATAACCAACCATGAAAGTAACTGATTAAGGTAATAAGAACAATTATCATACCTTTGGATTTTCTGAGGGGCATATGTTTTTCTACAGAGCAGTTCTTAGGATGTCACTCATTGTTGCCGCATTTTCAATTTTTTGTTTGGAGGTGTCTGCGCTCTATACCTTCACCAGGAGCATTTTGTCATGGAAGAGAGAGAGCAAGGAACTGTTGCAGTATTTCTGTTTTCTGGTTCTTTCCACACTGCCAACTTTAGTAACATCAACTATGCTTGCCTATAGCTGGTTGACCATGATCTGTAAACTACTAGTCCATTACCAAAACAATTGTGAACTTTAGATATTGTTGCCTATCTTTTTCAGTCTGTTTCGGACCCAACATATTATGTTTCCTGGATTACTAAAACTTAAATTACCCATGATAACTAACTCTTGCATGGCATGGCGCATATGCAAACTGTTTGCTCTTGCCACTCGCCTTACATGGCCCTTTTTATAAGTCTCATGGGCTGCATTTCAAGGCTTAAATCTTTGGATTCAGATAGTCATGAGTTCAATGCTTAAGTTTGCTCACAGTGTTTTAAGAAACAAGGGCAGGTTACACTGAACACCACCTTCAAACAAATCATGGCCAATACACAATGGCAGACCAGCTTGGCACTGGATGGCATCCTGGGGCCAGCTTGGTAAAGGATAATCGCATACAACCAGTGTTCGGTAAAGTACACCGCAACAGGGTACACACTGAAACACATTTAGTGCGAACACGGCATTGGCGCGTTTCGCGTTTTGCCCAAACAGTGAATTGACTGTAGGAATGTTTAACCACCTAAGTTGGTAACCTCCAATGAGCCCCATTCACCACATAAGTAATTATGGTGGAAGAATTGTATTTGGGAAGGCAATACGAGAAAAACCAGTGATGGCTTGTTTGTGTTAACGGTGTCGATCGTGCAGTTTACATCTCCAAACTACTTGAAGTAAAAGAACAAAGTGATATTCATCAAGTCAAGTAATAAGTACACCGGTGCCAAGTATATATTGAAGTAAAGTAGCTTAAATACACTGTGCTTTGTGATATTTTGTGATACTTCTGTTAGCCTTTCTCAAACCATAGAATGCGAGACCCCGGAGTACTTAAGTGTTTATTTGAGGGTACAGCAACTATTTTCAGTAATTATATATACAGCTTTTAATTGTTTTTTTAGAGTAAGCAGTCAAAAAGTAACACTCAAGATTTCTCGGGTTATGCAATATCGAGTCTTACCACTGCACTAAGTCCAAGAAAATATGGCTGGTAATGTGTAGGATCAAGAAGCCCGTTGTTGCTGTCACAAACTACGTCCCGAGTTCCGGTCTGCAGGTTGTACATACACATTGCTGGCAGGAAAGTTGCCACAACATACTAAAGCAGAAACAATACCTCACCTGAGTCATTTCTTTCATTAATAATTAGAATTCCAAACCGGATTTTGGAATGATTACCCGAAATAAGGAGATAGTCATTAATACAATAGGTTGTTCCCTTAATTCCAGCCTTTGTGTAAAATATCTTATCTCTGGTTGGTTCCCTACTTGCAATGGCATCAGAAAGCAGGAAAGCTTCCTTTGGATGCTTGCAAGCCTCCTATTCTACAAGCTCAACATCTGGCACAAACAGACACCGAGAAGCCAAAAACGCTTGAAATAACTGATGCCTTTCGCTCAATGTTTCCGTCACATTTTTGTAATTCCTCATCGAGCGAGTACAGTTTTTGAAGTATTGGTGCTTGCTCTCAAATCTCAGAGTCCATTCATGGCACAAGGGCCCAAACTGTTGAATCAGATTACTATTATGCACCATATAGTGATGCTTGGGCCTCAGTTTGACCCCAGGGAAAAGAGCTTTTGCGGTTGTGAAGGTAGCTCTGAATTAGTACCTTTAGATACGCCAGCTGTGCAGGAGTTATTTTTGGAGCTATTAACAAGTCAACAACTTCCATCAACTCAAGAGTAAGCTGCCATACAGGGTCACTTGAGTCAATTACTTTGTCCCCAATATACAATGGTAGCAGCCTCAAAAATGTCAAGTTTTGCATGGCATGGCCTGCAAGCTTCTTACTCTTGCTGTTTACCTTGCATGGGTTGTTCCTCTGATCACGAGGATTCTACTTTAGACTCATTATCTTCGTATTCAAATAGTTGTACGAAAACCAGCCCTTGCTTACAAAGTACTTAACAAACAAGGACAGGTCATACTGGATCATGCCTTTAAAGATGTCATGGCCAAGACAAGGTGGCAGGCCGTCTTGGCAAACATAGAAATTGGCTAGCTTGTTGAATGGAGAATCACTCGCAACACCGATCATGTCGGAGCCTTCATCTTTGTGTCTGATGCAAGCATCATAGCTCTGTACAGTTCGTCTTCCACCTTTCAAAGTTGGATCTTCATGGAACTCTGTTCAAGTTGCAAGGCAAAATCTGCAAAAATATACAAATCTGCTGAAATTTTGAGTGAAGCCACCAACCGCATGATTCCCTAAATTATCACCTACAATGAAGCTCAGATGCACTCTGATTTTGAGTGAAGCCACCAACCGCATGATTCCCTAAATTATCACCTACAATGAAGCTCAGATGCACTCTGTAAAGCTCTTCATTCACCTCCAGCCTTGAATGCTCTAAATAACAAAGGTCATCAACAAGTGGTTCAACAACTTTCTTCAACCAATGTGCTTTTATATATTTTTGAGGCAAATCATTACCAGCTGCACACTTTCAGCATAAGCTCCGCAGTGTTGTGGCAAATTGCCAAGAGTGAAATACATGCCCACCAGCTTAAACTTCCCTTTCGCAGACCCCAGAGGGTTTGCCAATTCAAGTTTATCTTGATACAATATGACCTGTACAATGTCATCCGACATTAAAATTATTCACACTTTTAAAGTCTGTAAAAATTTGCCGTACTTGTTGATCTGCAAGGTTGCGGGGGAGCATTGGACATAAAAATGTCACCAACTCATGCACGGGCACAAAGTAGAAGACAAAAAAAGAGTTCTGCTTGTTGGTGCCCAAAATAATCTCAACTGGCTTGACAAACAGAAAGTGCTTCTTTAAGTACTGTGCCTTAGTTGTGAAGATCTTGGACTACCAGACAACACAGCCTTAAGCTCGTTGATTTGAAAATGGGAATGTACTGAACCTAGCATATCACTAGGAATAATTTTGGCTAGTTCTTCTTCAACATGCTTTTGCCTAAGCTGCTGAAGGTTGTTCACCTCATCCACAATACTGCACTGTATCTGCAGGAACATGAGGCTGTGCTTTGTGGAGGTCTCAAAGGGGTTTGAGGCGTCCGGATTGGAGGTCGACCGCGAAACCACCACCCCGCAGCGGATCAGAGTCACCGCTACGACGTGTTCGACTGCTGGCTGCACCCGCTAGCCGGGACTCACGAAGGGAGTACACGGACACACAGAATAGAGGGACACCCGGGGTTTATTTGTCCGGATAAATACAAAGATATAAAGACTAGTAACGGCAAGGGGGAGGGTGTCCTTACCTTGCCGCACTTTCCCGAGAGCCTGGACGGAAGTGGGGCAGCAGAGTGCGTGGCCGCACGTCCGAACAGTTTCAAGTCCAGCAGAACAGACCCTTCTCCGAGCGGCCAGAGGACACGCTCTCTCCCTCTTTCCCTCGCTGGCGGCTCCAGCCTCGTCCCCGGGAGGTGGGCGAGCCCGCCAGAGGGAAGTTCCCTACGTCCCCCCCCCAGCGGGAGGGACGCGTACGGAGGAGTGGCGAGAGTAGACAACCAAGATGGCTGCCTCTCCTTGCCACGATAAGGTACGCTCCGGTCGGAAACCAAGTGGTTTCCGACGTCGCGCTTGCGGCCAGAAGGCCGGATCAGGGAAAGGGAGCCAGAGGCTCCCACATTCCCCCCTCCTTAAAACTGTTGGCACCCCTTTAGGGAAAGAAAGGGTTGCCGGCTCTCATACCCCCAAAATGTACGAAACAAAAGCAAAAACACACAAAAAAAATACATTCAAAAAGATAAACAATCGCCAACCCCGCCGTCCCTCAGAGTTCTTGTACGCCGCCTCCCGCCTAAAACAACATCAGTTCGTCACCTGACGGGAGGTCGGCGTACTCACCGCCGTCGTCGCAGCCGAAGTCCTCCCCGGTCGGTGAATGAAACGGCGGCGCCTCACTCTGTGGTCCCATCGCACGACTAACCGCACGGCACCGCTCGACTGGGCGGTGCCACCAGTGGCGAGCCGGAAGGACGTGTTGCACTCTCTTAACCGCACAGAGTGCGTTTGCAAGTGTGCAAATACTTCCTCGCCGAATAACGATGCGCTGGCCCCGGAATCAAGGAGAGCCACAAACGTTCGACCAGCGATTGTGAGGGCCAAGAACGGATCAGGCGCGTCGGGTAAAAAATCGAGCCGATACGCGGACGGAACGAGGGCGATCATGGGTGCCCCCGCGTTCTTCCGAGCCGCCGGCCTCGTCAGCGGCGGCCTGCTTCGTTTCCCGAGGCGTTGGGAGGCGCTGTCCGCCGGTCAGTACATTCTCGGGCGAAATGGCCGAGATTACCGCAGCTGAAACACCGTGCGTCCGAACCGCGGGGTGGGTCCCGTCGCACGTTCCCCGACGGGGCGGGACGCTCACTGGGAGCATCTTGGTGCTCAACCTGCGCCCCCCCTGCGCTGCCTTGTATCCGACGGGCAGTCCCGATTGCGCTGGGTTGCATGCGCCTCTGTGAAGCCTCGTCGCAAGCCAAAGGTGTAGGGGTCCAGGGCACGATCGGAAATGTCTCTCGTGTCCCTTCCCCGCATGTCGGCATATGCCGCATACGCCTCAGGGCGGCGAGTCCGAGACCCGAAGTCTCTGTTCCACGCACAGCGCGGCTATAGGGACTCCGACGGGTGGGGCGGAGGCCTGTAGGCGCGCGAGGCGAGGATATCGCCCTGTAGGCGGCGAGCTTCAACGGCAAGATCGTCCAGGGAGCTGAACCGACTGCCGCGCAGATAGGCGGCGAACGTTGGATGCGCCTGCCTAATCGCTCGCTCGACTCGCTCCGAGTTCGGGGCCGCAGGGTCAGCTATCAGAAACAGCCCCTGCATGGCCCAGACATACTCGAGGAGCGATTCGTCCGGATGCTGAGTCCGTCGCTCCAACTCTCGTTGCATCCTCCGCTCATAGTCTGCGGGGAGGAATTCCTGTCGAAAAGACAGCCGGAACTCCTGGAGAGTGAGCGCGTGTTGCCCAACCAGGCGAAACCAGCGGGCTGCCTGGTCGGTCAGGGCAACGTGCAGAATGCGACCCAGTATCTCTTGATCGGACATCCCCATTGCCTGCTGATAGTGTAGCAGGTCCTCAAGGAAGTCCGTAGCGCTGATGGAGTCACCATACCCCTTATACTTGGGGACAGGGATCCGTACAGGCGATCGCATGCCTCTCGGGCCTGGCAAGATCGCCTGCATCGCTCCGGACAGGCTCTCAATGATTCGTGTCGCCTCCTGCAACAGCGCGTCATGAGAGCCCGCGAGATCATTGCCCGAGTGGGTCGCTGCGGACGCCCGCTGTGATGGGGAAAAGTCTGGTAAAGGTGAGACTCCCGAGAGGCCAATTGGCAAACTCTCACCTCCAAGTGGAGGGATGCTGTGCCTCGGCGGGTCTTGCGGGTCGTCGGCCGGCAACTCAATGAGGTCGCCGGCGGCGTTCGCTCCGATGGGAGCAGTGACGGGGTCGCGCGCGGATGCTCTCTCGCAAAGGGGAGACCCGCGTAGCGTCGCCATGCGAAACATCGGCCCGTTGGGACACCGAGTCGCGCGGATGAAGAGACGGAGCGCTATAACCACTGGGTGGTCCGCTCACGTCGCCAACGGCGTTCCCCTCCAGGGTGGAAGGAGCGCCGGGTGTTGGTCGCGCCTGGCCGGGGTTTCTAATAGGAGATTGGGTCAGGGGGTCCTCAGCCAAGGTGCGTACTTCACGGGAGAGCCCGCTGGCCAAGGGCGGCGCAAACCAGCGGCCGCCGACAGAGCCGGTGGCCGGGTAGTCGTCGGGTGGGAGTGGGGCGGCCAGGGGCTGCCCTCCCGTAGCCACGTCCGCCAACGTGATCAAAGCTCCGAAATCGGGCTGATCCGCGGACATGGCTCAAGAAATCCTAACAGCGGGGCAACCACAAAGTTTACGCTAAACCACGACAACGATAGGTGCTGTGGCCCCACGTTGGGCACCCGAATGTGGAGGTCTGAAAGGGATGCGAGGCGTCCGGATAGGAGGCCGACCGCGAAACCACCACCCCGCAGCGGATCATAGTCACCGCTACGACGGGTTCGACTGCTGGCTGCACCCGCTAGCCGGGACTCACGAAGGGAGTACGCGGACACACAGAATAGAGGGACACCCGGGGTTTATTTGTCCGGATAAATACAAAGATATAAAGACTAGTAACGGCAAGGGGGAGGGTGTCCTTACCTTGCCGCACTTTCCCGAGAGCCTGGACGGAGGTGGGGCAGCAGAGTGCGTGGCCGCACGTCCGAACAGTTTCAAGTCCAGCAGAACAGACCCTTCTCGGAATGGCCAGAGGACACGCTCTCTCCCTCTTTCCCTCGCTGGCGGCTCCAGCCTCGTCCTCGGGAGGTGGGCGAGCCCGCCAAAGGGAAGTTCCCTACGTCCCCCCAGCGGGAGGGACGCGGACAGAGGAGTGGCGAGAGTAGACAACCAAGATGGCTGCCTCTCCTTGCCACGATAAGGTACGCTCCGGTCGGAAACCAAGTGGTTTCCGACGTCGCGCTTGCGGCCAGAAGGCCGGATCGCTCCCACATTCCCCCCTCCTTAAAACTGTTGGCACCCTTTTAGGGAAAGAAAGGGTTGCCGGCTTATACCCCCAAAATGTATGAAACAAAAGCAAAAACACACAAAAAAAATACATTAAAAAAGATAAACAATCGCCAACCCCGCCGTCCCTCAGAGTTCCCGTACGCCGCCTCCCGCCTAAAACAACATCAGTTCGTCACCTGACGGGAGGTCGGCGTACTCACTGCCGTCGTCGCAGCCGAAGTCCTCCCCGGTCGGTGAATGAAACGGCGGCGCCTCACTCTGTGGTCCCATCGCACGACTAACCGCACGGCACCGCTCGACTGGGCGGTGCCACCAGTGGCCAGCCGGAAGGACGTGTTGCACTCTCTTAACCGCACAGAGTGCGTTTGCAAGTGTGCAAATACTTCCTCGCCGAATAACGATGCGCTGGCCCCGGAATCAAGGAGAGCCGCAAACGTTCGACCAGCGATTGTGAGGGCCAAGAACGGAGCAGGCGCGTCGGGTAAAAAATCGAGCCGATACGCGGACGGAACGAGGGCGATCATGGGTGCCCCCGCGTTCTTCCGAGCCGCCGGCCTCGTCAGCGGCGGCCTGTTTCGTTTCCCGAGGCGTTGGGAGGCGCTGTCCGCCGGTCAGTACATTCTCGGGCGAAATGGCCAAGATTACCGCAGCGGAAACACCGTGCGTCCGAACCGCGGGGTGGGTCCCGTCGCACGTTCCTCGACGGGGCGGGACGCTCACTGGGAGCATCTTGGTGCTCAACCTGCACCCCCCCTGCGCTGCCTTGTATCCGACGGGCGGTCCCGATTGCGCTGGGTTGCATGCGCCTCTGTGGAGCCTCGTCGCACGCCAAAGGTGTAGGGGCCCAGGCCACGATCGGAAATGTCTCTCGTGTCCCTTCCCCGCATGTCGGCATATGCCGCATACGCCTCAGGGCGGCGAGTTCGAGACCCGAAGTCTCTGTTCCACGCACAGCGCAGCTCTAGGGACTCCGACGGGTGGGGCGGAGGCCTGTAGGCGCGCGAGGCGAGGATATCGCCCTGTAGGCGGCGAGCTTCAACGGCAAGATCGTCCAGGGAGCTGAACCGACTGCCGCGCAGATAGGCGGCGAACGTTGGATGCGCCTGCCTAATCACTCGCTCGACTCGCTCCGAGTTCGGGGCCGCAGGGTCAGCTATCAGAAACAGCTCCTGCATGGCCCAGACGTACTTGAGGAGCGATTCGTCCGGATGCTGAGTCCGTCGCTCCAACTCTCGTCGCATCCTCCGCTCATAGTCTGCGGGGAGGAATTCCTGTCGAAAAGACAGCCGGAACTTTTGGAGAGTGAGCGCGTGTTGCCCAGCCAGGCGAAACCAGCGGGCTGCCTGGTCGGTCAGGGCAACGTGCAGAATGCGACCCAGTATCTCTTGATCGGACATCCCCATTGCCTGCTGATAGTGTAGCAGATCCTCAAGGAAGTCCGTAGCGCTGATGGA
This sequence comes from Ixodes scapularis, assembly GCF_016920785.2. NCBI lineage: Eukaryota > Metazoa > Arthropoda > Arachnida > Ixodida > Ixodidae > Ixodes > Ixodes scapularis. The sequence goes on from NW_024609882.1 coordinate 104,283,683, forward strand.
GTCACCATACCCCTTATACTTGGGGATAGGGATCCGTACAGGCGATCGCATGCCTCTCGGGCCTGGCAAGATCGCCTGCATCGCTCCGGACAGGCTCTCAATGATTCGTGTCGCCTCCTGCAACAGCGCGTCATGAGAGCCCGCGAGATCATTGCCCGAGTGGGTCGCTGCGGACGCCCGCTGTGATGGGGAAAAGTCTGTAAAGGTGAGACTCCCGAGAGGCCAATTGGCAAACTCTCACCTCCAAGTGGAGGGATGCTGCGCCTCGGCGGGTCTTGCGGGTCGTCGGCCGGCAACTCAATGAGGTCGCCGGCGGCGTTCGCTCCGATGGGAGCAGTGACGGGGTCGCGCGCGGATGCTCTCTCGCAAAGGGGAGACCCGCGTAGCGTCGTCATGCAGTACATCGGCCCGTTGGGACACCGAGTCGCGCGGATGAAGAGACGGAGCGCTATAACCACTGGGTGGTCCGCTCACGTCGCCAACGGCGTTCCCCTCCAGGGTGGAATGAGCGCCGGGCGTTGGCCGCGCCTGGCCGGGGTTTCTAATAGGGGATTGGGTCAGGGGGTCCTCAGCCAAGGTGCGTACTTCACGGGAGAGCCCGCTGGCCAAGGGCGGCGCAAACCAGCGGCCGCCGACAGAGCCGGTGGCCGGGTAGCCGTCCGGTGGGAGTGGGGCGGCCAGGGGCTGCCCTCCCGTAGCCACGTCCGCCAACGTGATCAAAGCTCCGAAATCGGGCTGATCTGCGGACATGGCTCAAGAAACCCTAACAGCGGGGCAACCACAAAGTTTACGCTAAACCACGACAACGATAGGTGCTGTGGCCCCACGTTGGGCACCCGAATGTGAAGGTCTCAAAGGGGTGCGAGGCGTCCGGATAGGAGGCCGACCGCGAAACCACCACCCCGCAGCGGATCAGAGTCACCGCTACGACGGGTTCGACTGCTGGCTGCACCCGCTAGCCGGGACTCACGAAGGGAGTACACGGACACACAGAATAGAGGGACACCCGGGGTTTATTTGTCCGAATAAATTCAAAGATATAAAGACTAGTAACGGCAAGGGGGAGGGTGTCCTTACCTTGCCGCACTTTCCCGAGAGCCTGGACGGAGGTGGGGCAGCAGAGTGCGTGGCCGCACGTCCGAACAGTTTCAAGTCCAGCAGAACAGACCCTTCTCCGAGCGGCCAGAGGACACGCTCTCTCCCTCTTTCCCTCGCTGGCGGCTTCAGCCTCGTCCCCGGGAGGTGGGCGAGCCCGCCAAAGGGAAGTTCCCTACGTCCCCCCCAGCGGGAGGGACGCGGACGGAGGAGTGGCGAGAGTAGACAACCAAGATGGCTGCCTCTCCTTGCCACGATAAGGTACGCTCCGGTCGGAAGCCAAGTGGTTTCCGACGTCGCGCCCGCGGCCAGAAGGCCGGATCAGGGAAAGGGAGCCAGAGGCTCCCACAGCTTGTAATGAGTGTAAAAACAAAGCTACATTGCCCCTGAAAAGTTAATAGTCTGAGACACTCCTCTGATCACAGAATTCTTTAGGGATCTCTTCAGCACTATCCAGCCAGGCTCCCTGCTCCAGACATTCTTCAGGGTTTTTTTCAGCACTTTTCTCGGGAGGGGGGGGGGGGGGGGGGGGCATGCTCATCAGGGTCTTTTCCAGCGATATCTACTAAGTTATTGTATTCACACACTTCCACTGCCATAGTGTCCTGTGCACTTTGGCAGAGTTGCAAAGGGTCTTTCTGCGAATAATCAAAATGGGAAACATGCATTTGGAAGGTCTTTTGTTTTGTGATCTTTCTGTGGCAGCCAGTAAAGGGGCACATTGTGGGCCCTTTTCCAAACCTGAGATGGTCGGCAATATGTGAGGTCAGGCTTGATGTTGATTCCAGTTGGGCAGAATTTGCCACTGGACAGGTTAGCAGCACGTTTTCTGAAGGAACTCGACTCCGTTTGTGGACCCTGTTCAAGTGGCTGGTCAAAGTCGTATAGCTTTTGAAGGAAGCACTGCAATGTGGTGCAGGACACAAAGCACATGTTATGGCACTGTGAAATTTATAGTGATTAAAATAATGCACCAGGGTGGAAAAGGGATGACTGCAAAGCTTACAGCAGTTCACTGTACACTACTCCAAGCACAACCGGCAAAAAAAGGGCTCCTGCCTTCCTGCTCCTTCTGCCCTTCCTGCTCCTGCTCCTTCCTGCTCCTCCTGCCACTGCTCCTTCCTTCCTGCATTTGAGAAAAAAACAATTTGTGTTCATTTGGTTGTTAGAATAACAGATATCACAATTATATTGCAATGCTACGCGTCGGAAAGCTATAAGAGCAATTTCAAAGTGGCGCTGAAGCCCTGCCTTCCTAGCCTTGGGCAGCCTAAAGATCCGTCGATGACGTCACGGACAGCGACTGTCTTTCGCATTTTCTCGCGTTTAACAATTATTGCGGAGCAAATGGTTTGGATGTTCGGGTTCATAAGGTAAAAATCCACTAGAATTCACCTCTAACTCATTTTTTTCAAGAAGCTCCATAGCTTCCCTTTAATGTCACTTTGGTGTGGGTAGGCGTGAAAGCTCTGGTGCAGCCTGTACAGCTCTTCATTCTTTTACTTGAGCTTGAATGTCTAATGACATGTAATTCCAGGAGGGGGGATTGAGGCGCCTCGAAAAGCTGAAGGGCTGATGCCACTTTTTGAAATCTTCGAGCATTAGCTTGGACAAGCAAGCCTTCTACAATTTACTGCATCACATGCTTCTCAGGAATATTGAAAGGCAGTTTAGGGCACAGGGCCACAAAAAATCCAGGGCCCGTGGTGACTGTCGTGTCTTGGTATAACACTTTTAATTACATACTAAGGAGCCGCATTTCGGCATACAATGAGAGTCCGGTTACAATCGCGGCAACGTCGTGGTCATGGCGGTCTTGCTTAGACCCATGTGCCCTCACGCACAGGGTTGCTCGAATGAATATATGTATGCAGCTTGCACACAACAGTGACTTTCTTAACACCAAGAATGGAAACAGAAGTAAGGTGTCCACAAGATACCTTGACATCTGTGATTGAGAAGTGTACTGGATGTGGGAAGGAATTGTATAGCAGAAGATGACAAGGGGATGCTGGCTGCTGCAAACTAGGCAGAAAAATCATTCATGAGCTTTAGTAGAACCAAACATCGAAGTAGCCATTTGCAATGTTGCATCGGGAGTTGATGCCATTTCAAAGAAACTGCAGGTACCCGTGTTACCTGTCATTCCTTTCAAGTGGTGAGCAATGAAGGTCGCATAGAGTCTTTTCATGCATGCAGGCAGTGCATAATGTTATTTTGGCAAGCTTTTCTACTTTGCTCTAAAATGATGTGTGACACATCTGGAAGCTGCTCATTACTATGAGTATTATCGGCCCAGAAGGGTGACTGGGGCAGGCTTCGTTTTAGGTGTTGCGGTCTTGAAAAGTTTGCGCACCTCTCGTATAGGCCACCCAATGATTGTGTATGAACCCATTGCAAGCATTGCTGCCAGTAATTTGTATAGGTCACAAAGCATTAAAAAAAGGTATTGAAGGCTCCGATTATTAAAGCGCATCTTGGAGAGTCAAACTATGAGGAGAAATACTTTCAGTAGGCCCTAAAGTGGCTCTGCTGACATTTCACCAAGTTTCTTGGTAAAACATTGGCACACTGCTCTGAGGTCTATGGGAAAATCTTTTTCCCATTCCTTTTACCAATTTTGATTTGATTCAATATCCTTTTACAAGCTTCAATCCCACTCACGTTTTGTTTTTGTTTTTTTTTTGTTAAAGGATGACCTGCAAAGAAAATAGGTTTTTTTAAACAATTAAATTGGGGCATAACACAACAAAATTTCTGCGAAAAAATAATTTTTTAGAGGAATATTTACATTGGAGAACGTAATTTAGTTGGAATGGCTACCACTGCGAGTTCCAGCAATGCAAACTTCACTTTTTTTGAGCAGCAGACAATTGCAAATGGCCTCCAAGGACGACCCGGATGCAAAGTCTGCACGGCACAATCTGTGGACAACAGACTCGCCTACTGGAAATCTCTGAGAGTACAAAATTTGCCACGCATCTTAAACAAACACAGCTAGCACCCTGCATCCCCTACAAACGAGACAGCTGACTGCACTACCACCACACCTGCGAACTACTTTATGGCTGCAGCTAAACGACTGCATGGACATATCCTTGCCTTAGCACCAGCAGTGGCAATTGACACGCCCAAAACGCCGGACTTCACCCATGCGGACGGTGGCTACCGCTTAACAGCACCTTCCACACCGTGGCTCGGACAACTTAAAGTAAAGTCCACTCATTCACAATAACGCACACAAGACAGATGCCAACTGCCAAGTCCTGTGTGCTCCTTCTATTTTTTGTCCCGTCTTTTTGCACTGTTTTTTAGTCCTGTCGTTGAACAACAAACTAGCTTAGCCATCCACCGTTACATACACAATAAGTTTATATTTCTGTGGGTCTGTGTGCTCCCAGAAAAGTGGTTGACCCAGGAATGTGGTCACGTGCTCAACAAAGTCCCCTTTGCTACATCTGGACACTTCCATGACACAGGCAAGGAGCCCAGGAAACGGTTGAGGTCCCAGTAGAATGTCCACGTCATCCCACCTGCACCTGTTGTCTTCTTCCGGCTAAGAAGCCTATGAGCAAAGTAAATAGCTCATCATTGTGTTTGTTTCTGTGCCCTAAGCAACCTACCTGTAATGTGGCACAAGTAAAAATAGCAATACATACATAAGACATGCTCAACTATAAATAATCAGTATGCAAGTGACAATCAGATGAAAAGTAAAAATGCACAACTAAAGATGGTAAACCATCTTGAGTAGTTTGCATTTGAAATTAGCGTGTAGTTTTAAAAAACATAGATTTTCATGACTAAAATTATTCATGCATGTTTGCATTCTTGTTATGAGTGATGATGTATGTTGTTTGTGTGGGCAAAAAGTAAGAACTTTCCTATTAGAATGAGCAGGTACATTTAAATCCACTATACATAAAAGCTTGTGAAGGTTGTTGCTGTGAAGTATTTTATGCAAACATATCATGGTGCCACAGTATGTTGATTGACCACGGTGTGGTCAATCAATCTTGCAGTCCGAGTTTATCAAGTAGAAGATCACGGCTATAAAAATGCCTTCGACCAAAAGGAGCTTCTGAACTGTCTCAATTATGGCTGCATACATGCACTGAGCGAATTCCAAACAATAGAGCTAAACTCTAGTCTGGTTCTGACAAGAGAGCAAAATAAGCCAATTAAGAAAGCGGGACTCACAAAGTGTTTGTTTAAACGAGTAATCATTCCTTGCATTGCAGCTGCCAAACAGACAATAGCGACATGGCAACTAAACGAGAGAGAGCTATCAAAGTACACACTCACATCCCGATGCATTGACAGTATCGATAGAACATAACATAGTGTGCAAGTCGTGCATATTTTCCCACAAAATCTGGTTTCCCTGTAGTGATCTGAATTTCAATACAAAGAAAACCATGCGTCGTACCACTAGCTATTACGTGAGATTACAAAAGAGGAAACTTTCATAGCTAAAAGGCAAACCTACCTGTGCTTCTTGTCATGGTTTTGTCTTTTTGTACTTTTTTTGTGTTCCTTTTGAACCCCATCGCACAAGATTGTTCAGCAATTGCGGCCTACACCTTTAGCATTCCACTTCGTGCGACGCAGATCTCCCAGGTGGTTCTACCACAGCTTAATCAGTGCAACTGTCTCCTGCGTCGTCCATGGTACTCGTTTTATGTTTCTAGTTTGACCACATTATGCTTTTTTTTTTTTTTGGAGGGGGGTGGGGGTGTCAGAAAGAGAACCCCTGTCACTTTTTTTTAATATCTCTTTGTGCATTATTGTTTCGAATTGTGTAGCTTCATTCTTGCGAGTTTTCAAACACTTGCAATTCTACGAGTATGCTGTTGTTTCTAGGATCAAATTTTTTATGTTACTGCTTTGACCACATATGCAATATTTTTAGGGGGTGCATCAAAAAAAAACTTGTGTCACTTTTTTAGAATATTTTTGTTGTGCAGTATTGGTATTTGTGTAGTGTAATTGAATCCTATGCTACGTTTCTGTTCTGTACTTTCTTGTTTGTTGATTACACAACAGATTTTCGAGCTAGTACAATAAAAGTGGCAACAAAGTGGCAACCAGTTGTGGGGCAGTGGACGCTGTTTTTCGTTCAGTTTATCCGTATTGCTCCACGTGACACACCTGGCCATTCTACCTAAAGTGCAAGGCTCTTACATCGCTCAGGCATATGCAGAATTTGCATTCACACCTGAGGCATAATCGAATCAGATCCTTCAGCACTGGAATAGAGCAGCTTACGAGCCTTACAGTAGCTATAGACATTTTCATAATTTGAGAGTGCGAGCAGTCCCATGGTGAATTCGGGTGGTCGCCTCTCTCCTCTGACCTCGATTCAGCAGAGCGCCCCCTCCTCGCCGCCAGAGCTACTCGGGATCCTTTTCAGCCGATCACAACTGCTGGCTTCACAGCGCTCCGAGATTCTCAGACCAGTCACGGAATTGAAATTTTTGGACATTGGTTATGCATTAAAAACAACACGATCTTACAGCGTACGGTGGACGATTGAGCAAAATTTACGCTCGCAACGTGATGAAATAACAGTTTTGACGTAAATTGTTTTACTCATCGGCATGTAAAAAACAGAAAACAACAGTATGCGAATTTATTTTTGCAGAACGGAACTAAAGCAAACGCTTGGAAACAGTTGTCAACTCATCGCGTTTTCGACAGTGATAGCGCTGCGATAGCGGTCATGCGCACGACCAACGCGTTGGTATTGGTACGACTGAGCAGGTGAACATAAAAGGGTTAATAAACCGCATTTTTCTCACGGCGAAATATCGTGCAAGCATCGCAATGCGACACAAATCACAGTGCATTATATTCGGCTCTCCCTTTATTTATAACACAAACCTTTGAACGCACTTTTACCAAACCTAAAAGAAATTTCTTGAGGCGACTACAAAATCCGGTAAAACAGCGGCGAGCTCTACGAGCTGTTTCGTCGTCGGTTAGGCTTAGCGGATTCACCCCCGTGAGATGAACGATCTTGTGAAAGTACTGGGAACACTTCACACGTCGGCTTTTCCTGTTACGGTCGCAAACGAATGTCGTCCCGTCTGTTGTAATCCTCGCACCGTCGAATGCACAAGCACTTTGTAGAACCACACATCAATCACCGTCATGCTGGACCCTGCACACCACTACAGACCACTGCCGGCCATCGTCAGCAAAACAACGTGATCACCGTCCAGCTACCACGTGACGCCTGCGCCGCTCCGCACTCCGACGGCTAAAGACGGAGTGCCAGAGAGCGGTATGAGAGGGAGAGGCGCCCTCGGAATGAACCACCCGATCAGGCCACAACACTCTCTTTCAACCACCAGATTTCGTGTGTTCTGGAAAGAGCGCTCGAGAGCGCGCAGAAAGAACCACGCGAATTCGCCACCAGATTTAGTTTCTCCAATGGCATGCACATTTTCATAATGAACAACATACTTTGATACTATACAATAAAGTAAATTACCCGGGCACGGCTCTCAACTTCATAAGATGGAATACATAAACATAGGATAAGGTCTATTTCTTTCTTACCCTGGGCCCATGAGAACATCCTGTACTCTGAGGAGGGGAAAGCCTCTTGAATCGCTCTCAGAACGCAGCCTGGCAACCTTGGCGATTTCCTCCTCCGAGGTAACCCCACACCCACCGTACCAACAATCCATAGGCCGTGTACCTGAGCATCTTGAAAATTAATGCAAAAACACGTTTTAAGACAATTTTTTTTTCGAACGTCACTGGTTGTAGTTAGGTCTACTTCGTTCTATTGCGCGTCACAAGCTGACAGTACCGCACCACACATTTACGAATCCGGGAGGATATACGCAACATCGATGCAAACATCCAGCTATACCCGCCTCAATACAATCCTTTTTTCAGCAAAATGAAAAAAATTTACGGTGTATGGAGGAGTGCAAAGCTGGCGAGGCAATTTTGTTTGCCAGTACACCTAAGTCATGCGCTGGAAATCGCCAATAAGTTGATTGACCCACCTGTTGTCGTCGGCGCACTCTAGGTACGTTGGCGTGTAATGGCTGATGTGGCACACACGCACTCTTAGCTGTTCTCTGTGAAGGCACAAGAGCGGGACAGCTCATACCTTGTGATGGAGTCATACTCACAAAATGAATCCATGACTGTCACCTCCCTGCAGCACAGGTCCTCGTCTCCTAGCTGGGGTTGGCATTCGCCGTAGTCACACCTATGGCATATAATGGGATCAGTGGACACATTTTTCCTTGCTGCAATAATGAGTTCAGTGGGATTTTCTTACCATTCAGCTTCAGAGTGTGGAAGACGCACCTGCCAGCTCGGGCTGATCTGGACGTCTGGATCACGCGGACACGCCGACGGATCGAAGGCGAAAGGGGAATCGTCAAAGTCGAATACCAGGTCGCTAGGGTCTATGTCTCACAACATGCTGCATTCCGAGTCTGACATTCTTGATCACTACGGCTGAACTTGCACCTTTCGCCAGCTGACAAGGCGTTTACTTTTCGCGCGGCTCGTGGTGGGCAGGCGGGATGGGAATTGTAAGCACATCCGAAACGTCACGCTTGGATGGTAGGGAAAAACTAGGGAACCTCTAGGGAACCTCTAGGGAGAATGCAGGTCACTGCAACTTGGGTTTGGTGTCTCACTAATTGTTTTTTTTTTTAATTAACCAGAGTGAATGGGAAAACCACGTAGCATTTCGGAATCGGGAAACCACCAGCTTTCGGACGACACTCGTGGTTTACATAGCTCGAAAAGTCGGCGGAGTTCCCCTTTAACCCACGAGATTTGCACTGCCATGCGCATGCCAGACTCAGTCTGGTAGTCGGAGCTTTTGCGAGTGCCAGCCCGTTCTTCGGCCGAATAATTATCTTGTAGTCGTTCACCGGTAATTGTGAGAGGTGTTACGCAATTGAACGCTCCGCAATCCTCTGCTGCAGCTTCTTATTCGCAACTTTCGCCTCCACCGCTATCTTCTTGCCCTCCCCGGGCTCGGCTCTGCCCCCCACCCTCGCGTCGCCATCTTGGCTTCTTCGCAGTTCGCCTCTTGCGAGGTTCTGCAGCTCTGACATGCTTTCCCACTTTTGTGATCCAATCCGTGCTTCTCAATTTTTCGGGGGTAATTTAAATACCCTCTACGGTCACCTCCATGGTCAGCGTGCCTCCACTGCGGGATTCCGAAGAGAGTGCCAGGGGCTTCGGTCGTCGCCGAGCCGCTGCGTTCAATTACTTCTAGCGTTAGCCTTAGGTAGGCGGGACACTTGGTCGACATAAAAATGACCGTAAAATGTCCAAAAGTTTTCCTGCAGTTCTAAAATTGTTATCCAGAAGATCTTGGGGACTTCCAACAGGCGGTCGCAACAATTATTTCCACAAATCGGCTCAATTTCAACCAGACAGAGCATCTTTCCACAAAGCCGATGTAAGACGCGTCCACATTCCCTGGTTCCCCGGCAGTGTTTTCTTAATTTGGAAACTAAGGGTTCTAGAATCTCCCCCTAAGTATGGTTCTTCAAATAACTGTGCTTGAACAACATAGCCAAATGAATGTGTCTCATTTGGGACCGATACTGCGCAGGAAGATTACCAGTAACAAAGTAGAAAGCTGCAATCTTGTATTCGGTTTTCCTTGCGCCAAGCGGGTTCATTACGGTAGACTCATCAGTGTAGAAATGAAGACACATGGCAAAACATCACTCTAGAAAAGTTTAGTTCTTCGGTAAAGATCTCCACCGGAACAGTCGGTCATACCCTCCCCATCTTTCCGGCATATGTTACTGGCGAGAAGACTACACATCACGTCACTTTTTTTAGCTCGGACTCTACAACCTTCAAGATGGGGACGTAATGATAAACTTTTTTCTCACCACTGTTACAGGCAAGATTACATTCTTTAGGCTGAACCAAGTCGTAGTGTAGCTGGCAATAGTTGGTTAGTTTAAATTCATTGCTGACAGCTTCCAACGCACATTCAAAGTACTCATCTAAACTAAGGAATTCGTTTAGGTCGTCGTCGTCCTCTACGTTTGCACCAACTTTTCCCAAATGATTTCTGAGTATCGCTGCGTAATGTGACGAAAAACTCGGAGAGTGCAAATGTTTTCAGTGACGGCGGTTTGCACACTTGGAACAGTGTTTTTTTCTCGTATTTAGAATGAAACAACCGAGTGTGCCCATTAAACCTGAAAACAGCTTCCGAAAGTGCACAACAGAGTTTGTAGGGGACAGTGCAGGCACAGGGACAGCATCGTGGTCATCATTTTCCTTGTCGCTTAAAATATTGGCCTCCTCGCGCTCGTTGGCACTCGCATTAATTGGCGTGCGGACGGCCCGATTAGGTTCCTGTGTTTCCGATGCACGCGCTTGCGGAACGATTCAAACTTCCTGAAATGAGCCGCGCATGAATTTAGCTGACCTGCTAGGAAAACGTTTGGAGCTTGGCTGTGGATCAGATAAACGTGCTGGAAAAGCTTGCCAAGAGAAAACTTTGGAATGTCTCATATCGTGCTTCGAAAAATGGATGCCATGGGGAGGTATTAAGCTCAAACAAAAGAATTTATATTGTACAAGCAATGCAATATATCATCATAGCATAAAGAAAGGTTAGGAGCCCGACGCCCACAAATCATGTAACTGGCCATTGAAACAGTAGGAACGTTTACGAAACCTATTCACTCGCGTTTATTGGACTCATAAATGCGGACACATTAGCTAATTATAGCCCCTGTAACTTAAGTTTTTGCATTTACGAAGAGAGATCTTTGCTCATTTCATTTGCACTGTAAATTTGAAGTTCTGTTCTTGAGATGTTTTTGGCAGAAAGCTTTAACTGAGTATATTGTTAAATTATATAAAGTTTGTATTGTAGCAATGAAATCAGTGTTCACTTCAAGAATGTTTTTCTCTTGTGTTGCGTATAAATTGCTTATACATAAAAAGCAATGGCCCCACAATGGTTTCCTAGGCGGTTCCTCTTGCCGACGTAAGGGACCCTCTTAGCTTTGCAGCAGTTTCCCAGTGGGAATCCATTGGTGATTTTTCAAAACAGATTAGCTTTTTAATGGAATCTTTAATAAGAACCCATTGTGGACCAATTTGGAAATGTGTCAGTTGCATCATCGGATGTGCTTTCGTGGCGATCCCAGCTAAAAATTATCATTAGATCCAATTGGAATTCAAACTGGTTTTAATTGGAACCAATCGGTTTTAATGGGTTCCAATTGGAGGCACACTGGCCAATGGGTCTCACCAGTTGAAAAACATTTTCCAGTTGGAAACTTAATGGGTTTCAAATGATTCCCATTGGTTCCCATTACAGTGACCAATTGGTTGTCCGAAAACCTAACTGGTACCAATTGGAAATTCCAATTGGAATCTAATGAGAATTTTCGACTGGGATGCTTCTTGGCGTCGGGCAAAGCGTTGTCGGCATTGTGCTGGCCTGGCGCAGCCTCCCTCCCTTTGCAGGTGAGGGCGGCAGGTGCTCCAGCTCCGGTTCCATTCTGTTGCATAAGTTCTTCACCAGATGGCGCTGTCATCGCGCCAGGGCCGCCGCCGGTCTGCCGTTGTGAGCAGACCAGGCTGACCCTACCGTTAGGCTTAGTCAGCCAGTCGCAGAGGGGCCGGCGTAAATCGGCTTAAATTGGGCCTCGTAGGTCCAAGAAATTTGCCCACTGAGGGGCGATGACCTTACTAGAACATACTAGCGATGATTAGCTTACGTTGGTGACGATCCGGCGGAAAAAAAAATTCGAACACTGATCTCATGATGGCATGGTCGCTTCGTTTGGCAAGTTTGCCAGCTCTCCTAGGTTTGGAGAAAATCTTTTTACTAAATACATTGTTTTATTTTATAAACACGTTAATATTGGTTACCGGTAAGTAATGTACGGTTGGGGTTTTCTTAAATTTCCAATAATGTTTGCGTTCCGGTTACTGACAAACTTTCGTTCCTAAACGGTTTTCGGTTTTGGTTACATTTACGGTGAGTCCCTGTTTTTAGTGGACTGGCACAATTAATCATCACCAAAACGTCAATCACACTCTCCTGGTGAACTCTCCGACCACTGAAGCAGGTCGTGAAATTGCCTTCTGGCCGTGTTGTGATCAACAAAGCAGTTTGACTGAAGGGTACAACAGACCACCTCGGTCATTGTGCCGCACAAATTCTGCAGCATGCAAAAGGCGCCCCTTCTCCTCTGGATGCAGAGGCTGCCAATACAAGCAAGGCACTTGTTTTGGAGCGCACACTTCTTTGCCATGCAACTGATTAGGTAGTACATGAGCCTAGAATCACTTCTCTGCACATGGTACTTACTGTTGTGACCTATAATACACCAACAGAGGAAGTTTCAAGTCTCTTTATTACTGCAGCTTATTCTGTCCAAAACGGCAAGGTTTTCATCTCAGTAGTTACCCGACCGGCGGATAGAGGGCGCTGGCGCACTCGCCGCCATTGGGTGGCTTCAATTTGATTGGTTTTGGTTTCAGCGTGCTTGTTGCTGTGTTTATATGTGTTATGTCAGTTTCGCATAATTTTGTGATAAAATTCTGCCGGTTATATAACACAACTGATAAAACTGTGGTACTGAGCCAATTTAATAACCACGAAGTGGTTTTGGGTCATATTCGCAGACTTTTTTATGGACACTTTACGATGCATCTGGTCATGTTCGTCGTTTATTTCGATCAGGTTCGGCGGTGAAACGACTATGATGCAGAAGGAGGATTCCAGTCGTCTAGGGTCGTACCCACTGACCCTAGTTTTCATAAAAATGAACTAATAAGGAGACTATTGAGTAGATGTATAATAAAAATGCAGGTCCACAATCTGATAAAACCTCCTGAATCGCGAAAAACACATGAAGTCGCCAGTTCAGTGCTCACTGTCTGATTTTCGCGGACACCAACTTTTTGGGAACTCCAGACTTGAACTGTAACCTATAATAACGCAGATAATCTAAAAAAAAAACAACAAAGAAAAAACAACAATGTTATATTGTCTTGTGTGTGTGTGTGTGTGTGTGTGTGTTATTTTTTAACAAATTAAGTACTCGAGAAATATTTCGATAGTCCGTCCTAGGTCGGGTGGGAAATTCCTTTAGCTATTGACCCAGCTAAAGTACTTATTAACAGCATTTCACAACGTTGGCGTTAGAAAATGAGCTATTTGTTTTATTTACATTTGATTACGACAGGCTTGGTACATGAGATAAGTGACAGGCCCATCAATTGATGTCTGATATGTTGTCTTTGCATAAACTTTGCCAAATAAACTTAAAGGGTCTGGGAGAAGTGATCTCCCATACGTTTGGATGAACTCGAATGCAAGGCTTGACTTGATGAGCCTGTATAGACAGATCTCCATTGAAAGTGATGCAATCTAGAAGCAACAACGCTGAAATCTGGTTATTTCTATATAGATAGCTTCTTTTCGGCATAACATAATGTGAGCCTTAGGCACTCCCGAGCTGCCTGTGACACTTTTTTTTTTCTTTTTTTTCACAGGGGACTTTGTGTTAAAATAATTTAAATCAATAAATTAAATTTCGTGTTTAAAAAAAATGTCCACACCCTTTAATGACTGTAGATATGGGGCCAGACATGGTGTACAGTTTGTTCAAACTAATAAATAAATCAAGCAAATTAAGGTGTTATGTAGTGAACAAATAAATCGCGTGATCTGGACGTTACCATTACCCCGAGCATCAGATAAATTGTGAGTTAAACATTCTTATATATTTTATTTATCCTGTATAACAATAAAAAAAATTATTTAGAATTTGTTATGAAGGCAAGGACAGGAGTACGTTCAGGAAACACACATAGCTTCATATGCTGAGTATTTTGGTCGCATTCCTTAAAGGACACATGCAAAGGAAAAAAACATTTTTTTTAGACAGCTTAGATGGAAAAAGGATGTCATAAAACGATTTTACAACGAAGGAAAAAATTTTTTAGAGCTATATTTATGGCGCTATACGAATTTGTAGTTGGCGCTCGCGGGAGCTGCCGCTGGTCACATGGTAGGCCCGCGCGCCGCCGTGCTGCGTTGCCGCCGCACGCTGAGCGTTGTGCGAACGCCACTTCAACGCGTTTCTCCACGCCGCCGCCGCACAAGTTCGTCTGCTTCGGGGCGCCGCCGCCGCCGTCTGACCGGCGCACAGGTCTATCACGTCTGCTTGCGCTTTTTCAGGAGTTTCCTTTGGGCTCTAAAAGTTACTTATTCATCTTAGTTTTTTGTTATACTTCAAACAAAGATGAATAAGTTACTTTTAGAGGCCATAGGAAGCTTCCGAAAGAACGCAAGCACCACGTGATAAATAAGGACCAGTCACGTGATAAATACGGACCACTTTTTCGCGGTGCCCGCGGGCGCCAACTACAAATTCGTTTTGCGCCGTAATTATAGCTCTAAAAATTTTTTTTCTTCGTTGTAAAATCGTTTTATGGCGTCCTTTTTCCATCTAACCCGTTTAAAAAAAGTTTTTTTCCTTTGCATGTGTCCTTTAAGGTCCTAAATGCGCGTCTATACATATACATTGCACTATACCTATTTCGAATATTCCGCCACTATCACTGAGGAAGCTTCAGTTGTCATAAATAGTTGGGCTCAATATGCGCCAGGGCCGACGCTGGTTCCTGTAGCTCCTCACTTCTCACACGTATCCGGTACGCCGGCAGTTAAAATAGTACAAAAAAGTTACAAAATTAACTACAGATGTCGTCATGCACATTATTATGGCATGCAATTAAGTTGTGAACGTAAGCATCAGGCGACGATTTACAATAAGGCGAGAAACGCGGTGAAAAGCGACGAAAAACGCGAATGCAACGCCTTTGGCAAGGCGCGGAGGGTAGAGTGGAGCAACGAGTAGAAGGCACCTTAAGGCGGCCGCGTCACGTGATTCCAAGATGGCAGCGCCCATGAGACGGAGGCTGAAAAGGTCTATAGTGTACACAGACATACAAAAAAATACCCTAAAGGGGACAAAGACAATAATGAAATGAAACATAAGTAACAAATAAAGCAAGCATGAGGCCTGCTGGTGTGCAGAGGGTCCCCTCCTTCATTACAAAAGCACAACTTAATAAGATGTAAAAAAAAAAAAATGCACTTCACAAGAACAAGTATGGAAATGCATGACAACAAACATATACTAGTACTTTCTTTGAGCGGATGCACTTTCAAATTTCCTCATCTCTAATACCCTAGTTACGTGGGCGCCTTGAACTGCTGCTAAGTCTACGACAGTTATCGGCCCCAGCTGTGATTGAACTGAACTTAACTGAAATGGTGCTACACGGCTCTCTAGAACTCAGTTGATGCTAAAACGAAACTAGTTCTTGTGCCACGTGATCAGTCTAAATATCAAAGTAATTTACTCAGAGACACACTTTTTATTTATTATAGGTATATCGTACAGTATGTTCAATACCTTGTTGCTTTTAGCGGCGTTTACGCGAGTACCAAAGCAGATTCAGGGCTAGGTTGCACATATTTTAGGCTAGATGGTGGAAGCTACCAGCCGCTATGATGGGTGTACCCATTACTGTTTGTCCACTTATACAGCTTGTCCCTCGCCATCTTCACTTGTTTGGTGGCTTGGCAGCTAGTCAGGATCGTTTTAGTGGAAGCTCAGACGCCTAAACTTATTCCTTCCCAAAAATTTTGCTGCTACGATTCTTTCTAGACGCCTCCCCCTGCATTCCAAAACAGTAAGTGCCTCGCAAACGATGGTCGGCGGCAGCGGTCCCGCGGACAGGCGCCATTTTACCTCCGTTTGGGAAGTCCGTTCAGTTGAACTGGGGTAGGGGAGCTCACTTGAACTCAACTGACATTAGCGGCTTGATGACAGTTGTCGTCCTACTCTGGCCAATTGCGATTGTGTCAACTGCAGTTGACTCAATGGCAGTTGAGAGTGCCCGTATAACTGGGGTATAAGACCTACCTCTGCTTTAGATGCCGGCACTTGCTGACTTTTAGGTAAATTCGAATGCACATCACTACAAACCTTCTGATTAAATGTCGCTTGATAGTATCATAATCGGGGAAGTGAATAGCCTTCATCATCCTTTTGGTGAGGTGGTCAGTGCAGCCCGCTTGTTTGTGAAGCATCTTCCTATTCTGGCAGAACACTGTCTCACTCACATGTAGGAGAGAAGACAGACTCTTGCTCGGAACGGTCAGGGAACTCTCTCGATAGCACTTACGAAATCTAAAGTTCACAGCTTTATCAGTATTTTGAGGATCTACAGCATCCTCCCTGCAACCTGAGCAGGCCACATTGTTCTTGAAGACGGATGTTGCGAGGTAGCCCGCCATGTAGACGAATGCACATTTTTCGGTACTCAGCATTACCAGGTCTTTATCTGGATCATCTTGTGTCATTCCTTCTACACCCTTTCGTACCTCCTGGGGAACAGAAGTGTGGTAGTCAACCAATGAGAAAGCTCCATTATCGATGGCTTAACTGCCATGTGTCGGAGTCTTGAGGTACTGTGAAACACTGATGATGCAAAGGGTAATCTCGCATTGATAAGGCGTTAAAATTTTATTATTTTCTCTCACCACCGAAAATAGCTTCTTATGGCTATCCTGGATGAACTGGCTGGTAAGAACAAAAGTATAGCCGTCATCATGCAAGAGGGCTTTTTGGATGGCCAAGATGCTGTTTGTGCTGATCAGCATGCCCGTCTGCAGTTTCTTCCATGTAAGATTGCCAATCCTCAGCCTCAGGAGCAAGTCAATAAAAAATTCGAGAAAGGCAACAGCTTTTACATGCTTTGCGGGCCTGATTAAGCTGAAGGCAATGCCAGGATGCTTCCTGCAGATGAGGTCAAACCGCTTGTTAACAATTTTGAAGAACCAGGCAGTTAAGAGTGATTGAGGGCTTATCACATGTTCCTTGACCAGTTCCTCAATTGCACATGCAGTTTTGTGGCTCATCAGCTCAACCACAAAGCTGACTTTCATTTTATCAAAATGTCTCTGTGACAAGTGGGCCTCAGTAAGGTGTGGTGCAAGCTTGAATGTTTTTCCCATTTCGTGGGCAATGAGTTCGTTGACAGGTCACAGATGGACAACTGAAGGCAGACTGTGCATGGAAGCAATATAGTGGAAGTGTGATCTGCTGCATGCGACAAAGATGATTTCATAGTTTTTTTTACAATGCGAGGAACATCGGCTAGGATGTGAATGATCTTAGTTGGGTCGCCTTGGTGGGAGGTTTTGCAGGAGAGCTCGCTGTGCCTCCCAGCAAGTATGTTGAACTCCTTCCATATTGCACGATTTCCTGCTCCCATGTCGCTTGAAATTGCGATTGCATCTAAGCCAATTGCTTTGCAACCCCGAACAATGCCCCTGACGACACCTGCACAGTGTGTCCACTAAATGATGCACCTGTAAAGTGGTAGCCGACTTCCTGCTTCCACCGAGTCAACACCCTCAGATCATAAACACCAAACAGTGAGTGGCTAAGACAAGATCAGGGCTCTGAGATGCTGCATCTCTCTCTCCCAGTGTCACCAACTCACAGGCACTCTTAGGGCTAGCATCGTCTTCTATCTTGTCGTGTAGCTGCATTTTATCTAGTGAGAGCATACACTTCCTCTCCATGGGCTTAAAAGTCAGTCATTTTGCATTTCATTAGGTTGAGCACCTCGCCGAGGACCCCAGGTTCAAACCTGATACCCTGAATGTGCCTTCGGAGGCTTATTCAGGGGCATATGGCTTCTTTTCAGCTTGTTGAGCATGGAGGACAGTAACGTCCTCACTGTTGACTCTTTAGTATACTTGTACTTCTTGCACGTGTATCCTGAAGATGCATAGACAAATATTTTACGAATTGCTGCATCTCAAAAACAAGCTTTCATCTGCAGGTATGTATTGACAAAAATTAAAAGTAATGCTGCATCAATTTAGAGTTCTCAGATAATTGGCCCCATTAACCCATCAAGGTAGCCCAATATCAATGCAGTGCAATCTCAATAATTCATACAGCAGGGAATATGCATGTTGAGCTAACATGCAGATCCAGTCCAACTCCTGTGTATTTCAATGGGAGAAAGCTCCTGGTAATTCAAATGCATAAAAATGTGCAACTGTAAACTTGAACAAGGTTGCTGCTGGTATATGCTGAGTTTCACACCCCTCTTGTGAACCTGATGGTCAAAAGCAAGTTTGGCGTGGATGAAACTTCCGATAAGTAACTAATAGAAAAAAAAATTTGGAAAAACAAGCATGTGGGAGCCAAGTTGCTCCTGCATACCAAGAGTAAACAATTGCACGAAAGATAAATTTATCTTGACATTGCACTCTGAAGGTTATGGAAAGAATAATTTTCACATATTCACAGTGTGTGCTTAAAAGGACACTGGCAGGGTATTTATGCTGGCCAAGGTTTTCGTTTGTACATGACACAAGAGCCCAACTACCCAGAACGCAATTTGTGGCTCGAAATGCGTTTTCTTTTTGCCCGAAAACCGCCGATCAATAACTGGCCGGTTCGGGTCGCACTCACTCCCTTCTCCGTGATCACGTGCAGTTCTTTATGGTTTAGACACAGGCACCAAATATAATCAAAGTCATGGGTCATCGAAGGCACACACTCAATATTAAAAATAAAACAAGAATTATACCAATTTTTTGTGGTTTTTAAAAAACTGCAAATGTTTATTGAAAACACTGGAAGCACTCTGTGCATTCTCGACATGGGCGTCGTATCGCAGGTAGGCTGAGGGAAGCGGACTAAGCAATGGCGGCAGATGGGTGTGGGACATCTACTTCAGAAGCGTTGATTGCGGTACCGACGAGTCTGTCAAGCTTGTGGGATTTCCCTTGCTGCTACCCGTCTCGGAGAATGACACAGCACACCGGTTCAACTACACGTAAACATTTAATGAGCGCTATCGCCTGCGCCGCGATCCCAACAGCCCCCGCGCATTTACTGCGACGGCCTTTTATCAGCGGCGTAGCGCCGCTCGCGTGGCCAGTTGCCCTTGGCCCCCTCATGGTCAAGATGACCACTTATGATTGTCGGAGGGGGCAGCCTGGGCCAACCGCTTGGAATCGCCAGGTTGCCCACAAGCTTCAAAAGAGAAATCGTTTAGCCATCATAAAAAAATTATGATTTATTCCGTACAACACGCCCGACCGACCTCCAAGCTGGACCTCCAAGCTGATTAGCACAAAGGCGTCGCTGAATCGTTGTCCCTTCTCTTACCTGAAGACATTGCTCGTCTTACGAACAAATTAGTAGGAGCATGAAAAACACGTTTTTCGTGCAACAAGCAAATTTTTCATTTGCCTTGCAGAGCCAGAAAAACGAAGGAGAACAAAAAGGAAAAAGGCAGTCGGGTGGAGTTATGCGATTTCCGGCAACACTCTTCTCTACACTTCCTCTTCCTCCCCAGTCCAGTTTCGGTTTTGAGTAGTTGCATTTTTTTTTACTTTATTAAAAATATATGTGATGCTGTAGTGAAATATTGATTAAGTAGTCTTCTATTTCCATTTTTCATACCTAAAACTGCAAAAAAAGTACTCACAAACTACAACATTGACCCTGACTGTATCAAGCTGTGGCTTTGCATCTTTGTCTTTATGGGCGTTCGACTTCTTGCCCGAGATTGACTTTCCCGTTAGTTTGTCTTCCCGAAAAATCTGGCGGAGCAGCTCCCGGGCATACAATGTGGCGGTCTTTGTGGGGCCCAGTTCCACAATCTTCAGGAGCAACTTTCTCACCATGTACCCGCCAATGTCCTCCTTTTCTTCGGGCTAGAAGAAACCAGAACCATTTCAGTTGTAATTCATGTCCTGGTTTGTTAAAAAAAGTCTGTTGTATGTTACTTCAATAATCTACATTGTTGACTACAGTCGACTATGTGTTGTAACGGAGATGCACTCTCACAAACATGCTTTCTGATCCGGACCCAATTAAATGAAAGCTATAAATAAGGCTGTGCATAAAAGGAGTGGTAGATGGCAGTAGGCACTCGGAGTTGAGCTAGTGGGTGCTTTTTATTGCAGCACAGATAAGAATTTTGAAGTGAAGCCTACTCAGAACAGTTAATTCTTTTGAAAGGAGCTATCACGAGCTTAATGCAACCTCTCAGCCCCAGAAGTTGTTGGGGCATAACTTGTTTTCTTTCATGGTAATGAATGAATGAATAAATTTATTGCATCAGGATGGCTCTTTGGCCGGTATGTGGAGAGGGCAAGGACGGTGGGGGCAGTCTGCAGTTCATGTTCTGCTGACAAGGTGGGCCTCCTTGGCAAAGTTCCACAATGCAAGCAGAGTTGCGTCCTACCTCCCTCCCTTTTTTTCTTTCTCTTTCCGATGCCTTCACAAAGAACCAAATACAAACCTAAAACAAAACAGACCAAAGTTTCTTAACCATTCGGCTGGACCTCACCCACATCATAAACACGGAAACTCCGTTTCTGATAAAGGACCAGGTTAGGTTGTCTAAAAAAACAGAAGGATTGCTTGTGCAATTACCAATACACCCTACTTTAATGGTCTCCCTCATTATCCTTTTAGTCACATCTTTTTCACTGTAGATAATTTCTGTTCTGGCCCACTCGGGGTTGCACCCATTGCACTCCTCAACATGTGTGGCTATTTCTAAATTTTGAGGTGTCAATCCCACTGCCCTTTTGTGCTCTAATAAGCGGTCGTTTACACATGTACCTCTTTGGCCAGCGTAAGTAAATCCACATGCCAATGTCTGCATGCCAATGGTATGCCGTAAACCACCCCCTCCCGACACTCAGAATCATTTTATTTCGTCTGTATGTACAGACGACAGGGGCGAGGGCAAAGAGCCAACACATGTTGGCTTTGCACTCGACTTCCCTATTTCTGTGTTTTTTTGGGCACCAGCTTACCCCTCCCATAAATGGGGTTAGTCTGCTGAGTTTAAAGTCTGGTCTGAAAACCACAGTTACGTTGAACGTTTTTGAGAGCTTTCAGATTATGGGAAGCCGAATGGTAAAAGGAAATGCAAACTATATTGTTTATTTTTTCTCTTACTCTGACCGTACCCACCAAGTGCTGCAAGCTCCTCGCAGCTACGCTACCCACAAGCTTTCTCTTGTATTCTGCGGCTAACAATCTAGACACCTGCGTCTGCATAGCCTCTTCAACCTTATGCGCACATGATTTTCTGAGTGCACTATTCAGCAGTGAAGCAGCAACACGTCTTTTGACCGTTTTGGCATGACGACTCATGTGGGGCAACAATGGCTTGGGTTCATCCCTTAGGGTGTCTGGCGACAGGGAAGACCAGGAATTGTCATGGAAATTTTAATTACCGGGAAAAATCGAGGAACTGTCAGGGGTATTATCAAAAAGCGAGCCCAGTCGGGGAAAATGAGCCGGAAACGCCATCGAGTGCCCTGAGCAAAGACTTGAGGACTTGGGGGCAGAAAAATAGGCAGCAAATTCTGCTTAGAGCGGAGCGCGGGCTCTACTCAACCGGTGTAGAGTGTACTACCCGATGCAAAGGAAACAGCTGACATATCCAGTACAAGCCTTGGATTGGATTGAGGGCGTGACAGCAGGCTAGATCCTGTTAGAGCTACTAGATTTAGTAACAAATAGGAAAGCCGCAGACCCCAATCCAATCCAAGCCTTAGGCCAAAAGCATCCGAAAGTGTGCATCTGGCGGCCATGCTGCCATTTGGTTATGATCGTGTGTAATTGAGCGTTGTGTTTTCAATGTGTTTCCGGAAGTGGCCTCTCCACTGACAATGTTGGCGGCAAGATAGGGCTCGCTTAATCTGGACTGGACAAACCCGAATATTTAGGAATATGCAAGTTGGATTAAGCCCGTGCAAAATGATCCTCACAGTGTTGAATGCTCAATGCCTTTTGTTGTAATGGTCTTATATATTTAACCGCCTCTACCGTGGTCAGGGAATTTCACCGGAAATTGTGAGGGAAAACCTGAAAAAGTCGGGGAATTACAAAATTATAATTTGCTAGACACTCTGTTCCCTGCCGTACCTCCAGCACGAGCCATTTGCCAAACTTATCTTAACGTCCAAAAACTGTAGTAAACCATTCTTCGGAAATCCCGTCGCAAAGGCCAGCTCAGGTGCCGTGTTTCGGATGAAGTCCAAAGCATCGCCAAGTCACTGCCTTTCGTCGTACAAACCAAAATGTCATCGACATAGCATTTGACTAAAGTGCTCCCACCTGACGTCGACGTCAACACTGTTTCGACTTTCAGATCTAAACCCCTTAACTTTTTCGTTACCACGGGGAAAGTGACCGTTTTTGATAGGTGTCAAATAAAAAATTTTTCTGCAAAATGTGTAATGCGTAAAAATAATTCAAATGCATGAACACTATGGCAATAGAATGTACTTTTGGAACACGTTTATTTCAATGCAAATATTCGATGTGAGAATTGTGGAAAAAATAAATAAACACAAAAAAAGTCAAAAATTGAGGAAAAAAATATATTGATACAACCATATCTCTTGAACAGAAATATTTAAAAAAAAAAAATCTAGAACATACAAAATGTTTCTTATATGCTTATAGACAAGCCGCTAATTTTATAAAACCATGCCTCAAAAACTTACAGAACAAGAAAACATTTTCTAACACTACAGTGTAATCCACTTATAACGATACCAGATATAACGATATATCGCTTATAGCGATCAAATTTTTTAGATTTGATCGCTATTTTTTTAGATTTGATTTGATCCAGATATAACGATAATCGGCTATAACGATTGGATTTTGCGGTTTTCTCAATATCGTTATAAGTGGACTGCACTGTATATGAAAGGAGGCTATTTTCAGTGCATCCTCGTTAAACATTTTTCACACCACGCAAAACATCTTCAAAGTACAATACATTATTTCAAAATATATAATGAGAAATGTACTTTTCAGCGTTATAAGTCTTACCTACAAGTACTTCAGGACAAGCCAAATAAAATATTGTAGAAACACAAAGAAAGTATGTATCTGCCATAACTGTTATGACAATCTACTCACATGAAAATGAAATATGTTAGAAAATGCACTCAAAAGCTGCAGAATGCTTTGATTTTTTACAAAAACTACTTGCACAAAGAATGAGCTTCCAAAGTCTTTAAAAATAATTAAAACGCGCTTGATCAGTATGCCACGAAGAAAAGCAATTTCGTGATGCGAAGCACAAGTAAACATTGCAGATGCGGCAGTACACATTTGTTTTGTGCTCAATCTTGTCGTTCTGGTAGCATCTTTTGCAGTTTCGGCGCATTTTTTTTCTCTCAGGCTTGTGCTGGACATTTGCAGGGGCAGGAGGGGTGTGATCTGGGGCCGTATCCTCAATTTCAAAAAGTTGCCGAATCAATTCCATTCTAAAACTGAGCTGATCATAACCAGATCCCCTGGAAAGCTCTGGTGTCGGCATCCACGCGTATTTGTTCGTGTTCAGGCAGATCGTCGCTAAAACTTCCACGGTGAAAAAAAGCCGGAAGAAGTCGACAGCTTTCGAGAACCGCTTCGGGCCGCTTCGGAGCGTCAGTCCGCTTCGGAGCGTCAGTCCAAGATCGACGCCCGGAGTCCTACTTGGCCGAAACTCGATTCTTCTTTGAGCTTGGGGAAGTGAATCCCGTCCATATGATGTCGAGACACTGCAGGCAACAGAAATATTATTCATGACATTAGCGCGGCGCGTGAACTGGCTTGAGGAACAAGCAAAGAGGCAATGAGCAGGAAACGAAACTTACGGGCAGTGAGCTGCCGACGTTCCGGGCTGAGGTTCGTCATCGGAGTCAAAATCCGACGATGCAGGATCATCGTCAGGGTCACTGCTGCTTGACCCATCGACAAAATCAGCAATAAATGCAGTGGAATCGCGTAAACGAGGAGTTTTCTGAGCGCGCGTCGTCCCCGAAGTTGACGCCATGCCGCGCGCAAACCGCCTGAAACCTTGAATTCAAGTGCATTTCGAAATTCGCTGCCTCGCAGGAAAAATTAAAACTACACAGAAAACGAAACTTTAGTGTCTAAGCAACCCACGAAATGGCGCAGCAAGTCCACGGCCGCGCTGGTAGCGCTGAAATAGCGCTTCGCGTCCGTCGATCACCGGTGATCGATGCATATTGCCGTGGTAAGGAAAGAGTTAAGCAAACTTCAGAAAGAATGGATGCCAATTGTGAACCTGTTCACACACCTTTTTTCAGAACAAATTCTCTTCCTTCAAAACCTACAGCAGTGACCAACATATACCTCTCCAATAACACCAAGAAGCCACTTATGCCTATGCTGTAACGTGACTGAAACTTAACTAAACCTAACTCGAGCCAATCCCTCGCACGTTGCAACAACACAAACCTTGTCCAATGAATAGTACAAGTCCAAAGATGCCACTCTGCAATCTTTGCGCTGAGACACCTCCAAGATTTCCACCAACTCTTCTGAATTCCTGAGCGAAAGTGGGTTTTACAATGGCCAGACCGAAAGCACTTCCTTCACTCTTTCCCTATAACAACTATTCCCCAATATGAAAACTGTGAACGAGGCTTTCTTCACAGTGTGCTACACTAACAAGAAATTTTTATTTTTTGCTACTATAAAAACAAGGGTGACATCTTTGGCGACTCTGAGCATGAGCGTCAGGCAAGGGTCACCAGCACTGCCGATGATTTTACTTTTCCTATGGCGCATCTGAGAGTGCCTTGAAATTCCAGCGGGAGGAACAGCGTGCCAGCTGAACACTCGGCAACCTCGCAGCGCTACGACTCAGAGGACGGAGCCAGCCGGCACTTTGAGAGAGCTGTAAAAGTGCTGGCAGAACATACTTGGGGTACCCTACTTAATCCTTTCAGACGCCAATCGTTATTTCCGGAAAGAAAATTTTTTTTTTTTGTGTCTGAAATATCAATTTACAACCAAATGAGACGAAATCATGTGCAACTTACAAGAAAATCATTATAGTTTATTTTTTACAGACATGTACGCAATTGTGTACAAAGCATCTCAAAGGTCATGAAATAAGGGGGCTTTCAAACATGAAATCTGTAAAAGCAGTTGCGGTCCTTCGTCAGGCAAAGGGGGACGCGGCACTTCTTACAGAATATTCAGGAGCTTCCTCTGCATCTTTCATGCTTGCACCTTAATGGGACTGCTTGATCTCGAGCTTCTGGCCAGTGATCCACGCCATCGTAACGGCTATCCGAGCATGGCCGCTGGATGCGCGCTGCCTTCTTGTGCGGAGGATCCATGGGAGCATCTTCAATTTCTTTTGATGGCCTGCCACGCTTTCTCTTGCTTGGCACAGACGTGATGAGGGCCTCCGCAATCTGCAGGCGGAAATGCATGAGCTCCAGTAGCCTTGACCTCCGCATGTCCAGGTGATCCTGTATGTACTCTAGCCAAGCATTATATGCAGCAATGTCTACAAAATGAAAGTGCTCTTAGCGTCCACTTCCTTGATTTGATTTTGATCCGGTACAGGCTAAGCAGGAAGTCCATCTTGTCGACGCCTCCCATATTCCGGTTGTACTTCGTAATTACTTCCGGCTGCTCTACAAAAATGTGTTCACGCTTGGCCTTGTCCCATCTTCTTACCTGCTGTTGGTTCCCGATTCCAATGAAGTTGGAAGCTGCACATACGCTGCTGTTGTCCTTCCACGAAACCACAACAATATCGTCACTTGTGACATACTCAGTGGAGTATCCTCACGTTTTCTTTTTCATTGCTTTAGCTGGTTCAAGAGGACACTTGCCCAGCCTGTTACTCTGCACAGTCCCTGCGGCGAGAATCTTTTCGTTTCGCAGTTTGCGGAGGAGCGGCTCTGACGTAAAATAATGATCAAAGTAGAGTTGATAATTACAGCCAGTTGGGATTCTTTTAGACAGGTGTACTACAACACCAGAACAAAGGCCGTAGTCTTTCTTCAGCTCAGCGGGAATTGTGCTTTCTCACTGATAAACCGCAAAGTCGTAAAGCAGGCCGCTCCTACCGCAGAGAGCGAATACTTTGATCCCCTAAGGGGTCGGCTTGCCTTTGACATACTGTTTGATGGAAAGTTGGCCTTTGAAGGGAATCATCTGTTCATCAATTGACGATTCTTGTTCAGTGGCAAGCTTCAAGCACCGCTGCCTTATCTGATCTAAGAAAGGGCGCACTTTCCACAGGCGATTGTCGTTTTGTTCGCCAGAAGCTTCAGCTGCAATATGCAGAGTGTTGCGGAGCTTGAAGAATCTTTTCTCAGACATGGTCTCGCTGATCAAGGGAACTTTCATGATGGGGTCCCAGTAGAGCCTGACGCGAGGCAGAGCAATGACACCCATCAGAATATGGATACCAAAAAGCTTCCTAATTTCGTCAGCTGTCGTGTTCACATTATTGTGGGTTTCTTGGACGCTGTAAAGATTCCTCTGTTCCGCCATGCACTTGAAAATGGATTCTGGCACATACCTTGAAAAATACGTGTGCGGCGTACACGTTTCATCCGGCTCAGGTAGGCAGTCGCCGTGGCCGCTGAAGTCGATATTTGGTGGGGGGTCGAATCTTCTCTTTTTCCACTAAAAGTTCTTCACAACATTTTCCTCTGGACCTCTGTCTTGCAATAGTGGAGTCTGGTGCACATTTTCTTCGTTTTCGCATCCAGAGGTTATGCTCTCATCGATTATTTCTTGAGCAATGTCATCTTCGTCATCGCTTTCACTGACGTCGGATGTGTTCCCGGAAGCAATCTTTTCTAGTAATCGGTCGGCCGACTCTTTTGTCGCAGCATGGGGCTTTGCTTTATAAAAAGATGTGCAAGGCACTTTCAGAAAGCCTGAAAAAGTCATAATGCGGAACATTAGGCAGCGCAGCGGCGTAGAGTTTCCATTTTCCCGGGGGGGGGGGGGGGGGCAGACACGGAATGTGGCTCAAAAAAAAAAAAAGGGGGGGGGGGGGGGAGAGAGGAGAAGGTCCTTGTTTTATTTGTTCCGTGGGTTCTCCCCATAAGGGTCACCTGCAGCAGTCGGAGCCTTTACCGAGCATTTTGGTAAACCCGAGACTGGAGAAAAAGGGACAAGGACATAAACAAACGGACACGGACATTGTGACAGCTAACTACCTGGTGTCCCCAAATAAGACGCTCCGCAAAAGAATGACCCGGAAACTTCAGCGGTTTGACGCATCCAGTAGAAATTTCTCTGAATATGTGTTTTACTGGCCACATTTATGCAAACATATTGCAAGACTAAACTACCAGTACAAAAAAGCGAATCTTTTTTTTTTCTGCAGGGGTAGTTCGGGTCTAAAATTTTGTTGCATAAATGTGACCAGTAAAACACGTATTTCAGGAATATTCCTACTTGTTGCACCAAGGATCTAAATTTTGCGGGCCATTTTGTGTGTAAAGTGTATTTTGAGATGCCCATATAGTACCAAACTCCCCGAGTGGATACGCAGGCGCACCAAAAGTGTTAATTTTGAAAATGGTGAACAGGAGAAAATGAATCTGCTGTAACCAAAATATTTTAATATTTTTATTTTCGTGTGGTACATTTATAATGAACAGACACACGAGGCACACGTTGAGCAATTCTCAATGCAACGGTTACAAAATGCTTACAATTAAAAAAAAAAAGTATAGAGCAAACATACAAGCATTAACGACGTATCTGCTCGCGCATTTCATCGTACACTGCTGTTTTTGTTTTGTACATTTCCTTAACGTGCTCACTCACAAAAGCAGGAAGTAAGAAAAAGAAACAGAATGAACAGATTGTAGCAATGAGAACACGTGCATAAAAGAGACAGATAATTTCAGCCTTTCGCGGAAGCACGCAAGTTAAAATAAGAATTCTTCCAAATAACTTATTACAGAAAGAATAAACAGAAAGGACGGACAAGGACGGACATCTTTCGACTTTCAACAACATGTAGCGTTCTTTATTAGAAGTTGGCATCGAGATCGGTGAACCTAGAGAAAAAAAGGGGGGGAAGGAAAGGACAAGTGACAGAAGGGAGGGAGAGGGAAGAGGGAAAGGAGTAAAAGGGGGGAAGGAAAGAGAAAGTGAAACAAGGGAGGGAGAGGGGGAGAGAGAATCGGGGCAGCGGAGGAGCGAGGAATTGTTAGCCCAGTGGGACAAGAAGGGGGGTCGGCATGAGAAAGTCGGGAAGTTGTTAGCCCGTTAAGATTAGGAGGAGGGGAAGGAGAAGAGGGGTCATCTCGAGACACAGAGCGGCGCCGCATCACCGCACTGTCAGGGAGCAAGGGCCCCCCGGGCCCGCGTCAAGGCCGCAAGTTGGGGGCGCAAATAAGCCGCCTCCCTCTCGGAAAGGACAAGCGAGGGAGACGAAATGTTTTGAGATGCCTGCTGCATGGCGTAAGCTTCAATTATCTCGCGTCCGTAGCGGTCTCTATGTGAGCCCAGGATCCGCGCGTTGTGAAACCGGGGCTCACACGAAGAACATGCGCCTCTATGGCGGAGAAAGGGATGCTGGGACTCAATGTCCCCTTTTTTTATTTCCCTGTCGTGCTCGCCCAGCCTGTCATTCACGCAGCGGCCCGTTTGACCGATATACTCGGCGCCGCACGACAGGGGAATGGAGTACACGCGTCCAGTTGCGCAGGAAATGAAGGGTGTTTTGTGTTTCTTTGCACACCCTGCTCGTGAACGGCGCTGGGGGTCGTTCACGAGGCGGCACATGGAGCCTAATCGGAACCGGCATGATAAGGCCACATCGACATCATACCGGCGGGCCGCTGCCCTCAGGCGATGTGATGTGCTGTGGTGGTAAGGTATTACCGCAAACTTTTTTGGTCGAGGCAGTCTGGCGCGGTCGGGGTGAGGCTGGGAGATTAGAGACTTTAGGGATGTCACAAGGAGGTCGCGTGGATAGCCCGCCTTTCGGAGGCGACAGATTTGGGCGGTTAAGCTGGTTTGAGAAAAGTGGGAGCAAGATTTGGTACGGGATGAGGAAAGGAGGGATCTTACAATTCCGGACTTCACAGTTTTTGAGTGGTTGCTTCCGAACGGTAGAACGGGCTTCTTGGTCCGCTGCTGGAAACCCCAGCAGAGTCCATTGGGATTGGTGTGCAGGCGCAGATCGAGGAACTGCAATTCCCCGTCCGAAGGGTCCTCACTGGTGAACTTGAGGCCTTGAGAGTGGGTTGAGAAAACCTGCTCGATGGAGGCGGAAGTGGTGCCGGCTGTGTGGAGTACGAGGTAGTCGTCAACGAACCGAAATACCTTGGTTCCCGGCGCCTCGACGCCGAGCTCCCTCTCCACAGCCAAGTCCACCGATGACATGTAGAATTCGCTTAGAACAGGGGCCAAGCAGGAACCGATGCAAACGCCTGACTTCTGCCTGTAGATGTTCCCTTGGTGTTCCACAAGGGTGGATCTTAGGTATACGTCGACGAGCCGTAGGAACGCCTCGAGTGTGATGCCAGTTGAGTTTTGGAACTTGGCCACTCCGGATTGCGTGACAGCCCGTTCAATGCAATCCATCAGAACCACCACGTCGAGGCTGTAAAACATGTCGGTGACATCGAGGGAAAACATGGCGACGTCCGGCCCAGCTGAGTGCAGTTCCCGGAGATATGGCAGAACCTCGAGGGAACATCCGACCCGAAAAGGCTGATCTAGAGGGACAGCTGTCAAATGTTTCTGAAGGAAGAGAGCCAGGTGCCTCTGCCAGCAGCCGCTCTCGGATACAATGCCTCTGAAAGGGGTGTTCTGTTTGTGTGTTTTTGCCGTGAAGAAAACCCGCAGGTACTGATCCGATGGTTTTGACAGTTTGTTGAGAAGAAAGGTGAGCTTGTTGGCTTTGCAGATAGTTTTGGCCTCTGTGCGGAGAGACCCCGATGGTCTGGACTTCATTTTCGTGAAGTTTTTGTCGAGAACTGCACCCAGTCTGTTGTTGAAGTCCCCGGCGGTCATAACAACGAACACACCCGTCTTGTCAGCCTCCAGGAGTTTCAGCTCTGAGCGCCTGAGCTCGTCAACCACCTCCAAAAAGTCCAGTTTTGAAGGTGGAGCCCTCCCGTATCTGCACACCACCCGCGAACCCGTCGCGAGGAAATCCTGTCGTTCAGGTTCAGGAATTTTTTAGGCGACTTGGTGAACAGCAGCCAGCTGGTCGATTCGCGACGGTTCATACGCTGGGGCAAACTTCGGGCCTCTTGAGAGAACTGACTCAGCATTTGCCGAAAGGGTGGTGTCGGAGAGGTTGAGAGGAGGTTCCAGCGCAGGGCTCTGATTAACTCGCTTTTCTGCGGTTGCGGAGGAGATGATAAGCTTCCAAGAAGACTCCAGGAGGAGGTGGGCAGACTTGCTGAGGAAGACATAGGAGGGATGAGTGGCGAAGTTAGTACCGAAAATAGACGTCATGAGACATGGGAGGGACCTCTGCATCACCAGGATCTCCTGCGACACCTCCTGTCTTGCAATCTGCATCACTCTGTAGTTCGCCGCCCAACGCGACGAGGAGAAGCCAAATACCTGATGTATCGCAGGGTGGGTGATGTTCTTGCGAAGGCAGAGACCGAGAGTCCTCAGGCGTAGGCGAAGGAGGAACATTTTTGACACGAATAATGAAGCTTGAAGGAAGGTGACAGGATCAAAGTCCGAGGGCCCGACGCCTGGCACTTCTGGACGTGACGAACACATGGCTCTCAAAAGTAAGATATAGTTAAACGTGAGCGCGTTGGTATTGATGACTTATTACAGAAAGAATAAACAGAAAGGACGGACAAGGACGGACATCTTTCGACTTTCAACAACATGTAGCGTTCTTTATTAGAAGTTGGCATCGAGATCGGTGAACCTAGAGAAAAAAAGGGGGGGGAAGGAAAGGACAAGTGACAGAAGGGAGGGAGAGGAAAGAGGGAAAGGAGTAAAAGGGGGGGAAGGAAAGAGAAAGCGAAACAAGGGAGGGAGAGGGGGAGAGAGAATCGGGGCAGCGGAGGAGCGAGGAATTGTTAGCCCAGTGGGACAAGAAGGGGAGTCGGCATGAGAAAGTCGGGAAGTTGTTAGCCCGTTAAGATTAGGAGGAGGGGAAGGAGAAGAGGGGTCATCTCGAGACACAGAGCGGCGCCGCATCACCGCACTGTCAGGGAGCAAGGGCCCCCCGGGCCCGCGTCAAGGCCGCAAGTTGGGGGCGCAAATAAGCCGCCTCCCTCTCGGAAAGGACAAGCGAGGGAGACGAAATGTTTTGAGATGCCTGCTGCATGGCGTAAGCCTCAATTATCTCGCGTCCGTAGCGGTCTCTATGTGAGCCCAGGATCCGCGCGTTGTGAAACCGGGGCTCACACGAAGAACATGCGCCTCTATGGCGGAGAAAGGGATGCTGGGACTCAATGTCCCCTTTTTTTATTTCCCTGTCGTGCTCGCCCAGCCTGTCATTCACGCAGCGGCCCGTTTGACCGATATACTCGGCGCCGCACGACAGGGGAATGGAGTACACGCGTCCAGTTGCGCAGGAAATGAAGGGTGTTTTGTGTTTCTTTGCACACCCTGCTCGTGAACGGCGCTGGGGGTCGTTCACGAGGCGGCACATGGAGCCTAATCGGAACCGGCATGATAAGGCCACATCGACATCATACCGGCGGGCCGCTGACCTCAGGCGATGTGATGTGCTGTGGTGGTAAGGTATTACCGCGAACTTTTTTGGTCGAGGCGGTCTGGCGCGGTCGGGGTGAGGCTGGGAGATTAGAGACTTTAGGGATGTCACAAGGAGGTCGCGTGGATAGCCCGCCTTTCGGAGGCGACAGATTTGGGCGGTTAAGCTGGTTTGAGAAAAGTGGGAGCAAGATTTGGTACGGGATGAGGAAAGGAGGGATCTTACAATTCCGGACTTCACAGTTTTTGAGTGGTTGCTTCCGAATATGTCAAATAATGCTACGGAAAAGACCCGAGAAAAATATGTATGCTTCACATTTAAATTTGATCAGCGTCCAAATAGTTGGATCGCGAGCACAGCATTTGACACTTCACAGTGGTGTTTTACACTCTCAGAACACACAAATAAAAAAACTATTGCAGTTCTTCGATTCTATACAAATATAATCTATACAAATAGATAAAAACAAATATAGATACACACGACTGAGAAAATAACAAGCTTCAGGAATGGAAGATATTTCAGAGCGTATTCCCGAGAAGAGTGGTCTTAGATTTCAACATGAAACGTGTTTTCTCTAACTACCGTTCAATGAATGAACTCGTTAGCCACAAGATCTAGATCCACTTGCCTAGCGAGCTCTTTGTGGCAGTGGAGCAAGGCGGTATGGTTGAGTCTGGCCTGTCCCATTGTTGAGCGCAGGTAAGTTTTAACTCTCCGGAGACACGAGAAAGATCTTTCTGACGAACAGGAAGTCACAGGAATCGTCATTGCGATTTGTAGAAGCTTGACAACTTCTGGAAGGAGCACCCTCAAGGATTCACCTGCTTTTCCCGAAAGAAGGTCCACCACATCTTGAAATGTGACAAGACTCGTTGCACGTTGCTTTGCTATGTCCAGTAACATATCGCGGTGAAGCTGAAGACGCACAGCGTTGAGATCTCCTTTACAGAATTCGCAAAGGTACGTGCTGTCAGTTTCACCTGTTACGAACTGCTCTACTTGCGTCATGTGATGCCACATTTCTGGCGGAAACCGCGTGCGCAGCGATGCATGCACCGTGTCGATGACTAGATAGAACCATTGCCGGTAGAAAGCTTCCGGGGAATTAAAGTCATGAGCGTGCGATCCTTCATCATATCGACGTGGTGCCTGCCGCGTTCTCTTCGGAACGCTTGGGGCCCCAATCTCCATTTCACGTTCTTCATCCGACACATCGGCCCAGAAGCTGGAGAAGTCCTCGCGGAGTTGACCGATACTCTCTTCAACAGCCTTAACTAAAAGCTCTGCTCGGGTGAACTGTAAGCTCTTCTTTTGGAGAGCGGTGTTTACACTTTCCAACCTCTCAAAGACAAGGAGCATAAGCCTAAGTAGAAAATAGGTGTCAAATTTTTTAAGCGTTTTCGCGTACCCACTCGCTTTGGCTCCCGTGTCATTTTTTTCTTCCGATGAAAGAGTGAAAAGGAATTTGGTTAGTTCGGAGTAGTTACTGGAGACCGACCGGAGCGAGCATGCCTTTAACGTCCACCTAGTTTTGCAAAACTGTCTGAGAGCAGGGTTTTCCTGTTTCTGAAACTGCTGGAACCAGCTGAGACGTTTTGGGGATGTTTTAACAAAATTGACGAGGTCCGTAAACAAGCTAACAAAATCCCGACAGACATCAATTTTCGTGCACAGATCTTGCAAAGACAGGTTCAGTGTGTGCGCAAGGCAGTGCACATACAAAGCCCTTGGTTCGATGTCTTGAACTAGGGCCTGAAGCCCACCGCTCTTGCCAGAAACATTTGCAGCTCCATCATAGCATTGACCACGGCAGTTCTATATCCGAAGATTGAACCGACAAAGCACGTCTTTCAAAATGGAAAAGAGAGTACGGGCTCTGGTGTCCGCTGTTGCATAAAATCCAATGAATACCTCCTCCACTTCTAAGTTTTCCTTAGCATACCGAAGGCAAAAGGATACTTGCTCTTGCGTAGTTATGTCAGAAGTTTCATCAGCAATAACAGCATAAAACCCTGTCTCGTGCACTTCTTTCATTAAGACATCGACATACAGCCTGTTTGTCGTAGTCCGCCGTCCCACCTGGCGGACACGACGAAGAACACGGGGACAAGGAAATTTGTTTCCTAGTGGGACTGGAGTTGTCAACAAAACACTTCAAAATACACAGACAAACGGAGTCGGACGACACGGTTTTCGTGTTTCGCTCTTTGGGCGAAAACGCTTCGACAAACATGGTTGAAGTGGAGACGGCTATTTTTCTCTTCGAATAATTTATTAAATAATCGATCACGGGCGCGACGGAATGACCATCGACACTGATACCACTGATCAGTGGGATTTCAAGTTTTCAACGGCCAGAATCGTTTTTTGTGCGAAAAGCCTACTCGCACACCGCACGAACGATGGCCGCGAATGGTGTCGAATTCGATTCTGAATTAGAAGGTATCTTAATACAAATGATCGAGGATCGCCGGTTCCTGTGGGATATCCGACATCCAGACTACCATAAAAAAAACTTAAAGGAGCGGGCCTTCGCCGACATCACGGGCGCCTTGGGGTTCGGCGACAGGAGTGAGTACTCGTTTATCTTTTTGCTCCCGATGTCAGAAATCATCAAAAAGATCCAGAGCCGCAATAGACCTATTGCTAAATTACCCAAGCATCGAGCAGAACGCAGGGATTGGTGTTCCACGCGCCGCATGTGCTGGACTCGGCGGTAGTAACTTTTCTAATGCAAATGCCTAAAACAAATTGCATCTTGCACGCGCGTTCGTCAACTCTTTATTTTGGTTATTACTTCAAATGCTTTATACGGGGAAGGCGTGCACGTGGAACACTAATTTCTGTATTCTCCTTGATGCTTGGGTAATTTAGCAATAGATCTATCCTTACCGCACGACGGCCGCATTTTTGGTGCTCGCGGAAGCAGTGGCGAAGGCAGGAAGATGGTTTAGGGAATCCCCCCCCCTTCTTTTTCTGAAAATATTTCTTTAAAATCTTGTTTAGTAAAGGAACACAAATATTGGATGACTACCGAATTGCTCTACCTAGCCGGGGGGTTGGGGACGGCCGTGTTCGTACCGGTGAATTGTACAGTACATCGACTACTACAAGCAAAGATGAGACAAAGCCCCCCCCCCCCCCCCCACCTCCCTCCCTCCCTTCCCTTCCCTTCCCCCCCCCCCCCCCCCGCCCCCTTAGTCATAACAATCCCAACCCGTCCCCGAAAATAATTCTCGACTACGCCACTGCACAGAAGTAAACATCTCTTTAGATCAGCAGACACACCAGTTTTATTCAAGAATGACTGAGTAAACACATTAGCATAAATTTCTGAGATTTGACATCAACACACTTTGGAGCATTCAACACCTCAAAATTGTGCTGCTGTTTGTGAAGGTGTCATAATTTTGTTTCAATACATTGCAGTTGACAAAGTAAAGAACAAGTGGACGAACCTCCGGTCCCAGTACCAGAGAGAGAACCGGAAGGTAAAAGACACGCAACGCTCTGGTGCTGGGGCCGACGATGTCCATGTCCCAAAATGGGTGCACTTCAAGAAAATGAAGTTTTTGTCCGGTGGTGCACCGGAAGCTCCAAGTGAGTCGACTGCCGAGGCGCCTGAAGCAGTACATGTTTCCCAAGAGGATATGGTGAGTGCCTTAACCGAGGGGACTTTTCCCCCTTGACCGAGAAAAGTTGGTGCTTGCAGCATATATTTCGGGGGCCCAGGATCGCTAAAAAATCGAGTTCATGACCAAACTGTATGACGCCTACGGTGCCCAAATATTTAGCTCCACGACGGAGAGGAGTACTCATTACATATGGCCATATATTTGCCAAAAGGTGCTGCAGATCTGCATGCTATAGCCCTCACACAAAAATTGAGAAAATTATATTTAAAAAAGCACTTAAAAGATTATTATAATACCCATCACTGTTGATGTCAGCACCTCCAAATATGGGAGGATTGCAGCAGTGTTCCATAACAACTGCAGAGATATCTTGTCTCACTGAGTGTATGAGCCCCTCCCTATGCCTTAGGTTTTACTTCGGCAATTAGTACCTTGTGGAATCATGATGGCCTTGTTAACTACACATGTTAAACTGTTTTTGTGAAAAACTGCATGTTACATACACTAAAAGTCCAATATTTTGTTTAACACTTGTGTGAAAATCTGCACATAACATCCACTGAAAGTTCTCTTTAGTTCAACACTTGCAAATGAAAGAAAAGGATAAGATGCAACACAAATTGTCTGCAGGATTCCTGCCACGTGCCCGATGACTACAGGTCCGAAGACGAAAGTCCACCACCTGAGGCACCGGCCAAAAGGAGCCGCCGTCACAGCACGGAGGAACTGGCGACAAACAAGGCGGCACTGCTGCAGGCAGCTGTAAACAGCCTCAAGTCTGCCAGGGAGGTGGAGCCTGATGAGTGTCGGGGCTTTGGCCTGATGATGGAGGGGCTTGCTCGGACGATACCAAAGGGTACCAGCAGGCAGCTGGGCATGCTTGCCGCGCATAAGGCCCTCGTGGAAGCAGCCATATCTTCACAGGTCGTTGTGGTGGCTCTGCCAGAATAAAGGAAGTCTCCATATGAGCTCTCTTCATGTTTACTTGTTGAGTAGTACAAGACACCCGTGATTTCCCTACCGACCCCCTAGGGGGGGGGGGGGGGAGGGGGGGGTGTACACCCCCCCTTATGGCCAATTCGTCTGGACCCGTATCGCGCGATGCAGTGCGGTTCGTCGTACACGGAGGGCTATAGGCGAGAGGGAAGCGTCCTTCTCTCCCCGCCAGCCTTTCGTGTATAAAGTGGAAAGAGTTTAGTGCACTGGACGGGTGCGGTGCGGAATCCCGGACAGAAGCTCACCCATTTTTTAAAAGACCCGGACAAAAGCTCACCAGGAAAAAATTTCGAGTTGGTTTTATAGAGAAACCAAGTTTAGAGAAAAAGGCGATAAACCTCCTTTTAGCGAATTCGGCCACCGCGAAGCGGCGTGTATGTATAAGTCAGGTGATTTAACATTTTTGTAATGAGCCGCCGCAGACTGCCGCCGGCGAAGCGGCAGAAGCACAGCAGGGGGTTTGGATTAATACACCAGTAATACACGCGCAAAGTAGAAAAGCCTTTTTTAAGTAGCGTCCCCATTTCGATAAACGGCATATCTCTAAACTGAGGCTCTGCTTTCTCTAAACCGTGCCTCAATAAAACGTGCCCGTTCTCTAAAACATGTTTCGACGGAATGGCATTCGATCAACCGTAGTAAACCCTTGCGTGGGATGGGGCACAAGTTCACCTAAATATGGTGCAATGTCCATTGCGTCCACATTTTATTTCAGTCCGTGTTTTGCCCGGGTAGCGAAAAAAAAAGAGGTGAGCTTTTGTCCAGGTCTGTGAAAAAAACGGGTGAGCTTTTGTCCGGTGAGCTTCTGTCCGGTGAGCTTTTGTCAGGTGAGCTTTTGTCCGGTTACCACGGTGCGGGCCCAGACGAATTGGATATTAGTTTGTCTGATGGCACCCATGAAAACCCTCCTCCCCCCCTTTCCCTCCCTCTCTCTCCCCCCAGACACACACCCTAATTTTAATTCCTGGGGAAACCACTGCCAGACACTTTCTCGTAAGTTACATTCAGTGCAGGGAAAAGGTACAGATCAGTGGATGTAGATTTCCAGCAGAACATCACCTATTTATTAATCTACACCACAACATACTTATCCAAAATTTGTTTGGATAAGTATGGATAAAAACAAAGAACAGATCTCAGCTCAGAATCCATAACCACCCAAGCTCTGTTAATTTACTGTTACTGTATTCCATTAGCTATCAAAAAAATGCTCGGTATTACTTGTAATATGTGTCAGATTCCTATACATTGGAAAATAAGGAAATCTTATGGCATTAGAGAAATGTGGGGGCCATCCTTTTCGTGGATTGTGAAGTAGCAAAGCTTGGAAGAGACTGTCTTAACAAATGACACATACCATTACTTCAGTAACTTCCACTGCCAAGAGACTTGGCCTTCATCCCAGAAGTACTCCTTGAAGACCGTCCGAACGGCTTTGGCGTCGGTTGATGGCTTGCCGCCAATGCGTTGCACAGGGAAGACTACCTTGTCGTTCACGTCTTTCCTCCATGTGCCACCGCGTACTGTTCCTGAAGTAGAGCAAGAATAAAAAGCATTTTGTAAAATGGAATAGGCATATGCTAACAGTATATGAAATTAAATCCTCATTGGGCGCGCTAAGTTTGCACTCGTTTACTCCTACTCCGACACTCCAATTTTCAAACTCCAAACGCAGCAGCTAAATGGAGCATAGATACGGGAGTGCAACACACCGAAACTATAGACGAGCCGCATGAGCCACTTCCAAAAGCACGGTTCTGATGAACCCATCATCTCATGGATACGAGTGGCAGAAGCCAAAATTATTTTGAACATAAATTAATGAAGGCCTCTGTAACGCAGAAGTTAAAAAAAAAAGGACTGACGTTAGGAAGTTTATATATGATTGTTTTAATATTTGTGAAAAGTCTGAAGACTTCTTTCGAGCATGTATGCGGAAAGTTCCTCGACTGAGCTATTCATTGACCATGCATATTGTTCAGATTTAAATTAAAGAACATTCCTGAACCCGCTTGTCGACGCAAAAACTGTCAAACTTGTCAGATGTCCCGTGGTTCCATCTTGCTACACAAGACTGAATCCATCGATCTACTATGTCGATACCGGCACACAGCCGTTCAATAGATGCCATGCCAATTCGTTTTCAGGCGAGATGTATGAACAAACCTTTTCCGCAACGTTAACTGGTTCCGGCTCTTTAATTGAAGTATCTTTATTCGCTGGGCTAAGCATTCTAAAAAGGGCCACGGTTCGAATGTCTTTTTCTCTCCACAACTTTTCTGTCGTTGTTCTATTGGCAAGCTACCGTTTGATAGATGTATTCGTTTTCAGGCGAGATGCACAAACAAACCTTTTCTGGAACGCTAGTTGCTGTCTTGGCTTTCAAATCAAATTGTTTTTACCTACTGGATTAAGCGCTATTCAAATAAAAAGGGCCAGCAGTTCGGGGGGCACTCTACGTCTCGGCGTTTCGGTCAGTGCAGCCATTTTATTTGTGGATGTGACATCATGGAGCGTGAAGAAGTCACTCACACTTTGAGAAATGCTCGGTGCATAAAGAGTGCACTCGAGTGTCAGTCTCCGACGGCGCTCCTTTCCGTTTACTGAACGGAGTGCCAAACTCTCAAGCTCCAGAGCACGGACCTCACATGTCCATTATCAACCGCAAAAAGAACTATCAAACTCTAAAGGGGCTATGTTATTTGAGGTGTGTCCCCTTTTTCTGTCTTTTTCGCTCCATTTCTTTTCCCACCTCAATGTCATGTTAGCCATCATATTAAACTTACACCAGGTTGCCTGTACTCTGATTATTTTCTCATTTATCTTATGCTACATTTCTACAAGCTAGAACTGCTGCTAGGGAAAGGGGCACAAAATATAGGAAGGCGAGACGTAAGTGGCACAAGGGTGACATAGCATTGAATGGGACGACTCAAGCGGACAACTATTGCAAGGCAACAGGAGGATCACAATAGCAGGAATGGCTTGCTTTCGTTGCGGTAGCTCCAGAAGGGGTGTTTGGCTATGTAGTATTGTGATCAATGTGAAAGGTAATACGACCAAGCTTCTTGCAAGGACTACAGCTGCCGATTATGTACCAGTGGCGAGATGTGCGTCCCAGTAGCGTTACATATGTGTACTTGGGTCGCTCTTCTGTTAGTTTTCTTGTGCACAGTCTGTAAAAATCAAACCCAAAACCGTTTAAGCAAACCTTTAAAGGGAAACTGCACTAAATTCTTTTGATTTCCGTGTTACGACTATTTTTTACTAAGTCAGCAACCCTGAGTTACGAAATATAATTTGCTTTCGGTAGTGTTTATAGTTTTGCATATATCTAGTTTCAAATTTTTGTTTTTGCGCTTGTGGCGAAACAAATATCGGCTCCTCCACTGCAGCAACATCAGTGGCAGAAACTTTCGTACCCCTGTAGCAACTGGGCTCTGTACGAGTGCCGGCACTCTCTGCGTCTGCCTAGGAAACTGCCGCACTGCTGAGCTACTGTTCGAATTGGTGATATCCTGCCGATTCCTTTGCAATTAGGGTAAACATTTAAAGGGATACTTCAACGAAATTTGAAATATTCCCGTCGTGTTCAAAAATAGGTTGAATATGATCCACAATATCCGTAAATGACAATCGCACGTTTGTATTTTGAGCCTGGTGGCTGTATTTTTCGTTATAAACGGCCCCCTCTGGCAAGCGCTCGGAGAAGGCCCAGCGGAGACCACGTGAGATCCAACGCAATCGTGACGTAGGTCGTCTCAAGACGAGCAAAGCTACGGCGAGGCTGACGTCGAGAGGATGGCCTAGTCGTTCCAGCCACCGAAGCGGCTGCTTTTGTACAAATTTTGAGTGACGGGTTAATCTTCTATAATCTTGTAGGGGGACAATAGCGACTTCTGCGACACACAAAAGGCATTCTCCTGAAGAGGGGAGTTCCTCCTGCCCCTCTTCTCTCGTCGTGGCCGGAGACGAGACAACCTCCGTCACTAGCTGCCAAGGTTGCTAGACGGGCATTACAAGCGAGGCGTTAGCGACATCCACCAGGTGCTCTTTGCTAATCGTTTAATTTGTTTTAAAATTCCTTTTCGTGACTTTTAACAAGATATTGGTATGTTCGATTTGATGGTGCTTTTTTGAACACATATAGACCAAAAAATGAGCGCCGAAATTTCGCTGTAGTATCCCTTTAAAGGATAATCAAATAAAATGTAAAGCCTACGGACAGTTACCCGAGAAACTGAACTGAAAGGTGAACGATGCAAATTGTGGTTCACAGTTGGTTATTTATGTTTTAAGAAAAGGCCTATAAAAGAGGATTGTGATCGTCGACCCAGAAACAAGCTCTACAATGCTGTGTAAGGACAGGAGGCAACAGTTTGGTGAAACCTGTATATGCTGCGACAGCCAGCAAAGGACGAAACTGAAGTGCTTGTCACTGTTGCCTGACAAAGGCTGACCTGCTTATGTCGGGCAAGACTGGAAGGCACATGCTCAAATGTGCCTTCTAGTCTTTAGCAGTTCCACTTGGTGTTGCCTGGTTTAGTTTTGTTTTCAAAAATATGTGCCCACCCATGCCCACCCACCTCAGAAAACACAGTAATTGCTGTTATAACAAATCAAATACATCAATTACCTGAAAAACCAATGGTGGGCGCAGGAGTTCATTTGAATTGCACATCACCATTCTTATGCCCAACGTTAGCACTAGGACAGAGTGTCTGGATAGCACCAACGTCAAATAGCCCATTTTGCATTTACCTATGAGGACGTCCTCAACGTCGAGACTTTCTGGAGGCGTGTACCTCCCCCTTGAACTGTTCTTCGTCCGGAGGAAGTTGTGCAATGCAATCGTTGCCTTCACAACTTTGACAGCCCTGTGAGGCTTTTGCCGAAGAGGGTGCCCGTAGACTTGGAACCGGTTGCGGAGGATTCCGAAGCTGTTTTCCACAATGCGACGTCCCCGGGAGAGTCTGGAAAAAGAAACAATAATCTTGCATCACTAATGACCCTTCATACTGTACTTTTAAAAGTGCAGGCATGCTCTTTTAAAAACCTTCAATAAGTACTGATTGCCATGGCAGAACTGCTAGCTGTCTTCAACTTGATTCCCAGTGTAGCATATAGACCGACACGTGGGCTTGACATTATAGAGCTGCGGTGCGGCTGCGATCGCGCCGGAGCCGGTGGCGT
Source organism: Ixodes scapularis (assembly GCF_016920785.2). NCBI lineage: Eukaryota > Metazoa > Arthropoda > Arachnida > Ixodida > Ixodidae > Ixodes > Ixodes scapularis. The sequence continues at coordinate 104,325,211 of NW_024609882.1, forward strand.
GGGTAGAAGGGCGCACATTTTCCATGGGCGTCATAGCATTTCAGCATGCCGCAAAGCTGTGCAGCCGTTAATTTCACCGAAAGGTACAGCAAAAGTAGTGAACTGAGTTGCCACAAGTTCCAGGCAGGCTTTAAAAAGCGCAAAATTTGAAGAATATCCGTTGATCGAAAAGAATGGTCGCCTCATGAGGACGACCGTTTGTGCGGCAAACACTTTCTTGAAGGCAAGCGTGGCTTCCATTTTAATCTCTGTCCCGAGGTTCTTATAGGCATGGAAGCCATTGTCTGATCGAGGCCACCCAGATTTTGCTCCCATGGTTTTCACGCACAAAGCACCGGCCAAGTGCTCGTTAAGTCGCTCTGTTGCCGTACAAACGCTGAAATTTACCAGTGTGTTAGAATCTCTCAGAACAAACGTATCAGTGGCCCCCGAGATGTTTATCACCTTCCGTGTGGGGGTGAAAAATTTAACATTTGTCGACAAAACTCCCCCAGCAGAAACCTCTGACTGCTCAATAAGCATCAGAGAATGCTAAACACAGTGACTTTACCCGAGACTTGGGCAGCATCATCATGTTTAACATTTACCTATGTCAGCTAACTTGCCCTGTCGTATTTTGTTCGAGAAAGCTCTCGTTCTCGACGCCCTCACCAGGGCTAATTAATATCTGATTCACCTGTAATGACCATCGAAATCGAAGGTCCCACGAAAAGTTTTGCTGGATAATCCAACGGACTAGTTTTAAGCCTTACCCTTTCAGTGGCTCACGCATAATATCATGGTCAAACAAATCAAGCTTCTTCTTGGACAGCATCATCAGTTTTCTTCAGTGTAAACGGTTATAAGAATTGAAAGATTGCAACCAGCTGCTTTGTAAACAGCTGGTTGCAGAAATTTACGACGCCTGTAACTATCTCTACAACAGCCGAGTTGCTTGAACTCATTGCAACTATAAACTACAGGTTGCAGCGACCAACGTTTGTAGATAAACGTTGGTAGCGACTGCACTCTCTCATTCCCACCCATCACTCCGAACAAAAAGGCGCTAGTTTCGGTTTGAGGTCGGTACCCTTTCTACAACATAGATGGCGGCAGCCTCAGTCTTCTGCACTCGGTGCATTTGGCAGGATCGATTGAGTTCAGTTCTCCGTGCAACACTCTGCGAGTGCGATGCATTTTGGGGGAGAACTCGAACGGTGCCAGTGCGTGTCAAACGAACTCGCTAGTGCTTTCCCTTTCTCCCCTCGTCTGGTGTTGCCTTCGCCTGTCTTGCACGCAACTAGTGACACGGAGTACAGGTTCAAAAGCTCATGTCAACATCTGAACTTCAGACAAGTGGATGACAAAGCAGGCATCTCTAGATCTGGATCCCCGGCAAGTCCAATCTCCAAGGGACAAGAATATGTAGGGCAGGACAAGAATATGTAGGGCATTGTATTATTCCCAGGCATTGCCTATGACAGCTATGTGAGACAACGGTGGTGGACACCACCATAGGCAGTCATAATATGTGCAATGCCAAAAACTCTTGGTTGGTAGATAGTTGTGCTATAGGTAGCTTTATAGGGGGATGTGCGATTCAATTTGATTGAGAAATCAATATTCGCACGTCAGTTTTCATGATGGAGCACGGTACCCAGAAATGGGGCCTTTGCACATGCGGCGAATCTTCAAGAGCATTACTAGCACGAGGTGAAATGCTCGGGGATGCGCGTGACAACATACCTTCCACTGTATTAATGGCACATCTAGTACCTGGGCATAGCAACCAATGTGATGCGACATGAAAGCTATGTATTGTCATTCTCACTACAGGGCAAATGCAAGGCAAGGCTTACTGATAGTGGCACAGCGACGGTAGAACAGTCTGTACTCACCGATAGTTGAACATCGTCTCTGGATCCCTTAGCTCAGCTGCTGGAAAGGGCCTCAGCAGGTACGGCTTGAGTCCAAACCCTTCGTCACCAATAATAACGAACGGTGCCACCTTCGATGAGTTTAACAGCTGTGCTGGCTCCGGGAAACCAGCAGAGCCACGGTCGATATGTGCCCGTAAGCTTGTGGCAGCCCAGACACCGCTATCGTTCATCCGTCCATTCCTGCCCACATCTGCGTACAGGAACTTGAGGTCGGCATCTACAAGAGCCATCAGCACAATGCTGAATGTGCCCTTGTAGTTCCGGTACATGGCTCCTGTACCTAGAGGTGGGCAGATGGTCACATGTTTGCCATCTAAGGCGCCCAGGCAATGCGGGAACTGCCACAGCTCTTCAAACCCCCGGGCAACTTGTCTCCACTCGCCCGGCGTTGATGGTAGCTTGGAAGAAAGAGGAAGACATGTCAGCCAACTGTGAAACCCTCATAGAAAGGAAACACCTTATCTACTAAACGGAACTTTGTCTACTTACTGAATTGAACACTAAAAAGTCATGTGCGCCCAGTAAGTGGACTCGCCAAATTTACAGGCAGTGCACTGTGCAGCCTGGGTAGACATTCTGGTGACCCTTACACATTAACGGGATGCACAAAATTGCAAGTACAACATAACAGAAAAATCAATGCTGCAGCATCACTCCCGTGATGGTGCTAGTATCAGTGATAGTGATAGCAATCTTTATTTGACCAGGAGATCCACGGTTTCGCAAAAAAAAGCAACAGCCCACACCATACAGGCCCAAAGTGCCGCATCTAATGACAGTCATTATGTCATGAATACTATATACAAGAACCATGAGATGGTCTATGGGTTATTATAGAATGGTCGTTCAAGCCCCGGAGGTGGCACTTGAGGCAAGTCACCAGTAAACCGAGGTCACCAACAACTCGAGAGGCAATGAAATGCTGTGCGAGGTGCGAATTGGAGTGTTCAGGGCATGCAAAACACGAGTGTAGACACGGTTTCTTCAGGACACTTGGCCTGCAGGACGAGACAGCTGAACATGTCGTTATGGAGTGACTGAGAGCTTAGGCCGCCAATGCCACTAGATGTGGAGGGCTATGGTGTTGCAGTGGGGCTGAGCGGGTTGAGACCAACACCACTGACCAGATAGGAGCAGATGACGTGCATTAGTCAAGATGTAGGTCGAGACCATGGTGGCCAGCAGGACGATGCCTGCGCCCTTGAACGGTTGAGATTACAAAGTGAAGATGGTAAGACGGGTGGGGGAAAACTGTGAGGAGGGGGGCCCAGGGCAGTCAAACTTAGGTTTTTGACACTTCTCTTTCCTTTTTTGATACTTCTCTTTCCTTTTGGCTAGATCACAGTTTTGTTAAAACTGTGATTGCCCGACACAAGGGGTTAGGTCACCATATCTGTGTGTCAAAAGCTTGTCCCTCTGCTTCTGTTCTGACACCACTGTGTGGCTTTAATTGTGATGGTATGTTTACGAGATAAACCTACCTTGATGAAGTCAGGTGCCAAAACTTCATATATAGCTATGCACACTTCGTGCACTATCTTGGAGACCGTGTTGTGGGCCCTCCTGAACTGGAAACCAGTAGAGGCGAAGGTCTCCCCTGGAATGAAGGTTCATTGCATTGAAATTAGTGAAAGCACTCTATATGCATTCTAAACAATCAAGTATGCCACCATGGTATACAAAATGCAGGGTTTTCAGGGAGCAATTTCAAAGGTGACTTTCACTTGATCATATTTACGCACCGATAATGGTGATTATTGATGCGACTCCTGTCAAAACTGGGAAACTGACCGAAACTCGGGTGGGTAGACCGCTGAAATTTTAGGAATACAGCGAACGATAGCCAGCAACATCAGTATGATAAGGATTGTTATATCAATATACTGAACCCAGCCAGTGGTGTCAGGTTGCAGGGATATTCTTTATTTACAATTTATGACAACTTCCAGATTTACCATAATTGATGGTCTACCGGCGGTCCAGATGGCAGCAACCTACTCTAAAATAATTGCAAACATCAGTTTCGCAAGCTATTGGGGAGGAGGACAGACCGTGACGCCCCAAGCGGTTAACTGAACAACTACACGGATGGGGACAACAAATACAATGACGCAGCGCTCGGCCGACATAACCGAACGCGGCGTCAGCGTTCGGCTGGAGTTCGTGTTCTCCGGCAAGGGGGAGGAGGGCTCTTTTCTTTTCGCTACGGCCTGCATGAACAATGCAGCATGCACGATCCCAGCTCAGCACAAAAGCCGAAGTGGGTCAAGCTCGCATTCTCTGAAAATAGAACCGGCACTTAACGTCGCTTCGTCGATTGTTAGTATTTTTTTACATTAGACTGTGCCCCGTGCTCTATTGTAGAAGATGACATGGCCATGCCCATAAGGCCTGTCGGCATGTGCACAGGCCTTGTGTTGAGTAAACACCGAGCGTGGGGAAAACAAACGGGTCAGAGCGCCCTCTATAGTTCGATCTCCTGCCCAATAGCGCTATAATTTACACATATGAGTGGGTAGGCTGTGTATTTAATATAAGAAATTATCAAAGAAGGTGAAAAGTTACAAAAACTAACATTGCATTGGAGAGACGCCTATTAAATATATAAAAAAAAAAAAGACAACCCCGTCGTAAAGCGCTAAAATGTATGATTAAAAAAAAAAAATAGGCAAGGAAAAGCATTTTGCCACTTTTCTCAGGGTCAGTTTTGTTGCTTAATCGAACTTCCCAATGGGTCACTCATACAACTTTTCTTGACTGTATTTGTTTGACTAGGGCAAACCTTTTCTTTGATAGTTTGAGAAATAAAATGCGCTACTTAGACATACTTTATAAATCACACTGTTATAGCCTGCGAAAGCGAAACTGAATTTTGCAAGTTATGTAATACCCCTGTCACACTGGCAATTAAATGTCAGTTCTATCGAATGACAATTGAGCGATCGGCGCCAATCAGTGCGCGCGACGCTCCGGCGTGTGTAGGCGTTGTATGAGACATTAGGGGGGAAAGTGAAAGTCAACTGTGTTCGTGCACAGGACGCATTTGTCACATTGCACGTGCACAGCTGATTCGCCCATCACACAAATGCCATTCAATGGAACTGACCTTTAATTGCCAGTCTGGCAGGGGTATGAAGTTGGTTGCTGCCACCTGGACCGGGGATGTGCGAGTGCGAGCAAACATACCGTTTCCGAGATAAGCTGTCTAGTATGTTAGTACACCGATTTCTGCGACTTCTCACAGCGACATAACTCACCTGTAGCGAGGTAGCGGAGCGTGATGGCGAGTCTTTCGCCTGCCGGAATGGCTTGTCGAAACGGGGTGTCTCGCTTTACTATTAGTGGCCTCACTTTCCCCAGCAGCTCCTCAAAAGTGGCCGTATCCATTCTTATCCAGGAGCGGTACGACTCTGCGTCTTCTAGTGCCAGCTCGCGCATCAAATTCTCGTAGCACCCCTGCTCCCTGTGCTTCCTCAGGTGGGGTCGCATCCACATCCTCCGCTTTTTTGGAGGCTGGATGAGGTCGTCGTCTTCACTCGAGCTTAGGGCTTCTAGCAGAACTAGCCCAGCGAGAGCGAGCTGCCTCTCGCGACACGCCATGACAAAATCAACCCGCGACTTCGCGAACCAAAACCGCCAAAGCAGCGAGCGCGCGATTGTCCAAACGAGGCAAGACCGGAAGGATGCGCGTCGACGCGCGAGGAGAACGCTTGTCGTCGAGTGTAGTCTTTTAGTGGGACTGCCACACGGCGTCCGCGGCGCTACAAGTCAGACGACAAACAAGGTCTTGTCCGTCGTCGGACATTTGTCGATGGTGTCCGTCGCCACAGTGGGACGGGATGAGCGACAAGACACTTTGCCGTGTCGTCGTACAAAAGTTTGTCTTTGTCGCTCTAGTGGGACGCCGCTATTAGAGAGCGAAGCATGCTGTGCGTTATTAACTCGAGCATCTCGTTCTGGATGTCACCGGAGGTCCATTTATAGCCTGTTCTACTTAGCCATGCTGCTAATCCCGGTACATCGGCTTCGCGCAACAGTAACAGTTGCTTCAAGTTCCCCTCGTCGTCATCGTGTCCCCGCAGCGCTAGACCTTGGAAAGCCAAAAAGCGAATAGATGACAATATAGCCATCAGAGCTTTACGGCTTTCCTTCATTTGGTTTTATTTAGACTCTGAGAGAGCAGATGCCACATTTAGCCCCATGTTTGAAGCTGTCAGAGCGATGGAGGCTGCGCGATGCAATGCCGAGTTTTCGTGGCTTCTAAATCTTTGCAGTGCTTTTTTTCAGTTCTGGAAACCAATTTCGACAAAAGCAATCAATGAGTCTTTGTCTCGGGATATACGCGGTAGCGGAAGCTTCTTGTCAGTAGCAGTTACGCAGGTGTCACAATACACCTTACCGGTTTGTGCATTGTAGGAAAGCCAGCTGTAGGTAGATTCCCAACTCTTCAGAAACCCTCTTCCACCGTTGCCTTTAGCGGGCGCCGGCCGAGTCTGTTCGGGACGCCCATGAGTGCTTGGTTTTCCAGTTGTGGCCTCCCCATTCTTTGAAGCTGACTCCAGGACGTTTCCTACAGTCGGTGCCGACCAACTCGCAGACCTGGGCGTATCAGCAGTAGCAGCGCTGATGGCACCCAAAGTGTCCACAGAGGGCGCAGAGGTTCCGCCATCGTGAGGTGGAACGCCATCGGCTGGATCGCACAGGCCGGGAGGATTTCTGGGCGCTTCAGCAGATAATCGTGGTCTCTTGACGAGATACTTGTCCATTCTGCATATCCAGGAGCTGAAAAAATATTGGGAGTTGGAGCGCCGTGAAGAACGATTGAAGGGAAGGTCCCCTCAGTATATGTGATCATGAGCAATTTCTTGAGCACCGAAATATCTATTTTGCAGCGCTTTGAGGAGCAAATATTAACCCTGGAACACTTTATGATCCGGAGAGCTTTGAAGTGCATAAATTTACAGCTTGAAGAAAGTGAACATTTCGGTGGACATCCACCTGGTTAGGAAAGGATAAATTAAAGAGAGAAGGCTCTAACCACGTAGGGTTCGATTTAAAAAAAAAAAGTGCTTAGAGCCTTTTCTTTTCAATGTAGCTTGAAGAGAGGAGCGATTTTCACGCCTCTCATACTTTTCCGTACTTTACGCCTCTCATACTTCCGTACTCATACTTTACATGACAAAAGGAACACGTATCGGGCATGATGATTATTCTTTCCCCAAAGTTGGCCTTCGTAGAGACTCCGAAGGCCCAATCGCTCTCTTCCCCACAGGCTTTTGTTTCAAAGCAGTGTCCCTTTGTTTTTGTTGTGTTTTGCGATGCTGTTATTTGGCTTCTGGTGTGTATTTTATTGTCATGTTTTGTTTATTTTGTTAACACATGCAGCAGGGGAGAGTGGGGTAATGGTGGCACAAGAAGCTTTAATTATACGACTGACTTCAATTTTAAGAGGGCCAAAAATAATTCTCAGACGGTAGCAAAGACCATTTGATACCACTATACCTTGTGTGAAGCTGGGGTTACAAATTTTTCCGCCAAAAGTTGTTTTCTGGACGAGTATTCGAGTCGCTGTTCGGTGACAAGACTGGTAGTAAAGCCCTTCACTGACCAATCAAAAATGTGTACAATATTTTCTTGGCCGAAAGGGCATTCATTTGTTATACATAATTAAACAGCGCACAAGGAGAGGGACAGAAAAGGAAGACAGAACAGGCAAGCGCTGACTCGCAACTGACGATTTACTATGAAAAGGAGAAGGAAGAAAACTACACACATGAACATATATCGGAAAAGAGAAAGATGTGAAAAAGCTAATAAATTGAATAAAATTACACCTAAAATAATTATAGCTGAAAAGGAAAACAAAATAAGATGAAAATCAATCTCTCAAAGTCCTAGGCATGTCCAGTGCCGGCACTCCGAAGCCTTGACCATACACCTATTTGTGCGCAGCTGCCCCCATAAACTCATACTCGCTGTCTTGTAGTGTTAATGATGGCTGGCTCACACATTTGGATTCGAGCTTTCTTATCCAAAAGGCTTCCACTATTTCTCTTGTTGTTTTTTCTTTATGGGAAGCTAGAACAGTTGTTGCACAAAAATCTGGATCACATCCACAGGTTCTGCAGTGGATAGCTAGGTGGCTTCCAGTGGTGGTTTGAAGAGACTGTTTATGTTCCCTCAAGCGGTTGTTGAGGCAATGCCCAGTCTGTCCGACATAGGTTTTCCCGCAGGACAGAGGAAGATGGTAAACCACTTGTAGAATGCAAGACACAAAGTGCACCTTGTGGTTTTTCATGCAGCAATCCCTGCTGTCATTGTTCTTGTCCACAAGCGTGCAAATTCTACCCAGTTTGTTTGGGGCTGAAAACATCATGGGCACGTTGTATCTATTGGCAACATTTTTTAAGTTGTGCGACGTCTTGTGGATGTATGGTATAACTAGTGGTCAGATATTGGTAAGGTCTTTGCTCTTTTTTCTTTTGGTTGATCCTTTACAGGTTTGTATCAGAGTGCCCGCAACTTCACTTAACATGGCTGATGGAAAGCCGGATCTTGAGAGTTTGTTTACTTGAGTGCTGAAACTCTGTTCGATGGTGTGGTGACAGGATTTTTTCAAAGCTGAATACATGCACGAACTGGCTATCCCTCTTTTTATTAATTTTGAATGGGCAGATTGGTAATTAAGAATTTCTTTTTTGGAGCGTGGGAGGTAGGACTAACAAATGTGGTGATCTGAGATTTTTATAGATAGGTCCAGGAACTGCAGCACATTTAGAATAGGTTGTTCATACGTAAAACTTAGACCTTTACCGCTTCTGGAGAAAACACTCAGGATTGTATCTATTAAGTCTTCTGTTTGTTCTTCTTGGAGGATAATAAGAAAGTCATCAACGTACCTGAAGACTTTTATAATAGACATAGTGCTCAAAAGCGGTGCGAGGATCATGTCTACGCCTCCCAGAAAGATGTCGCTTAAGATGGGAGCAACACATGACCCAATGCACACTCCAGACCACTGTAGGTATGAAGAATCTTGCCATTTTACAAACAAGGCTTTCAGATAAAAGTCTAGTAGCTCCATGAAGCTTTCCGTTGAAGTACCACTCGAATTCTGAAACTTGATTTCTCCTGATTGTTCAATAGTTGATTTGACTGAAGCCAGGAGAGCATCCTGTGGAATGGAGTAATACAGGTCCACCACGTCTACGCTGAAGGCTCCTCTCTTCTGATTGGTGTCACTCTTCAAAAAATCAATTACCTCCTCGGAGTTGTGTATGAGGAACGGGTCAACTATGTTGAGGCTAGAGAGGTGAGTCTGGAGATAGAGGGCGATCTGTTTCTGCCAAGTACCCCTTTCTGATACAATGGCCCTGAAGGGACATGCATCTTTGTGGGTTTTTGCACTAAAAAATATATCCAGGTGCAAGCCCTCAGCTTTCTTTATTTTTACCGCCAGCTGATTGAGACTTAGCTTTTGACAGGTGGCATATGCTCTTTCCTTGATCTTTTTCAGTACTATGTCTACAGGCTTGAAATTTTTCATTACAGCAGCGTTAGCCTTTTCATTGTACATACCCTCGGGCATGACGACAAAGCCTCCTTCTTTATCTGAGAGCAGAAGTTTCTGGGAGTTTTGCCCTAAATATCTGACCACGGGTCTGACTTGAATGGGCTGTCTTCCTTTCTTGATGGAGCTTGTGATGACGTTCACACATTCTGAGATGCATCGGGGACGATCTGCTTCTGGAACTTTGAAGGCTACCTTCCTTGCCAAGGTTAGTAAAGCAGGTGGCTGTAAGGTGGGTTCCACGGAAAATTTAGGGCCTAGGTCTAAAGTCTTCCTTACAGGAGAAGGAATACTAACGTCGCCCAAGATGGTTGTTGTCCCTTTGACGGCAGTCAGGTTTCTCTTTTTGCAGAGCAGTTGGGGAAGAATCCCCCGCCAGAGAAATTCAGCAACTTGTCTCTCCGAATTGCTCATGTTGTAGAACAGCCTTCGTTGTTGGTTCTCGGTGCCTCCACGAGCAGCACAAGCCACTCTAAGGCATTCCTTGAAATACCTTTCTTGCCGCCAGTACTCGGAGCGAAGAATCCGACACAGTCTTCTTGCATGGCCTGCTGACGGTTGTAGCATACCGCACAATCCATGGAGTTCCACTGGACAGAGGCCCTTCTTGATGTGCCAGGAGGCCACTCTGGCACTAAACATGCACTGGGCCGCGAGGTTGACCAGATGAAAAATATTACTGAAAGGGGCATATTTACATGTGAGAGGAGGATAGAGGCCCGATGTACAAGAAATGAACTTCAAAATGGTGGATACTTGGGCTAGTTGGTGGTTGCTATACATAATTAAACAGCGCACAAGGAGAGGGACAGAAAAGGAAGACAGAACAGGCAAGCGCTGACTCGCAACTGACGATTTACTATGAAAAGGAGAAGGAAGAAAACTACACACATGACATATATCGGAAAAGAGAAAGATGTGAAAAAGCTAATAAATTAAATAAAATTACACCTAAAATAATTATAGCTGAAAAGGAAAACAAAATAAAATGAAAATCAATCTCTCAAAGTCCTAGGCATGTCCAGTGCCGGCACTCCGAAGCCTTGACCATACACCTATTTGTGCGCAGCTGCCCCCATAAACTCATACTCGCTGTCTTGTAGTGTTAATGATGGCTGGCTCACACATTTGGATTCGAGCTTTCTTATCCAAAAGGCTTCCACTATTTCTCTTGTTGTTTTTTCTTTATGGGAAGCTAGAACAGTTGTTGCACAAAAATCTGGATCACATCCACAGGTTCTGCAGTGGATGGCTAGGTGGCTTCCAGTGGTGGTTTGAAGAGACTGTTTATGTTCCCTCAAGCGGTCGTTGAGGCAACGCCCAGTCTGTCCGACATAGGTTTTCCCGCAGGACAGAGGAAGATGGTAAACCACTTGTAGAATGCAAGACACAAAGTGCACCTTGTGGTTTTTCATGCAGCAAGCCCTGCTGTCATTGTTCTTGTCCACAAGAGTGCAAATTCTACCCAGTTTGTTTGGGGCTGAAAACACCATGGGCACGTTGTATCTATTGGCAACATTTTTTAAGTTGTGCGACGTCTTGTGGATGTATGGTATAACTAGTGGTCGGATATTGGTAAGGTCTTTGCTCTTTTTTCTTTTGGTCGATCCTTTACAGGTTTGTATCAGAGTGCCCGCAACTTCACTTAACATGGCTGATGGAAAGCCGGATCTTGAGAGTTTGTTTACTTGAGTGCTGAAACTCTGTTCGATGGTGTGGTGACAGGATTTTTTCAAAGCTGAATACATGCACGAACTGGCTATCCCTCTTTTTATTAATTTTGAATGTTGGTCCTACCTCCCACGCTCCAAAAAAGAAATTCTTAATTACCAATCTGCCCATTCAAAATTAATAAAAAGAGGGATAGCCAGTTCGTGCATGTATTCAGCTTTGAAAAAATCCTGTCACCACACCATCGAACAGAGTTTCAGCACTCAAGTAAACAAACTCTCAAGATCCGGCTTTCCATCAGCCATGTTAAGTGAAGTTGCGGGCACTCTGATACAAACCTGTAAAGGATCGACCAAAAGAAAAAAGAGCAAAGACCTTACCAATATCCGACCACTAGTTATACCATACATCCACAAGACGTCGCACAACTTAAAAAATGTTGCCAATAGATACAACGTGCCCATGGTGTTTTCAGCCCCAAACAAACTGGGTAGAATTTGCACGCTTGTGGACAAGAACAATGACAGCAGGGCTTGCTGCATGAAAAACCACAAGGTGCACTTTGTGTCTTGCATTCTACAAGTGGTTTACCATCTTCCTCTGTCCTGCGGGAAAACCTATGTCGGACAGACTGGGCGTTGCCTCAACGACCGCTTGAGGGAACATAAACAGTCTCTTCAAACCACCACTGGAAGCCACCTAGCCATCCACTGCAGAACCTGTGGATGTGATCCAGATTTTTGTGCAACAACTGTTCTAGCTTCCCATAAAGAAAAAACAACAAGAGAAATAGTGGAAGCCTTTTGGATAAGAAAGCTCGAATCCAAATGTGTGAGCCAGCCATCATTAACACTACAAGACAGCGAGTATGAGTTTATGGGGGCAGCTGCGCACAAATAGGTGTATGGTCAAGGCTTCGCAGTGCCGGCACTGGACATGCCTAGGACTTTGAGAGATTGATTTTCATTTTATTTTGTTTTCCTTTTCAGCTATAATTATTTTAGGTGTAATTTTATTTAATTTATTAGCTTTTTCACATCTTTCTCTCTTCCGATATATGTTCATGTGTGTAGTTTTCTTCCTTCTCCTTTTCATAGTAAATCGTCAGTTGCGAGTCAGCGCTTGCCTGTTCTGTCTTCCTTTTCTGTCCCTCTCCTTGTGCGCTGTTTAATTATGTATAGCAACCACCAACTAGCCCAAGTATCCACCATTTTGACATTCATTTGTAGACGCGCAAGAAATTAAAATTTTTTTCTTGGCGAGCAGGTCTGCAGAATCAGTCACTGACTCACTGTGTCGGGGATGCTTCCTATTCTCAGAAGCATTTTTGTTGTCTAAAAACCGACAGAGATGTCGCGACGCTTTCAAGACTTTTTTTAGCCTGTCATAGCTGAAGCGGGCACTTCAGCTGTTCATTCAGACAACATATTCCGCGCATCTAACTCCGTCTGAGGGGAATTTTCCACTGAATGTCTGACCTGTCACTGTCCCGAGATCCACCATTTAAAAGCCTGAAAGGAAATAAGAAGCGGGAATAAACAGGCCCCTGTGAAATAGCTGCCAGTCAGGACGGCCAACAGTCCACTGTCGATGGGCGCAGACCCAAGCCAAGCTCTTTAAAAAAAATCCCGGGCCGGGGCCGGGGGTGGCTCTGCCCCCCCGTGAAGCCGTCCGGGGGGGGCACGAGCCCCACTGCCCCCCCGTAGTTGGCGCTTATGAGGCAGCGCATTTGGCACACGGTCATTTTTTGCTTCCATTGTGACGCTTTGTACACAATTGTAACCATGCACTAATTGCGCTGTTGGCAAGGTGCTGTTTGTGCTTAGGCGAAATTATTTTGACCGTAATAGCTTTCATATTTTATTATATCCTCAGGACAAGAAGGAAAGTCAGCAAAAATTGGTAGAATTGCCTTACCTGGCGGTGCCGTCCCGCGCGCTGCCATGTTGTCTGTTTACATGTATATTTGCTTCACCAGTTACTAGATGGCGCTGTAAACGCTTAGATTGTCAGATGAATAGTAGACAAATTGTCTAAATTCATCAAAAATGCGGAGTTTCGGAAACGCCCGTTCTAGAGGCCGCGGTTTTGGAATGTGCACAATTGTGTACATGGCGTCTGAAAGGGCTCTAAACTAGCCCACTGCGCAGTGGCTTTTCAAAGTGCCCCATGATGCTAGAAAGCGACCAGTCGAATATGCCACTAGTTTTTTCCTGGTCTGCTCCTTTCCCGTGCTCAGCATAAACTGGTGCTAAAGCAATTTTTTAACTTGTAATTACATAGCTCCTACTACATCAAATCATCTCATACGCTCTGCAAAATTATAATTGGCGAAAACATCTCTCCTGCTCCATATCTCCATCAAATGTAAAAAATTTATTACGTACCTCTGCCTGATGTTCCAGCACCTTCAAAGGGATCCGGCCGGTCGGCTCTGTGAGGATTATGAATGCCGGGAGCTTTCTCCTTGCCGCGGTCGCACACAACGCCACCATAGACCCCAACGGGGGCATCCAGTTTATCTTGGTGATGGAGAAGTCATGCTGGAGATGCAGTGTTCCTACAGTCTTTCGGAAGGCCAATACTGCCTCTGCAATGTCGATCGGGAGCTTCTGGCTGTCTTTTGTTGTGGCACGAAGTAACACATTGAACCTCTTTTTCCATCGGGACAGATATTGGCTCGAGGTGTTGAAGTTGGCCAGCTTGGATTCCGATGTGAGCTTCCTAGCTTTCTCTTGGAGCAGATGGTGTAACAGCACCGGGGTCGTCCTTGTTGTCGGGCTCCGCTGGAGCCAAGCACTGACCAGAACATTAGGCAGAAGGAGCTCGGAAGCAAGGCTGCTTTTAACAATGGGTTTACTTTACATTTGTACAGGATGGAATACAGAATCTGAAGACTAGGAGTTCCGAAGAAGTCCTCCTCTTTTAACGGGACTCTTTCCTACATTCCCCACATAGGGTAGCTAAGTCGGCTCCTCCCCCACAGCCACCGACACACCCCTGCCTCCACCCACACACGCCACCACCTCCACACTCACCACCCCACACTCCACCACCCCACACTCCACCACCCTCACACTAAACCATCCTCACACGCCACCACCCCCATTCAGACCAGCTGTCCCAAGTACGTCTTTGTTTGTCGCCCGAGAAGTAGGCACGAAGTCCACAAACATGAGTGTCGCTGCCTCCTCTTCTGACGGGAAGGTGATTGGGTGCGGGGTGCCCGGCAGGAGGTGGTCAACCTGGGAACTAGGGAAAAGATACATTGACTTCTTCCCACATTTGTTGGCTTTTGGGACATGATAAAACAGTGCACAGAACACAGAGGAAAAAAAAAGGACAGGTAGAATGAAATAGTCCTTACTACCAACTGATTTATTTTTTGAAAGAGGAGAAAAAAGAAGCCATAAAAAAAGAACCCCACGTGATAGCTAATAAGAAAAGGAAAAAGAAAATGAAGAGCACAGAATACAGAGGAAGGGAAAAGGACATTTCTTCTTGTCCTTTTCTCTTCCTCTGTGTTTTGTGCACTGTTTTATCGTATTGAAGTACCAACTAACTTAAATCACTACTTAACTACAGATATCTCCTTGGGAATTCCTGGGAAGCTGCTCGTTAGCCCCGTCGTTTCGTTGCAAACTCCTGTTGGTGTGGCTCTTGGGCCATTGTGGGATTTTTGAAGGCCGAGATCTTTAGTCTTCCCCTTGGAAGGTCGCTGGTGAGCACCCTTACTCTGCAGTGGATGCTTGTCTATGTGCCTGAACGCCCGTGGGTCTCAAGGACAGCCGTTCATTTACAGCTCTTCGACGAACGGGAAGATTGGTGAAGGCAAGTAGTTTCTGCTGGTCTCCTGAAGAGATGAGCTTTAAGGTTGTCAACAGTGGCCAACACCCCGAAGAAACACAGACCACAAAACAAATCCAGCAAGCGACGCCACCTTCTCCCCAATCACTAGGCCTGCAATCACCAAGATTATCTTATCGAATTACAGCCAGTCATAGGCAAGAAATGCCACCACTAAGAGAGCTGTCGTCATGTGTGAGCACTGTAATAACTCAAAGATAACATAAAATTTGTAAAATTTGCCTAACTGTTAAGGCACAGTCCAGCAAAGGAATCTCAAAACGACCTACTAAGTCCATCTACACCAGAGTTTGCCGCAGCCTTGTATTTCACAGTGAAGGTTAGCTGTTGCAGAGCCAAGCTCCACCGCAAGAGTAGAGCATCCTTTGCCGACATCGGAATCAACCATGTCAGGGGGCAATGGTCACTGATGAAGACAAACGGACTCCCGTAGAGGTAGCAGGAAAGTTTTTGGGTGGCCCAAATGAGGCAAGCACATTTTCCTTCAGAGGCACTGTAGGCCTCCTTCCTGGTGCTGAGCTTCCTGCCCGCGTACAACACGGGGTGTTCCTGTCGCTGATCATCTTCCTGACAAAAAATAACTCCTAAACCACGATTACTAGTCTTGCTCTGGACAATAAAAGAATGACTATAATTAGGGGTCTGGAGTGTGGGGCATCTCAACTTCTGAAACGCCTGGTCTTTCATTTTATCCCAATGAGCCATCTTGGTGTTCTGACTTTCGGAGCGCATCCATAAGGGGACGAGCCTTCTCGAGGTACTGCGAGATATAGTGCTGGTAGTACATTGTCAGTCCCAAGAAGGCTTGCATCCCGGTTTTTCGTTTGGGTTGGAGAAACTCCCTAACGGCCTTGACTTTGAGTTCGTTGTGCCGTCGCAACCCTGCCCTACGATATGACCGAGGTACCTGACCTCTCCTCTGGCCAATTGACACTTACTGGGCTTCACCGACAAACCCTCGCTCCTCAACCTATCGTAGACGTCACTACAGTGACTCATATGTGATCCGTCCAGAACGAGGAAAAAATGGCGATTTCATCTGGATAAGGTAGAGTGTAGTTCTCCGCGTCTTGCAAGATCCTGCCCATGATTTTTGAAAAAAGGAATGGAGCATTTTTGAGTCCGAAACTTAAGACCAGCGGACGGAACATCCTGCAGGGGTTACAAATGCCGCCTAATGGCTGGCCCTCTTCGGCATCGGCACCTGCCAATGGTGCCGGACCACATCTATCGAAGAAACAAATCTTGCCCCACCAACAGTTTTGATCTTTTCATCAATGCTTGGCATAGGATAAGCACAAACAATGAAGCATGCTTGTGCTTTGGTGCCAAGTTCCAGATCACCGAATGCAGTGCCCCATTTGCATTTTGTGTTTTGCCCCTTTGGCATCGCTGGAGCAGCTTTTTATCAGCAAGACGCTGGTAGTCTGGTAGTAGTGCTGCACTGACATTGTCTGGAATGTTGTATCTGTGCTTCGGTGGGGGCTCATCTCTTCCAGTCGCGGCATTATGCCTGCACCACGAGTTTGTCCCACTTGGGCACGGGCTGTAATCTTGCCTCTCGTCGGTTGAAGTTATGTGGTGGTATGTGGCCATCACCGCTGAGTGCATCTGGTTCATATTACCAGCATGTGACTTCAGCACCCAATCATAATAACTGGTGAGCTTGGTGATGAAATTTGCAGTGAGCCGACCTTCGCCGCCATTGTCCGGCATGTGCTTTTGCACGAGGTTGCGGAGTGCAGTCCCTATGTGCTTCTATACATGATTTGTGCAATCTTCTCTTTTCACTTCAATGAAGCCGTACACTTTGGCCTCTGCAACTGCTTGGTACGACCTGCTATCCCCACCACAAAGCATCGTTGTGTGCCTGAGGCTGTGTAGGGAAAGCGAGCGCTGAAAGAGGATCAGGGCCGCCTCTGCCTCCATCTGGCCTTCCTTAGATTCAGTTTTTTTCTGGCACAAATGCTGAGCCCTCCACTTGGCATACTGAGCTCCCAGGTTCTGGGAGCTCACTCGCGCTCAAGGCAAAAGTTGGACAACACGACATAGTCTAGGACGTAGCCCGAGAAATGTTCAGTGACTGTGGCTACTCATACACGGGATGAATGCCCTCTTGTGTGCCATGTGCCATTGATGCTAACACCGATGTTGCCTGGGTTTCCAAAGTTCATGTCTTCGTACACCACCTTCACTGAAGCGGTGCACTTCTCAAGGGTCTTTTGCACGCTCGTTTTGTCGGTGGGTGCAGTTTTGTCTTCAAATAATGCTGGAACGTCTTGGTATGTAGACCTCTGTGGGAGATGCAAAGATCAGCTAAGATGTCATTTAGAGCAGTCTGCCCGTTCCCGCTGCACTGAATGGCACGTTGCTGCAAAGATTTATTACAAGGGGGTTACTTAAATTGTGAGCTGTTTAGACACTCAAAAAGTTTGTCCATCCTATCACAGAAATAGGCTCTAGCACGGCTGCCTCAGGAAGCGCCTTGTCATAAACAAGGGATAGGTTTGCAAGACGGACTGAGGCACTCAGTACCTGTGCAGCACGCTTTACTTTCATGTTACTGAAAGGTTTTTGAAAAATGTGTCTCAGTAAGTTTCGGAGCCAATCGCAGCCTCATCTCCTGGGTAGAACGGTAAAGGTCAACAATATGGGACCACACAATGACCTCTGTCCAATGCAAAGTTTGTGTGCTTGAAGGTTGTTCCTGGTTGTTTTGATGAGATACGGAACATCAAAGGGTAAAGTAAACATGATCGTTGTCAGCTTCAAAAAATGGGTTCTTCACAGACACACTAAGTAGGGTTGGCCAAGCTTACATTTGAAGCCCCCTGATCACAGACCACAGCCTTTACTGTGAAGCCAATAGTCTTAGTCTCCCCAATGAGAGAAATGAGGAGACTGGATAGCAGAAGACAGTCTCCTTATTTCTGATCACATGCAACTGCATGTGATCACAGACCACATGCAGTTGCAACACATGCAACTGCATATGTTGGGTACACTTCAACTGCACTAATATATAGTTCCTCATAACTTTCACTTAAGAAAAAAAGAAGGAAAAATGGCTTGCATGTTTGTGCTGTGTCGTGCTCTGTACAGGGAAATATGGGGTACTATCTCATATGAAATATGGGGTAGTACCTCATATTTCATATCTCATATGAAATATCTTATATGAAACATCCCATATCATAGACAGCCGAGGTTGCTTGCTGGGTGGGCTGGGACGTGCCACCTCCGGGCTGGGCTGCCATCGCTCTTGTAATGGCGTCTGCCAATGTCGTGGCAAGGCGTTCGTGACTGGAATGGACAATGTCCCTGAACTCTCTGGTTTGGTGATGGATTGCCTGATCCTGTTGCCTCCTGTCCTCTGACAATGCAGCTTGTAGCTGTGCACTATGTCTCTCCACAATCCCTGAAAGTTGGTCAGCAAAAGTATGGGTTTCATCTTGTTGCGAGTCGTCACCCGCAACCCGAGGCATGGAGCGAGTCATCCGCACAGTTTGAAGGGCTACTCCTCTCTGAAAGTTGGTTTGAATCTGGTAGTTGTCCATGGCAAGTTTGGAGAGGTTTATCTGGTTACGTTACCCTTGCTGAGAAACGGGTACTGAAACATCATTAGGTGGAGTAAAGCAAAAAGGCTGAGCCATAGTTTACTCCTTTGAAGGGCATGGCACATATCCGTCTAAGGCTGTAATGTTCCCTGTTTCCGGGGTTTATTTTTTGTGAAATTTTGGGGGAGTTTGTGTGAGTTTATTTTGTACTGCAAATTATGTGCTTACTGGAATTAATTTTTATTTAACTCCCCTTTCTCTTAAATTCTGAGTTCAATTTCAATATATATATACTGAATTCCCTTAAACTCTAAATAAAGTTCAATATTATGTATTTAGACAGACCCATACAAAATCCTAAAAACTTCTCATCACATCAACTAGTGTAGCCCCACCCTTCGATATGAACACATATATTTACTTATTCAAGGGAGGAAACAGGGTGGATCCAATAATTTCAAAAATGTGTGGCCCTTTTATTTACTATATTTAGGAGCTTCAGAAAGTGTGTCACATGCAACTCGAAAGGTGAATGTGCCAGGAATATGACTTTAATATACTTAGGTCGACATTCGGGATTGTGACATTGAGGGCAGCCAGCTTTTGCACCAGGAGGCAGTTTAGTGCAAGCCTCTCTCTCTCTTTCTGGCCTCCCCGAAAAGCCCGCCTCTGGGTACAATCTTGTACAATTTTGTTGCCATGAGCCTGACAACAAAATCCGTGGAAAAGGGCATCCGTTTATGCATTTGACAGTGAAAAGCTATGTACTTCTGCTAATCTGGTTAAATGGAGTGCACAAACCAGTGCATTTCACTATTTCAAGAAGTAGTGACCCATGGATATCGAGACAATGAGGATATTCCGGACAAAATGATGAGGTAGGCTATCAGTGCTTGATTCAGAAATTTAGTTCAATAACCTACATAATCACCCTGAGCGATAAAACCAAGCTGTCAACCAGAGAAACCTCCTAATTGTTTTGCAATGTGACGATGCCCAGAAGAATCTGGAATTTCCCCAGAACAATGATACTTGTGGTGAAATCGCTCTACAATGTAGATGGGATGGAGCACTTCGGAACATTAAGGACCAGGATTTATGTCGCTCCAAAATATTATGCTCTGCTCTGCCGTGGAAATATCTGGAGATGAACCACCCAAATATTACTCTATTACAAATGGGCACAAAAATGCACTTGGGAAGCCTTTGCTCTTGTAAATGCAGCTACACAAGTTCGAATGTTGAAATAACCTAGTTCTGTTAAATTTTATACACCATCTTTGATGTGTAAAAGAAAAGCTGCCTAACATTTTTTTTTAATTTATTGCTGTGCAAAATATTTTTATTTATTTATTCAGAATACCTCGCATTGCCTTACAAAGGCATTATTGCGAGGGAGGGGTACACATACATTTGAGAAAAAGTACAAAAAGTACAAAAAAAGTTGAAAAAGCACGAGGCTGAACATGAGATAATAATATCAATTGTTTTTAGGTTTATGAAGCATCACTCAACACATGGTTAAAGAAAGAAGTGGCAGAAGTTGCAGAAATTATTTCCTCTGGCAGCGAACTCCTGGTGCTCGTTGTGCATGGAAAGAAAGAGTATTTAAACACTTCTTGAAAATCAAGGAAGACGCAATCTACTTGAAGCCCGTTATCAAATGAAGTTGCAAGGTCATGGTAGAACTCAACCAACTGTGTGTCGCAAGAAAACCCTTTTCTAAATCCGTGTTGTGCGGTAGTAAGATAGCAGTTTTTTTCCAGGTGATTAAAAATGTTGCTATAAATTATGTGTTCCATTACTTTGGAGCACGTACAAAGGAGGCAAATAGGTCTGTAATTTTGAACATGGTCTTTTGGGCCGCTTTTATGTATGGGCACTACGTTTGCTGTTTTCCACTGGCTAGGAAGCCGTCCACTCCAGAGAGACTTTTTAGAAAGGACTTCTAAGTAAGATGAGATGATTCCAGAGCATGATGTGCGAACACAATCAAGTATACCGTCGGGACCGCTTGCTTTGTTGAGCTTTAATCTGTTCACCAAATTTAGTATTCCGTCGTAAGATATTTTGATTTCATCCATCTTGTCAAGGAACCCTTCGCGAGTTATCAGATGCTCCGCGTTAACTACGGATGAAAATACGGAATGGAAATAATTATTGAAGAGTGTAACTTTTTCCTCTTCACTTACAAGTTGCTACGCAATCACTAATCGGGGAATGCCGATTGAGGCCTTATTTTTTTACTTAACATATTTCCAAAGCTCTTTCGGGTTTTTTCTCAGTTTTTCGTCAAGAGAGAAATGAAATTTCAGTTTGCATTCATCCGATTTTAGAGCGCAGCTGTTAGGTGCCCGTTTCTGGCTTGAGCGGCGTCGGCGTAACCAAGGTCATCCCAAGGTCATGTGACTCCCCCGAGGTCACGTGACCCCTCCCAAGGTCACCTCAAGGTCACGTGACCCCCCAAGGTGACCCTCACGTGAACCCCCAAAGTCACCCCCAGGTCACTTGACCCCCCAAAGTCACGTGGCCCCCTCCCCCCGAAGTCACGTGACACCCCTCCCCCGAGGTCACGTGACCCCCTCCCCCCGAGGTCAGGTGACCCCCCCCCGGAGCATATTAAAGAATGAGGGGAGGAGGAGGAGAAAGAGGAGGAGAAGGAGGAGGGGTCTACCCTCCCCTAGTACCCTTCCCTCCTCCTCCTCAAGAGCTGCGCTCCTATTCGGCATTACAGGGAGTTGTAAACGGCTTTTCTTTTCAATTGTTTATTTAATTTGGCTAATTGTAAACGTGAAAACGTGCCATTCTTTTGTCGATATTTCAGGTATGCACGCCTCTTCTTTTTAACCAAGGTGCGCAATTCTCCATTCATCCACGGCTTGCCTCTACGTCGCCTGCAACCGAGTAGTTTGGAAGGAATAAATGCATTGACTAAGGAGTTTACTTTATTTCTGAAGAGCTTCCAAAGAGTTTCAACATCGAGTTGGTGAGAAAGCTCTCTAAACTCAGAGAAATAGTCGCATAGGTTATTGGAAATACCTTCATAGTTGCCGCGTTCGTAAAAGAAGACCTTCCTAGGTAAGTGTGGCCTCTTTGATTTCACATATATTGGTTATTTGTCCAACTACAACTTCGTGGTCACTAATTCCAGGAAGGCGAGAGAAAGTCGATATTAGGCCTTCCCTGTTGCTAAAAAGCAAGTCCAATGTTGTCGCCCTTGTTGTACCTAATCTTGTAGGGAAGGATACATGCTGCTGCAACTCAAAACTTGAAACAAAGTTAAGGAACGTTTTATATGCCTTCGCAGTATTCAATGTTACGGATTGACCACCTGCCCACTCCACATCTGGGAAGTTGGAATCGCCTCCGAGTACCAGATTGGGTGTGTCTATGCTTGGCAAAACATCAAATAGAGAAAACATTGCGCGTTCGTCAGGGCCAGGAGGTCTATAGAAAGAACCGACAGTAATAAATTCTTCATTTTCTGACGCAATCTTGCACCAAACAGATTCACATTTGATACCATTTACTCTGATCTCAAAACTTTGAAGGGATTCATGAACTAACACAAAATCTCCTCCACCATGCACATTTCGGTCTCGGCAGTACGCAACATAACCAAAAGGAAAAACTTCAGTATCACGAAGGGTGTCATCCAGCCAGGACTCTGTACCAATGATGACACTGGGTTTTGTCAGAGCGATAAGATCGGAAAACTCTTCCACTTTATTTTTGATACTACGACAATTTATAATAACAGCAAGTTTGTGCGTGGTTCTTATCTTATGTCGAGCTTGATACGGTAGCTGTTAGGCTTTTTTTGCTTTTATGCATCCTTCAGCGCTATCATAAAAATAGTCTACCCCTTCAATACTGAGCTTATTATTGAAATGTAGCTTATATGGCATTTCCTGTGATTTTGCATGCTCCAACAGCTGTTTACGTTCAAATCTAATCTTGTCCGAAAAATCTTCGCCGACTGAAAAGCCACTGTTTTTTAGTTTGGATCCTTGGGATAGAATGTGCTGCTTGACTTTGAAGGATAGAAAATTAACAATAATTGGTCTTGGCTTTTCTTAATTTGAGCAGCCTACTCTGTGAGCACGTTCGGGCGTCCGTAAGGGGCCCGGGGTTAAGTTCAACGTCGCCGGAGAGAATCAATGTCAATTCTACAAGTGTAGCACAAGGATTTGACAGAAAATTGCAACACCAGGAACACAAGTTTACAAGGACACTGGGGAACGATGCCGGCTGGCGTTTCGAGGAATAACAAGCAACTTCTAAATAAACAGGACTAACCTGCAGCAGAAGGAAGCGTTGGGGGATCGGTGGCCGAGTGGGCTGAAGCGCACACCTAGCTCGACGCGCGTGGAGCGAAAGCTCGCGCTGCAGAACCCAGGGATCCTGGGTTCGAGCCCCACCCCTGCCCGTTTCGATTTGGATGAGCATCGTACCGGCGTGCGGTCGTGTATCACTACTGCGTGGTGCACGTTAAAGACCCCAGGCTAGCGGTTGTACTGCACTGGCTAAATTGCTCATCTGCAGCGTGTGACTCGTCACAACTTTAATGGCAGACCAACTACATGCTGTATAAATATCCCCACAACCCCAATTACTATTATTAGAAGGAAGCGTTAGCGTGCTGCGTTGCCCATGCCGGCACCGAACCCCGTCCGAGAAGTGGGCGGTTGCTCCTTTCGTAGACTGATGTCAGAAGATAACATTCCAGTCCGTTGCCAGACGAGCGTTGCGCCAGGCAAGAAGTCCGCTGATGTTGTCGGTGACGAGGGGAATTGGCTGCGTTCCTCAAAACCGCGTTGATTGGAAGTCGGGGCATGAGGCATCTCTTCGACAACCCATGCCGCAGCGAAGATCTGCAGCAGAAGGAAGCGCAAGCGTGCTGCGTTGCCCATGCCGGCACCGAACCCCGTCCGAGAAGTAAGCGGTTGCTCCTTTTGTAGACTGATGTCACAAGATAACGTTCCAGTCTGTTGCCAGACGAGCGTTGCGCCAGGCAAGAAGTCCGTTAATGTTGTCGGTGACGAGGGGAATTGGCTGCGTTCCTCAAAACCACGTTGATTGGAAGTCGGGGGATGAGGCATCTCTTTGACGGCCCATGCCGCAGTGAAGATCTGCAGCAGAAGGAAGCGTAAGCGTGCTGCGTTACCCATGCTGGCACCGAACCCCTGTTATTTTGTTATTTTGCTCAGCAGTTTAACGGTGTGCAAAGCACTGACTACGCCAGGTGAATCTTCCACCTTCAAGTTGACATGCACTTTTTGGTTACCACGTCCTGTCTCAACACCTAGTAAAGTTTCTTTTTGTTCATCCATATTCAGTGAAGTTTGTTATTCACGCATATTCATACAAATTTGAATGCGAAAGCACTAAGCGTCCCATAGAGTGCAGCTGGCATTTTCTGTGACCTCAGAAAATGAGCAACTAGATCACGGCAGTTAAAATGGCGACGACGCATCATGGTTCCAAGGAATGCGACCCCACAGAGAAGTTCTCCTCTGGCGCTGCGGCCTGTGCACCGGTAAAAGAGAGAGGGTGGCATGCGTGCGTCTGCCCAAAGCCACCTAGAGCAGAAAGCCTTAGGGGCTTTGCCCGTGACGTCGCGCTAGTTGGCCTAGGCGAAGCCAAAGAGTGCCGTGTAGCAGCTCTCAAGGGTAGCAATTTCTTCAGTTTTTCGGCACAAACGCGTGTTTATTGACTCTCGCGTTAAGTATCTCTAAAAACTGTGAACACTGTGCATGCTAGGATATTCACAATATTTTTTTTAACATGGCCAGTTTTCTTAGATTTGTTTTTTGTTTCCACAACTTTGTCGCTTAGCTTGCGGCAAAAGCTTTTAGTAGAATGTTTGTCTAGCACTACAACACATGCTTAGCACGACCTCACTTGTGTGTCCTTGTTCGCACGCATCGAAGTCGGAGCAATGCTCGTCGACTAGCAAGTGCAGCGTGACGTCCGTGACCAGCTGGCGTTGGTGACTCCAAGTCCACCCGCTTCGAAATTTTTTCAACGTAGGTGTGTGTGAGAGCATTGACTGCGTTCATTGTGGGTACAAAAGGCCACTTTTGTCTACCGTAATATCCCGAGTCATCGCCCATCCCCGAGCCATCGCCCACCCCATTTTTTGGGCCAATATCGATTTCCGAAAAAACACCGAGTCATCGCCCACCCCTTCAAATACCCCAGCGCGGACTCTGGGATCCGCGAACACTCATCCTACCCGAATGACGCGGCCGCGGACCTTACAGTTGGAGGACGTCCGTGACAAAGTAAAACGAAGGAGGGAAAGACACTTCTTTTTGTTTACGCATTTCCTCTGTGAGCGACCCCAAAGTGGTCGTGTATCCGTGCGAAAAGAAAACGATGGAGATAACAAAATAAGAGTTTGTTAAGGTAACCGCGGAGTGTTAGGTCGAAGTCTGTCTTTGCCGAAGTAAGGTCACCGCGAACCCGCTCCTTCTTCCCGCCCGTCGCGACCGCTGTTGTGCAATATTTTAGGCAAAGCCAAAGCGTAAATAGAGCTTTGCTGGAACGTCCTACACAGACGTTTGCAGAGCGTCCCAACCGTGCATTGATAGCCCGCCGTGCACGGACGCACGTATGTACCCACCAAACAAGAAAGTTGCGCAAGAGCTTGCAATTGACAAGGCGCCCGACTTGGCCCGACGCCAAAGTATTTGCCAACGCGACGGCCGGCTTTCCCGCTTTCCCGGCATTGCTCTTGGTCGCTTCTTTGGTTCGCTCGCTCGCTCGCTCGTTGTGCCTGGTCGGTTTCTCTATTTTCTTGTAGACTTTTCTTTCTTTTTTTTTTTACTAACTAGGAGAACATAATGGTGACATTCTTTCACGGAACAAACGTTCGTGCTATATGCAGATCGGGGGTGTTTCTAGCGCGTATGCAAGCAATGGACTTGGCTATAGTAAAATATTCTTTCGTGGGCATTTCTTTTCTATAAAACAATGAAACTAAATCGAGTTTTGAGTTTGATGTATCTCTTGTGCATCAGCGCTAGATACACAGAGAAAAATAGGCGGTTTTTTCCGGTTTTTTTTAAGTGTTTGTGCTCACCCACCGAGACATGGCCCACCCCACTTTTTTAACGAATTTCAGGCGGTTGGGGGGTGGGCGATGACTCGGGATATTACGGTATGTCTTTGATGAGGTGGTAGTACTCATGGCCGGCGGAAGCTGCGATCGTGCGGTTTGTTGGCAGTTTGTCAGCTTGGGGCTTTAGGCTAGGCTAGGCAAGGGACTGCACTGTGCGGGACATCAGGAGAAAAATGTCCCTCAAATAATGCTCATTTACGCCATATTTACTGTGGTGACTGGTGAGGTTACATTTAAGAGACTACACATACTTGAATGAGTTTGATCCTTTTAAACAATCTCCTTTTCCTTCTACCTATGTAGGGAATATGTGCGTCAGGACTGGTGGCCAATGATTCCAGAGTTCCAGTTTTGAAAACGTTTAGGCTCTGCCTCAGTTGCTTTTTGTCACCTCGCGCACGCACACAAATAGACCCAAACTCTCTCACAGCGGCGTCGCCAGCTACCCCGCTGTCGTCTGTTTGAGAAGAAGTATCGTGACAGGCCCCAGCTGCATGAATTGACCCATAGTTCTAAAACCATTTTTTTTTTCCTTAGGGACATGAGCCACCCAACTCTAGTTTCGATAATCAGGCAGCCAGTAGCACCGACAGTCGGTATAAGCTTCTCACGAGACATTAAAAGCCGATGTACACTTCGTGCTTTCCACTTTTGCCCACCACCTCCTTTCCTATGACGGGAATAATTCCTGAAGAAAGGGAACAAAGGAAAAATACAAAGGAAAAATACAGCTCTCCAAACACAGCTAGGTTATTGGTGCGCGACTTAAAAAACTCTTCCTGGTTATGTTATGACCGATTCACGCGACGGACTGATCCGCAAGCGGATTGATCATGTGACGACACGTCCACGGTTCGTTTGTCTCCCAAGCGCATCCACACGAGGGAAACGACGATCAGATGCCAGCGAGGACGCACCGAACCTGTTTGCCACCCCACAGTACCGCGAAGCTCCAACATTGCACCGTACTACCATTGTCCAAGAGAGAAATCGACCTTTGTAACAGCCAAAAATAATCGTACGCCGCTGTTACGTACAGATTTGGACAAAACACCGTGATAAGTTTTGTGCCACAAGCTTTACTAACCCAAAGCATGACAGTGACAGAGGCATTGTCCTGCACAAGAAGTGTTCGGCGTAGAAGCGACGAAGTTCTGGGCTCGCGGAGGGGCGTTTGAAGATGCCTTCACGCACTCCACGCTCGTGCACAACAGTCAAGCACACCACAGCCACAAGAGAGGTTTTGCTCTGTAAAAGCCTTATCGGACGTGGCAGAATTATCGCAGCATGCTAGACGAGTTTTGACGGAAGCGTCTTGACACGAACCTGGAGGAATACTGGAATTTGCGTCGCGTTAGCTGGACAAAGTTTCTGCAGTTTCTTTCACGCGTGGAAGCAAGCAAGAATCGCGCTGCAAAATGAACCGGCGAACGCGCAAAACGCTACGATGCGCTATTTTTGCTTTAATCGTCCAGAAACAAAAAAAACATGAAAATCGTGTACCGTTGCCAGACTAAACGCTTTTCAAGTCAATCACCCGCCAAAAATCCGCGAGTAAAAAAGGCACTCGACTTTATCAGTTTGCGCGTCTACGGACGAGGAGCGGATCACAGGAATTGGTGATGTGCCGGTCACGGTGGTACACGGTCCACGGACAGAAATCGCGATTCGGTCCGTCGTGTGAATCGGCTATTATCAAGCCAGCGACCTCTCCATTTCCAGTGGAGCTCTCTATTAACTGAGCTAACCAGGAGTTGGATGTCAGTGGAGCAAACAGGCTTTATCAGCGGCCACCAGTCCAATAGCAACAAGGGTGACGGGTGGCTTTTATTTTAAGGCTATGATTATAGTGCAATTAAATGCAAAGGTGCAAGTGAGCTGGACAAGGACGAAAATAATCCCTGGAGAAGGCAGTGATGTGATTGCTGCGCCAATTGCGCCAAACTGCGCCAAGTGGCTAACCCCGCTACATTCTGCTACATTTTGTTAAAATATGGGTGATCTGCGCCAGGCCTGCGCCAAAACACCAATTTCGGTTGCCTTTCAAAACAGAAACTAAACTGAGTACCGTAATTGAGCATGTGCATTTATGTTCTTGCATGTTTTTGTTTTTTTTGTTTTTGTTTTTTTGCCGTTTCAGTATTGTGCTCTTGTCGTCTCGTGGTTCGCGTCTCGCGTCTTTTTTTAAAATATTTTCAACGATATACGCGGGTGTGTCTCGACGCTCCGACGGTACTGTGCCAGGTAGCAGCCATGCCGCCATGCTGTGAAACGAAACCACGGTTTTGCGCGGCGGGAGTTTCTTCGTGACCTTAAGCATTCGCTCCTGAAAGCAAAGGCCGTGGGAAAACGATATTTGTTCCCTTCCTTCCAGTCACCGTGGTCGCGCGACGTCGTCGGGTTTTGCTGTCCACACGTCGCTGTACATATAGCGCTTTTTAAAACGAAACTAAGTACTGCCGCAAGTTCATTAACATTCCTGTTCTTGTTTAAATCGCACGTTACTGTAAAAATCCTTATTTAATTCAAAGATTGCTGTGTCCAAGTATTGATTACCTAGGTTTCGCTCGGAGGGCTTTCTTTGGCGCTCGGTATTTGAAAAATCTGCTGCGAAAGAAAGTTGGTGAAGTGAGCTAAAATAAAAACGGCAATGTATATAGCACAGCTGGCTTGTTTATGTCACGTTCAGTCATTGCACAAAGTGCCCCAAGAACTTTTTGACCCTGGCTCGTGATGTCTGCATCAGTGCGCTCAGGTTCTTTTTTTTTTTTGTATTTCGTTTGCCAGCCTGGCAAGCACGCGCCGCCGCACTTTTTTTGTCGTATGCTCGGCAGTTACATTTTGCATACAATTTTGGGAATCAGTTGGCGACGGAGCGGAATGGCACGGTTTCAATTTCGATCAAACAGCCGTTGCCTCCGCTCGCGCGACAAGGCACGCGCAACTGCAAGCCTGCCAAAGTTTCCCTCACGTGCATGCAAACATTATTGCACAACAGAGGCACCAGCCTGATGCTTGCAATCCATTGTTTCACGGTTGCTTACTTTTGACGAAAATCTGGCACGTCGGGAACTACTAGTATGACGGTGCCCAGCGGTTTTTCGGAATTGCTCGGCAATGCCTACAGTAGTGCGCTGTACATTTGTGGGATGTCTCAGCAGTAAAACCGCAAGCAGCGAGTTTTGCCACAATAAGTCCCATCAGAGCACAACACAGCACGAAGTGCCCTTTGTACAGCACTTAAAACGAAAATCTATATTCTTCTAAGAATATCTGCTCCAAAAGCCACTTATGCTACTCCGAAACACTGTCTTGGCTGCTCCAAAGGCCACTTTTGTTGCTCCAAAACACTCTTTTGGCTGCTCCGAAAGGTGCTCCAAAATGGCTTAGGTCGATCACATCACTGAGAAGGGGAACAAGGGGGACAAAGGACAAACACAAAGATTTGAGTTTGTCTTTTGTCCCCTGTGTTCCCATTCTCGAGGGATTATTTTCGTCATTCTTGTCAAGCTCGCTTGCACCTTTACATTTAATTGCATTATAATCATATCCTTTCCTATATCCTTTCAACTTTTTACTTTGCCCCAACTTGGCTCCACGCCTTAGGAGAGAAGAGTGCCAAAAGAATTACCTTTTCTGCAGAAAATCGAGGTTGTACTTCAACCTTTATTCTTGTCCCCCCCCCCCCGTGACCTTCCCGTCCCCTAAGGGGTTGGGCTTATCTTTGCAGATTACTCGTGTATAACTCAAGACGATCCTCCTGGTCAAATGCCCAGAGAGTACCCACAAACAATTTGTGTGGGGGGCTACATGTCTGTAGGAAACCTGTAGGTTTGTGTGGGTGTCCCGAAATCTCTGTGAGGAGAGGACTGTGGGTCTATGTGACGGGTGGCAGATTGTGCGGGTTGCTATAGGTAACCCACACACCCTGTGGGGATAGGACCATGACCCTGTGGGAGGTGTGGGTGGTTGTGTGGGCTCAATGGGACTTGTTGGAGATAGTGTGGGTAATTAATGAATTAATTATTCCACGCATGCACATGCAGCACTCTGGTTTTATGTGGGCAACCTATGTGTGTGTGGGGAACATTCCAAATAACCTGTATTTCCACATATAAGTCAACCTTTTCAGAAATTGATATCTCAAAAATAAATATTTAAACAAAAATTATAAGAATTTTTTTTGTTTTTTTAGAATTTGGGGGTGCTGAGGCCTATACTTGAATTTGTTCTTTATGCAACAATATATAGTAGCTTATGTGAAGCAAAATTAATTTTAGCTCTAAAATGCTTGCATTTTAATATTTTTCATTGAGCTCTTTCAGCTGGTCAATTTTTTGTTTCATGTGGACATATGCCAATCATTATTTTAATGCTTTTGACAATATATTTTTTACTTAATATTTTACTCATGGTTCACAGCTCATTCTGAGTTTTGCTGTTTAGTATGCACTGTTCCCAAGTCGCCCGTCTTGCCTTCTGCATCTTCCCGACTTGTTGGCCTTGTATGTTCTGCATTGTTGTGACCATGGCACTGCTGTGAAAAGGCTCACAGGCTGCCCAGCATACATAACAGGTGGTCAATCAATGAAAGCAGAATAGGAAATTATGAGCAAAACAAATACAGCTGATAAGTTAAAGTTAAGGTATTGTGAATAAATAAATAAATATTTAGACTCTTAAGATGTTTACTTCTATATATATATATATCCAATAGACTGAGAAAAAATAACTACAAAAGAAACAGCTACTACAACAGCAAGTTTACATGATCAAGCACAATCAGTTAACTGCTTGTGGGCTTGTCCCCGTCCGGTTCCCCCACTCCGAGTAACACAACGCCACTTTGAATATGCACCTTTTTATAACCCACATTAGTGGGTCTATGAGCCTACCTCTCCGCATCGTATCCACACCACACGTCCGTTCACCTTCGAGTCCATTCAACAACTTCTCCAATCCCATGGCCGACTCCTGTGAGCACCGCTGGTCTCTCCCAGCACCTATATTTCCTGTGCGCCAAGCCAACTTACCACGACGAGGGGTAACCCGCCACCGGGGATGCAGACAGCTTGTCCTTGAGCTGCCCTCGGTCACCGGCATCTGGTGGCAATTAGGCAGCGGCAGAGTGGGTCCTTGCTTCATCCCCTTCAATCCTCAGACCCCGACGTCACCAAGGAAGGGTCGAAGTCAATGTCTATTAGGGCCCCCTCGCACACCACCAAGACATGGCAGACCGGACAAAGGGCTGCCTCTTCCTCTGCCAGCTGGCGGCTCGTCGTCACGGTTCACCAGAGTCGGGCCACTAAAAGGTGGCCTCACCTTGGAGGGCTTGGCCCCATGTGAGGGGCAGTACTGGTCCCTCCATCGTGCGTGGGACGCGTAACCCACCGCCCTTATCCTGAAAACTACCGTAGATGTGGCCGCCGACCGCATCTTTATCTTGGGCTCTTTCAGGGGTTTGGGCCCAGGTGGAGGCGATCGTGCGGAGCGGGAGCTTGAGCCCTCTCGTCGGCTCGACCGGAAACGCCTGAAGTCCTCAGGCGTCCGGCTGCCGTCCATCCGGTTCCAGGAGCTGCGGCTAGCCCTAGACCGCGAGTGGGGGTAGTACACCCGCTCTGTCAGCCACCCCCCGGGCTGAGTTAGGCATGTCCCACGTTGGGCGCCACACTCGCGGTGCAGGGTGTACCAGTCCCACCCGACCCCACTGCTGCATTTGGGGCGGGGGAACCGGATGGGGGTAACCCCACATATTGGCACCCAACTTAGGGACTGAACCGACGACCCTGACATTAAGAGTCTTGTGCTTGGCCATTCGGAGGGCGTCCCCGAGGCGGTTGCAGTCCAATGCATACCTAGAGATGCGGTGGGGGTCAGCCTGCCCGCACCTTCGGAATCCATTTTCCAAGGGTATGTCGGCTTGTTTCCCAAGTTCAGGTATGGAGGTGTTAGTCCAGTCGATCGATTTACCGTCGCTCGAGTTGCGAACCCCAACTCGGAGATGTTCACGTCCCAACCCTTATGCTTATTGGTGAGTGTCACCAGCATTGCCTTCAGGCTGCAGTTCACCTGCTTGGCGATGTTCACCTGTGGGTGGTAGCGCATTGTCGCTTGTGCTGGATATTGAGTGACTGGCACGAGTTCACAAAAACCCTACTTGTGAAAACCGACATGTTATCCGCGGTCACAGAAGCAGGAACACTGTAGCGACAAAAGGTCTCTAACAGTCGTTCCCAGATTATCGCAGACACAAGTTTTTTTGAGTGCGATCAGCTCAATCCACTTCGAGAAATGGTCCGTGATGACAAGCAGGTGCTGGTTTCTGTATGGACTTAGAGGCAGTGGTTCGAAGATGTCGCACGAGGCTGTCTTCCTAAGGGCTCTGGCTGATGACTGGTTTCATCAGGCCGAGGGGCTTGCCTCCCTGGGGCTTCGCCACTTGGCGTGCTGGACAGCTGCTGGCATCCTGCAGTTAATTCGATCAGCCTTCCACTCTGCGATGGTCCTCTTGGCCAGGGCCACATACATGGTCACATTCATTGGAGTCCTACAGCTGGTCAGGACGGCTGTTGGGTAGCCTCACGAGAAGTCCAGCACTGCGATCACGTGTGCATCCGTGAGTTCAGCAAGAGCCTCCGGGAGGTTCACCAGGTAGCGGAAGTTGTTAGTTGCAACAAGCCATGGGACATCCGCCATTTGTTGCATATTGCCGCGCGCAAGGCTGAGAAAGCAACGCTCGGTCGCGGTCCTCCAGAAAGCTCCCGTTTATTCATGCACCGCCCGTAACTTCTATCATTTATCCTGCTTTTGTTTTCTAGAAAGTATGTGTTCATTCTCGCCCCGATCACGCGACGCTCGAACCGCTTTCGCCGAATCTTCGAGATAGCGACGCACTCTAGATAAGAGGCCGCCCGCGACCTTGTCGAGTCAGTCTCGCCCCAGCGCTCGATTCTGCTGACACGCCGACTTCGACGCCCGCGACGCTCTGCTTTCTTCTGTTTCCTTCTTTATTTTTGGCACAAGTTCGCCACATTAAACGTTTATTTATTTCTGTTTATTTCTTGTTTATTGGTCACGAATCACCACCCGTGACATTCTGGTGGAGGTGCAGGGTAACGCATGCCCCTGCCGCGTACCCCTCCGAGGTCCCGCAGTACAAGTCCGGACCCAGCCTCCCGAGGACCCGACGAAGACCAGATCGAGACCCGGTCAAGTCGCCGCATCCGAGGTCTACCCCCGGAACACGAACTTCTGCCGCCCAGGACCAAGCAGTCAACAAAGCCGACGATGGCCAACCAGTCGCCGACGCCCGCCGCTCCTGCCATCGTCTACCTGCCCGCCGCTCCCCGTATGCCGACACCCTTCCACGGCGAGATCCACGAGGATGTCGAAGACTGGATCAAGCACTACGAGCGTGTGGCGCGCCACAACGGATGGACTGCGGAGCAGTGCCTCCAGAACCTCTACTTTTCGCTGGAGGGTACTGCGAGGCATTGGTTCGAGAATCACGAGGCTTCGCTTACGTCGTGGGACATCTGTGTGGCCGAGTTGCAGCGGACGTTCGCCACCCTACACCGACGGGAGAAGGCAGAAGATCTCCTCCGAATTCGAACGCAGGGCGCCGACGAAAGCGTCACAAGCTTCGTAGAAGATGTCCTCCGCCTGAGCGCCCGTGCCGACCCACGAGCCACAGACGACAAGAAGCTGCGGGTCCTCATGCGCGGGGTGAGAGACGACATCTTTGGAGGCCTCGTGCGCAACCCGCCGGGCACTGTCGAAGCCTTCGTCACCGAGGCGACAAACATCGAGCGCGCCCTCCAAGCGCGCGCTTCCCACTACCAGCGACATCCAAGTCCAAGTGTCGCTGCAACCGCGCTGCTTGGCGGCGAGAACGCTCCTGGTACGGACATCCGCGAAATTATCCGGGAGGTCGTCCGGGAGGAACTCCGCCAGTTGCTGCCAGCCGCAAGTCGTCCAGCGACACTCTCCATTGCCGAGGCTGTGCGCGAAGAAGTGCATCGGGCGCTCCAACCAGAGGTTCCCGTCACCACGGTGGCACCGGAGGAACCGATGTTGAGCTACGCCGCAATGGCCCGACGACCGCCGCAAGCCCCCCGCCAAGTCACGTCGCCACCCCGAAGAGACGCCCCAACGCCGCATTACCCCCGACGACAGGAAGATCAAGCGCACGTTCACCCAGACCGACCTGCGCCGAGGAAGACAGACGTCTGGAGGAGGCCGACCGACGCCCGCTGTGTTACCACTGCGGGGAAGCTGACCATGTGTACCGCCGATGCCCATACCGACGACTCGGGCTGCGCGGATTCCACCCAAGCGACCCGCGTCCCAGGTATGGTGAACGCCCTCAGGAGATCGACGAGTACTTGCGACGACCCCAGTCCCCCGAGCCTGCGTCCCGCCGAGAGTTTCGATCGCCTTCACCACGACGTCCAGCTTCGCCGATGTACTGACCCCGACGTGAAAGCCTGTCACCCCTTGCTCCACGCCGGGGAAACTAGGCGCGGCAACCCCTGGAGGTGGAGTTGCCGAAGACGACCGACGCCAAGATCCTCCACGAACGTCGGAGGGCCCCCACTCGAACGCTACCGGAGACCGAAACGACGCTCCTGAAACGGTGTCCAACAACCTAAACGTCATCATCGACGGCCACGACGCATCGGCACTCGTGGACACCGGAGCAGACTACTCAGTTTTGAGTGGGAGGCTCTCCCGCCGCCTTCGAAAAGTCATGACGCCGTGGGAAGGACCCCAAATACGAACCGCCGGAGGACATCTCATCACACCAGTCGGAAGATGCACTGCTCGCGTCGAGATCCACGGTGAAACGTGCCCTGTCAAGTTCGTCGTTCTGCAAGACTGTTCGAGGGACGTTATCCTCGGAATGGACTTCCTCTGCGAGTATGGCGCCGTCATCGACCTCGGAGCAAACCGGTTGACGCTACGAAAACCTGTTTCACCACCGGAGGAACCCATAGCGACGTCGTCTGCGGTCCGAGTCCTCGCAAGCCACGTGAACTTACCGCCGCGGTCGAGTGTTTTCGTACCCGTCGGGATCACCGAAGCTTTCTGCGGCGAAGTTCTGCTCGAAGGAAGCCTCCAGTTGCTTCTTGGAAGAGGAATAGGCGTCGCAAGATTAGTTGCTGAACTTCAGGATGGCCGCACTGTGGTCCTCGTGACGAACTTCCGAAATGAAGCGCAACACCTCACAAAAGGTGCAGCCGTGGGCCAGGTCGAGGAACTCCGAAACTCCGCCGCTATCGCCGCCATTACTCACGAATCCTCGCCACCCCAGCAAGACAGTACGTCGCCAGCGCAGCTCGACATTGACCCTAAGCTTCTGGGCCTGAAACGACGACAGCTCAGTGACCTCCTCACCGAATACCGCGACTGCTTTGCCACGTCGTCAAAGGTGCGCCAAACCACCATTGCGAAGCACCGCATCGTTACCGAGGACGACGCGCGGCCTGTGCATCGGTCACCGTACAGAGTCTCCGCTAAAGAAAGGGAAGTGATCCAGGAGCAAGTTCAAGAGATGCTGAACGACGACATAATTCAACCTTCAAGCAGTCCCTGGGCCTCTCCAGTCGTACTGGTTAAGAAGAAGGACGGAACGCTTAGGTTCTGCGTGGACTACCGGCAGCTGAACGCGGTGACGAAGAAAGACGTCTATCCACTCCCCCGCATCGACGACACGTTAGACCGGCTGCGCCACTCCCGATACTTTTCATCGATGGACCTGAAGAGCGGCTACTGGCAGATCGAAGTCGACGAACGGGACCGAGAGAAGACAGCTTTCGTCACGCCGGATGGGCTGTACGAGTTCAAGGTGATGCCCTTCGGACTGTGCACGGCGCCAGCAACTTTCCAGCGTGTCATGGACACCGTACTGGCAGGGCTGAAGTGGCAGAGCTGTCTCGTCTACCTCGACGACGTCGTAGTGTTTTCCAGCGACTTCGACGAGCACCTGCGACGACTACGAGCTGTTCTCCAAGCCATACGAACCGCCGGACTCACCCTGAAGCCGTCAAAGTGTCGGTTCGCCTATGACGAGCTGAAGTTCCTAGGTCACGTGGTCAGTAATGAAGGCGTTCGCCCCGACCCAGAGAAGACTCGCGCCGTCGCAGCATTTCCAGCGCCGACAGACAAGAAGGCCGTGCGAAGGTTCCTTGGGCTATGTGCCTACTGTCGGCGCTTCGTTCGAGATTTCGCAAGGATTTCCGCACCGCTTACAAACCTCACGAAGGACGCCGAGAAGTTCGAATGGGCCGAGGAGCAGCAGCAGGCATTTGACGAGCTGAAGCGACGACTGCAGGCGCCTCCTGTTCTTGGACATTTTGACCAGGATGCGGAAACCGAGATTCACACAGACGCAAGCAACGCAGGACTTGGCGCGGTACTGGTTCAAGTACAAGAGGGCACCGAGCGAGTCATCGCCTACGCAAGTCGGACATTGTCCAAGGCGGAGCGAAATTACTCCACGACTGAAAAAGAATGCCTTGCGGTCGTCTGGGCGATCACGAAGTTTCGTCCGTACTTATATGGAAGTCCGTTCCGCGTAGTCACGGACCACCATTCGCTCTGCTGGCTTGCGAACATCAAGGACCCGTCAGGACGCCTTGCGCGATGGAGTCTCCGATTACAAGAGTTCAACATGACAGTAGTCTACAAGTCAGGCCGCAGGCACAGCGACGCCGACTGCCTGTCCAGAGCTCCCGTAGAAACACCCTCCGACAGCAACGACGACGATGACGACGAGTGTTTCCTGGGCGCAGTGAACAGCGACGACATGGTCCGACGTCAACGAGACGATCCTGAGCTGCGCGCACTAATAGAGTACCTGGAAGGGCGTGGGAGTGCCATACCACGCGTTTTTTCACGAACCCTGCCGACCTTCGCCATTAGACAAGGAGTTCTCTACAAAGAGAACTTCGGCAACAACAACTCCACGTGGCTGCTGGTAATCCCGACCGACCTTCGAGAGGAGATCTTCCAAGCCTGCCACGACGACCCGACGTCCGGACACCTTGGTTACAGCCGGACCCTGGCACGTATTCGTGAAAAGTATTACTGGCCCAAGCTCCCCAAAACCGTCCACCTGTACACGCGATCATGTCATGAATGCCAGCGACGGAAGAAACCTCCGACGAGGCCGGCCGGACTCTTGCAGTCAATTTCTCCGCCAACAGCACCCTTCCAGCAGATCGGAATGGATCTACTTGGCCCTTTTCCGCCGTCGACGTCGGGAAATCGCTGGATCATCGTCGCCACAGATTATCTCACGCGGTATGCCGAAACGAAAGCCCTTCCTTCCGGAACTGCTGTGGAAGTTGCCAAGTTTTTCATTGAATCCATCGTCCTCCGGCACGGCGCTCCCGAAGTCCTGATCTCAGACCGTGGATCATCATTCATGGCCCAGCTGACGCAAGAAGTCCTCCGTCTCAGCCACACCAGCCATCGCCGCACCACGGCGTACCACCCGCAGACCAACGGGCTAACGGAGAGACTCAACAAGACCATCGCCGACATGATCTCTATGTACGTCGACGTGGAGCACAAGACATGGGACGAGGTGCTGCCGTACGTCACATTTGCCTACAACACGGCCATACAAGAGACCACCGGAATGACACCCTTTCAGCTGGTGCATGGGCGCAAGGTAACGACAATGCTGGACGCTATGTTACCCCACGAAGTGGCTGTCGATGCAAGTGACGACGCCCAGGTGGTTGCCCAAAGGGCAGAAGAAGTCCGTCAGCTCGCCAGACTTCGGATTCAGGCTCAACAACGTGTCGACACTGGCCGCTACAACCTTCGTCGTCGGGACGTCCACTTCCAGCCCGGAGACAGGGTGTGGGTGTGGACACCGATTCGCCGCCGCGGTCTCAGCGAGAAGCTCCTGAAACGTTACTTTGGACCCTACAAAGTGCTTCGTCGACTCGGGGATCTGAACTACGAGGTGATGCCCGACGGAACACGAACATCGTCACGCCGCCCACCACGACCTGAGGTCGTCCACGTCGTGCGCCTGAAGCCGTACTACGCTCGATAGGACTGTGGACCTTTTGTGCTCCAAAAGACTCTTTAGTTTATCGTTCTTTTTTTATTTTGATTTTGTAGTGACCAAGCAGAGACAGCAGCTCCAACAACAAGAAGGTTTATTTCAAGCGATAGCGCGGCTTAAATAGTTCAGCGCCGATGCTTATCGACGCTTAAGAGAAGGAAAGAGAAGGAAAGGCGCACGCTCGCCTGCCCGTCCTGCACGTCACCGCACGACGTCACTTGTCACGATATCACACCGCCGGCTTGTCGCTGGTCCTGCGCGTCACCGCACGACGTCACTTGGCACGATATCACATCCCTCCCCCCTAGTCATCTATGCCGTATCGGTGCACCGGGCGACGCTGGCGGGAAGAACGCCTCAATACGGGAGTCTCGACCGCAGGTGACCTCGCCCCCAGACTTGACGGGCCCGGAAGGGAAACCCCGGCCTCCAGAGGGCCAGGCTCCGAACCGGGCGTTCCCGGAAGGGCAAACGAAGCTGTTGTCCCGCCGGTTGGAGTTGTTGGTTCCCAGGCCCTTCGCACGTGGTTCCGGTGGCGTCGATGGATACTCCCGTCGGATGTCTGGACCTCGTACATGACGTGACCCCGACGCCGTAGCACACGAGCAGCCAACCACTTCGGACCTTGGCGAAAATTCCTTGCGTAGACAGAGTCACCGCACTGAAAGCTTTGTTCTGGAGGCTGCCGTTTGCACTCCACGTCCATCGCATCGGGGTGAAGTTTTGACAGGCCCGAGCGCAGGTTCCTGCCCAGCATAAGCTCAGCTGGGGTCTTGCCGGACTCCGAGTGTGGCGTGGAATGTTGCTTGAACAAGAAGCGAGACACCTTGCACGCTAGAGAGCCTTGCCTCTGCTTTCTCAGTGCACACTTTAGCTCCCGAACCATGCGTTCTGCTCTCCCATTACTCGCGGGGTGGTAGGGAGCAGTATACATGTACTCAATGCCGTTCAACTTCAAAAAGGACTGCATGTCCCGGCTGGTAAACGCCGTGCCATTATCTGAAACAATCAAATCTGGCAGTCCGTATGTTGCAAACATCTTACGCAGCCGCTCGATCACTGCAGATGAGTGCATTGACGTCATTATTTCCACCTCCGCCCAGTTTGAGAAAGCATCAACTGCGACTAGGAAAACCGCACCATCGACAGGACCCGCAAAATCGATATGCACTCGGCTCCATGCTCGCTCCGGTTTCGTCCAGAAATGCGTAGGCGCTTTCGGCTCACTTTGCCGGTTTTCCTGGCACGCCTTGCAGTGCCGCACAAATTCTTCGATCTGCGCATCCATCTTCGGCCACCAAACGTAGGACCTCGCGATAGCTTTCATTGCCGTCACTCCCGGGTGATTAGCATGTATCAAGATGAGGACACGTTTTTGCAGCACCTCAGGGATTACCACGCGGTTTCCCCAAACCACACAGTCACGATGCACGGACAGTTCGTTCTGCCTTA
This sequence comes from Ixodes scapularis, assembly GCF_016920785.2. Lineage (NCBI taxonomy): Eukaryota > Metazoa > Arthropoda > Arachnida > Ixodida > Ixodidae > Ixodes > Ixodes scapularis. The sequence goes on from NW_024609882.1 coordinate 104,364,455, forward strand.
TCTCGTACGCACCGTAGTCTTTCGGTACCCCTTCTTTTGGCCAGCCGTCGATGATCCATTTCCTTACTTCCGATAGCCGACTGTCTTGCGACGTGCAGCCAGCAACTTCTGCGGCGGTGACTGGCGGGTACTCAGCGGCTTCGAAAAGCAATACGTCGCCCGGCGTTTCTGCTTCCAACCGAAATGCTGGAACCGGAAGCCTGCTCAAGCAGTCAGCGTTCGCATGGTCCTGAGTTTGGCGGTAGTCAAGCTGGTATTCGTAGGCCGACAGCATTAGGCTCCATCGTAGCATGCGTGGTGACAGAACATCCGGTATTTGTTTCTCTCGCCGAAATATTCCTAGCAGCGGTTTGTGGTCCGTAAGAATAACAAATTTTCGCCCGGCTAGGTACTGATGAAAGTGACGCACTCCAAACACCACGGCTAATGCTTCTCGGTCTATTTGAGCATAATTCCGCTCAGCCTTTGTTAACGTCCTTGACGCATAGGCAATGGGTTGCTCCTTTGCCGTCTCGACACAGGAACCGAGTACGACAGCCTATTCAGCATCGGCCAAGTAGCAAGCGCTGTACCGAAGTACGTAGTTGAGGTCGAGATTGGCGGAGAGAACGTGAAAATGGAAGTGGATTCTGGGGCTGCGCGATCTATTATGTGATATCCCATCCTCGTCGCCAATGTAGTGACCAAGCAGAGACAGCAGCTCCAACAACAAGAAGGTTTATTTCAAGCGATAGCGCGGCTTAAATAGTTCAGCGCCGATGCTTATCGACGCTTAAGAGAAGGAAAGAGAAGGAAAGGCGCACGCTCGCCTGCCCGTCCTGCACGTCACCGCACGACGTCACTTGTCACGATATCACACCGCCGGCTTGTCGCTGGTCCTGCGCGTCACCGCACGACGTCACTTGGCACGATATCACAGATTTGTTTTACACTGCATCGGGGCGATGCACTTTTAAAGGGGGGAGTAATGCCGCGCGCAAGGCTGAGAAAGCAACGCTCGGTCGCGGTCCTCCAGAAAGCTCCCGTTTATTCATGTACCGCCCGTAACTTCTATCATTTATCCTGCTTTTGTTTTCTAGAAAGTACGTGTTCATTCTCGCCCCGATCACGCGACGCTCCCGCTTTCGCCGAATCTTCGAGATAGCGACGCACTCTAGATAAGAGGCCGCCCGCGACCTTGTCGAGTCAGTCTCGCCCCAGCGCTCGATTCTGCTGACACGCCGACTTCGACGCCCGCGACGCTCTGCTTTCTTCTGTTTCCTTCTTTATTTTTGGCACAAGTTCGCCACATTAAACGTTTATTTATTTCTGTTTATTTCTTGTTTATTGGTCACGAATCACCACCCGTGACAATATACAAACTGTTTACTCGTTTGACTTGGTCATCTTGCTCGGAATTCACCTCCTCATGCCCGGTCCATGGCGTCTCTTCTCTCGCCCCTTTCATCACCATCCCTGCCAGTGTCTCTCCTCCGGGTAGCTGGCTCCCTCTGGTAGACGGCGTGAGAACCGTCTACATTTCCTTTTTTTCTTACTTGTCAGCAAAGTGGGGCTGCGGAAGTGGGCCCGTTTTTGTTTTGATCTTGGGCTTCTGCGGAGCGCCACTCTGTTTAGCCTGCACTGGACGCCGTTGTCATATTGGATGATGTAGGACCTTGGCTGAGGTGTCTTTGTGATTACAACAGCAGACGTGAGAACCGGTTTTTAGTGAGACCCTTGATCTTGAAAAAGGCACACAGAGAACAGAATTATCCTGTACATGCTTGGTTCAATCCACCGAGAAGCATGTGTTTGCCTTTCTCACTGCAAGGGGCTGCGAGGTGAATGTTCTTTTGTGGCGGATAGAGTGCTCAGTATTTATAGAAGGCACTGTAAAGCAAGGCAGTTCCTGCCCTAGCGTGTGGTGTCAGGAAGTTTCAAAAGAAGTCCCAGTGCTATTCTATGCTTACAAAAATCTGGCCGTAAAAGCCCTCGGAGAGAATGCTTTCCGCTTTGGCGGGGGTGGTGTCGCCCTTTCTGGCAGGCCCGGTTGATGGCCGGGTGGTTTCCGCCACATTTGAAGCTTTTCGGTAAGTGCGTGCATTCCACGTCTACTTCGTGCGCATTGCCGCACTCATTGCATTTGCGCATATGACTGGGGTACACATTGGCCTTGTGCCCGATAACGTGACATTTGTAGATTAGTGGTTTTGGTGTGTAGTCGTGTACCTTGTACGTTCGGCCAACAAACTTAGCCTTCGTAGCCCTTGGTCAACTGTATATGACTGTTGATTATCTTTGTCGCTGAGAGGGGGTGCATGTCACACTGTATATCCACTAGGACTGTCGTGTTCTGTTTTGTTCGGTCTGCACTCGATCTATGCAGTTCCCTTGCACTCGTTCGAGTTCGGGGCCATGTGTGGCTGCATTCAACACAAGGACCTGAAAGATGCTCTACTGGAACACACGGACATACTTGGGCAGGTCCCTAAAAACTGCAAAGTCCTCAAACTGATGCAGTCTTTGAGCACGGAGAGAGTCTGAAAATTTGTAGACCAAGGTGAACTTGACAAGTAGCTCGAGCGCAAACTAAAGGCAAAAAGAATGGCCAAAGGGGAACAGGTCAATTGTAGTCCACAACCAAGTACCCCTCGCAACGAGAACGCACACACAAAACCCATCCAGGCCAATTCCGGCAACGAATCTGTAGCGTCCCTAAAGAATGTAACATAAACAAAACTGTTCACGGCAAAAAGAAAAAAAAAAAAAAAATTCTTGGGTACTGAGGTTGGTTTCTTTATAAAACTCCAGGGCCAGCTTACAAAGCTGAAGCTTGATATATTTAATTTTTGCAGGAAACTGCAAATCAAATACTGGTAAGTGGCTTTACTAAACTATTACTAGGGCTCCGTGTTTTCGGAGTTTATTTTTAGTGAAATTCGGAGGGTGTTTTTCGGAGTTTATTTTTTATCGAAAATTCGGTGTTTATCGGAGTTTATTTTTCGTAAATCTCCAATTCTCCGAAATTCGGAGATTACTTTCGCAGTGTTTCCTATTAGAAATAATAAATAATAACCGGATGCAAACGTATGCCAGATATAAAATGAAACACACTCGTATCAATTAAGATTTCTTCAGTTGAATTTGGCGTTGGTGTCATTGGCAATACTAATTTGTCCCACGACAAAAGTGGCACACAAGTGTGGCTTCGATAAACGTCGATACCTTAAAATCAATCAACTGCTGGAGGTAGCCGCAAGGAAGCTCGTTGTCATCCCATCCATCTATCCCACAGCCGTGCGAGGTGGAGGGGTTAAGGATATGTAATAGACAGGTTTCAACTGCCCCTCTTCGCTATTTTGTACAATCACTATGGTCCATAGGTTTCACTGTTACCCCCGGAAACATACCCTCTCCTTTCTCTAAATCCCATGGCCCAAACTGGAAGCCAAAAGAGTGGCTTTTGTCGTGACACGAATGGTACGATGACCTGTTTCCTTTTATTTATTCACTTCCCCACAGCGCCAGGGTGGCATTACAGCGGGCAGGAAATTTTCATTAATGTTATACATTTAAGCAATACAAAGGAGCATAACAGAACGCGCACATGCATACCCAGTACACGGGAAACAAAAAAGAAAACACTTCTCACAATGCAGCACAGAAAGCGTCATTGTCCAAAATGTCAACAACCTCCGAAGGCGATTGATTCCATTCGCTAATAGATTTGGGGGAAAAAGAGGATTTAAACTGGTTTGTGTTACATTTATATTCACATACTTTTCGTTCATGATCGACACGATGAGAGATATAATCCGGGGGGAAAATGTAATTTTCGCGCTGTATACTAATTCTGCAGTGGTAAATGTTATGAAATAATTTTAGCCATAGTTTTTTCCTTCTTTTTTCAAGAGATTCCCAGCCTAAGAATTTCTTCATACTTGTCATGCTGAGTCGCCTGTTACAATTCCCGGGAACATATCTAGCCGCTAAGTTTTGACCTCTTTCAAGTTTATTTCTATCAACAGCAGTTGTTGGGTCTCAGACTGTACACGCGTGCTCGAGAACAGACCTGATATAACCCTGAACCAATCTTGACGAGACAAGCCGTAAGACCCTCTTTTGACAACGGCCCGAGACTTGAAAAATATTAATGGTGTTATTTTCCCAGGACCATTCTTCCCGCGCTGCCCAAATTGTAAAAAAAAAAAAAAAAAAAAAAAAAAATTGTTGTGGGGCACATAACAATTTGGAGTTTATCGGATAAATCCGAATTGTCAAAAATTTTACTGGCGGGTGTTTTTCGGAGTTTTTCGGATTTGTCCGAAAACACGGAGCCCTAACTATTACATATGTGTATCTTTGAGTGTTCCAGGCAAAATATGATAATCTTGAAACATCACATGCTAGTTTAAGGGGGCACACGCCCTAGGAGGGTCAACTTTTAAACCCTTGGCTTAACATTAATGAAATTTACAGGGTAGGCTGGTGGTCACGTTAGAGGGTGCATAAAAAAATTTCATGTCTGTCAGTTAAGTGGGAAGGAAATTAGGGCACCTTTCATCAGCAACACGCCTACATTGTTTAGTTACTCTATCGTCGGAAAACTCATGATATTCAAGATATACCGTATTTACACAAATGGAGGTCGACCGTTTTTTCAATTTTTGAAAATCTGAAGTGGGGGGGTTGACTTATAATCGAACCAAAGCATTCCACCGCCGGCAAAAACGAAGCAATCGCGATATCATGGACACCTCGGCTTGTTACGAGTTCAGCCGGCTGTACCCCGAGCATTACACTGTTTTGTGCGCTCATTTTACAAATTAATTATTTTTTTATTTGCGCAAACGAGTATTATTGGTAGCGATTCGCAAAATAACCCGAATGCACGGCGGTGAACAAAGCACGCGGAGCGCCCAGCTTCCGGGGGGTGACGCCAGTTCTCGTAAGAGCCATTCCGGAGGCCGCTGGAACAGCCTCACGGCTCGCTTGGCTCGCCTTGCTCAGAGCCGTGTATTGGGAGAGTTTGGCCAATGGGCGGAGCAAAGGCCGCCACCAGCGCCGAATATTCCCCCCGCGCTTAGAGCGTAAACTAAATTTGTGACACAGCGTCGACAAATGAGGAGACCGCGACGTCACAATATTGCAAACGACATTCAAAGCGTGAAATAGAGGCGTTCAATCTCGGCCTCTCTGCTCCATCTCACAAATGTCGGCAGTGAAGACAAAAGTACAGGCGAGTGAACCTAGCTCAGCAAAACCCTTTTGTTTGTACGAGAACTCGTGCATAGGAGCCACTTTCCAAAGCCACGCGCTCGTGTTCATACCTTTCTCTGCACTGCTGATGTTGGCTTGTTAGAACAGCGTCCTGTGACTGGCGGAAAGAAAACAGTGCAAAGGGTGGGGCGCGCGAGCGTCTGGAGACGTGGAGTCCCGCTCGGCTCGTGCGCTGGCTTTGGCAGTGCTTTCTTTCACCGTCTCAGCTGAGACACTGTTTCTAGCAAGTTGGCCCTGGTTTGGAGCGCACGTTCGTTTATTCTACACTTAAATATTGGCGTGACGAAAACCTCGCACGCACTAAGTTTTCAGTCACTGTTACACCTTTTAACTCTAGCGACGCTAAAACGGCTTGAATTAGTCGTGTCACAAATTTAGAGCTCACGACCACCGCTAGGGGCTGTTTCGCGGCCTGTGGTTGGCCCCGAGACGCTCGCCTATTCAAACCAATGTATGGCCAAACTCTCTCGATAAACGGCTCTGGCCTCGCTCACCCTGCAGCGCCGCGGCTTCTCTTCGCAGTTTTTCGCGCGATTAATGGTCGCACATCGTTTGATCGAGTACGAGGTCATGCTGGTGCGCTAACTATGTTCATTTGTATTGAAATGCGTGATCCTGGCAGTTTAGGTTTTCAATGCTTGTTTATGGCCGTTCTTCACTCGGAGGCAACCAACAACTGCGCTGTTGGACGCAAGTTCGACCCGTCGGAGTGGGCGATGCTCCAGTGGAGTCTGCGGTGGCGCGGTGAAGGCAAACGACGAAGCTTCCGCAGGCCAAAGTCTGGATAGCTGGGGATGCCTTCCGGAGTTGGAAGTCAGGCTTGCAACGTACGCCGCAAAAGTGCGCAATCCGTCCCTACCCGTGACGTCCAATGCGATCGCCGAGCAAGCGCGGAAGATGCGGTTGATCCTGTCATTTGCGAAGTGCGAGATTTCATTGGACGAAGCCGACGACGGGCTTCGAGAACGTAGCAGTGATGAAGACGGGACTGACATCACCAGTGCGGACGAGTTGTAGTCTAGTCGCGGATGGAGTGAGAACGACAGTGAGGAGCTTCAGTTGTCCCGCCTCCAGCGTGAACTTCCTAGTTCCGATAACGCCTGGCCATCTCATGCACCTCGCACGTGCACGCGCAGCCAAAGCACGCCAGAAGGCATCAATCGCATGTTGGAGGCTCGGCTTTCGAAACAGATACTTTGCCGTTCTCACATGTTTGCAATAAAATGCGCATCTAAAAAAAAAAAAAAAATTTTCTGGTGTGCGATGTGGGGGGGTCGACTTACAATCGAGTTGACCTACAATCGTGTAAATACGGTATATACGCTAGATACGTAGCGGAATGCCTAGGAGGTGCGGCTATGGAAAGCTTTTTGTAAAAAGTCATTTATTTCTATCAATTTTCTCTTCTGCAAAATTGGACAACTTTTTGGTCTTCTGTGTCTTCGACAAAGTGTCAACAATTTTTATAAAAGACATCTGTAAAGTGACAAAAACATTCCATAGCCGCATTCCTTGTTAAATTTCAATCAGGAAAAGTGAAGACCTTTCCTGTATTTCCATTATCAAACGATAGGTTGACTAAAATGTAATTTTTACCAAAAAGTATAACGGAGGAAAATGTTTTCAAAGTGCTCCAAACTCTATCTTTTCTTTAGCTTCGGTGGACAGAAAATAATTCATAAAAAATTAACTATGCAGTGTAAACTAGCGAAAATTGCTGAAAATACTCTCTAGATGTTGGTGAATGTAAATATAATTTTTCAAAATGACTGTTTTTTGCAGAATCCTTTTTCTGGGTAGTGTCCCCCCTTAAAGGGAAATTAAAGGCACTTTAAAGCAAAAAAAAGTAACTGTACATTCCTTTTAACACAGGTGTCAAAAGTCCTTTTATTTCATTACTTATCTTTATTAAAACAAATGACTGTAAAATACCGGGCAAGCGCACCCACTTAAAGTTTAGAGATAATCGCGAAAAAGTAGGGAATGGGCGCTTGTCCGGTCATCAATTTTACATATAAATGTACTGTGCCTATTTTTTCAGATCTTAGAAATTTGGATATGGGCGCTTAACCCATTGGGACCAAGAAAAATCTACCAGACCAATTTTTTTTTATTTTTGGTGTACAATGTCTGCTTTGCACAGGAAGAAGATTCCTCGAGTTTGTCAAAAATTCATTTATTCATTCAGAAGTTACAGAGGTGTACTTTCTATAGTACAATGGGACTTTTACATAGCAAAATGGACATTTGCTCAATATTGCTACTTTGACGCATGAAACTTCTTGAAGCATCCGTGCTTCAAACAAAGTGTAATGTTGCACTTTGCGCATGCCCACATGGACCTCTTGTGGCAATACTGGCAGCGCAGTTGCTTTTCCAATTTGGTAGGAAAGTGCCCTCATTTGTCCAAAACAATGTCACTCACGATGGAGGCTGGCCGCCTACAGATGTAATGGTCTTTTGTACCGAGGCGGAGGTAGTACTGTGTGACATTTCGTAGGAAGGCAAGGAGGTCGATTGGCTCATCTGCAATCAACTGATGAATTTTCCAAGAATTCACCACGGCCACATTCAGCATCTGAGTAAACAAAGGCCACCACCACTTTTTGCCGCGAATGCAAACTCTTTAGTTGTTTGCAGCTTGGTCTGAGAGGTCTACCCTCCCATACTGCAGTTATAGCTGCTGAACAGTTTAGGTTGTTGCACATTCACTTTCTCCTGTGCTGAAGATGACCACCGTTTTACAGAGCACATGGTTACAATTCCGTCGTAGTTGGTAGCCATTGTTACTACACTACTGTCCTTCCACTTCACAAGAAGAACCTCACCGACAGGGTCAAAGCAATGGGAAAAGTGTCCTCTCTGTTCTTTTTCCATTTCTTTCTTACTTGGAAGAGGGCACTTCATTTGCCGGTTCTCACGAAGAGTACCTGTAGCCCTAAATCCTTTATTACATGAGTGCAACAAGGAGACTGTGACTGGTAAAAAAATTATCAAAAAAGACAATATGGTCACTCGGGTTTGAAGTTGCCTCAAGCAGAGAAAGAACGACACGACTTCCTAGAGGGTTGTTATCTGTTTTTGCAGATTTTCCGCAGTAGGTATCAAAAGCATAACAATACCCGTCATCACTGCACATCATCCAATTCTTGTAGCCAAAACAAATGGGCTTGCCACGCATGAATAGTTTGCAAGGATGGTGCCCAAAGCATTTCACCATAGACTCATCTACTGAAAGGTTTCGGTGAAAGATTCCATGCTGCTGAAATCGCTCATTCAGAAGGTTTATGAGAGGATGTACTTTGTACATTCGATCAGTTGATCCCCCGATCAAGTCATTATCAGCTAGGTGCAAGAATCTTTTTATCTCGTAAAACCTATTTCGGCTCATGCACTTGGCTACGTATGGCACTCCAACATCTTCGTCGACGCACCAGTAAAGCTTCTGTCGAGGAAGGCTGTGGTAACTACACAGCAAAAGGATACCAATGAACCTTTTCAGATCATCCAAACTGAGGGAAAAGCCATGTTCATTTTTCTGTTTCGCATAGTTGCCAGTCTGTACTATAATGTGTGTAAGTATGTGATCATCAAAGATGGTACTGAAGATTTGACTGGGTGAATAACCTTCATACAGAGCTCTCAACTCGGCCTTGCGCACTACTGCTTCGTCGTTGGAGTTCTCCCAGGTGTACTCAGGTTCTTTTCGGCTCCAGTTTACGGCAGCGACCTTTGCCCGCTTCACCGGAGGGACGCGCTTGTCAGCTTCTTCTTCATTAGCACGCCAGTGAACTTCCAGAGTGCCTGCAAAAAGGCAGACTTTGATGTAACGAACCTGTAACGCTTCAGACTATTTTACAGGAGTTGTAAAGCAAAGACAGCTGCAGAAAGCGCGAAAATCAACAGTGGCAGCACGGCATGAACACCGCTTCTAAATATTGGAAGCAAAGTTGAAAGCATACACTGCGAGGGGCGTCAAAATAAACAAAAAAAGATCGGCAACATCTGCGAACGCTGACACACAAATTCACAGGACAAAACATTTCCACTTTGACCGGTTCACCAACCTGCATTTATTTACAACGTTCTCCCACTTTGGCCCCACTACATACTGTAGAATAGCCGCGGCAAAAAGCAAGACCTGTATCCTGGTGACGCCGCGGTCTCAAATATCAATCATTGATAACTTCCAAAGCGCCTACCAATTGCAGTCTCAGTAAGAAAGAAACATTTCTAACCAGAAACGTCATTTACGGGCGCAGAGCCCGTACAGTCCTCGTCTCCTTCTTCCTCGTCGGTATCTGGTGATGGGTCCGGAGGAATTATGACGACATCTATGTCGTCTTCAGCATTCTCTGCTATATCTGCTGCAGCCTCGAGGGCTTCGCTGAGTCGACAAAACGGTTTTGTGCCGAAGAAAACGTCCGGTTCCATTATAGTGGGTGCCTGGAATAGCGAGCGCCATTGTGCATACACGAAAGCCCAGCATTCTATATATAGTACAGCAACGTTTAGATTTGCATACCACAAAAAGTATGAAAGGTATGTAGCATTCACAGCACTCAGCGTTTACTTCTACCTTTCTTGCAGGTGTTTGCAAAAAACTGTCGTGAATGATTGCATACTTCAGCCAGGAGAACAAAATTCCGAAGTACTCACCTCAGCGGTTGGCGGGAGCGGAGTTTGTCTATTCGCGACTCCAGCGAAACGGACGCCACCAAGCGGGAAAACCGGGAACCAGCCGGTCCAGGTCGCTCGCACCCGTCCGCGTCTCTGGTGGCTTTCGCGGAAGCGTGTAGTCGGCGCGGTCGCGAACACTGTAATTTGACGAAGGTCCGAATATTTCTGAAGTTTGCCCGAGTGATCATTAGTGTGGTGAAGCCTCAGTAGATTGTTTTCTTCTATTATGTGTTTGAGAGCCCGTTTACTCCACAGCACACGGTCGCGTGCTTTCGATTTCTTGGATGAGGAGGAATCATGGAAAAACGTTTTGATTTCTTGTCTGTCTCGATTCACATTCAAAGTGACGTCTACTTGGTAACCGATAAGTGGTTTCTTTATAAGGATGTAGAACAGTGGACTGAGGACGAGAGACGAGGCATTCCACTGGAGGGAACATCAATGTTGCAGTCAAGTGAATGGAAAGGTTCGATAGCTGCTTTCCTTGAGTTTGGTTGTGTTCGGTTAGCTTCAAGTTTGAGCCACCCACGCCGGTCGGTGCGTTGGCTATTCATCTTGACTGCTTTTCGCCGAAAAAGCCTCTGGACCACACTGAAGGAGTTGAGCTGATTTCGCAATTACTTGATTCAGGAAAACCTGCTCGCTGCAAATTATGAATGGTGGAAATTATCTGTTTTAAAAAGGTGGGGGACGAGTCTCGCAACGTTAGATGCTGTCAGGGCATTTTGACCTATCGCGCCTCCAATATTTATATTACGAGGACGTCGAAGCCAGCAGCAATATACGTCTACATTGCTCAGGTTGACCGGCCACAAAAGATACTCATTTTTTCCGTTCAGGATTCGAAGCAAAATTCAATGCAGAGAGGTTCTGCGTGAATGTTCGATGAAGACTTCCTTCAGTTTGTCTCCGTGCTGCCGGCTATAGAACCATTCGGCTTAGTTTAAGTAGTATCTCTCTGTCTGTCAAATATACTTTTATTCAACAGCTCACCTAATAGCTAGTCAACTCATATTTCAACCCGAAGAATATACTAATATCACCTTAGTGGACATAGTATGTAATATAATACATAACCCGCTAGTCAAAATATCTTCTCGATTGCTACTAAAACCTGAATTGAAATACGAGTATCAGCTGCTTAGTCGGGCGCCAGCGGGTTAACAGGGTCCTTGACTAAAGAAGCGTTCGCTTAATTTTCGTAATTTTCCTACAGTCTGTGTTGTTGACCGAGCAGACGACTGGAGCTGTTTCTTAAACGCGGATACGCACAAAAGCTGGATTTCGCGAACAGATAATTTGCATAGTCGAGGCATGCGAGTTAGCTGAAAAGTTACTCTCTGTGGAACAAGTCTGTAGTCATCGCCGCTTTCCTTAGATGATCAAAACTGATTAGTATATTACCGCCTCTCCTAAATCCATAGTTTCGGTTTTGAACGAAATCTCCGAAACGAAAGTTTGACACGAAAAGAACAAAAAACACCGGCAAAACAAAACTATGCTTTGCAAATTTATTTGCACGGGCTACACTTAACCGTCTCAGTTCAAATACCTATAAAATTGGGCATTAAACAAAAGAAAATCTGTTAAATTGAACGTGCCACCAGTTCGGGCGGCCCGGCCGAGCCGACGCGACCTGGACTCAGCCGCCATGTTTGTTTGGTGGTGGCGCCCCCTATAGGTCGCTGGAGTCGCGAATATTTGACCGTAGACATATGCGCCCCTGAGCACTGTGAACGCTGATCCTTGATTTGGGGGTGTAGGTTATCCCTCTGGTGGTAAAATAAAGAACTACTGAAATCGAAATATTTATTTTGGAGTTTTTAAAAAATAATATTGTAGCTGTACTTTTAAAAGTACACCGGTCCCTAATGGGTTAATGTGGAATGGGCGGATGCGCGGTATTCTACGGAAAATAAAAGTACTTCTGACACCTGTGTTGAAGGGAATCTGTGATTACTTTTTTGCTTTAAACTGCCTTGTCACGATCCTTCTAGAACGTGGACGAAGGGGGGCCGAAAGCACCCGCCGAGAAGAGACGACACGCAGCCTGGTTGTGAGGGTGGACGATGTCTGACCGGAGCGGCGTGCGCTCCACGGCGTTTATTTGGCGCGGTGACCAATGTTGCCTGCCGAGCCTGGCAGCCACAGACGGGCGGACTGGAGGGGGGGCGCTACATACTTGTCACATGCCTTGGTTGGGGTGGAGGAGGATTCTTGAAGAAATTGCAAATGACTTCTGAATTATTGTTACCTAATTGAGAGAAACACCTCCTGAAGACGAGTGAATGAATCAATTTGGGGTTTCTGGCGCAGCAGCAGCACGGGCCATAGTGCGCCAAACACATGATGAGTGAATTTTGCGTGACTAAAAGTTTAAAATTGCAGTGTATTGAATATCATTTGACTGAAATTACTGTTTAAAGGTGGTGTAATATATTGATGCTTTCCAAAAAGTTGAACACGTGTGTGCGGTGTAACAGTCATCTCCTGGCAGAAGTGCCAAGTGGAATGGAATATGTTCTCTAAAAAAGATGGAAAAGTAGGTTCGGCATTTAATATGAAATTGTGGGCGCACTAAATTGGTGTGAAGTACACTTACACCCATATTCATAACATTTGGGTTGTCACTGAAGAATGAAAAAAATCCTGGAATATTTTCAGTGGCCTTGTTCACGAACCTCAAAAGTATGTCTGCAGTCGCACTACCCAAACAAAATGAGTGCAGGTGCTCTACAACAACCTGTTTTTGAATCTCTGAAAAGTAACAAACAAGAACATGGAGCTGCTGACACCACTGCTCCGGCAGCGGAGTTTCATCCAGTCCAATGCTGTAGAAAACGCCGGCCTGATTGAGTTCCGTCAGTACAAGGCTCTCAAAGTAGGGCCCTAGGCCATCTGACACGACGTAGGAGGCTTTATTTCTATGCAAGAGAAGGGCTTTGCCACCTTGGAGTCCGGGAACATTGCGCGGTAGAGAGGGGTTGCTTTGTCTGCCCAAGAATGAGCATCTCCTTTTAATGTCACGGCCAAGACAAGAAGTGCCTCACTGGCGGTCACATGATCTGCATCGGACATGACTCTGCTGGAGGTGAAAAAATCCAGGACCACTTGAACTGCTGCTGGCCGCTTCAGCACTCCATCAGGGCCCGTTTGCTCGAAGCTGGTTAACTAACCGCGGCTAACCGGATTTCCCTATGAGGGGGAATTTTGGGTCACGTGACCGGCATAGTAAGGACGGCGGGGAAACATGGCGGTGCCCCGGTGAGTGAGCGCCGCTCGCTTTGGAACTAATACGTCGTTGTAGCTGCAGTAGCGGGCGCGTAAGTCAGCAATGAATGGTGCAGGAGGTTTTCGCGTTGCCTTACCTCACTTAAGACGCAAATCATGAGCAATGACCTCGCCGCATTTTTTAGATAGACTTTCGACTCTGGCCATTCCTAAGCCTAAATGAACGCGATAGTTGTCGGCATGGCAACGTCTTTGGAAAGTGGATTGCCTTGACTTAATCGGCCGGGTATTGATAGCACACACAAGCAGAGAGCGTTCCCATAGACCTTTTGCTAAATTTCCAAAGCACCGAGGTGCATGCTACGAGCGTAGTTACACGCGCTGCACCTGCTGGCGTCTGCAGTAATAACTGTTCTGAAGCAAAAAGCCTAAAACAAATTTTGCCGCGCACGCGCATTCGTCAAAGATTTATGATTATTTACTTCAAATCTTTTATAAGTGGAAGGACAGCGCGCGCGGATCGTAGACTTACGCTTCCAGCATTCTTCTCAATGTTCGGGTAATTTACTAATAGGTCAATTTTCAGTGGAGCCGAGTTACAGGTTTTTCAATTTATGACGGGGTTATGTACAGTTCTTATATGCTGGCCAACCATGCAGCCGGTGTACCGCCCGCATTTCACTGCTCACTTCTTTCTCATCGTTTCTCAACTTCGTCGTCCTCTTTCGAACTCAGAAGGAAATTTCAACGAGGCTTTTCTTCACTTCATACAGCCAAATATTTAGAAATTTACCAAACAAGGGTTAATTTAGTTTTACCTCGCCGATTATTTGTACCACGAGCAATAAAAATTGTTTCTTAAGCTCAAATGTATGCCGCGCCGCGTCGCGAAAACCAGGCAGCGCACATTTTTTGGGTCCCCCCATTTCGGGAACCTTTCCACGGAAGCCACGTATATTCGCTACAGCCAGTAGGTGACACCAGCTACCACCCCATAATAAAACACGGAGCTATCGCTCATCGAGCCCTCGTCAAACTTGGCTAGGTACTTGTAGGTACCTAGTAGGGAAGGGCGGTTAACTTTTAACCGCGATTAAAGTTAACCGGCTTCGAGCAAACGGGCCCAGAACCTCGGTGACTCTCACACATATTTATGTGTTTCTTACTTTGCCAGTGGCGTTTCACCGCGGTTACACCGTGCTGAGAACAGTTGATTGTCTCATCGCACACAATGCAGTGACCATCCTCTTCTCTCTCCCCTGGTCTGCACCAGAACACAATGTGGTCTCCATTGTCATCCGCCTGTTGCAGTTTGCCCACGCTAAACTTGCTATGACGCCCTGCACAGAATATGCTCAGTGTTAATATTTCCTTGATGATATCGACAGAATTTACCATGACAATATTCGAATGTGCATGGCTTTTGAAAGATAAGTCGTTGAATGCAAGATTCTTAAAAAAGTTAGGTATTTTCAACCTGGCTATTGGCTGACTGACAGAGCGGCACAGTTTTCGGAAGTCACTGTGCGAGCAAAATATTTAAGAAGCCTCCTCTCCTTAAAGTTTGAGACAGCAAAATATTTAAGAAGTCTGCTCTCCTTCAAATTTGAGACATACGCTTAAACTCGGATACACGCCGGGGCTACCAATACATTTGGAACACAGCTAGCGCAAAGATGACACCGTACCGTTTCACATAATGGCCAGACTCAACATTTTGCAACTTTGGAATATGCAAAGTTTCAAAATATCTTGCAGGAAAAAAAAAAAAATCACAATCACGTGTGATATTGTAAATGCCTTAATTTTAGCAAGGGCCTAATTAAAGGACACATGCAAAGGAAAAAAAGCATTTTTTTTAAACGGCTTAGATGGAAAAAGGACGCCATAAAACGATTTTACAACGAAGAAAAAAAATTTTTAGAGCTATATTTACTGCGCAAAACGAATTTGTAGTTGGCGCCCACGGGCACCGTGGAAAAGTGGTCCGTATTTATCACGTGACTGGTTCTTATTTATCACGTGGTGCTTGCGTTCTTTCGGAAGCTTCCTATGGCCTCTAAAAGTAACTTATTAATCTTTGTTTGAAGTATAACAAAAAACTAAGATGAATAAGTAACCTTTAGAGCCCAAAGGAAACTCCTGAAAGAGCGCAAGCAGACGTGATAGACCTGTGCGCCGGTCAGACGACGGCGGCGGTGCCCCGAAGCAGACGAACCTGTGCGGCGGCGGCGGCGAAGGCGGAGTGGAGAAACGCGTTGAAGCGGCGTTCGCACAACGCTCAGCGTGCGGCGGCGACGCAGCGCGGCGGCGCGCGGGCCTACCACGTGACTAGCGGCGGCTCCCGCGAGCGCCAACTACAAATTCGTATAGCGCCGTAAATATACCTCTAAAAATTTTTTTTCTTCGTTGTAAAATCGTTTTATGACAATGACATCCTTTTTCCATCTAAGCTGTTTAAAAAAAAAAGTTTTTTTCCTTTGCATGTGTCCTTTAAGCCATCGCAAAATATTAGTCATGCAAATAAGACATACCATGGAAACTAATAAAAAGCATACATACCGTCTGGGTGCAAATTTTTTTACCCGCAAAATATCCCGGAAACCTGCACTTTCCAACTTCGCGAAACGTCCAGCCAGCAAAAATAGTTGTTACGGAATTAACTAGCACCATGCTTTACATCGTTTGTAGGTAACCCGAATGAGATTTCACTGCACTAGGTAGTATAGTTTTGGCGACAACCTTCCAATTCGAAAAAGAAAAACGAGCGATGACCAGTTCATGCCGTGCCCCGTATAGCACATGCGCACGTGTTGATGCTTTCTTCGCCGCTTATCGAGCCTTTTGCTTTAATAATAATATTCTTATTTGCACATGAATATTAATATTATTACTAACTGTTTGAGAATCACAGAAGCTGCACACTCCAAGCGTCAATCGCGAACCGATTTGCCAACCGCACAAGCGAAAGTGTTCAAACACGGTTTAAAACGAGCGTGTTAATGCGTTCAGTTTAGGTTTGCTACATCGATTAAACCTGCCACAACTATGCACCCATAACGACACACTCTCGGGTTCTTTATACTATTTAACTCGGCAACCCAGGCGAAAGTCAGTCCACAACTAGCTGGACCGCCTCATTTCCAGTTCCATAATCCAGCTGGAAGTGGACTGATTTTTGCCTGGGAACATCCACCATAAATAAAGTGCTGCGGCAGGCCAACATAATGATGAAAGGGACCCACTTTTCAGTGTTGAAAGCGCCATCGCAGAAGCACCGAGGCAAACCGGCCCACCTGCCAAAACAAGGAAGACAGGATTAGGATTGGATTCTGTTGGCTATCGGGCTGTTGTTCGTCGTGACTATCTATAGTACTCCCTTCATATTGGCCGGTAACTTGCGCCACCTGGTGTTCATTCTGAAGCAATAAGGAGCTGTTTGCAATTTTCGGTCGCGGAAATGTTCCTTTGGAGCAGGGATGGCGCAATTCCAGCAAAAAACTCATAATTGTAGCAGGATGTAGCAGCATCTATGAATTGGCGCAGCTAGGTGCAATTGGCGCAGCATTCCCACCACTGGAGATTTTTTTGAGCTTGAAGAGCTTTCATGGGTGCAAGCGCTTTGCATGATGTTCTGCACGGTTTGCGACTGCCAGAACCCATTTATTGTAACAGGCTTGAGCTGAGCTAGTTGGTTCATACTTCAGGTAAGGCCAGCTGAACTAGAAAAACATACAGATAAAGAAAAGACCATTCACACCGCTAAACTAGCAACAGATTTTCTTTTTTTTTCCCCTTCTACTACAAACCCCACTTGAGGGAAATATTTTCTTTTCCTCTTTTTTGCTTCCTAATTCATCATAAAATTGTTTACCCCCGAAGAAATATTTTTTCTTTCTCGTGCAGCGCGAGGGAAGGTGCACAATGCAGTCATGGCCTTTTTTTTTTTAATGGCAAGGGCCTGTAGAATTTCGCAGCCCAGTTTTGTCTTGTTCCTTGCCACAATGTCTACGTCGTAGAACCGTGCCGAACATTGGCACGCACGACAATGGGTTGGCAAATGTCCTCCTGCTGACAGGGTTTTCACTGATGCAGCGTGCTCCCTCGTCCGATCGTTAATGCATCGGCCGGTTTGTCCAATGTAACTTCGGCCGCATGTCAGTGGAATGTGGTACATCACCTCCTTCTCACACGGCATATGGAGGAGAATTGTGAACTGTGCCACACCTCTTCTCGTTGTTACTTCGCTCCTAGTTAACCCTGCGACACATGGAATAAGCCTTGTTTGGAGCCGAACACACCACCTGAACGCCTTGCCGTCCAGCAACCCTTTTCAACTTGTGGGTCATACCGTGAACATAGGGCACTACCACCACCGCATGTAGAGTCTTTTTTTTTTTTCCTTTGTTCTTTTATTTGTGCATCCTAATCCGCGCTTGATGTTACTGCAGACCCGCTCGCAAATCGCTACCAGGAGTGATTTTGGATACCCAGCTTCCTGTAGTCTCGATATCCGAGTTTTAAAACTTCGCTCGACTTGATGGTTACAGGTTTTCTTTAGGGCGGATATAAGGGCTGTGGTGGCCACCCCTCGTTTTACATTCTTGGAGTGCCCCGAGTCAAAAGATAGAAAGCCTTTGTATGACCTTGCTTGGTATCTCCAGCACACGTGGTTACCTTTGAATTACCAAATTATCTCATCACTGTGCCGAGACAGTGATGCAGTGCTTTGAACAGAGCTGCTTGGGGCTCAAGTTCACCCATGAACTCCCCGTGAATCATTCCATCAGATTCCTGGACCTGTCATTCTGTTACTCATCCATCTGCGTCATCATAATTGTTTGTAAAAAATATCAAGGAATTAAAAAGAATGAGTAACTTTGAATTTTGTGCAAGGAAGTTTGATAAAGCCTGTTTGACAAAAGAAAAGCTCTGGACATTCTAAATACACTCAAAAGTAGGACATGCTTGCTTAGCAGCAACTCCACGGGTGTAGTTACTTGCTCCAGTGTGGCTTTTTCCACCAGTACACAATCTTGTCGGATGCACCCAAAACGTTGCTCTGGTGTGGTCGTTCTAAAAATTAAAACAAGTAGGGTTTCACAATTATTATATGGACGAAGTAGAATAACTCGGTGAACTCATGTTTTTCTGTCGATATCCGCATCGTCGTCGTAAGCACTCGTGTCTCTAACAAATTCGTAAGGGAGGGCATCTTTTATTGCGGTGTCCATGGCGGATGGCTTCTTCGGTGGTGCACCACATGCCGTCCTCGAGAGTTCATTCAGTAATCCTGCCAATTCTTTTTTTTTGTTCTCAGCTTCATGCGTTTCCATTGCTCTTTGATACAATCGAGGTCTGAAACTTTCATCTTTGACTCCTCTTTATAAAGTTTGACTCAATTACTTGCTAGGCCTTTTTTTCTTGTATGTTGACTTCGTGGTCGTTTGACCCTTCCTCGATGACAGCAACGTAGACTTAACTTTTCTGTCTCGTCCCAGTTTTCACCTCGCTGTCTTTTTTGCTTCGGAGCCGTGGAGGCACCCATCATGCAAGAAACAAAGCATGACGAAAGTTAAAGATACCTGACCAATTTGACGTGAGGGCCGACGTCGGATTGGATTGAGCTGGATTCCGTCGGCTCATCTCGACGCAACACCGAATGTTAACTGTGCGCGTCGTGCTATTGATATCCTGTTCCTTTTTCCGGCAGGGCGCCAGCGCATGCGTGACACAGCCGCTGACATCAGTTCTGCTGTTACTGCTGACAGATAATTGCTCGCTCACACAGAGCAAGTCGGCGTTTGTGAATACTGTCTTTCGTAATCGCTCGTTGGTCGCAGATTTTTTGCTTAGCTCGCGACTGCCAAGTCGTGCTACTAACTCTAAACTGTGACAGTTAGTCGCGCCTGGTGAATACGGATGTTAGGATTTCCGAGCAGTGGTCGCATATCAGTGGGTCTTCGCTTTTTAAGAGGTAGCGATGGGGGGTTAGGTATGTATGGCCTATTCGCTGTCGACTCAAGATAACTTTGTAAAATCTTTCCCGATGTCTGGCACTGCGCCATTCGCTAAATAGGCTTAACACTATGGAGCTTATTGGGAGGATCTGAGTCCCATTTCATTTGCCAGAAATGTTTTATTTTGTTTCACAGAGTAGTCCTATAGTCCGTCACTGGAATGGTGTAGGTTTCAATGGATGTGTATGCATGCACTTGCTGCTTGGTCAGCTTCATTGCCGTATATTCCTATATGGCTAGGCATCTAGCAGAACTGAATATCAAATTTTTCATTTTATGGCATTTATTACTTTATTAGGGTGTAAAGAGACGAGAGGGTTTTTGGAGGATGTTGCGGTGTTAAGGGCAAGGGGGAACCGAGTCTGAAAATATTACGGATTTTCTATATTTGTGGATGCATCTGAATTGATTCATCTAAAATACTGGATGGACTGCTCTACCACAGCACAGCCGACAAATCAGTGCCTTTTGTCCCACCGGTGAAGAAACTTCTGTCTGTCTTGTAATGACTCGCAGTCTAAGATTTTCTGTTTTATAGCACTGGTGGCAACTGCCTTTTTGTTGTATATTGTTGAGGAGAGGTTGCATGTTATGCTAAATCATCCCAAGGCGCAAGTCTGTCTGGAGTTTTTATAACAGGACAGGATATATCAAAACTACTTCCCATCAGCGTCTTTCACGCTGATGGGTCTTTTGAAAGACCCATTCATGTTTCATGTCTCGAATAAAAGAAAAAGTTGGATGTTGAGGAAGAGTATGATGTCTCAGAGATTACTGTGTGCTAAGGTAAACCCTTTGTTTATTCAGTGATCACTTATTTAACTTGGCATACGAGTTAGGCCGAGTCAGCTAAAATGACCTCCTTTAAAAATGACTTCAGTACCCCTTTATGAAAAACAATATATAAAGGAAATTTACACACGCGTCATTACAGAACCACTTTGTACATGCAGAGGAGCTATGTTTAGAAGGTCACCCTCGTTGCTTGCAGTGTAGGGCAGCCAGCTGCTCTGCCTTCATCTCTTTTCCCAGCTGGAGCAGCTGGAACACTGCCCGTCCGTACCGTTGCTGCTCGAAAAGTTTGTGTCGAAGCATACGCATTTTCATCAAATGCTGCGCCTCCTTCGTTGCACGTCAAAAGATCCCCAGGTGGTCGAAATTAATCCTCACTCCTCCGCTGGGGCGTGCCAGATGCCCGTCGTTGGTTTGGCACATAAAACCCCCAAATTTGACTTTTGGCTGCGCCTCCGTCCCCTGATCTTCCCCCTCGAGGGCCCGCTCCAATGCCGCGATGTGGCCTCCAGCTCTTGTGGATGCCACGCTTGGCAGCTCAGGACGGGGGCGTGTCATGTGCGCCCCTTGCCGGCAAAGTGGCACACGCAGCTGCAACGCTGCTCTCTTGGAGTGGCGAGGTAGACTGATCAGGGGCATCTGGGCATGCAGCACACATTGGTACCGTGAGTGCTAGGGGAAGAGAGAGTGCACAGGGGAAGAGGAACAACAGCCACATGGGCCTTTCACAGAAATGTTTAAAGCTAGGCATTGGCAAACTATGGAGCGCGTCCAATGGGTTATGCTCTGCACCACTTCTAGCATTGTGGTTGGTTAACAGTTGCATTATCATATAATTTGTGTCCCTCTGCTTCACCTTTCATGTCGGGCTTTGGCTATGCGATTTTGCCCCGACAGGATGTTTTGTTCAGTTGGTTAACAATAGACCTTGCCATGTCAGACAGCTGATGGGATCAAATTCCTATCCGAGAATCAAACAATAGTAACTACACTATTGTGAACCTTCCTCAAGGAGGAAACCATAACATATATACACTGAGGCGGCTGCTATGGCAGACACTTTGTCAAGAGCAAATGTGTCCAAGCTTGCCGTTAACTTACAACAGGGAAGAAAAACGTTAGGGTGCAAACAAACTGGTGAAGGTTTAACATAATTTAAGGTGAAAACCTTCACTGTGGAAAAGAATGACAGCACAACACACAAGTCTCAGACACAGCTGAAATTTATTGCAGAGGTTTGTGTTTTATAGAATCTCAAAGCCACCACAGCTGTGTTTGAGACTTGTGTTGTGCTGTCGTTCTATTTTCTAGTCTTGGGGTCTTGCCTTAAATTACGTTACAACAGGGATTGTCTAGTCAGATTGTATCTCCAGGAAAACAACTAAATCTCTTAGCTTTTAAATTTAAACACATCTTTTGCAGAAAATCTTAATATTTTATACTTCCCTGAATGAGTAATTGAATTTTAAACAAAGCTTAAACTGCCCCTCAAATGAGCAGTGTTTACAGTGTTACCATTGACAACAGCGGAGGCTCTGGAGTAGTTTAACGCAAAGGGATTTATTTGTGTCCCTCCGCCTTTTTGTCGCCCGTAAGAGCAATGCTAGTGTTAAGATGTGGTTCATTGTTGTGCTAGACATTGTAGGTTTTGCAACCCCTGCAATGAGTTTTATTGCACGGCCAAACCATCTCGGATGTCCTTAAGGATGGCATCTCCCATTCCCAAGTTACATGGGTTAAAGTACTTCTTCACCATCAGTCTGATGTCGTTAGATGCGTTTGCGTTAGCTACTGGATTACGAAAGGAAATCAGCATTGCGTGCTCTGGACGAGAGGATAACGGATCCTTTTTGGAGTGACAGCATGAGCCGCCAGACCTTGTGCAACTTCACCCGTGGATGGTAGTGGTCCCCCAGAGCCTCCCGGCTCGCCCACCCGTCCCCGGAGCATGTCTGCGTAGCTAGTGATTCTGACCCTTTCCTCTAGTTTGGAAAGCACGCAGCGCCTAATTCTCCGTCTTTCGTTTTGTGCAAATAGGCATCATTTGCACGAAATCCTGGAGGATCTGGCCAGCAGTGTCCTTTGTGATGCACGTCGTTTCATCACTGACTATCTGGATGATATGCCGATGGATGTCCAGCATTAAACAATGAACATCTATCAGAGTCGGAGGGGGGAGATTTTCCCCCGCTGTGCCAGATTTGTTTTCATTCAGATGTTTCCTAAAAGGAAGTTCGGCTATGACCCTTGTCTTCAACTCTCAAGAAGTACGGAATCGCCAGTGCTTCAACTGCAAAGAACCATGTTGGCATAAGATTCTTTCTAAATTTAGACAATAATTCTTTTGATACAAATGTCTTATTGGTGTCTATGTTGATGGTACGATCTAGTGCTTGAGGCGCTAATGTTATTTTTCTACTATTGTTTAGAGTTATTATAAAATCGGCGCCCGAACTGCAGAACCCCACCCGAGCTGAACAGGACGCAAACAGTCTGATCCGCCGATTTCAAGGTGACCAGAGAAATTAGTATTCCTATATTGATACCAAAATGATCGCAATGATCTTAGGAATGTTATCGTCTAATTTTCTATATTGAAAGCTAGATCTGAAAGGTAGAGAAGAGATTGGAATGATACCGCTCACTGAAGATGATCCTGCTGCCTCCTCGTCATTGTCTTTTTAATAGTAATAACAAGCTCGTTTTTTATTCTAAAAAGTTTACTTGCACTTGAAAAAACATATAGTATGTCGAAGCTCCTCTTTTTCTTCAGGAGATGCCAGGTCATTAATTGGACCAGAAAATCTTGCCGGTTTCTTGTGGACGCTCCTCAACCTCCGTTCCGTTGTCAGTCAAGGTCAGGTCCGTGATGCTCCTACATTTCACGTTGCCAGCACTGTACTTCTTGTCATCGAGGAGTCCCCTGACATGGTTGAAGTATGCCGAGAGTGCCGCTTCGGCTCCCTGAACCGTGTGATGGAAGGTGGTTCGGCCTTTGTCCCTCTTGAAGGTTTTGCACATCTAAGAAGTGAACTTGCGGGTTCGGAGACCGGCAAACTGCATGCAAGCATTTGTGGCTTTTCTGGTCATGGCCGCCTCCTTGAGTAGTGTGGCGCTTGCCATCTTTGAGTAGTAGACTACCTCCCTGAGTCGGGGGGCAGAGGCTTGTGGGTGCTGTGGTGCGGTGTTACGCGATAACTCAAAAGCTGGGTTGATTTCTCGCCTTGTGGCCCGGTTCACATTCCCAGTCATGAAGCGGAGCACCCTGAAGTTTTCTACATAGGTCCCAAAGCAGGCGTGAAAGATGAGCTGCTCAGAGTAGTGCCTGTTAGGGATGTTCAGGGTGAACAGTGGTCCATTGGTCATCAGCTGCTGGTACCCCCGCAAAGGCCCCTTTCCCAGAGAAGTCATAGGATGTGGCTGCTTCTGGGTCGAACTCAAGATCATATTCCTTGCCAGTCTCGCTCAGGGTTTTCTTGGTGAGCAGAAACATCCAGGCTGACATAGGAAGGCTTAGTCATCTCTGCTCATGGCCTCCAATGAGCATGGGGAGGTTTGCCAGCCTCGTGATGATGCCCGGTCCTTGTGTCGAGTTGGTTTCCTTCATTACCCGAGATACATGTTCAATGTCTGGGACATAACTGAAGGTTTGGCATACTGCAGTTTCCCATTTGTTTGTTAACTTGTTGTTGGCTGCCATCGTCAGCATGCACACCTATGTCAGGGGTACGAGTGACTGTGCCAGTGCTCCCTTCATGATGGGCCTCCATGCTGTGCTGCTGCAAAACTATCAACGTTATGGCATCACCCCTAGGGATTTGAAATTGACTGTTTTTCTTAAGGCTTGGTTGCCTTCAACACTTTTTGAGATGACCATCCCGGTCTGCATGATACATTCTTCCTTCAGTCTCTCGCTAAACATGCTTAACAGTGCTAGCTCAGTTTGGACGTTCCTTCTTCACTCTTCTCTGTTCGTCTCTGTAGCTGCAAGCGCTCGTGGCCGCCACGTATGTTGAGTGGAGCACTTCTTTGCTGAAGGTGAAGGGTTGGTCGTGCACTTCGATACTAACTGCAAGTTGCGCAAAAAACTTGCTTGATGCTCCTGAGCCATCTTTCGTGTTCATTCTCTGTCGTTCTGCCTGTGCAGCGAGAACACAATGTTTGTTAGCCAAGTGTCAACGCCGAGGTCAATTACAGCTCCGGGAGTCGTGAATTCAACTTTCGTTTTTTTGTACATGGGTATCATCAACGTCCAGATGAATTCAAGAGCCTCTGCCTTTTGGTTTGGGTTGAGTCCGGTATTTTTGCTGCGCCCCTTTGCTCCTAGCTCATGTCCTTCGGTGTCTAGCCTTATTCATTTGAAAGCCGACATTTTGGGGGTCTGGTGTGTCTCTCTTTTTTTAGGAAAATAAACGAGCTGGTTTTGTTTTTAGAACTCGTGCCTCGTTGGGCTTTAGCAGAGGAGGCAAGCAATGACTGACCCTCCAGAAGGGACCTGGCCTTATATAGATGCAGGCCTCTTGGCTGCAGCCCCCCTCCTTCCGGAGATAGTGAGGTGAAGGCGCGAGAGGTTGTCGGTGGGGTTGTCAGTATTGGCGACCCACTCAATCCAACTGGCTTTATTGATGAGCAAAAGTGTTGCCACAGGGGAGTTGAGAACATGAAAGACTCTTTAATGGCCGCGTGTAAGGGCATCCACGACAGCATGGTTGTCCGTAATTACTTAGGTCTTTGGTGGAGCCAGGAGCAGTGTGAAAAGAATGGCCCACAGTTCGCTGTGGTAGAAGGATGCAAGGGGTCGGGGAGATCACTGCGACGTCGCTGTTCGGCAAGCACACACCGAGTCTGTGGCCACTGGCATCGGAGTAGACATCCTGGGTCACCGTAACGATGTTGAAGGGCACCGAGGTTGAAAGAACATTGTAGATTTGTTTAAAAAATGGGAGCCGGGGTAAAGGGGGGTAAGACTCTGGAGAAGGCCATTACATGTAGTGGCCTTCTCCGGACATGGTAGTGGGAGACGAGCAAAGAAAAATAGAAGGTCCGCAGACCAGTGGCTCGCTGGTAGGTTTTCTTAGTTTGAGGTTTTCGAGGGACATGCAGGACAAGAGTAAGGTCATGACACAAGTTGGAGTGTGACCAATAGTGGCACCGGGGCTTTCAAGGAGAAAACCCAGAAACGTTATTCAGGAAACTGGATGAAACTGTGAGTCCACGGGGTTAATCTGTGTCCACATTGGCACATCTTATCAAGAAAAAGAGTGCTCTGGGCCTGTAAGTAAGCAGGATCAGAGTGCGCAAACAAGAAATTGTCCAAGTGGGACCATGTCCAAAGGCCACATGCCCGAACCTCACGCGTGAGGGCAGTAGCAAGTGATTGCATAAAAAAAAAGAGGGGCGGGGCGTACGCCAAAGGGAAGTACTTTCTAACGGTAGTAAATGCCGTCGAGGCCGAAAGTCATATAATAAATACAGTTTAGTGAGCACCAGCGGACAAGAACTTGAACACTTGTTTGAGCGACGCGGAGTAAGGGCCCGCGTTGCTGGTGAAAGGCCAAAGTGGTAGAATGCATCTCGATCAATCTTTACAAAAAAAAGGTAGGAAGGTGACTATCTATCTGAAAGGTGTGGGAAGCGGGGGAGACGAAAACGTGTTTCTTGGTCACTTTTGCTGAGATGGTGTGTCAGTCTGAGTGGCATAGCACCACTCCTGTGGCAGACAGCAACATCAGCTGCAGCACGCTCCGTTCGAGGCTGTGGCCACTGCAAGCGGCCGGCGTTTACTCTTTACACATGGGGAACGGTTTACCGAATATGCAAATGGTCCGACTTAACCCGTGGCGTGGGTGCCTCTTGTGTTGTTGGACTTCGTTTTTTTGTATCTGGATTTTTTATTCTCCCAACGCTTTTTGAGTTGCTTAGCGCTTTGTGGGCGGGCGTTTGGCTGACTGTTATACTCGGTGCTGAGTTTCTCCCATGCTTTAAGTTTAGCCTTCTTCGAGGAGTTGTTTGTCTTCTTGTTCTCTAGGACTCTCGCATATTTTGTTCCAAGCACATGTAAGAGCACCTTCTCCTCTGCAGTATAAATAAAATGTGCCCCTGCGCACTCTTCAGTATCGGCCATTTCCAAGTCTTTAGGATTGATCCTTCATCATTCGTCGTGCGAGGCGGCGAGGCAGGGCTCCACAGAAGACGGCAGGCGAATATAACACGAACACCGGAACCACGAGATCGGCCACGACTGACACAATAACAACAAAATATTCGGTAATTTGGTGCCACTGGGCGCAGCCAGCTAATGCGCTTGTTGCCAGACAAGGTAAACGCCTTCGTCTGTTTTATCACTCAGGCGCATAGAAATTTTATGCTGCCTTCATAAAACTTCATTGTTCACTAATTTGGTGTTATGGTGCACTTTTTTTTAGATAGCACAAACAAATATATTTATTTTTCAGTTGAAAATGGTGTTTTGAAGAGGATGGGGTGGTTCGGCTATAATCTCTCTTCCAGGCGTCCTCAAGCTTGTTGGAGTAGAGAATGGTATCTCGAGTTTACTCGAGTATGAGTGAGTGCCAATTCGCATGTGTGATTACCAATGGCACTTCGAGTCGAGGTGTGCGTCCACACATCTGTTACGTTTCGTTTGTAATAGGACCGGAAAGACTTGTTTAAAAATGCACTCGGGCTCGCCAGAAGGACATGACCACCCTAACTCTGAAGTACACGAGGGCAACTGAGTCGTGACCTATGCCTATCCGGGAGTCCCCTGAACAGCGGCAGTTGGAGCGGCCAAGAGCGAGGCGTGGCGACAATCTCCAACTGCTGCAGGGGTCGGACTTTCCCCAGCCCTTCCCGGTGGCTCCTTTAAACCTCTTTTCGGGGCGGCCTGCGAGTCATCCTACTCCTTGCACCGGGAGGGGGAACGTGAAGGGGTTAGGTCACTACACTCCTCTGTCGGACTGTAAGTGAAACTCAATTTATTTTCGGTTTCGACAGTTGTTACAATACCCTCCGTTTTACGAGCATGAGCATCCGCGCTCGACAATGCATACACAATATTTATCACAACTGTTCCCCTCCAAAATAATTGAGTTAGGATTACATAGAATTGTTCCACCGTCGGGTAACGAGTGTAACCAGCCAGCCGTTTCTTCTTGAGTTGCGACGGCCTAAATCCATTTCGTGTGGTCGTCTGTCATTACTATCACACACTTGTTACCGTCTTGGGATGTGGTTAGTGGTCCCAAGAAGGCCATACCAATCCTCTCGAATGGTCTTCGCACCGGCAGCAGTGCTTGGAGCATTCCGGCCGGCTTCAGGGGTAGCGTTTTCTGTGTTTGGCAACCCTGACCCGCTGCCATCTACAAGACATAGGCCCACGACCGCGCGTTTTTCGTTCGGCACTTCATGAAATTTAATTCTTTGTGCCAAAAGCATGTTTTCTTTCCGATTTCAAAGCATCAAAGACCCATTCTTGTATAAAACAATAAAAATACAGTGGTCAATATGTGAGAAGTACTAATTTCAATATTGAAGTAAAATACTGCTGCAATAAGAAAACATACCGTGCATATATATTCTCTTCTTCATTTATATTGCTCAGCAAGAACAAATTTATGCATCTACTAGACTACCATACACAATTTATAAGACAGGGAGAAAAAAAAATCTTCAGCGGAGCCATAGGTTGCTTTCACGGTGCTTGTCTATTTCTGTTTTCTCCTAATATGTTCTGCTATCATTATCATTCGTTCCACTGTATGTAGATGCAGAGATGCTCGGCGCTCGCTTTGAAGTGCTCCAAACATGGAAAACAACCTTTCCACGTCTCCTGAGGAGGCCTGAAGAACCGTGCAAATCAAGGCCAAGTGTGCAAACTTAGGGCAGTTGGTCTCGTTCTTCCTCCAAGAGATGAAGATGTCGTGGTTACAGTACACAGTTCTTAAATAGGTTTCCAGTTCAGACTGTTGCCAGTTTTGTGTATGTAGAGTCCTTGCAGGCTGCCCAGAACATGTCATGAAATAAGTCCCAAGGGTTGTAGTCACTCAAGAAGTCGATGCAGAGGAACCAGGGAGCCGAGTCCACTGAGTGTTCCAGTGTTGCCGGATCGTCAGTGTTGAACATGAGGGCTTGCCTTGCGACAAACCGTTTGCCCGAGCTTCCGAGATGCCAGATAGATGAAATCCTGTTGGGGTCGGAGTTCGATAGCGGACGTGTGTCCGACACTGATTTAACAAGAGCTGGGTTCCGACAGAGTGCCAGGTCAAGGGTGTACTCCAGGTCGTTGCCATGAATGTGTGTCGGGAAGTGGACAACCTGTGTCAGGTTCGCTTAGTTTATCTAGTCCAAAAACTTTGCCTCAGTCTCATTAGTCGGCCTCGGGTCTGCGGAGTTCCAATTGATGTGAAGGTTGAAGTCGCCTGTCAGGATATTGTTCATGAAATGGTCCCCTTGAGTGCTGATTTGGTCGAAAACTGCACAGAGCTTCGAGAAAACACCAATCCCAGCGGGTGGAGGCCTATACAGTGAGGCGAGAAGCAGTTTCCCGCTGCGGCATTTGAGTTGTGTCCATATCAACTCGGAGTTGGGGGTTTCGAAGCCCTCACTGCGCGTTGGAGAAAATTCATGCTTCACGGCGATCAGGACGTCGCCTCCGCGCCCTCTGCGGTCTTTCCTAAACGCAGCGTAGTCGGAACCAAATATCTTGTGATTTGTAACGGAGCCACTGAGCCACGTTTCACACACACACACACACACACACACGCACACGCACACGCACACACACACACACACACACACACACACTGCGTCCGCTGGGTTGCAGGTCATGTCGGATTGCAGTTCGGGTATCTTGCTTAAAAGGCTTCTCGCGTTGTAGCACTGAACACGGAAAGGACCGGGGTTGCGGTGGACATCACCGGAGAGCAGAAGAAGATCGAGCAGCAGAACATTCAAGGCTTGGTAAGGTTGGTCGGATGTAGGCTTAGCGATTCGGGGAGGGCCTTTGCCGCACCAGTCATGGGCAACTGGTCGGGGCTCACCTCTCAACTCCTCAGCGTTCGTCTTGGATATAGCCATTCTCCGGCAATTAGAAAGCAGAAAAAGGACAAACAATATGACAGTAATCGCGGTGATACATCGCAGCCGTCTCCGGCAACGCCGGCA
Organism: Ixodes scapularis; assembly: GCF_016920785.2. Lineage (NCBI taxonomy): Eukaryota > Metazoa > Arthropoda > Arachnida > Ixodida > Ixodidae > Ixodes > Ixodes scapularis. The sequence continues at coordinate 104,393,602 of NW_024609882.1, forward strand.
GATGACTCATCAACCTAGAGTCATCTCTGGCCTTGTCTGCTTAGAGCCTTTTATACTGGGAGAGTTCGGCAGATTAGAGGGGCTTACAGTCCTCTAGGTTTAGCAGATTCAGCAAGCTCCGCTCCCACCATGTGCCTCCCAGCGAGTGGGTCCTCTTTGACGTGCGATGTGTACGCTTGTAGGTTTTGCCGTTTGCGCTTTTGTTGGCGTAAGGAGAAAGTCGGAAAGCAAGCATCTTGTGATTTGGTGCTTCGTTTATTTAAGAATTGGCAAAGAAACCATAAAACAAACTGTCCATCTACAAATGGCTCTGATTTTAAAATGGCTAATCACTCAAAAACGTCCGACGTCCGCCACAGCTCAGCGACCTAGGGCACATTTTTCAGTGGGCAAGTTTGATTGTCTGGATTGCTTCCCAACTGTTTACCACATCACAAGGTTTGTGCACCGTTGTGGGGAATACGGCAGACCGATCGTGATTTTCCGCTGTGCTTCCTTCGGCGACTGCAGCCTTCCAAGTTGCTATCTTTGACCGTGTTGCACAACATTTGCAGAATAATTCTCCCAGAGAAGCTGACAAGGCAGCAATCGCTGCAGTGCGAGATTGTGACTGAAACATTCCTTCGCTGTACGATGGAGCGCTGGTTAGAGGCGTATATCAAAGCAATGAGTGCATATCGCCATTGCTGCTCTCGAGAAACAAAAAGAAACCCAAGCTTAAGGTATGTGTATGTATATAAATAAAGAATCATTCGGAGGCAAATTACGGAGATAGATCAGGAATCAATGATGATCCCAGAGAAATGCATTTTAATACATATAAATGATTTTTTATAAAAGGTGACATTTCAATGATAGATTTACAGGGGATTTAAATACCTCATACAATACAACAGTCGTGGTTAAAAACCGATACCTCATACAGAAGAAACAAATTACTTCACATGGTGCAACAACTGTGGTTAAAAACTAAATATGTATATAAAAAAAAGGAAACATTCGGAGGCAAGTTAGGGGATGGCTCAGGAATCAATGATGATCCCAGAAAAATGTGTTTTCATACATATACATAATTTAAAAAGACATTTCAATCATAGATTTGCTGGAAATTTAAGTACTTCATATAATACAACAGTCGTGGTTAAAAACCGAGACATTAACAGAAAAAAAGAGACAAATTACTTAACATTGTACAACAACTGTTGTTAAAACTGTCACGGCTACAAACTAATAAATGACACGAGGAAAAGAAGCAAACACAATGCAGTTAATAGATGTGACGATTGTTTGCTTATCAAGTCTTGAACCCTGTATCACAACGAAATCGCATAAAATGACCAATTTATGTTTGATAGCTTTTATAAACAATGGTTACCCAGATTTTCTTGAAATTTCAGGAAAAAAAAATGTGTGTAGTTTTGGTTTCTGCATTTGGCTCATACTGTATTAAAAAAAAAAAGCTCAACATTTGCAACCAGACAAAGATTCACTTCCCTACGCTTCAAAAATTACTTCCTCAACATTGATGCGCTTGCAAACTTCCGCAATGCAAGCTTAGCCTTTTCCTTTGCTCTTCGTAGCCGACTCATTTCCTTTGAATGGATTTGAATCCTGAGTACTCGAAACCTCCTGGTGAGGTTTTGTTTTGCTCCGTGGCAACTGGAAAAATCAATACCAGCTAAAGGCACAGCCATCTTCCCGACCAGGACATCTGTACTTTGCGGTTCGCGAAGTGCTTGCCGGTTCGCAAGGAACACTTCCTCACAAATCTCAAAGTCGCATAACTTTTGCACTGCGCATAGTTAGTGCTCCTTCTGTGTAGCACTTCAACTGCAGGAAGTCGAGGGCTCCACTGGAGTTGTTCGGTTCCACCATCACCTCAATGCAAGTTATGCATCCATTACTGTTCACGACACACGTGATAACGTAACTTGCCATGTATGCAAAAGCACTCTTTTCTGGCCCATCAAGCTGTAGGTTGAAGTCTGGCTCAGAGCTCTTAGTATCTTCGAGGACTGCCACGAGTTCTGGCTGCCAGAAAAAAACTCCGTCATCAGTACCATAGCTGCCATGCTTTGGAGCTTTCAGGTACTGCGACAGGCTTATCACGTGCAAAGCTATCGTGCACTGGTAAGGAGTGGAGATGAGATTCTTAAACCGAATCATTGAGAGGAGGTTCTCAAGGCTGTCCTGAGTAAACCTACTCGTAAGAAATAAAGCTAAAGTCATCCTCCACAAGAAATCATCTCTGGAGTCTGAGAATACTTTTTGTGCTAGCATGCCAGTCTGGACTGGGTACCAAGAACCACCGCCAATTTCAATTCTAGAAAACATGTCAATGGATGACTGAGGAAGTTAACAGCTTCTGCGTGTTTATCTGGTCTTCGCATATTTAGTGCAAGACATGGATGGCGGCTGCGCATCAGATCAAGCCGTCGGTTAACTTGTTTGAAGAACCAAGCTGTGGTTAAAGCGATGGGTCTCCTCCGCCGATGTTTTGTGCGCTGTTCAAATTAGCGATGGGACTCGGCAGTCGTTGCCTCACTTGTTCCTGTAGCGCACACGCTGTGCTGTGACTCATCAGCCGGCCAGCGTAGCTCACTTTCATTTTCTTAAAATGTCCAGGAGATATGTGTGTCTGCAAAAGGTTAAGGACCATCTTAAATTGCTTTCCTTTTTCATGTGCAAGCAGCTGTTTGACAGTCCACAAGCCCAGAATGCCACGCAAAAGCTCAAACTTAGCGACAATGTCTGGTGGACGGCGTATTTGCTGGCCACGGCACAAGTGATTTTTGAAGTTTTTTTTTACAGTGTGAAGCACGTCCACAAGAAAAAAAAAAAAAGATTTGGAGCACCGCATAATACAGAGCTGTCCCTCCCTGCCGTGATTCTGAAATCTCTCCACATTGCTCAATTGCCCGACCCCATATCACTGGTGACAGCAATCTTCAAGCCAATAGCGGCGCACTGCTGAATGATGCCTTTGATTATGTCAGCACAGCGAGAACCAGAAAAAGATGACCCCGTGAAGTCATATGCCACAACCTGTTTTCAACGTCTGGAAATGCCGCCAATCATGAGCACAAGGCCGTGTGTAGCTCAGACTGGCTCGTCACTTTCATTTTCTTTTAACGCTGCATAACCATAGACACTTTGGGTGCTTGGATTGTACTCAAGCTCATCATGCAACTGCATTTCATCTAGCATCAAAACACTTTCTCTGATGAGTGTTGAAAGAACTCACTTTGCAGTGCATCATTTCGAATACCTCTGTGAGAATTCCGGGCTCAAATTTGATGCCTTGCACTCTTTCACGCAGGCTGCGCTCCGCTAGCATAGGGTGGCCTTGAGCAAACAAGGTTATACCCAGTATACCTCCATGCACACACTTTTTGGCTGTGTCTGGCGACCAAGTACTGCCACAATTCGACAACCGGGATAAGGATTGAACCTGGTCTTTGTTGAACTCCAGCTTCAGTCCTGTCATGATGTCCTCATTCTTTGCTTGAGCTGGACGTTTTGTTTCTTGAGGCTCTTGAGCTTGAGCACACCCCCTCGTTCGAAAAACAAATGATTTGAATGTAAGTTGCACTATTGAGAACAAATAAATAAAAACAAAGTTGCTTCCAAAACAAATGCGGTGAAAACAATGCAGTATACAGTCAAACCCATTTATATAGACTTTGATATAGTGGTTAATTCTATATAAAAGTTTTAATAAATCTAACAACGAACAAGCATGCCAGATTTTGTACGTCATAAGGGATGCTCACCACAGCTATTCAGTGGTCACTTCATCGTTTTTCAAGGTCTTACCAGCTCACCCTCTCCCCGCTGCCTCCGCAAAAGAGATTTTCTTTTCTTTTTCCGGGAGGTCGACGCGGCTGCCCAAAAGAAAAAAAGCCAGCTTTCTCTGAAAGCTGGATTTCCCCCTTCGAGATTGCCCGAGCCAGCTTGCAGAGCTAAATGACGCTATTAGCAGTTTGATCTATAGGGAGATGCTGCAATTTTCGTTCGATATAACCACAATTTTCGCTATGCATTTTTATTACAGCTACTAGTCAGTTCACAAATAGTTTGATTCAAGGGATAGTTTGGATTAACCGGCTTCGATATAATCGGGTTTGACTGTATGTACCGCAAACATAATTTGGTCTTCCTTACAATGTGAGCTTTGTCGTGGCTAGAAGTCGTACATCCAGCTGCACCTGGAGAAGCCTCATGGTGACAGCCAGCAGTGAGGGTGTCAGCATAAGGCTGCAAAATAAGCACATTATGTTTGGTTTAAAATGAGCAGAGCAGAGAACTCGCCGGACTAAGCTACGGTTAGAGAGTATTGAGTCAATTTATCTTTCCGTACCATGCGACGCCGAGCGCAGAACAATCATTTTCACCGTCATCTCTCGCTCCGCGCTAGTGAGCCATCTGCCGGCTCGAGACGGCAAGGCACATCATGGCGGACAACGAAACTCGGAGCACGATGCGCACACATGCATCAAATGGGCCGGTGGATTTGACACGGACTATTCTGACAGACATATGTCTAATTGAAGCACAACACATGCACAATTGGTTTAGACATTCCTATGAATGATTCATGGTTTTCACTCGTCAAAAGAGGCATTCCTATTTAATTAACAAAACTTTTTGTTTGACTGATAAAGACCCCTAATGGTCCGATGAAGTCCCTATGGGAGGAGTCTAAGCTCCTTTTTGACCAGTAGGAATTCCTATGTGCCCATTAGGCATTCCTATAGGCCCAATAGGCATTCCTATGGGACCGATAAACACTCCTATGGGACCGATACACATTCCTATGGGAGCATTACACATTTCTATGGGTCTAATAAAACTTCCTATGGGACCAATACAGATTCTTGTAGGATCAATAGGAATTCCTATTGGACCGGTAGAAATTTTTATTGGTTTGACACAAATCTCTATTGGTATTTTCGCTAGGGTTGTTTGTTACGTTGAGTTTTTGTAATATTAGCTCTGATAATCAAGCGGAGAGCAAAAGGGCTCCCATCATGACATACCCTGGCTCCACAAGGGTCCGAAATCCAGAATCTGGTGTGATCCAAGAATCTGAATGTCTCCCACCATATACTGCTGCAACGAACGATACTATTTCATTCGGAAGGATCGCTACCATCCACTTCAAAATGTGCCACCCTTTATAATGCGAGTAGAGATAATGCTGTGCCTTTAGATCTGTAGGCGTTTTCATACGAACCTGGGTACAATCAGTAATAAAAGTACACTTCGGGTAGTTCTCTTTGAAGCACACTAGGAGAATGTTCTTGACTGCTGGTCGAGGAGGCACAAACACCCAGTTGGCCAGCTTGATGCTCAGGCAATCTAGTGTCACCCTAAACAATTGCAATGCAGTTGACTTTCTGATGCCAAAGGTGGCACCCAGTGCTGTCAAGCTTATCCCCAACTTCAACTTCATCAAAAAGAGGACCAGTCTGTCAGCTTTGATAGCATCTGACAAACAGCACCATTGCTGAGGGGGCATGTTGAGCAGGATGGTGAACACTGTTGCAGTCATGCAGCAAAGATCCTGAAATTTGTGCTCGGACGACTTCATAGATTAGTATCCAAGAAAACCACATCTCCTTGCCCAAGATTGTTTAGGATGGGTGGCCTAAAATCGAAATAGTACAGTTTTACATATTGAAGACGTCACTATTTTAAGCCCAAGAAGCAGTATGTACTTTTGACTAATTGTCTACTATACTCATTTGTGGGTCAAGAACAAAGCTAGTTCTGTGCAAGACTCAATTGCTGAGCAAGGTGGTACATTCTACATTTGGCTGTTAGATAAAACAATGCTTTTCACGTTCGAAATGTGTACGTCCTAATTAAATAACTAATGGACCTCAAATGCAAATTCACGTATCCTAATTTGCCACATAAGGGCAAAATTGGAATGCTCCATAAGGAGCCAAACATTTTCTAGTGCAGTTCTTGAGGTGAAAACAAGCATCGACGAACTCAGCTGTGTTATCTCGCGGCACGTTGGTGGCGCGTCGGGCGCACTTCCGGTCTGAAGCTCTGGGCAGAAGTAACATGAAATCACCATCCGGGAAGTGCCTTCCTGTGTTCTTTTGGAAGAAACCAGACGAAAACCCACCTTCTCGCCAAAATGCCATGACTGGGGCGGTACCAAAAGTCGGGAAAGTTTTGAAGGTCAGTTTTCATGTTCTTTGCCTGCATGGCTCGTCCCAGAACGGAAAAAAGAAAAACCAGACATTGTTGGACCACGGTTGCAAGTGCTGGAAGCATTTTGGGTTGACTTCACGGATACTTGTGGTCGTCAGATTTATTTGTTTTGTTCCAACATGAACGCAGGAAAGCCATCTAGTCGTACGGACCACCTGTGGACTATGTTAACTGCATCATCAAGTTTGAATGGCCGCCTGATCGTTCGAGCTGTCGTCTGCTTTCTGCAACATTTCTGCTTGTTGTCGTCTGCTCGTTCGAACGACAACAGCCCATAGATCAAACGTTGACCCAGTAATTGCGATAAGTAAGTGCAGGCCTCAAAATACTTAGTTTGAAGGTTTGTCGGGGTAAGTAGGCTGAGTGTAAACAAAGGATACAAGGGGATGTTGATCGCTGTTACTACTGGTCATCACCGACTTGTTTTGCATGACTCACTTGGTCCGATTCTGCTTGCAATTTTTAGTATCGACGTCGACCACCTCGGCTACAGTTCACAATATTTCAGCCCAAGCAATGTTGTGACTGAAAATGGCGAGTAGAATCTTATCATGCGAATCAGGCTTAGCATCCATTCTGTGGCATCTATGCGGAATGAATCATCGCATATCAGGTTATTGACCTGAAGTTTTGCGGTGTAAGAAGCCTCGTTAATTTCGCTGTGGCCGCTAAAGCAGTCAGAGATTGCCAGGAAGACGTAGAATCAACAGTTCCAATTCGAAAAAGAGCAAGGATACTCGCACCGATGCTAGCAACATCGCATTCCAATGGCTTGCTTATGTGCGACAACGAGCTTCTTGCCCACACTCCATCGCTCATGTGCAGCACTGGTGGCGTTTGCAGGGGGCGCTTTGGTTTGTTTGTTTACATGAATTGGTCTAAATGTGGTTCCTGTAATTGCTGTTAGCTTACATCAGTTCTTTACCTTCCTCAAATGATGTTGACTGACATGGCAACCATTTCCAGTTCCCCACATTAAGTTTACTAGTCCTTAGCCATTCAAAACTCAATGAACATGATCTGTCAGATGGTTCAATTCTGTTTATAATGAATTTAATGACCAGACGTCTGTGGTGTGCTTTAGGGATACACCAAAAATTACTCTGCTTGGGGAATGTGAGTTAACTGTGTTGATCCATGAGCTCTATCAGTGGCAGACAGCATCAGGTGCAAGGGTCCCTTGCAGTTTGTAGTGTCTGCCTGTGTTTCCTGCAAAGTAGAAAAAAAAGTGAATAAACTGTTTGGGCATATTTCAGAACCTGTGTGGTTGTAACTTTGTAAAGCAGCTTACCATTTCGGCTTTAAACGGATGCTTTTGCACATCCCGTGCCACATCAGCCAAAAGCAGTAAGTTTTGCTCTAATGCTTCTTGCCCAACATTCAAGTCTGGAGAGCTTTCACTTTCCAGCAGTTCCGACACCTTGGGCAAAGACGATTCAAGCGGAAGCGGTAGGGTCGGGTTACAGGCAGCGGAGCGACTCCAATTAACCTGCCGGTAGTAAACAATCAGAAACAAAGCGTGCAAGTCAGACTGAAATGCGGACTGCAATTCTATGCTTTGTTGTTTTTTTTCATTCCTTCCGCCGCTTACACGCCTTTTTTGTACGCATCAGTGAACAAAGTCAACAGGTATACGTTGGGTTGGCCTGAATCTCGCTTATCGTGTGATTGACAAAATGCTGTAGCCTTTGTTGTCATCCCGTCCTCTACACAGCCCTAATCTAACAGAGGCAATTTAGTGTAGTTATGCTATTGAATCATGCGTAGAGGCAGAAAAATAGTCACTCACCCCGTCCTCCACACAGCCCTACTCCAAGCACCTTGGCAATCTGTCTCGTACCCCTTCCTGGGAAACGACTAAAACTTTACCAGAGGGACTTTTCCCTTCGTGTTGAACTCACTGTTGTGGCAGTTGAACACGCAACAGTACCGACTGCTTTTTTTTCTTGTTCCGCACCATATTTTCTAATGCATGAAGCATACAAAGCATGCACGCCCCGACGACCGTTTGCTTCGCAACTTATAAATAAAACTGCCACTGCTTTTCAGGGTAGGATGTGGTGCTGCCTATCCATGGCGAAATTTCAGCCGAACAGACCCATAGGTGCATCCCAGTGCATATTCTCGTCATCACCTCAAGGAAATAGCATTTTCTCACCATAAGCAGCACAAGGTAGTTCTTACAAGGTTTAGGTGTTGGAGAAAAAGAGACTAATGTTTTTTTTCATTTAAATTGTGTTCCATTTTGATGAAATCAAAATCCTAACTGATTGTAAAGTTATATAACTATTCGTTCACTATGTACAAAGAAAAAAAATAAGAAGTATTGGTGAGGAGCCACTTCTTTTTATATGGTTCTTAAGGTGAGTATGAGTACAGAAAGACTGCCATTGCATGTGGCACCATAGTGATAAGTGAAAAAAACCAGAACAAAAAGAAACAAAAATAAAAGAACAGTAATGGCTATATCCATGCACATCGGCAAAACAATTTTTATGTGGGAAGTTTGATTGACTGGTAAAAAAATGATGGCACAAAGCTAGCAAGTGTTTCCAGGGCCATGGGTAACCAATACCATAGCTGCTTATGTAGAGCCTGGGTAAGTTGGTCATAGAAGATCAGGGATGGCCATACTGACACTGCCCAAGAGTGGAAAGCAAAATTGTTAATTTGTAAAGAGCCGCATTTCATGGGGGGGGGGAAGCAAAAACAAAAGAAAGACAGAAGGTCGGGAAAACGGAAAAAAGCGAGCATCAAGGTGTCGACGTGACAGCGGGATCGTGTAAGACTAACTCGGGAAAGCCATGCACTCGGTACCTCGACACTTTCAACCTCCAATGTTCGAGTGTAGAACATTTGGGATAAGACTGAACATGAATCCTAAAGAAAAACAAAGTAGAAGGAAATAATAAAGCTTTTGTCTGGTGCCAGACATCAAACCCAAAACGCCTTCCTGGGAGCCACATGCGTTTGTTTCCCTTGGCCACGCACGCTGCAATATGAGAGAATGGTGTCCCTCGGAAAGCGATTCTGGGCAGCGTTTTCTCCACAAAGCTAACACTGCTTCAACCTAGCATGCAAGGAAGTTAGCAATTTTAAGAATAGAGATCAGGTTTTTACCTCATGTGTCCCTTTCTGACCATTGTGTCTCTTACTTTGAAATGCTCACTAACAATAAATACTGCAGCTTCAGACCCAGTAGTTTTATGCCTCCCTTTCCGCATGTCTCACATTGCAATGTTTTCATGATCAAACTTTCTGTTTGGCCCCAACTATTGTAATTTTAGAGTCCTCAGATCATGAGCGCCGCACTCAAGCCCTGAAGAGCCACATGCAGCTCACAAGCTGTAGGTTGGCCACCCCTGAGTGAGATGATTAGCCTTTAATAAACAATACCTTATAACAGAGGAAGGATCATAACTGATTTGGCCCATAATGATGCAATGAACCTGTTTACAGAGAGCCTAGCGAAATCACTAGACCTGAAAAATTCAGACAACCTTGTTATGTGAGGTCTGAGACAGCAGGAATTTAGTCTGCCTTAGGTCATTTGGTGGCCACTTTCAGGAGCAACTTGACCACTCCTGATATATGGCTTGCACGTGACACACTTCTGTCCACCTTGCTAGTGTCAGAGCCTGCCCGTTAATGCTGCGGAAGCTACAATTATATCATGTTTCTGGCAACGCTCATTTCCTGGTTGTAGAATTAGTACAGTAAAGGCGAGGGTGTTAGGCACCCAGGCTACCCGTACTTGTGCCCCAGTGACGTGAATGCAAGGACCAAATGGCAGAAAGGGGATTTCAACGATGTTGTGTTGACCCACTTAAATGCCACTTCTCTGATCACTGATTTAGCAATCAAGAAACAAAATGGCCACACTCTAGCTGTACCTTTTTCACATATCTCTTTACTTTGTCTCAGCACAACTTAGCAAATAGTGAAACCTGCTGTTTCAGCAAATAATTATTCAGAGCGAAGCATGTGACAATTTAGTCTAAAACACTCCTTCCATGGAAAACTGCCACGTGATTCGCTTTGTTGCCAAAACGGAATGGATAATCATTCAATTTGTTTTCATGTCTACTCCTGGAAACATAGCTATAAAAAAGGAATTGAAACATTACATGGATCTACACAGAAATTAGCGCCCTTCACACTTTGAGGAAGAAGCGCAAAAGGGACAGACAACAAATCTTCCATTGCTCAGGACGATATACGAAAGCGCGTTAACGATTACAAGGGTCAGAACACGGAAAAAATAAATTCTGTGATAACTGTAGCGTTGGAATCCTCGGAATGTGACTATATATCTACTATATTTGTTTTGCCGATGGTGCGTTAGTTTTGTCAATAAATTCCAGTCGATCGTGGGACTCTCAGACAAGCCCCTTGAGGAAGGAAGGCTGCTATGTTCAAAGAGTTGGTGACATAGTTTGCCTGCATCCCTAGTGGCGTGGCTCTGCAACTGGCTCTACTCTAATAACCTCCTTGTATGTACTTCCAGGCTTGCCTCTCTCACCTCCCTCGGCGTTTTGGCGCGCCGACTTTCAGCCGTCCCGTTTCCTTACTGCGTTGAGCAACATGCTTGAACATGTTTTTTAACTACTCTTTCACTCACGAGCACGCACACAGAGCCAAATCGCTCAAAGCGTTGCACTCGCATCCTGCAGCTATTGACATGAAAAGCCTATACTCCGCGACATCTTTTCTTGGCAATGCGGTGGAACGTACAGGCCCGCGTCCCCTCTCCCATTTTGAGTGTATGCAGGCTCTCCTCCTCCCCCAGTTCCGGGGAGAGGAGGAGAGCCTTCGTACACTCAAAGTGGGAGAGGGGACGCGGGACGTACCTTTCACTGCATTGCCAAGAAAAGTTGTCACGGAGTATAGAGTTGCATCCGTGATTCACTTGCTAAACTTATCCTTAACAGCTAAATACAGTGTCGCCGTATGATGGCACAGATATTTTCACTGTAAGTTACGTTGCTGCTTTACTAGCCAAAGCAACCATGGGAGTCTGGAATTAGAGAGAATTGAACTGGTGCAACTACATTACACATACCATGGCGCCCATGAACTATGAACCACATGGTTCATGGGCACCATGATGTGGCTACTGTGGGCAGGCTATGTCAGAATTCTGACAATGTTTCCTAGTTTCCAGATGCAAATTATAGATATATTCAAAAATGTATTTCTTGAAATAGTGGTGCTCTAAGTATTCTGAAACTTTGTGTGTATACTGAGTAACCTATCAGGATTTTATATCAAGAGTGACCTGACTTCATAATTTTCGTGTAATGGCCCCTTTAAGAACAAGACAGGTGTGTCGGTAATGAGATTCACACCTTGAGGAAGGAGCACAAAAAGGAAAGTTTTGTTATGCATCTTTTTTGTGCTACTTCCTGAAAGTATGAGGCACATTACCAACACACTTGTTCTATCCTTAATGCACTGCAAGCATTCAGACAGACTCAAGCACATAGGTATCATTCACGATGCACAGAAAGGTGCTAGAAGAAAGCAAAGAACTATGCACTTCTGAACAAGTTCAGCTTCCTTTTCGACTTATGCATTTGTGTGTTGCACTTCAACAAACTGCACTAGAGAAAGAGCTCCAAATGAGCTGAGAACAAAGTCCTTCACTTTCTGTTGTTGCAGACTCAGGTTCATGTTTTTGGCACAGCTACATGGCGTGTTCCTTTGCTTGTACTGAGTGAGAATGGCAACTAGTTTCCCAAACATGCCCCCTACAAGCATGTAAGAACTATTCCTACGGGACTTGTTGAGTGCTTTGACACAGGATGTAAAGGCGCCAGTTCTAACCTTTTTAAAAAGAACTTTGTCTCCTTCCAGTGGACCGTTTCCTTGGAAGATTCCGGCACCATTCTTTACCAGATGCTTCCTCAAGTTGTAGCCTTTCATCAGTGACCTGAGCTGTACCGCGCTCTAGTCATCGGCACTGCTGTTGGAGGCAACCGCCCAAACCTTGGGAAGAGTTTGGATTATTGAAAACTCATCAATAATCTGACACAGAACATATCTTGTTCCGTTTACATGTTGTACAAGTTCCCCATTCATCGACTCGAAGGGATATGTGGGGTCCCCAGAGGTGTCCCCACAGTCTCACACCATCTATCAAGTGGAGGAATAAGTGTGTTATAAGTCACGTTGACTTGGCCATAAAGTTCCTGAAACTCTTTAAGAAATGCGGTCATTGCTCTTTTCACCTGTAGAAAGAAGGCTGTGGAATTGAGCTGCTTAACCAAAAGTGCATGATACTCGCAAACTTCAGCCAGTCAAAGTATTTTTTCAGGAGGAACCCCTTCAGGACCACAGGAGAATAAAACAGCATCCAGCTGTGCCATTCCGGCGACTTCCAGAACTTCATGTGTTTTAGAGATCTGGGAAGTCAGGACATCTCCCAGATTGGCTGCAGCACATTTAGTTTCATGTTAATCTCAGACATGAAACTACTGAGGTGGTAGTGCTGCCCACTCCAACCTCCAAACCACGTAAAGGCCGTGGATCTCACAAAGCCGGGGCACACGTCATGCATGCAATCGACAACTAAACCTGAGGCGAAGTTGAAAAACACCAATGTAAAAAGAATGCCTGCATCCTTAGCACCATGACTTGGTACACCTTTCTTCTCTGCTTTCCTGGAATAATGAAGAAATGACTCATGAGATCGTGTTGTGCCAACAATCGCAGGGTATACTCTTGCACGGCCTGAGCCTTTCTTTATGACCTCTCCTTTTGCCTCGTACCATGCACACCAAAATGCCCCTTTGAACCGAGTCATATTTATGAGCATGAAGCGTGCAACAGTATTACCTTACATGGCTCTGGAAACGCTCAGATACCTTATGTATGCCAGAAGCATCAGTCAAATGAACACCCACAGAAGAAAGCTCATTCATAATCTCTACAAATGGCTCCAAAAAACAGGTAATGTCTTGCTTTTTAGGGCCGAACCACAAACCTGCTAGCAGAAGGCTGTGCACGTGTTCATGGAATGCCAGCTTATTATCTTGCAGAAGCAAGGGCCAATTCCTGTTATTCGAGTATTTGAAAGGTGGAACACCATCGGTATTTCAGGTTACGCTTACGTCCCCCTCTTTGAGCTTTGTGTGATGTCCTGCGCATACTCCAAGGTCCCTGAAGTGTCCAGGCTCCCACTCTATAAAATGCCCGGAACCTGGGACTTAATGTCCAAAAAATACAAAATAGGTGTCTCTCGGCACAAGCACATCCGCTCTATTAACAGTACTACACACTGATGATATTTCCAAGAGAGACGGGGTTACCTTCCCCAGATTACACTTGCATTTGGTGTATAAGTACACCAAATGATGTATAAGTACATTGCCTTACTGGCTTTGTCTCAAGCAAAATGCTTAAAAAATAAAAAAAGAACAACTTTGGCCTGGGAAAAACTGTTCCTTCCAGAAAATTGGAATCCACAAGCTTCAGAAGGCTCTCTGGTGATTTTTTTGAAGAGTCGTACCACAGGCTGCGTGGCTCATCTCCATTATGAGGCTTTCTGCTCTCGTTAGCTTGGCTCCTTGATGCAGCAGCTTTCTTCTGAGGGACTTAGAAGCTTGCGAGAGCAGTAATATGAGATAAGCTCTCTGAGTTCGTTCAATTCAATCTTCAAACGGCCTTCTAGTCTTAATTCACTGAACGACCTGAAGAGCTGATGAGTAGTGATGGAAAGCCCAGTTAAATGTGGTGTTTTGGAATCTACAACCACCCAGAGATTTTCTGACATGGACCTGTATCTTGGTTCTTGAAGAGTCTTGGACACTAATGAAGGGTGAAATAGTTTTCCACCAAAGCAGATATGTCTGCTGTAGAGGGTGGATATGTTGGTGGAGCTCTGTGAGCAATGTGTATAGTTCTTCCATCATAGTTGGCTGTGTTACCATGGTTGAAAATCGTGGGTGGCGTGATGGGTGGTGTACAAGTCTTAAAACCGAGCCCTCCGGTAGATCTTTGGGCCTCTTTAATTGTTGGGAGGTTCTGTGATAAGTGATATTATAACTTGTCGCTGGATATAATCTGCGAAGAACTCCAGCAATGTACAGTCCAGAAGTTAGGATTGACCACATTTGGGAATAACGATCCCTCGAAGTCGGGATTATGATCAACTGTGAGAAGCCCGAATATGAGCCCTTGAGCAGTCCCTATGTGAAAGCTTTTGGGGCGGGCAGTTCCTGCATCCCAATTTATCTCTTTCACTTGAATTCCCGATCGACTTCGATTCAAGAAGGATGGCATGCCGCATATGCTCCTGATGATTTCGGAACGGTCGGGTGGATGGTATGTGTACGGACTGGTTAGTCGAATATCAAATATCGGGCGAATACAGGACTCGCATCCAATGTGGAAGTGGTGTGAAACACTAGAAATGGTCACACGCCTATTTCTTTCCACACTTGCTGTCTCTGCGTATATCAATGACGACTGGTACATGAAATCATAATTGCCTTCAGACAATTGTTGCATAGTGTCTGCTGTCACGATTAGGTGAGTTAGTGGAGTAGGACTTATAAACACAAATCCCCCGTTGCTCTGTCTTGTGCAAAAAAACCGGTGGAGAGCCGACCCTGTGCGTGAGAAACTAGTGATTTCTTCTGACCAGTCCTCGCCGGTAAGTGCGCTAAGAATATTTAAGATCCTTTTGGAAATCCCATCTTCCTGTTCGATGAACCAGTTAATGGCTGTGCATAGTCTTGCAGCTCGATCTACTAGGGGAACCACAGATTCCTTCTCCCAAGGATGGAATAGATTAGTACTTTCTGTGGTCCTAGATCCGAGATATGCAGGAAGTGGTTCTCGGATATCCACATTATCAATGAATCCTCTTGGATAACACACGGTGACATAGTCTAGAAGTGGGGGGGGGGGTGGGGCAAGCAGCTTAGATTGCATTGCCCTATTGGCCGCCTCCAGCCACGGCTGCTGGGGGTCACCCCTGACCTCGTCAATGGCGGGCCGAGGCTGCACCGCCAGAGGCTGCAGAGACGCCAATATGTCTTCAACTGCAGCCAGTCGCTCTTCCATCTGCATACAAAAGACAACTAAATCGAATGCTCCTTTAAAAACGTATTTCATATCCTTCTACATGTGCTACCGCCGGTGCAAAGACAAAAAAATGTCATAAATTGCTCATAACGCATCACCAATTTGAGCGAGCGTGTAACATACAAAATGTAACGTTTGAACCACTCGAGCCGAGTTGTTAGGCAAACTCTCACAGTCTATTTTGTTTCTACGATTTTATATTCAGGACCTGACCGATCCGGTGTAGACAAAACCCCTTAAAAAGTCTTACGGAGAATCCTCACATGTTATGCTTGAAATAGTCAAACTGTGGTTGTTATTGTAGGTTCACGGGTGTGGACAGTGCATACCAGTATCATAGTGTTTATCACTTTGCGTTGCGTAGATCATAATATTCTCAATCCGGTTATGTTAGCTATATTTTGCTCTAGTGCGACATTTGGACTTCCTACAGGAGATAAATACCATCCCGATTGAAATAAAGTTTGAGCTATCACTATTGAAGAACATATATACCTCACCATTTTACAGCCGGGTCGAGTAGGAGATGTCAAAGGGATCCTCCGAGAGTCCTAACCTCAGTGAGGAAAGACTACGACCTGCGTTGCTTTTATAATATACCCAGGGAATTCTCAACGAACCGCATACCTTTTCGTCTCTCCAGCTGAACAGAACTTTCAAGTTTTACAATGCGGCTTCCCCAGTTCCTTAACCAAAAGAAAAAAAAAAATAATATAACTTTGCTTTTAACATTAGAATACACTCTTTTTTGTTCATTTCTCCACAAGTGTTTTTATCTTAGTTCTTTTCTAGTGAAAAAGTTAGGAAATTCTTCGATTCTCTTGTTCAATATAGCTTTTGGAGCAGTTTGTGAAGACAATGAACTGCCCTAGCAAAGGTTTGCTAAACAGGCACATTCATAGACGGAAACTTGGAAGAACAATTCTCTAATGCAGAACTGAGAATGGGGCAAAAGTCCCCATTCTCAATTTGGCTTTAAAAATGAAAAAAAAAAAAAAAAACTATCGTCCACCTTTTGGGCAACCATTGTAGCTCTAAATGTTATAAAAGATTTTATCATAGTTTGATTATTTCCTCAGCGGCATTTGAAGTACCATGACTCGAAGCTTAAAAAAGTGCTATGTTTGATATAAAATATCTAAACAAAAAAATTTTACACAACATTAATTTTTTTCTGCATATTACCAATTATAAGCACTACATCTGTAGCTGATTTCATTGCCCTAGCGCTTGTCATTAAAAACATATTTGTGCTGAAAAATGTCAATTTTAGGGCAATATTTGGAGGGAGGGAAAAAACAAATTGGTGCAAATACCAAAAAAGTATATCGTTACATTCTGCTCCGACATCATCTTAACAAAACTGCTGTATTGGAACCGTGTTATCTTTAATGGATCGCTCATAAAGCATGAACTAGCGGAACAAGTGAGGGTCCGCACCATCGTATTCGCCGCAACGTTACAAACGCGCCTGAACATTAAAAACCAACACATACATAATATCAAATGAAAGAGGATTGCATTGCCTTTCGAATGACATCAATCCCACAAAACAGTATTTAAAAGGAGATGAGTAATTACCTGCCAAAAAGTACCTAAACTGCCACATACAGCGGGACCGTGTCCTTAAGATAATAGGAAGTTATGCTGAAAATCAGGGTGGACTATATTTTGGGGATGGGTCTTTTCTCGGGATATTATGGTAGATGATAGAACTTAGCTTCTCCCTTTTCACTGCCAGAACAGTCTGAAAAGGAACAGGTGAAGTGTCGCGCTAACGGCCTTCCGCTCTTTTGAATGAAAAATGCATTGCAATCAGGAAAACTTTTAACTCTTTACGTTATCTTACCTACTAGTCATCAACGACCTCGCAAGCCATTCTTAGCATGTACAATATGATAGGCTGCAATCTACAGCTAAACTTACGAGCCTAGAGCTTGGTGACATTTGCTGTCTTTTATTGATGAATGTGTTTTTGAAGGGCTGGACAAGACATGCCGTAAACGAGTCCTTCAGATGGCCAATATTTTTTTTTTATTTTTTGAACCCCCTGTGTGTCCCATTGGTGGACGGGAATTCTTACCGAATCCGACAGACGACGCAGCTGGGCAGCACCACTCTGTTTCCCCGCCCCAGCCTCTTGTACGCCCACCAGTGAACTGGTGGTATGCCGTGTAGCGGTACTTCCTGTAATGAATGGCAGAAACCAGCGTTGAACTCGGAGCCAAGAGGGAAAAGCTAATCACTATTTGCTTCTGACCTTTTAGACTATGGGATTGTATAGAAACAGCAATCTCCAATGACATCTCGCAGTTTACATCATTATTGTCCTGTAGCATGGGGAACTTTTAATGACATCTTGTATACAGAAGGATTTTGATTATATTTAATACTGCTTGCACTGGCGTATCTTCACTGTTTGTTGGCATTTCAGTTTTTCGGGCTTTTCATGGCGGTATCGATATTTACACAGTGGTTATTAGACAATTGTGCATATTTACGGTAACGACATTGTCATTGTAGGAAGGAAAAATAAACGTTTTTTGGTGGAATTCTGAAAGCATGGGTACTCTCTGTAGTTATCCTGAAATGGTGTCTGACCCTGTTTATTTACATGTAGAGTGTGTCAGTTACCAGATAAGCACACTGCTGTTATTCTTTTTCTTTTTTTGAAAGGTGTGCGAGTACCTAATCGTAGTAGCTAAATCGAAATAAGAACAAATCATCGAATGGAAGACCATGTGTATGTTACAAGCTAAAATACAAGTTCCTGTCCAATAGCAGCAGTTGCTGAACATTATTGGTGGTCAACCATGCTAATTGGGCAATTACAATGTGGCCACTGAAATATAATTGCCTATCGCATTTTTTTTTGTAAAAAACTATTTTCCAACTATTTTAAACGCTCCAGTGCCCCCCAAAATTAGTATTCGTTAGTGGCACAAAAGCTTTGATTTTAATTTATCGTTACCCTGTTGCACTACACCAGAGTGGACCGGTAAAATTAAAATGTATTTTGCATTTTTGGAAGTTCAATACAATAGCCTGCTAGAATGGAGGGAAGGAAAAAGTATTTCGCTTGTGCTGCACCAACCACATCTTTCGCAATACCTAATATGAGAAATCAGATTTGCAAATAGAAATATTTGAGAGCTTCATGTTCGATTGATATTCAAATTTCTTGCTCTTAAGAGAATAATGGCATTTATCAATATTACTTGTGTGGTGAAATGACCAGATATCAGGATTTTGAGTTTAGAGACAGGATTATTGATAATACTTGAAAAAGCATGACACCGATGCTGTGCTTGTGCAAACTGTGTAAATACACGAATATTTGGAGTGGAAGCCGGCCGTAACAACTAGAATGACTGCAATAAGCTGCAGGCATGTAACCAACAAGGGGGCAAGGGGGGCTACAGCCCCCTCCCCCCCCCCCCCCCTGGTCCAGGCAGAGCTTTCTTGCTCGGTCCACCCCTCGGCAGCACAGGGACTCGTAGTCTGTCAGCATGGGTCTGCAGCCGTTGCGGGAGCACCTGTTGGGACACATTTTCCTCAATGAATGAATGCCGGAAATACAATAGGGCACTCCATTAACACGAAACTTTACTCGATCTTTTCTAGTTGTTTGTCAACATCTACCTCATCCACTATCTGCATCGGTGGCGAAAACTGTGCCATTATCATCGCTCGCGCGTTGGAGCCTGTCGGGCTGAGGCGACTGCACGCCGCGGCAATCGCTACAGCGTATCTATGTTTTGCAACTGGTAATTCGTAAGGGTAGAGTGAGCGTGCATAGCTTTGATCGGCACCAAGAGGACGGAGGCGTATCCTGGTATCATAGCAACGTCCCGCCGTTCCAATACACGTCACATTTGCCAATCGTGAAAATGTGTACGAAATAAAAATGAAATATTTCTTGAACGCGAATGAAATAGAAAACTTACCAATTCGCGGAGCCCACATGTTGGGCTGTTGGTGGCGTGTCCGGCCTGTCCCCGGTCGCCTTCAGAAGAAGACAACGCAGAGGGTTCGTAGATGTACGGCTC
Organism: Ixodes scapularis; assembly: GCF_016920785.2. NCBI lineage: Eukaryota > Metazoa > Arthropoda > Arachnida > Ixodida > Ixodidae > Ixodes > Ixodes scapularis. The sequence continues at coordinate 104,412,969 of NW_024609882.1, forward strand.
TAAGCCGAATCGCTGATCCTTCACCATTGCAGAAGCTATGTCCTCGTCCTCGCTGGTGTCGCTAACTTTTCTGTTTCCGCGACACGCCATCGCGACACAAAGCATGAACTAACGGCACGAACCGACTACCATCCGCGGCACGGGATTAGTGGGGTCGCGGACACTGGGGTCACGGGGTGGCTCGGTTTGCCGTGTTGTGAGGCCATTCAGACCGCAGGCATCTCAAACGTATAGGTTGTAACATGATTTTACTCGTTGACGCCACCAAGCAACGAAGTTTATAACCACGTCAGCCTCGCTGCAGCCTTCCTCCTCCCGAGACCAATCCTTACCCGAGATGAACAACGTTATGATTGCGCCGGATGCGAGGTGGTCTCTGCTGGCTGTTCTCCGAATGCTTGCCAGAGTAGGCCGTTTAGAACGAAAAATACAGCCATTTGCTCAAAATATGGACGTGCGGTTTTCATTTCCGAGTATTGTGGATCATAGTCGACCTCTTTCTGGACACGAGGGGTAAAATTCAAATTTCGTTGAAGCATCCCTTTAACATTTCCAGCATGAATAGTTACAGTTTCATGCAATGGAACTGCCGAGTTCTGCTTCACAACATAGACGATGTGTACTTTTTTTCTTAATAGCTGCGAGCTCTAGCAGTTTCTCTGCAAGAGAGTCATCCCAAGAGCACTCATATAACCATGTTTCGTCGTCACCATGTTTTTCGAAAAGACCATACGTCATCTCATTCTTTGCGTGGAGTTTCTGTTGTTGCACGAGACGCTATTGCATGCACGGCAGTTTCTCTTCTCTCAGCCCTGGAGGCTGTTGCAGATCACATCCTTTACCTTACACCAGATGTTCCGATTGACTTTTACGATTTGCAGGACCTGCTGAGCCAGCTGCTGAAGCCTTTTTTAATCTTAGGATATTTTAATGCACACAACCCCTTATGGGGAAGTGCTCGAATGGACCTTCGAGGAAAAGTTATTGAACGATTTTTACTTTCATCTTCACCGTCTTTTAAACAGTAAGCAACCAATATTTTATAGTGCGAGCCTTAACACTTTCACATGTGGAGACTTGTCTATATCATCAGCTACATTATTCCCTTGTTTTTCATGAAAGATTTTAGATGATCCTCTCGGCGGCGATCACTTTCCCATCGTTGTAGAAATTCAGATTCCACTGCCCACTATTTTAAAAGGAATTCTTCAATGGAAACTTGATAAGGCTGATTGGGGACTGTTTTAACAGGAGGCCACACTTGACCCGTTAATGCTTAAGTGTATAACACCAGAGGAGGCTACTTTGTATGTTACCGAGCAAATCATAAATACGGCACATCACTCGATCCCAAAGACATCCACAAACCTCCCAAAACGGTGCAAGCTGAAGTGGACCCAGGAGTGCAGCACAACTGGGGGAAACCAGAAAAAAGCAAGGGACACCTGTCGAAGGAATCAGATTCCTAAAAACTTGATGGAGTTTAGAAAAAGAAAGGCGAAGGCTCGGCGGACGCGAAAGCAAGCAAAACGGACATCCTGGAGGAAATATGTCCCTTCCCTGACAACGCTGCCTCCGCGGAGGTGTGGGACCACTACCGTAAAATTAGGGGTGATTACCGTGGTTTCATTGTTCCTCCTCTCTTCGCTCCGTCTCCTTCATCGTTAAACGACTTAGGAAATGCCCTCAGCGTGCACTTTCATGGTGTGTTTTTCTGTGATAACTACAATGCTGCTTTTAAGCTGTTCAAGAGGAATGCAGAATGTCAGCGACTGAAGGTATCAGGTGCGAATTCTGGACCTTGCAACAACCCTTTACTGTTTGTGAGCTAAAACTGGCTCTTGACACCAAGAAACAATCCTCACCAGGTCCCGATTCTATACACTATAAAATGCTTCTTCGGCACTCCCCGTAATCGTTTGGACAGTTGCTTAAATTCTTTAACCGCCTCTGGGAAGACTCCTTTCCCGACGCATGGAAATGTGCACATGTCATACCCTTCTTGAAACCGGGAAAGGGCCCCTTATATCCATCAAAATACCGCCCGATTGCAGTCACTACCAGCCTGGGTGAAACGTATGAGCGACTCATTAACAGGCGACTTGCATATTTTCTTGAAACTAACAATATTTTGGATAGGAAACAGTGTGGTTTCCGACAGGGTCGGTCCACCCTGGATCACCTGGTGTGCCTTGAAACTTTAATTAGGGAAGCATTTGAAAGCAGGCAGCACTGCATTTCTGTATTTTTCACATAGAGAAAGCGTATGACACTATATTTAAGCATGGCATTCTTCAGGATCTTTTTGCCTATGGAGTTCGAGATCGCATGCTCTGTTGCATTCAAGCTTTCTTTATGGGACAAACTTTTCAAGTTCGGTTAGGCACCACTCTGTCCTATATCTTTGTACAAGAAAATGAAGTCCCACATGGAGGGGTCCTTAGTGTCACTTTGTTTGCCATCAAGATCAATACGATTGCTAAGTTGATACCGCGTTTCATTTCACAATCGCTCTATGTCGACGACCTGTAGAACTCTTTTTCCACTTGCAATCCTTTTATAGTTGTGAGCGCCAGCTGCAGCTAGCAATGAATAAAATCAGCAAATGGGCAGATGAAAATAGATTCCAGTTTTCAGCTGAGAAAAGTGTGTGCGTACCCCTCTCTTTCCGGCGTGAGATATCGCTAGATTTCGCCCTAGAAAGAAACCGAACTCCTATAGCCGTTAAAACTGAACATAAGGTCTTGGGCATTATTTTCGACACAAATTTAAATTTGAACTCCCATTTACAGCAGCTAAAACAGAAGTGTTTGAAATTCCTTAACATACTTAAAGTTTTGTCTCACAAAACATGCGGTTTAGACAGAACGGCTTTGTTACGCTTGTGTAACTCTCTGGTGCGATCGTGTCTTTTTTATGGTGCTATAGTCTATAACTCAGCTCGACATTTCTGGCTGATAATGCTGGACCCCGTCCCCCACCTTGCCTTGCGGCTCATTACGGGCGCCTTCTGTACATCTCCTATGCTTAGCTTGTATGTGGAATCTCACCAGATGTCACTCGCGAAGCGACGGCAGTATTTAGGCCTCAGTTATGCTACCCGGGTTATGTCTGACCTCGATCATCCAACCTTTACTACTTTGCAGCGATCTCGGTACGCCCGTCTTTTCGAGAACAAGCCGAGTATGGTTAGACATTGAAGTTTTCGTGTGGGAAGTAATCAGGAATTTCTTGAACTTGGCCTTCATGGGATTGAACTCCGTAAGAAGCCTCTACGTATTGCACCTTAGGAGCTGCTTCCAGTTTTTTTGCGACTGGGCATTTACACGGTTCAGCAAGCATAGTGTTTCTCGACTTATTATTCAAAAATAATTTGTTGGGCTACAAAAGAAATACAGCAACTATGTTCACTTTTATACTGATGGATCTAAGAACTCCTCCTCTGTAGGAACTGCCGTTTACTCTAAAGAATTTACAAAGGCCCAACGACTCGAAAGCATGGCTAGTATTTTCACCACAGAACTCTATGGCATATTGATGGCTATTGAATGCATTACGGCAAGCAAAACTATGAAAGCTGTTTTCTCCGTGGGCTCACAGAGTGTTGTTTCAGCTCTCTGCTCTCTAAAAGATACTGCCGCGCGCGCAGCTGCCAAGTAGGCAGCACGGCCGTGGCCTAACGGTTATCGTGTTTGCTTCCCACGCAATGAGCCAGGGTTCGATTCCTGGGAGAGAAGTGTCTTTTATTTATTCTTTCTACTTGTCATTCTCGCAAGTTCGAGAACTTTCTCGTTTCACCCAGTTAAGAATGTTCTACGCCCCGAACGTTCTAGGCTGTATGTTCCAGAAACCCACGCCAGTACAAAAGGCGCTCCGCGTGGCGAGCCGGGATCAGTTTCGCCCCAGCGCTAGACTCTGCTGTCTCGACGCTCGCGACGCTTTATTATTTTCTATTCCCTTTTTGTTTTCGGCACAAGTTCGCCACATTAAACGTTTATTTCTTCCTGTTTATTTATTGTTATTCTGGTCACCACCCGTGACATTCTGGTGGAGGTGCGGGGTACCGCATGTCCGTGTAGCGCACTCCTCAGAGTTCCCGCAGTACGAGTCCGAACCCAAGCTCCCGAGGACCCAACGAAGACACCACCGAGACCCGAGTAAGTCGCTGCATCCAGGGCCTAGACCTGGAACACGGACTGCTACCAACCAAGACCAAGGAAACAAGGAGGACGACGATGGCCAACCAGTCGGAGATCCCGGCTGCTCCTGCCGTCGTTTACCTGCCCGTCGTACCGCAGACGGCTGTTCCATTCCACGGCGAGCAGCACGAAGACGTCGAAGACTGGATTGACCAGTAAGAACGCGTTGCCCGCCACAATTGCTGGACCGACGAGCAGCGCCTGCACAATGTCTATTTTTCGCTTGAGGGGACCGCCAAGCACTGGTATGAGAATCATGAGTCCTCCCTGACGTCGTGGGACATTTTCAAGACCGATCTCAAGGCTACATTCATCAACCACCACCGCCGAGAGAGAGCCGAAGACCTACTGCGAACCAGAACCCAGGGCCCCAACGAGAGTGTCACCGGCTTTGTAGAGGACGTCCTGCACCCATACCTCGGCAAACCTCACTCATGAGGGCCCTCACTCACCCTCATCTTCACAGGTGAGGTGAGGGTGAGTGAGTTTCTGAACCAGGAAAATTCATGAGTGTGAGGGTGAGTGAGGGCTGTGAGGGCGGTGAGGCGGTGAGGGCCGTGAGGTGCGGTGAAGGCTGTGAGGGCCGTGAGGACCATGAGGGCGGTAAGGGGTATGAGGGCCATGAGTGCGTGAGGGGCGTGAGGGCGGTGAGTGGCGTCAGGGCCATGAGTGCGTGAGTGGTGTGAGGGCGGTGAGTGTGTGAGGGGTGTGAGGGCCATCAGTGTGTGAGGGCAGTGAGTGGCATGAGAGGCGTGAGGGCCGCGAGGGCGGATAGTGCATGAGGTGGCGTGTGAGGGCCATGAGTGCGTGAGGACGGTGAGTACGTGAGGCCCCCTTCAGATCGAGCATCTTTCTCAGCAATTTTGGTGTTAATGGCGGGTTGTTCTCTAGCTTTCCCTAGATCGACACGAATTGCTGAGATCGGGTCCGGCTCGAAAGAAGCAAGCAACTCGGAGCAATTCGAATGCGTTTAAAGCGGCTGCATCCAATTTGGGACGCAAAATTTTCAAGTGATACCTTGTGCCGGTGATGATGACACCGAAAGACTTGGTTCTTGTTTGAAATCGATCGTTTTTTGGAAATCAACTGTTTCAGAAAGGTGCAGTAGTATTCTTAACGAGATTTAAATGCATAAGAACACCTTTATAACGCGTAATTGTGTCTAAATAGTGCAAGAAAAATAAAATTTTATGGTGACGATGGCAAATTACAGCAATTGGTTGCTGCGTGTGATCGTGGGCGGCCCGTGTTGCTGGTGTTGCGACGTAAAGTTTCTGGGTGAAATTGCCCCATCTGAAGCTGGCCTGAGTGGCATGAGGGCCATCAGTGCGTGAGGGGCGTGAGGGCGGTGAGGGCCGTGAGGGCCGTGAGGGCGGTGAGTGGCGTGAGGGCCGTGAGGGCGGTGAGTGCGTGAGGGCCGTGAGTGGCGTGAGGGCGGTGAGTGGCGTGAGGGCGGTGAGTGGCGTCAGGGCCATGAGTGAGTGAGGGCCATGAGGGCCGTGAGGGTGGTGAGTGCGTGAGGTTCAGTGAGGGTGAGTGAAGGGCTGAAGGTGAGTGTGACTGTGAGGGTGAGGGTGAGTGAGGGGCTGAAGGTGAGTAGCTGTGAGGGTGAGTGAGGGGTTTAGGTGAGTGTGGCTGGGAGGGTGAGGGTGAGTGAGGGCGACCTAAAATGCCGACCTCTGCCTGCGCCTGGTCGCCCGCGCCGACCCTCGGGCTACAGAAGAGAAGCTAAGAATCCTCATGCGGGGCGTGAGAGAAAACATCTTTGGTGGCCTTATCCGCAGCCCTCCGACAACTGTTGAAGATTTTGTCGCCGAGGCAACGAACATCGAGCGTGTCCTGCAAGCCCGAGCCAGCCACTACAACCGACTCGCCGACATGCCTGTTGCTTCGACGCTGGCATCTTCCCGAATCGACGAGGGCCGCATCCGCGCTGACAACCTTCGTGAAATTGTCCGGGAAATCGTCCGGGAAGAGCTACGGAAAATTCTACCCGACACTGATCGCCCCGCCTCGATCTCCATCCCCGAGGTCGTGCGGGAAGAAGTGCAGAGAGCCATCCAATCAGAGGCTCCCATCGGCGTGGCAGTCCCTGAAGAACCCACGCTAACTTCCGCCGCAGTGGCCCGACGGCCACCGCCTCCTACTCGCGCTTATGTCGCGCCGCCCCTACGTCAGTCTCCTGCGCCGCAGCACGACCGACGCCACGACGACCAAGTCCAGTACGCCTGCACGGAGCCCCGCGTACCCTGGAAGACCGACGTGTGGCGAACGCCCGACCGACGCCCTCTGTGCTTCCACTGCGGGGAAGCAGACCACACCTACCGCCGATGCCCATACCGACGACTCGGGCTGTGCGGGTTCCACCCGAACGACCCGCGCCCTCGTTATGGTGATCAACCTCGGGAGATCAACGAGTACCTGCGACGACCTCAGTTCCCCGAGCCCGCGTCCCGCCGAGAGTTCCGGTCGCCGTCGCCAGGACGTCCAGCTTTGCCGATGCATCGACCCCGACGTGAAAGCCTGTCCCCCCTCGCTCCTCGCCGGGAAAACTAGGCGCAGCAACCCCTTGAGGTGGAGTTGCCGAAGACGACCGACGCCAAGATCCTCCACGAACGTCGGAGGGCCCCCACTCGAGCGCTACCAGAGACCCAAACGACGCCCCTGCAACGGTGTCCAATAACCTAAACGTCGTCATCGACAACCAAGACGCTTCAGCACTCGTGGACACCGGAGCAGACTACTCAGTCTTGAGTGGGAGGCTCTCCCGCCGCCTTCGCAAAGTCATGCCGCCGTGGGATGGACCCCAAATACGAACCGCAGGAGGACATCTCATCACGCCCGTCGGAAGGTGCACTGCTCGCGTCGAGATTCACGGCGAGACGTGTCCGGTAAAGTTCGTCGTTCTATAAGACTGTTCTAGAGATGTCATTCTTGGCATGGACTTTTTGTGTGAATACGGCGCCGTCATCGACCTGGGGGAGAACAGACTGACGTTGCGGAAGCCTGTTCCGCCTTTAGAGAAACCCCAAACAGCGTCAGCCGCTGTCCGAGTCGCCACCCAAGCAGCACGTTGTGAATGGGCCATCGCTGGCAAGTGTACTATGGCCAACCAGATTTTCGATGGCCCAAGCTTGGCCTAAGTGCTCGGCAATAGAAGTGTTTTCCTCCTCGTCTGGTGACTTGCCATTCACTTTATGCCAGTCGCTGGCCATTCACTTTAGGCCAGTGACTGGCCATTTGCCAGTCACTGGCAGTCAACCCAGACGCTGAAGAGAAAAATGAAGCAGTCGAATACACAAGAGTTGTAAGTTCAGCGCGTGTGCTTGTCTTCCTGAGTGTCTGGTGTGAGTTCGATTTTTCCTGCGCTGTCACCTTCAAGTACACTAAGTCGGAAAGATTAAAAATATTACATGCGCGGGACATAGATAACCTCTTGCGACGTAACTAGGCATACGTCAATTGCGCTCGCGTGTGTTACAGAAAAATTAACTTTAGTGAAGGAGCCCCCAGTCGTTCTGAGCTTCGTCAATTAAAAATGCTGTACCGGTCGTCTGGCTTCAGTATTCCTGCTTCGGGAATCTGGGATTCTCACCTCTGAGGAAAAGCAAACTGGGACCTGCTGGCTCTTAGGCCTTGGAAACTGCCAGAAAGATTTGAGATTAGTTGCGTCCAAGTACCAATTTCTTTGACCAGCCACCTAAAGCACACTAAGCCGGATAAAATCAAAATTACATGTGCCTGACATAATATGGCTCTTGTGACAAAACTTGGCACATGTTTTGTTGCCTACAGCAACACTGAAGCCAGACAGACAAGCCCCAGTTAAAAATGTCCATTGGGTCCAATTGGTTTCTGACAATTGCTACCAATGGGGAAAACTGTTTGTGATTTCGGACTCCTCATTGACAAAATCCCAATTGGTTCCAATTGTCGAAACCCAATTGAGCATTGCCAATTGGAACCAATTGGGCACGACCAATTGGGAAAACCGTTTGTGATTTCGGACTCCTCATTGAAAAAATCACAGTTGGTTCCAATTGTTGATACTCAATTGAGTATTGCCAATTGGAACCAATTGGGGAAACCGTTTGTGATAACTGGACAATGAAACTCTAGTAGATGATGTTTGCCATTTTTATTGTAGTTAAGAGATTCATTCATTCGGCCTCCCCTTGCTTGGCCGTCGTCCTGTTGTTCAGGTGTTGCCCTCTGGTTCAGTAGTTTCCTCCTGGTCCAGTTTTTCCTCTGCAGCTTTCCTAGGAGCATCAATATAGGTTAAATTATTACATGACCTATATAAGTCTTCATATTTAGCTTGCGATAAGGAACAATGACGTTTCCCCTTAATAAAACATGAGTTTCTTTATTTATAAATCAAGTCTTCGATGTGCAGCAAAAGGCGGCCAAAGCCACCCGACAAGGCTTTGCAGGCGGCATTTCGGACTGGTCAGAGATATGGATCAACTAAAATTATATTTTGCTCGAAGGAGAGCATTCGGCAATATATGCAGTACATCCATAACCGATGGGCAAATTCTGGTAGAAGATAATTAGGAGCATGTATTTTTACGTTGCAAAGAAAAAAGAACTGTGACCATAATGACTAACTCCGATTCCATGTTTACGATACTTAACGACTAGGTGTTAGGGCAGTTAATATGCTGTAACTATACACATACTGCATAGTTGCAGCGTTTACAGAGGTTTGAGAGACACATATCTGGGTGTTCCTGGGTGTTCTCTATTTTAATAAAGTTTTCCAGCAAAAGTTTATCTCCAGCTCCAGCAAAAACATGTTTCCAAAGTACTGCGTCTTAACGAGAAAAGAGAATAGTGTTTTTCTCACCGCAAAAGTGAACTACAGATCGTGGCGCACTCCAACTTCGCCAGATAAGGAACCCTAGCCTTTGGTGCAACATGCCAAATTTTTGGCATATTGCGACTCTAAATCTATGGCAAGTCAGTGCCTTCAGGAATCTATAGTATATTTAAAAAATGCTTAAAACACTTTTTTTTTTCGCACTAGCACTTGATTACATTGCGTCAACTTTCGTGCCATTTTGCGACTTTCGAACTGAGAGCTCGAGCAATTCTCTTCTCTAAAGTTGCATTAGTGCAGGCTCCTACCCTGTACTGACCATAACGGTAAGAGCGATGCTATATGCACTACGTAGTGCACTTTGGACGGAAATTGCTATATGCACTACGCTGAGAGCTCATGCCGCTCGGGCCACCCTTTTTCGAACTGCGCGTGTATCACTGGGGAGCTCGTTAACCCAGCCCCCCGCCTGCGTTCACGCCGCTTCGCGGCGACAGTATGCGGCTGCTAATTAGAAAAGTTAACCAGTACACGCCGCTTCGCGGCGTCCAGCCGGCAACCCAAGCCCCGCTGTCCCCGATCTGCGAAGTCTGCGAAATTTCGTCGACAACATTCGGTGTTTTTTTTTTTTTGTTTTTTTTTTATTAGTGTTCATCGCAAAAAAGAAATATAAATATCGCCAAATGCCTCGTCAAAACAACGTTCAAGAAAAAAAATAGGTAGGATCACCACGATTCGAACCTGCGTCCACTAGCGCACGAAGCGGACACGCTAACCCCTACGCTATGCCACCGGTTGTAAAGCTCGTTGTGATCATTCATTTTATACGAGACAACCGTAGTGCATATAGCAATTTCCGGCCGAGCTGCACTCCGTAGTGCATATAGCATTACTCTAACGAGCAAGGTGTTTTGGCATATTTATTACTACGAATTCGCCGATTTGCAATGCAGCAAGCACCAAGAAAAGAAACAAAGAAGTGTCCTTACCTTAACTTGATAAGCGTTTGCTATCCATCCTTCACGCTCCAACGAAGTGGCAGGCCCAATGAACTAAGGATCACCGCACCATTCAGCACTCGCAGCAGTAAAACAACAGAACTTTCTTGAATCTCTGCTGTAACCATGCCACAGATCCCGTGCCTGCCAACGTGCCATGTGCGTATGCGCTCCTTCCCGGACGCCATCTTTGTTGCCCAGTGTGTACAGACGTTTTCGAGTATTCCCGCCAATTTTAGCAAAACTAAAAAAAAAAAAATGCAAAAAAATAAAATAAATTATATTATAAAATAAAAAAAAAATCTGACATATTCAATTTTCATGCGCAAGTTCTTCTCATTTTGATATTTAAAAAAATACTTTGTGCAAGTGCTATGATTCCGATTGTAACTGGGCTGCAAAAAACAAAATATGTACAATTTTTCCTCCGTACGACTTTCATAAAAAAATCACACAATTTAAAGTAATGGCGCGTTTTACAAGCTTATTTACACATGTTCAGTGAAAAAAAAAAAAAAGATGAAAAAAGGTGTAGGCACTTGAAATTACAAGTGGGACATCTGAACCTAACTGGGATAATTTTGACTAAACCAGTTGAAAGTGGGACCAGTTGAATTGGTAAAGTGGGACCACTTGTGAAAACACTTTAAATTTTCATTTGGGTTAAAATAACCAATGAAAGACAACTGAAGATAGAATTGTGTATCAGGTGTCAATTGAAAAGTACAGTTGTGATAATCAACTGGACATTTTCGTCCCAATTGGCATAACAATTGTACATCTTAATGCCAGTTGGATTCAACTAGTTAATTTGGTGCCAACTGAGCTTGCAATTGCCACCAATTGGCACAACCAGTTGTTTACTTAATGCCAGGTGGATCCAACTAGTTACAATTGGCATCAATTGAATTTCCAATTGGAACCAACTGGCACAACCAATTGTTTACTTACTGCCAATTGGATCCAACAAGTTACAATTGGCATATCAATTGAACTTCCAATTGAAACCAACTGACACAACCAATTGTTTACTTTTTGACAATTGGATCCAACTAGTTACAATTGGCATCAATTGAATTTTCAATTGGAACCAGTTGAAAACAACTGGTACCAATTGAAATTCCAATGGTTCTCAATGGTTATTTTTATCTGGGGCGATACGGCATATTTAATTGACGGAGCTCAGAACGACTGGGCCCCGCAGGGGGCACCTGTGAAAGCAGGTGTTTGCAGAGTGGCGTCTCCACGGACCCCGAGCTCCGCAGGGGGCGCCTACACCTTAGGTGCTAGGTGCTTGGTGAGTAGCGTCACCACGGACCCTAGCCACTTTGACAACACCACAGACCCCGAGTAAAAGTGGCTAAGACCCACCCACGTCTGGCTGCGTGGCGAGCCCGTGTCCAGGGAAAAGGGCATCCTGGTGGTTGAGCTGAGCCCAGGGTAGGTTTGGACCCTTCGGGGCCCCCCGGGCGAGGCAATTCACCACTTTGGCCCCTGCTTCCTGTAGACGGGTGTCCTGGCTTGGCCCGACCAGGATGATTCAGTCAGTCGCCACATCTTCTACTATCCCCTCTTATCTTTCTCTTTTCTCTGCTCTTCTTTTATTCCTTTTCACCCTCTTTGGCGGCAAGGGCTAACCTTGGGTGGCGATAGACCCCTTGTCCGGATCCACACTAGGTTATAGTGCCTGGGCAGCACTGGTAGTGTAATGTTGTCAGCAAAGCCATATTTGTTATGGCACATTGCCTACCCCCGTGTTGGGCTCCGTGGTGGGTGGTGCACCCGGGGCACCGAAATTCTCTCCCATCTCTATGGGTACTAAACAAAAAACCTTTCTTGATCGGCCCCCCAAAAGGGGCCGCACCGAAGTACATGCGATAAATACTACTAGGTCTGCAGAAATATTTCCAAGATTTCTTGTGATGCACTCTGAGAGTGAGAAACCTTTGGCGAAACTGTCACCATTTCTTGTTTCCAAAACACTTGAGTCCATTGTTGGAAAGAACTTCTCTGCCAAAAAAATGACATCCGGAGATCTGCTTGTTGAGATTAAAACCAGTGAACAGAGCACAGCACTCCTATCACTAAATTCAGTTTCTGACTATAAAGTGACAGTCACTCCCCACCGTACATTGAACACAGTAAAAGGTGTGATTTCTGAAGATGACCTCCTCGAAAGTACAGAAGATGAACTCGTAGATGGCCTCAGTGACCAAGGAGTTGTCGCTGCAAAGCGAATCTCCCTTCGTCGAGAGGGGCAAGAGATCAAAACAAAACATGTCATTTTGACTTTCGAGTTGAGCAAAGTTCCCGAGTCAATCAAGGCTGGGTACTTGAACTGTAGAGTACGGCCATATGTGCCGAACCCCAGGAGATGTTTCCATTGCCAGAGGTTCGGCCATAGTGCCCAGAGCTGCAGCGGCAAGACCACGTGCGCCAAGTGCGGTCAGAACGATCACCCGTCAGACAACTGCTCAAACCCACCACACTGCGTCAACTGCGGCGAACCACACGCCGCTTACTCCCGTTCTTGTAAAAAATGGAAAGAAGAGAAGGAAGTAATTACCCTCAAAGTAAAAGAAAACATCTCGTTTCCTGAGGCCAGGAAGCGACTTTCTTTTCTACAGAAAGGATCCTTCGCTACGGTAACACGCACAGGGGGCGTGTCACCGAAAACCTCGGTGGGAACCCAGGTCTGTCCCAAAGACCTGGCAGCCCCACCGACACCCCCTGCCCCCTCAAGGTCGGCTCCACGACCACGTTTGTCGTTGGAGCCAAAAGGTTCACAGTGCCTGAATGGTGCTGCCGCGCCTCTCTTAAAGGAGGCAATGGACACCACGGCACCAAAGGAGGTATCCCCTCCAAAGGCATCAGGGGTGGTGCCTCTCGCACCACCCTCAGTCCTTAAAGAGGGTCCGTCGCAGACCACCTCCTCTAAGGAGCTGGAGCGGACACCCTCGTCGTCTGGTCGCTCTTCAGGCCGAGGCAGGGCTTTGCCCACTCCCGCCTCGACCAGCTCTCGAAAGCCTGGCCAGCTGGACGAGGCATACTCGACCGCAAGCCAGCAGTCAGTAGACGAAATGATGGATGAGAGCATGCCACCCTCTGACGACGACCTGGTCCCTTCAGGTGCTGAGTCATCAGTACCTTTTCAGGTCGTAGAAAAGAAAAAGAAAAATAAACTTCCTAGAATTTTGCCCCCAAAGGGATCGTAGTCCCTTTAGAAATGAATCATAAGCAAGTGTCCACTTAGTTATCTTGCGGTGTCCTAAACGCCAGTTATAATTTCAATTTTAATTTCCAGTTTTAATCTTAACCATGTCTCTGTTTTTACAGTGGAACTGTCGTGGGCTTTTTTGTAATTATGATGATATCACTTTTTTATTAGACGAACACCGCCCTGCTGCCTTCTGTCTGCAGGAGACGCATCTTAAAGAAACTAGGTCAAATGTACTCCGCCATTATCAAGTGTTTAGACAAGATAGGTTGCACTCCTCTGTGGCGTCTGGTGGTGTTGCTGTAGTTGCCCAGCGCACAACCCCATCTGCCGAAGTTGCTCTCTACACCACTCTCGAGGCTGTGGCTGCCCGAATACTGCTAGACCGGGTGATTACTGTTTGTTCAGTGTACATATCACCGGGATACCAGCTGCAGTACGAAGAGCTAGAGGATCTTGTTAGTCAGCTCCCGGCTCCATACTTAATTTTAGGTGATTTTAATGCACACAACCCATTGTGGGGGAATGGTAAACGGGATGCTAGAGGAGCACTTGTTGAACGTTTTCTTCTTTCCACGGGACTGTGCTTACTTAACACTAAAGAAGCCACACACTTTAGTTAGCGACCAGGACTTTTACTTCCATCGACCTTTCTATCTGCCACCCTTCACTATACTCGCTGTTTTCATGGAGGGTCATCCCAAACCCATATGGAAGTGACCATTTTCCAATTATTTTAGAGTTCAACAGTCCTCCTGCTGGTCTTCAAACGCGTACCCCTCGTTGGAAGTTTGAGAGGGCTGACTGGGCAACTTTTAGCAGCTCTTCAGTTTTAGCTTGTTCATCACTTGATGATCTTTCCATCGATGATGTCACTCTGCATATCACTCGACACATATTACAGGCCGCAATCATCGCCATTCCCATGACGTCCTCGCATCTCCCAAAAAGGCCGAAGGCATGGTGGAATAAAGACTGCCGCCAGGCAAAAAAGGAACAGAATCGTGCATGGGGTATCTTTAGGCGTTACCCTACTCAAAGTAATCTGATTGGCTTTAAAAGAAAAAGGGCTCAGGCAAGGTTTATTCGAAGACAAGCCAAGCGGCAAAGCTTTAGAGGATATGCCTCTTCAATCAATAGCAGTGCATCTATAAAGGAAGTTTGGGACCGCGTGCATAAAATTGAGGGTTCCTACGGCGCTTTCTCTGTCCCACTCTTGTGCCGGAATGGAATATGTCCTGCAAGCCTTGACGAACAGGCTGACATTCTTGGTGAGCACTTCGAATTTGTTTCTAGTTCCGAACGCTATACGCAATCATTTAGGCGGCATAAGCTTCATGCAGAAAAAAAGATTGTGCCTACGACCGGTGGTTTGCAAGAGCCTCATAACTCTCTTTTCATGCTGCACGAACTGCAGATGGCTCTCGATTCGTCCGGACAGACTGCCCCTGGACCGGACGGTATCCACTATCAAATGCTTCAGCACCTTCATCCATCTACTCTAGAGCTCATCTTGTATCTTTTCAACCGAGTTTGGGTCGAGGGTCTTTTCCCATTGTCCTGGAAGGCTGCCGTCATTATACCCCTTTTAAAGCCAGGAAAAGATCCTGCCTGTGCCTCTAGCTTCAGGCCTATAGCACTAACTAGCTGTCTTTCGAAGACATTAGAAAGGATGATCAACAGAAGGCTGATGTTTTATTTGGAGAGTAATAATCTTCTTGACAGGTACCAATGTGGCTTTCGTTCAGGACGATCCACGGTCGACCACCTAGTTCGCTTTGAGACTGTTGTGCGAGAGGCATTTGTAAATAAGCAGCATTGTGTCTCTGTCTTTTTTGACCTGGAAAAGGCATTTGATACAACCTGGCGCCATGGCATACTGCAGGATCTGTTCAGCTTAGGTGTACAGGGCCGAATGTTAAGTGGCATTCAGAGTTATCTCCAAAACCGGACTTTTCGCGTGAAGCTTGGGACAACTTTTTCTAGAGAATTTTCGCAGCAAAATGGAGTACCTCAAGGTGGTGTACTTAGCGTCACTCTTTTTATTGTGAAGATGAATTCAATTGTCCGCGCAATAGCTCCATCTGTTCAGTACTCACTGTACGTCGATGATCTGCAGATTTCTGTATCGTCTTGTAATCCATCCATATGTGAACGTCGGCTCCAGCTCACAATCAACAACTTGGTCAAATGGGCTGATGTCAACGGTTTTAAATTTTCTCCTGAGAAGACCGTCTGTGTGAGTTTCTCACGTCGCCGCGGAGTTTTGCACGAACCTTCTTTGACTATGTATGATGTTCCTATCCCAGTGAAAACTGAACACAAGTTTTTAGGTCTTATATTTGATTCCAAATTGACTTTCGTTCCGCATGTCAAGAGCCTGAAGATGAAATGTTTTAAATCGCTTAATATACTTAAAGTCCTGTCGCATGTGTCCTGGGGTGCTGACAGTCTTTGTCTCTTGCGTATCTATCGGTCGGTCGTTCGATCCCAACTTGATTACGGTTGTATTGTGTATGGTTCTGCCCGGACATCGGTTCTCAAAATGCTGGACCCTGTTCATCATCAGGGGTTGCGGCTTGCTACCGGTGCTTTTCGCACATCTCCTGTTCACAGTCTATACGCAGAAGCAAACGAGCTCCCTCTAGAGAAAAGAAGATCTGAACTGGGCTTCACATATTTTATGCGAATTAGATCGGTTCCTAACCATCCAACCTTACACTGTATGGAAGGAATACGCTACGAGCGAACCTTCAGTAACAAGCCTTCAGTTGTCCCACCTCTTGCCATGAGGGTTCGCAATTCTGCGGAGTCTGTAGGACTGGACGTGTTGCCTCCAGTTGTACAGTGTTTGAGTTCGGCAGCCCCTTGGGACCTAGTTCCTATTCAGTGCGAACTGGAGCTAATGAAATTCAACAAAAAAGACACTCCTCGCGAAGTCCTGAGACAAGAATTCCTTGAACTCCAAGCACAGTATCACGACTTTATAAGTTTTTACACTGATGGTAGTAAAACTGATTCCTCTGTGGGCTGCGCAGTCATCGGGCCTGGGATGCAGCTTGTCCGGAGAATAAATGACAGTGCCTGTAGTTTTACGGCAGAGCTCTATGGCTTACTCCTTGCCACAGATAAGATCCTCAAACAAAAGCCTCACAAGTCAATTGTTTACACCGACTCACTTAGTGCTTTACGAGCTCTTGCCAGAGTGGGAAATGATCGCAATCCACTTGTAATAGAAATAAGGAACAGGCTAATTTCAGCCGCAAAACGGAAGAAGAAAATAATACTATGCTGGGTTCCTTCACATGTCGGAATTGCCGGAAATGAGGATGCTGACAGAGCAGCAAGTACTGCTAAGGATCGAGAAGTCGACCTGTGGAAAATACCTTACAGAGACTATAGGCATGTTCTGAAATTTTCCATAAGACGCAAGTGGCAAGAGGAATGGGACCGAGAAATAAACAATAAGTTGCGCACAGTAAAACCACTACTTCAGGAATGGGAGAGTGCACGACACCGCGAGCGTTTTTATGAGGTGGTTTTGTGCCGACTGCGAATTGGTCATACCCGTCTTACCCATGGGCATCTTTTGCGTGGGGAGGATGCTCCGGAGTGTGAACACTGCTGCATTCCGTTAAGCATCCTACATATCTTACTTGTATGCCCTTTGTATGACCAAGAACGCCACAGACACTTTGCTAAGGTTTACCAAGAGCATACACCATTACATCTCGCCCTTTTACTCAGCGATGAGCCGTTGATTCCACACAAGTGTGTTTTCAACTTTCTTAAGGATATAAGACTCTTGGACCAGCTATAATTTTAACCCTTTACTGCACAACTTTTTATTTTTTCACAATTTTATTCCAGCAGAAGTAGAATACCACAGTTATCACAATACTATCACTAAAATAAATTTCAAAGTTTCGAAAAAATTTATATCGAAAAAAGATAGGTATGTTGCATATTTGCAACAAGATGGAAATAACGAAATATTTATAGCCGAATGCTAAAAATTTGTGAACCAGAGCCAAACTTGTATTTACAGAGAGATGTGGCCTCATTTGCTTGTGTGATACAAAAGAAAGCAGTTATTCTTGCTTGTTGAGCACAGGTGAGTGCCACACTTAGAGCAGTAGCTCATACAAATGCCCTTGCATCCAGGAAACTTGCAACGCTGTCGCTTCTGACTCCAAAGCACCCAGTGGCCAACCTGAGCATAGAAGTATGAACAGTGAGGTTTGTAGAACAGATTAATTCGCCAGTGATAATACCTGATCAATCCTGACATCTTGAGGTGGACACGGTGCTGAAGGACCTCTTGTCTTCTTCAGCTGGATGCCTTGCTCCACGGACTCATTGCTGGGCCTTCCCCTTTTCTTCAGTTGATTTTTTCCTGCTTTGCAGAGTGACGTGGCGAGGTCCACCTTGAACTCTGCTAATGGCATGAGCTTTCGTGTTGGTTGATCGGAAGTAGTCTCGGCATTCCTCCTATACAGCAGCCAGGCATTTACAGCCGTCAAGTCGAGAATATGAAGAAAAATACGAAAGTACCATTTCTTCGATTGGAGATGGGCGCGGTAGAGGGAGATCAGAGAGTCTAAGAGATCCACTCCTCCCATGTGCTTGTTATAAGCGCCTATCACCGACGGACACGGTATGTCGCGCCTCTCCTTTTCTTTTTGGCTCCACCTTGGCGCAGTTAGGACAGGCTCTGCCCCAACAAAGGTGGACAGCAAGGTGACGGCTCTGTTGTCTTGCCACCTTGTACACGACAGCTGAATGCCATCCAGGGTCGCTACCTTCTCTTCAAAGCTTCCCCTTCCTTTCTGTTTCATTTCCTTGTCAGATGGCATGCTGATACCCGTTACTCGGTTGATCCGGACTGTACCAATGCAGTGCACGGTTTCTTTTTCCAGGTACACCTGAAGGGTTGGACAGTTGAAGTAGTTATCGAAATACACTTTGTGGTGGACTCCTCTTGGGATTAACCTGCACAATCGAACAACAATGTTCCCGCTTGCTCCACAGTCAGGCTCTCCTGCACGTCTTGGGGCAGAGTTTTCTTGTCCCGTGTACAGTTCTAGCTTGTACGAGAAGCCACTTACTCCTGAGAGAACAAATACTTTGTACCCCCATTTTTTTGGTTTCTGGGGACAGTACTGTTTCAGTGCACTTGCGCCTTTGAAAAGTATAATCTGTTCATCCACAGACAAGTGCTCTTCAAGCGGTATCAGCGACAACTGTTCATTTACAGCATCGACGAGCGGTCGTATCTTTGCAAGCCGGTCTCTATCAGGATCATCTCTTGGGCCGAGAGAGCTGTTGTCCACAAAGTGAAGGTTGTGCTTCAACTGTTCGAAGCGTGTCACCGTGAGGTGGTCAGCTACTTGGCTTACTCTGGTAGCTTCACTCCAGTACCACCTAGTGTTCTTCAGCTGAATTATAGACATCCACATGCAGGTGCCTAGAAAAACTTCAATCTCCTCGGCACTGGTGCAGAGGGGCTTACTGGCATCCTTCTGGACTGAGTACAAATTGCTCTCATTTGCAATAAGCGAAATAAGAGCGCCTGGAAAGATGAACTTGAAGTATTGGAAAGGTGTTTCCAACTCTGAAACTTCCTGCGGAAGCTCATTTTGTCCAGTGAACTTCACTGTTTCAGGATCCCGCATCAGGCTTGCATTCTTCCAGATAATTCTTCTCTTAGATTGAGTTGATGACTGATCAGCTGGTTGGCTTGCGGGAGCTTCCTCTTCGTCAGAGCTTGTACTCGCCTCGCTTGAACTGGCACTACATTTTGCAGGGGGCTGGACATCTGGGGTACAAAAAATAACAGCGTCTCGTACAACTCATACAATGAGCAGTAAAATAAATAATTTGGAGAGAAATTCTACATTGTATAGGGGACTATCTTCCCTGGCGGATCTAAGTGTGCTCTTTGAAAGCGTGAAAACAACCCTACAACTTTGCAATTGTGTGTAGTTACACCTGACGAAGGATGGTCTCTTCCGAAAATCTCTGTCAATAAAGCCTACACTGCTTCTAATTTTATTCTCTACGTGAAAAAAAGTTGGATTTCCAGAAAAAAACATTAACTTACAATCAGAGTCATCGTCACTGCCGGAGAGCTCGCTGTCCTCACTGTCGGAAGGAATTCCACGGCTGTAAAACCGTTTGGGGTCCATTGTGTCTGCTCTACGAAGAAAAAACACCGTCGTGCACGTTGTTGCATCTGTGCAACATAGCTATTTTTTGCTTCCAAAGACAAACTTCGTCGATAATCTTAAGGTTTTTAGTATTTACATAATCAGCAGGACATTAAGTTGAGTCGCAAATTTTTTGTTTTGCATTACACTGTATAGAACGTGATATGCAGTAGTCAAGGCTTACCTGTGTCACTTGTTGAGCGTCCACGTGGTGGCTGTCACGCTTTTTAGAGAGCAGTTTCGCCGCCTGAGTACAGATGGCAGCACTGGACGGCTCGCCTCGCGGATGTATGTTGCAGAAATGCAACAACGTGCGGAACTAGCACTGAATGCATTTTGTAGATGTTTTTATCGTCGTTTATCGCTATGTTGCGAATATGCAACAAGGTGCAGTAAAGGGTTAATAGTTCATCGTACTCATTGCCACATCTTATGCGCTCATACTTTCATGATCATTGTTTTATTAAATTACAAGCTACTATAGCTCTTTCTTCTCTTCAACCTTGATTCAGCAATAGTCCTAGTTGTTGGCGCATTATAGCCTTGGTCGCTGCTGCGCCATTAAACCCCAATCAATCAATCAATCAATCAAAGAACGACTGGGGACGCTTTCACTGAAGCTTGTTTTGCTGCAATACACGCTTGTATTGCAGGAAAACAAGCTTCAGTGAAAGCGTACCCAGTCGTTCTGAGCTCCGTCAATTAAACAGTCGTTCTGGGCTCCGTCAATTAAATATGCCGTACCGCTTGTCTGGCTTCAGTATTGCTGCTTCAGAGCAATCTAGAAAATCTAGAATCCTCACCTTTGAACAAGAATGAACTGGCGCCTGCTGGCTTGTGGGCCGTGGAAACTGCAAGAGATTTGAGATTAGTTACGTCCAAGTAACAATTTTTTTGAGTAGCCAACTACAGCACACTCAAAATTATATGCACGGGACACAGATGCCTCATGCAACAAACTTCCTTCATCCTTGTTTTCTGTTAACTCTGCCCACCTTCACCGCCCGCCTCCAATTTCTGTGCTACTTTTTAAATCTCGATTCCCTGGTTCCCAAAGGCCATGCCATGGCTTGTGCCAGTCACGGGTCTGTCAGCTCTGCAACCGGCGCCATTGTGGCAAAGACGCCAAAGCACCTGGTGCTTGATGTACTCTTTTAATATTTTGAGCATGGCTCAAAAGAGGTGTATGGGTGTCTGGTATGCCCTTTGCTTATTTGCGGATCGTTTCGAATCAGAGGGTAGGCGCTTCTGCGATCTGATTGCATGCTCGGTTTTTTACAATAGTTGAAATTGAACTCTGCACGAATCTTCAATATAAACAAACAGGATGTGCATGCCAAAAGGCATAGCAAATGAAACATCCACCATCTATCTATTTTCGTTTCTTGTCCGCAAGAAGCTGTCGTATATGTAGCCTTCCTTCCTAGCACTCATCCCTAATGTCCCGGTTGGGCCTCGTCCTGATGAATTGTCGGTGGAGACCTGAGGTGCAGTCAACATCAGATTACACCTTTTGAGACAGAACCATATACTAGCTGGAAGGAAGTACACGCAAACGAATTTTAGACATGTCATTTATAGTGAGTTTTAAAATGAGAGGCCTGATGTAAAATGAGACGTCAATACTGACGCACCAATTTTGTGAACCTAAAATTTTGAAGGCCTTGTCCCCCTCGCTAGGGGGACAAGGCACATGAATCCCGGCATGTGGATGAAATTTTTACCTTAACATCCCGACTCAATGCCCATCCCCGAATATTCGACCACCACACTTTTAGAAAAAGATAACTTTTTAGAAAACACAAGAGTCATCGACCACCCCTACAAAAGCCTGAACCAAGCCTACTCGTAACGTGGCTTGTTTGCTTCGTGCCGCCCCCAAGTTAATTCGGGCTGACGATGTTTTTTTTTCAAATGGAACCCACATTCTTAGTTTTCGTTTCACTTGTAGAGGCAGGTGGATACTTTTGTAAAGCTTCCTCCCTATGCGCTTCCGAGTCAACATTTTTGCAATGGCCAACCCCCGGGCTTCAATTTTTGCGCTCCTTGACAAATGCTGGAACTCATATAGCAGTGTAGTGATTGGCCTAAGCCGTTTTGGAGCAGCAAAAGTAGCTTTTAAAGCAGATATTCTAATAAAAATAAAAATATTTGTTTTAAATGCTGGACACGCGAAGGGAATCTTGCTCGCCGAAATAAACCAATTATGGTCAAGTTTGGCCACCTGGGAGTCTTTCAAGATGTAACTGAAATGCCAATGACATGACACATTTCTTTTTGTTTTTCGAAACATTCTGCAAAGCTGGAGCAAGCTTTGCTTTAGCTTAGGGTAGTATTGAATGTCCAATTTTAATGTCTCCAAAGAGACATTGCGACATCCCACAAGTGTACAGTGCTGTAGGCATTGCCAAGCAATTCTGAAAAACCGCTTGCCATCGTTTTACTGATTGCCGACGTGCCAGATTTTCGTCAAAAGTAATTAAATGTAAAACACTGAATTGTAAGCGTCCCGGCTGGTGCCTCTGTCGTGCAATTATGTTCGCATCGTTGGTTCACATGCACGTGAGGGCAACTCCGGCAGGCCTGCAGGTGCACGTGCTTTGTCGCACGAGCGAAACGGCTGTTTAATCGAAACCGAAAGCATGCCTCTCCGCTCCGTCCCAACTGGTTGCCAAAAATCTATGCAAAATGTAACTGCCCAGCATGCGACAAAAAAGAGTCCAGCGCCGCGTGCTTGCAAGGCCGGCAGGCGAGGTACGAGCTAAACACAGAAAAAAAGAACCTGAGCGCATTGATGCAAGACATCGCGAGCCAGGGTCGCTTTGTGCAACGACTGAACTCGAGACAAACAAGCGTTCTCTGCGGGTTCAGCGTGCGGACATTTCCTTCTTTGCTTTAGCTCACTTCAACTTTTCTTCAGAACACATTTTTCACGTACCGGGGTCCCTCTCGAAAGAAAGCCCACCAAGAGAAACCTAGGTAATCAATACTTCGACACAGCAGTCTTTGAGTTAGAGAGGGATTTTTGTAGCAGCGTATGTTTTAAACAAGAACATGAATGTTGATGAACATGCGGCGGTCCTTATGTTTCAGTTTAGGAAGCTCCATATCTGCAATGTTGTGTGGCCGTTGATTTCAGGAGCGAGAGCTTCAGCTCAAAAAGCAACTCCCGCCGCGCCAAAACATAGTTTCGTTTCACAGCGCCACGTCATGGCTGGTACCCAGCACGCTAGCGTTGCAGCACACACACACGCCAACATCTATCGTTAAAAAAAAAAAATCGCGAGACGAGACTATTGCTTACGAGACGACGAGAGCGTGAAAGAAGAGACGGCATGGCGGGAAAAGACCATTAAAAAAAACCATGGACGATTGATGCAGGATATTTTGTGTCGGGCGGCCGTTTGTGCCGCTTAGCTCATGCATGCTCAGTTACGGTACTTAGTTTAGTTTCGGTTTTGAAAGGCGACCAAAATTGGCCCTTTGGCACAGGCTCGGCGCAGATTACCCATATTTTGACAAAATGTAGCAGGGTTAGCCCCTTGGTGCAGTTTGGCGCAATTGGCGCAGCCATCACATCACTGATATAGGCGGGCAATAGCTCGCCTTGAAAATACTTGCTCTTGGTGGCCGAGAACAAACTCGTGTTTCTGATTGGCAGCCATTTGCTGCGAAGAATACCTGCACATATCCTAAAGAACCCAGTCTTAGTCTAATACAGATGCTTTGGCCAGACAGAGACACAAAAGCCTGACACAAGACCACTATAAAGACAGGAAATAGAGTGTCTGTGAGGAATAAAACACACAACTCAGATAGGCATCAATCACTCACCTTGAAAACACTTGCGATGAGCGGCAAAGAGCAAACTTCTGGCCTTGATTGGCTGGTGCTTGCCACCAAGACCTGCATGTATAACAAAGAACCCGGTCTTAGTCAAACTTGGGTGTTTTTGCAGAAGAGAGACAACAAAATACTAATGCAAGACCACTACACATAGGAAATGGCATCCAAGGGGAATGAAACACTAAACGCAGTGTGTTAGTGTTGACTGTTTTTTTCCCCCGAGTCACCCGTTTTCTCGGGTGTGCCCTAGGGCTCGGTCCTTGGGCCACTTTTGTTTTTAATTTTTATTAACGATTTAAAGATACACCACCCCAATGTACAAAGCCGATTTTTTGCTGACGATTGTGTTTTATTCGCTAAGGTAAACAACCCGTCTGATCAAGAAGAATTAAATTAATGTCTATCTTTGGTTCATGCATTGTGCATAAAATGGAATATGGTTCTAAACTGTAAAAAGTGTGTTCAAATGGCCTTAACGCGGAAGAACAACCCTTTTTTTTTTTACATATTCTATCAAATGAGTACCACTCGATACTGTTAACCACTATCAATACCTCGGAGCTTTAATTACCTCTGATTTGTCATGGAGTGCACATATTGAGTTTATAGCTCGTAAAGCAATGCGGAAGCTCTGATTTTTAAAACCTGTGTTCACCTGAAACTAAAATGACTGCTTATAAAACCATCATAAGACCAATGCTAGAATATGCATGTATTGTATGGGACCCTCATACAAAGCTGTCAATCGATATGTTAGAGACTGTGCAAAAAAAAAGCATTGCAGTTTGTGTACAACCATTATGGTTTTATGTCATCAGTTTCAGATTTGTACCCAAGATCGGGATTGAGTGATTTAGCAACCAAGAGAAAAACAGGACGGCTGAAGTTTCTTTATAATATGATACAGGGTAATTTGCAACTGCATCTCTGTGATTACACTTCATTTAACGAAACAAGGCCCATGAGAGGCAAACACCAATTAACACTTGTCGAACCATTGTGTGGAACCACTTTGTTCAAAGCATCCTTTTTTCCTAGAACCACGTGTGAGTGGAATAAGCTTCTTGAAAGTGTTTTGATTTGAGATCATTAGATGCTTTTATTGAAGCACTACTCTCGCACTTTGTTGAGTAGTGGCGCTGTCTGCTTATTTGTACTACTTCCGCTTGTCTTTGAATATTGTTTTTGTACACCTCCTGCCTGGGTGTTCCACAGAATGCTGGCAGTATCACCAAATAAATAAATAATAAATAATAAAAAATGTATAATATATAACATATAAAATAGCGCAACAGAAACAAGGACAAGAAGTAAACAGGACAGGCGCTATCCTGTCCTGTTTACTTCTTGTCCTTGTTTCTGTTGCGCTATTTTATATG
The DNA here is from genome assembly GCF_016920785.2 of Ixodes scapularis. NCBI lineage: Eukaryota > Metazoa > Arthropoda > Arachnida > Ixodida > Ixodidae > Ixodes > Ixodes scapularis. Next base: position 104,437,639 of record NW_024609882.1, read on the forward strand.
TTTTACTAAGATGAACCAACTAGCCCAACAACGTACCTTACTAAAGTATAATATATATTTTGCCCCATTTAGCAGAGTTTACTGCCAAGGGTACCTGCACACCAGAATGAGTCAGACTTAGTCAGTTTTTTTTTTCTTTTGATGAGCGACAACAGAATCCTAAACGGGTGATGAAACAAAATATAAGCCTACCAAGCCAGGCTAGTTTGCCTTGATGCAAGCACAGTGCCTCGGCCGACAAATGAGGTTCTATTCTTGGTCACTTGCCATATTTTGTGGGAACAGTAAAGTAAATGAAAATAAGGCTATCTCTCTTGCAGCCCACAGCTGCAAACGAAATTCATATACCTCGATAAACGACCTAAAAATAAAATTGGGTGGTGGCCAAGCGGTTTATGGTGTCAAATTTCAAATTTGCAGACTGTGTTGTTCTGGTTGAAGTCCTCCTGGTGTATATTTTTATCCTTATTAATTATACTTAAATTGTTTGTTTTTTATTTTTGAGGCACTAGCACATAATTTATACGCTAATTCAGCTTTAGAAGCGTTTTAAGAATACTCCACGGCTTCCTAGTGCTTGTAATAAATTCTCAATAAGAGCGGCTTTCAATTTTTTTCTTGCTCTCACTGCTGCTTGCTTCCTCACCCTTAAAATGCTGACAACTCGACACAAAAGTAATAAAAAAATGTGCTTCAAATGTGATGAAGATGAGCATTTCCAAGTTGTACCCCTGCTTCATGCCCTGACCATGCCACCATACCACGGCTGAATGCAGCGACGAATGGTCCCAGGTGCTGTGACCCGACCGTATATAGCCTTACCGTGTGGCGCGACTCATGCAGCCCCTATGCTTGATGATGGAGCCAGCGTGCGAGGTGCGACCTGCTAGAGCTGTGCAAGCCACAGCTTTACAGCCTGCAAAGGGTGGGAAGATGCCCCTCCCTTTGCAGAGCTTGCTATAGCTTAACAAGAAGCTATTGCAAGCACTAGGGAGCCACAGTGTGTGAATAAAAGCACTTCTGAATGTGAATTAGTGTGTAAATTATGCGTCTATACGTTAAAACTCAAAAAAAGTAATATTTATAAATATATATATATATATATATATATACTGTATACTAAAAAAAGGCAAAAAGAAAAGAAACGTCTCCAGGTGGGTTTGAACCCAGAGCTCCACTGCCCTTGATTTCAGTTCCCTAAAACCCGCTTCAGATGGGGCAACTTTTCTAGCAATTTTGAGGTTGCTGGCGGGTAGTTCCCTAGGTTTTCCCAGATCAGCACGAATTTCTGAGATCAGGTTCAGCTTAAAACAGACACGCAACTCGAACAAACTGGAAAAGTTTGAAGCGGCAGCAGCCATTCAGGGACGCAATATTTTCACGTGACACCCCTGTGGTGGTGAGGATGACAGCTGAAGACTTGGTCCTGGTTTCAAATGGATCGTTTTTGGAAATAAACTTTTTCAGAAACATGAGTGAGTATTAATGCCAGTCAAAGATATAAAAACACGTTTTTAGCACGTAGTTGTGCGTCTATATAGTGCTGAAAAATCAAATTTCATGATGATGATGGCAGGTCGTAGCAATTTGGTTGCAGCGTCTGAACTCAGGCGGCCTGTGTTGCTGGTGTTGCGACGTTAAGTTGCTGGGGGTAATTGCTCCGTCTGAAGTGGGCCTTAGGCTTGCTTCCACCATTCACGCTCAGCAAACAAGCCCGCTTCAACCGTTCACACCTCAAGGCAAGCTGGACAGCTACAAGCCACCTAAATGTCTACCGCCGCATCCCCGGCCAGGCCGTGACGCGACATAACTTTTTAAAAGTCTTGCTGTCAGTGCCACGACCGGCCAGAGTGAAGTCGAGAAAGAATCATCTAAATCAATTCGTAGCTTTCTTGGAACGACCCCCCTCAAGGGAGAGTCGTCCCTCCGCCTTTTGTCGACTGTTGGACTGACGCGAAGAAACTAGCCGCCTTGGCCCAGCAGTTACAAATCATAGTGCTCATTAACTCGCCTGCCAGCGTTCCAGGTGTCAACCGCAATTTCCGCCAGTTTACCCGACACCCGCTGACAATCTCGTCTGCCAGTGTTCCCGGTGTCAACTGCCATTTCCGCAATCTTTCCAACACCCACTGTCAAAAACCCATCTGCACTCCAGGCCTCGACAAGCGCTTGCTTGTCTACCGCATCACCCCAAGCCTAAATCCTAAATCTGCAATGAGTCCTGGCTGTTTCCCCTCCTGCCACTTGTTATCCTGCCTTCCAGCGAACATGCCGTGACTCTCCTCTGCCTCTGGAGACGACTTTCTTACATCTTAACCGTGCTCCCCGTCTCCTGCCAACCACTATTCTAGGGTACCCGAGAAAGCGTGTATTCAACCTCGTTCTTCGAGCCCTTTAGGTACTTGATTCGAGGAGACACCTGCTGAGCTCTGCCGTGAGACAAGTCGCCAAAATTCCAACATATTTGTCTCAACAGGCATCGTTAGCGTTAGTGAACAACCCGCTCGACGAATCCGTGAGACTCCCTGGGGACGACTAGAAGCAGAGGCATACCGAACGAGCCCCACGTTGGATGTGCCATTTTAATACTGGTTTCTTTATGGAGTTCGCTTAGCTTCTAATAATCACTGCCCAATCGGTATGCGCTCCGCCCGTCACCCAGGGAGTGACATACAGCACCGAGAAGACAGCGAATAAGTTTACTACCTCACGGTTGCCCGTCGTTCAGAGCCAGCAGTCCAGGCACGCCGACCCTTGTCGTCGTCCGTCGATCAGAGCTCACAGTCGGAGTCAGTGTCCAGGCCTGCGGATCGTCCTTCCCATGCCAGCGCTGCGTAGGCTGGCTGTCCCGGGCTATCACTGCCCGAGTCTCGCTGCGGAACCACCCCGGGATCGTCGTGGCCTAGGCTAGATGGCCAGGACTCGCCGTTTCTACCGGTCCGGTTTGAACCTCGCTGGTGGACCGCTCCAAGCCAGGCAGCCCGGCTCCGATGTTCCTGCCCAGCTCCAGCCTCGCTCAGCACGCACTGTCTCGCGCCAGCTCGTGACTTCTTTCTCCGCCGACCGCCTGTCACGTGCCCTCTGCATCGTCTTTGACCCTTGGCTCCCACAAAGTTAAGGAAAGGGAATGTACCATTATGCTCAGTGAAGTTCAGTGAGAAGACCCGGGACTCGAGCAGGAATGCCGTTATCCTTGGTGTGACCCTACGAGACATTCTTGCTGCTTTTGCTGGGGTTTATCTAACTGAAGTACCTGTCTGAAAAATAGAAGAAACATATGTGCATAAGACTCATTATTCACAAGAAAATTTGTCAACATCCAAAATGACCCATGGAGAAAATTATGTGAGAAATTTGTTGGCCACGTTGGCGGAGTCACCTCTCGTGGCCAATGTTTCATTGCAACTTTAATTGTAGTAAACAGTCGAAGGGTATATTACAAGGTGCAATTTGGTTTTGTGCGAACCTACAACGCACAAAACAGCACTCTAACACAGTATGTAGAGGTACCTCTAAACAAATTCCAGGGTTTCATGGAGCCTCCTTCAGATAACTGATGTTGAACATAAAATGTGTGCACCAAGGAGTGAGCAAACAGTGACTTCCAATAAGTCGAAAGCACCAGCGACATGTCGACAAGGAGTGCAATGTGTACAATGTCGTCTAGAGGTGTGCAGCCAAGATGAAAAGGCGAGATATAACGATATCAGAATAAGATCACACCAAAAAGGTTCCGTTACAATCTAGGCACAGTAATGAGTCAACCGACGTACAGCCGCGATTCACTTTGTGTTGAGGTGAAACATGGCCAACAAAATATAAAAAAACGCGTTCTTTTTTTTCTGTACATCATTTGCTCTGCGCCGTTGATAGAAGGAGAGTTGGGCGGCGTCACAAAGTCACTCGCTAGCGCTTTTTCAAATTCGTTCATCGGCACTCGTGGTATACCCGGCAGGAGAAAAGTACGAGCTCAGAGCCGAGCCGCCGAGCGTCGATTGCGACTTTCCCAAAGAGAAGCTCCAGTAACACTTCGGCGACTCGTCAGCTTCAAACGACGCCTCTTCGAACGAGCCTGACGCGCCCGCGAATCCAATGCGCCGAACGGGCGCGGCAGAAAGCACGCCGGAAGGAAGGGGGCTGGAGGCTGAGTATCCGAAAGAGACGCGGCGCTGGTTTCTACGTCTATTTCGCACATGAGATAACAAACCGGCAAAGCTAGCCGAGTGTGAACAGTGACTGACGTTACATTGGAGGACACGCAGTCGGAATGACGCCTGCAACAGAGCACAGCTAGGTGCTTTCAACAGGGGACACAGGCGTTCAAAAAGGCCTCGATTTAAAAACTTCACATCTCCTTTCTGTCCTTCGGTGTTTACTTTGATCTGCGTACGCCAAAGCACTCAATGCTGCAAGTAATAGAGTCGTGTATACGTACTTACCTTTCGAAGCAATTGAAAGTGTGCAGGTTTCGCTCGATGCCCACGAGTACAGAGTGCGACGAACGCCGGCTGGCCAGGCTAGTCGGGTCGCGCAACACAGTCGTTGGCACAGACACAGTGGTGACAGTGGCGCAACCGACGCCCGCCCAGTGATGCCAACCTATTTTTCAAAAATACCCCACGACAGCGTCCAGAAAACCCTACATTACCCTACGAATGTTTCTTATTACCCTACGTTTTACCCTACGAGGCAAACCTTTGTTTCAATAATACTGTTGCATGGATTATGATGATACAGGGTAATATTAATACAGTACAAAGCGACAGGGCACGCATGCACGCGCATACCTGCGTTATTCTAGAACACCATGCTTGCATCTTGCATGTGCGCTGTGTAGCATCAGCACAACAGTGATGTAGCGAGCGCACAGACATCCCCAACCAACAGGTTTAGTCGATTTGTCGTGAAATTAAAAACCATGGGCTACGCGGAACCAGCACTCGCGGCGCCAGACAAGGCGGCTCATTACAAAAGGAAGCTAATCCGAACGGTATATTAGCTTCTTTGGGTGTACCGCCTAGGGATTCGTCAAACTAAGGTACTATTTCGACAAACCAGGCTTTTACACCAGGGGAGGATAGGAAACCGGCGGCTCCTCCGTATTCGCTAAAATGTCATTTGATGAAACGTCATTGTTTCGGCTTCGTTCGCTCAAGTGAACGCCTCCAGTCCCCGGGATGCACTCACTTGATTAGATGACGCTTTAGCGAACGCCCACGTTTCACCGAATGACACTTTAGCGAATAGTCGGACGCCGCGAAGCGGCGTTTTCGGGTGGGCCAAATGGGTTCACATTTTTGTAATGAGCCGCCGCAGACTATCGTCGAGAAACGGCGTAAGCGCAGCGCGGCCCCCGTTATTCGCTACAACGTCGATTCACTCGAATATCGCTGTTCGCTAAAACATCATTCGCTCAAGCGATATGGACCTGTCCTGGTGGGCTCGGGATGGCTCCGCCTGCGGTGCCACGTGTTTCGCAGGTGTAACAAGGACCGCCGGATGGACCAGTCATCAGAAGAAAATTGGCGGGACCATTTCCACTGGGAAGATACCTCTTCTGGCTCCAAACTTCCTAAGCGCAACTCCACCTCCTCCCACCTCTCCCACTTGCTCTAGCTCTCCAATACTCTCCAACTTAGGGAGCCTACATACTCCAACTTGGATTCTTTCGTTTTGCATGATGTTGTGGTGTGGCAGCACACGGGTTGTAAAGCTATGCAAAACTTGCGCGGCAACTTTTTTTTTCTTTTTTTTTTTTCTTGCCGTTGAAGAAGCAACGTCTGAAAATACCCTACTTTTGGCGGGGAAATGGCCGGACCGCCCTACAGCCCTACAATATACCATAAATGCCTAAAATACCCTACAAGTAGGGTAATTACCCTACTGTTGGCAACACTGCGCCCGCCCGCTGCGCACTGCGCATGCTCGTCGTGCTCGTCTTGGCGGCTCGCCAGCACGCCGGCATCGCGCCGGGCCAGCCGGGCTCGCTCCCTTCGAAGTTCGAACGTTCGAACAGTTCAAAATCCAAACTGCTTGCGCGCGCGCGCGCGCGCGTGTTGGCGATGGAAACTGTCTTCTCGAGGAACGAGGCTGTAACGTATCGTTTGATGGCGCAAGTGCACGTATTTTTCACGTCGTTTTTTGGACAGTGTGTGAATCTCGCGAAACAGGCGACGAAAAGTGGTGGGTGAAATGTGCTCGCATGTCATCGTGGATTTTGTGTACCACGTAGGATTACCCAGAAAGGTGGGTCAATATCGATAAATGTGCGCGTAAGAAGCAACTATATGCACGTGACCTGTCAAACCTATTCACCCTCATTATTTTATCGTGCGAACCGACATTGTCACGTATAGCGTTCGATTTCGGTCCCAACACCGGTAACTAGTATATCGTGTCATGGTGTTGTATTTCTCACCGTCGGTAACTTCGTACTGTTATCGTATTCGATGTGGTGGTCGTGTCCCAACACCGATAATTTCTTGTTGTATTGCGATGGTGTGTTGCAACATCGAATTGTACCCCGGTACGTTGGGTTTATCGTTTGGCGATCAACTTTTGTTGCATTACAACTGCAATAAACATTTGTTGGAAAACGATCACTCCAATGAGCACGTCGTTATTGGGCTTTCTCATTAAAAGGTAGGTCGCGGCGGGTGTTCCGGCTAGTTATTCTGAATGGTTTGGTGGTTGTCTAGTCTCAAGCGCGCGAGGCTGTGTGTACTGTGTGTCGTACTAACAGCTGTACATACTTGCACTGTCGATCAATGTTAATGTGTTCGCAACGCAGAACGTTTATGTTATGTGTGTATCCACACCCAATATATTTTTCGCGTATTGCCGTGTGGATATGCCAACGTAATGCATGTTGGTAACTTGGTACCCGCGTTCTGAGATATATGCACGCGATATCATATTGTATTCTCCTTTGGTCCCATGATCGACGACCAATATTTGTATATCGTGTGGCCGTACAGTATGTCCATGTCGGTCACCAATATGCACGCGGTGTCGTATTCTATTCCAATAACCGTAAGTTCTGTCGGGATATTGTGCTTCGATATCGTGTTGTATACCAATAACCGCAAGTTATAGCGGGATATTGCGCTCAAATATCCTGTCGTATACCAATAACCGCATACTATATCGGGATATTGTGCTCCGATATGAATTCCCATCGTGCGTATTGGGTTAATCGGATAACAATAAGTTTTAATGGTTTCCATCATCTTCATTGGAATACAATATTTCCAATAAGCCGAGTTCATATTGGCCTTTTTCAATAGGGTATCTATGATACATTGTGGCGTTTGATCCTTAATGCGCCCCTCGAATCCGTGACAGACAAAGTTATTCTGACAAAATATACAATGAGCTGTTTGTGTCAAGAGAAGAGCAATCTCGGTGGCCCAAAATGTAAACAGCGGCTGCTGGATGATTTCATGTAAACGGACCCAGAATTCACGGGCTTGGAGAAAGGTGCAGAAACTATGTGACATTCAACTGAAAAGTTAATAAGCTCAAATTATTATTCATTTTAAGCCAAAATCCATGATTCGCACTTGCCTATTATTTTCACCATGAAGCCAAAGGCGAACCAAGTAGTAGCCCGTTGATTTATTGACGAATAGGATACACTTCGAGTACCAAACTGGATGCTTTGCTTATGTTTGGAAGGTTGCAATGACAAATGCAATACTTAATTGGGTGAAAAGCAAAGTTTTGTAACAATTATGTGTATGATTACCTTCTACAAGTCGTTTTACGTGTATACACTCTGCACAGCATTCTATTTGAAAGCTAACAAAATTTTAAAAAAAGGCCGTGAGAGTTCTGTCGATGACTTCTTCCCTGCGTGTTCGTAGTTCTCGGCGGACATTAGTAAAGGGGATAACTGTCACAGTACGTTGACTAAAATTGACCAAAATCTGTTAGCTTTGTAATTCATGACTTTACGGACTATGTTGCAACTGCAGTGTTAAAAGCCTGTCAATATTAAAGGCTATCCCTATTTAAACCATTCACAAAAGGCCAAAGCGGCTTGGAGGTATTAATTGTCCAATTTTTGTGTTTTTAATGTCGGATGCAAAAACCGTGCTCAGCTTGAGCTCAAGATTTCGTGCCGTTAATAATGGGCAGAAGAGTCCCCTAGTTATACCGGGTACGTCGTCACTATCTCGACTGTGCGTCCTTGGCGGAAGCATCGGCGTCATACGTCCAGGTTAGTGAAGGTGCGCCCGAAGCGACCACGTCCGCACGACATCCCGAGGCCTTCTGAGCGCAAGATTTTGGAATTGGGCGACGAAAAGGCAGATTTTTAGCACTGAATATTTCGAAACTTGTTGCCATTCGCAAATTGTGTCAATTGTGTCAGTCTTTAATATTCACTGCCTTTGAAACTAGAATTGAAACATACCCCATAACACCATTATTAAAAATTTTGGTTAATTAGTTTTGAATAACATACTGCTAAGGGTTTTCCCCTTATGTAATGTCCTCTGGGCCCCACAAACACACATTGAAGTCAACATCCAAGTAACACTCACGCCGTTTTTTTTTTTTTTTTACTTTGTTTGAATCAAAATAGAAAGCTTTGTATTTACGTATATATAAATATAATAAATAGCGGGTGCATGTGCATGCAGCCGTGCACCATCCCACTATAGAGGTCCACTTTTTTCTGAGGCAAAACTGGATCAAACGGACAAGGCCAGTTTTACATAAACCCCCAGCACTGCATGTACTAAAGACTGCCAAACATGACTGCTCACCTCATAGAACACTGCGCGCTTTGAAGATAGCGGCTTGCAATCTTTGACGGTGAGTCTACTCGCTTGGTGCAGCTGGGACCTGCAATAAATTCACTACCACTTGCCATATTTCACAAAGTAACAAAGAAAAGCCAGTAATACATAAGTCTACAGCACGACATGTCCCAAGGACCGCTAGAAATTCTCGCTCGACTCATAGAACACTTCACGCGACAAAACCCTGCATTCAGGACCGATTGAACTTAGTATAAATGTTGCAGAAAAATAAGGATCTGTATTCAGCTGCGTCAAAACACGTGATCTAATGTAATAATTGTGTGGCCTTAAAGAACACAACTGTGATCATGATTTTATGAATGATGATGATGAAATAATTTTGACTAAAGAGGGTGACCACAAGTGTATACTGAAAGAATCACTAACAATGACGAAACCTAGAAATCTATTACTGCCTTTCGTATGTTTTGCCATCGAGTGGAAGAAGGTTCTTGGCCTATATTTTTGTTAGAAACAGGTGTGATGCGTCCGTCTGTTTTTTTAAATCTTGATGTGGTGCATATGTTTTATTTCCTGGGTTGAAAGCTCAAGGCACTCCCTGTTGTTTGTTCAATCACATTTACCCAAATGTTAGTAGGTTGCTTTTTTATGTTTACTGTCCTTGGATATGTCAGGGGTTGTGAACAGTAAAACGCTGTAAGGCCCAGGAAGGAATTCCCTTTGTAAAGTGGTGGCAAGCAGAAGAGAAATTGTAAAGACTGACTTCATGTCTTCCCCTACGTTTTCTTTTTTGGGTCGCCTATTCATTTTTTGCCCATTAATATTCAACTGTGTTGGATACTTCTCTGCGTTTGTGTCATCCTTCAGAGAACCCGTCTTTAATAAATTATGTGTTTGGCCTGTTTAGCTAGCTTGCACCCTCGTTTTTGTTTATTAATAAATGACTGTAGGATTCAACTGCAAGCACGGTGTTAATGCATACTAATAAATAGCAACATACTTTTATTGACTAAGGCTGATGATTGGACTATAGTAGCCAATTATTGAAAAGAAATCATGAAGAATATGGGAACAGAGGATATGAACACAACACAGCGCTGTGCTGATCTCCTCCTTCTTGTCCGTGCCATTCACATTCCATGTTTTTAATAACACATTTATTAATAATTTTCTGCTTGGTATCATCTGTAGAGGGGTTCACTGGAACGACCCACCTGCTATTGCATTCCCTTTACAGTGATGTGATTGCTGCGCCAATTGCGCCAAACTGCGCCAAGGGGCTAACCCTGCTACATCCTGCTACATTTAGCCAAAATATGGGTAATCTGCGCCAAGCCTGCGCCAAAGGACCAATTTCGGTCGCCTTTCAAAACCGAGACTAAACTAAGAACGTAATGGAGCATGCGTGAGCTAGGTGACGCAAGGCCGCCCGACACAAAGTACCCTGTATCCATCGGTCTTGCATGCTTTTGCCGCCGTCTCGCGTTTCGCGCCTCGTCGTCGCGGGAACCTCGTCTCGCGTCTTTTTTAAACTTTTTCAACGATAGACGCGGGCGTGTGCGGACGCTCCGACGCTAGCGTGCCAGACATACCGTCATGCTGTGAAACAAATCCACGGTTTTGCGCGACGAGAGTTGCTTTGTGAGCTGAAACGCTGGTCGCGCGACGTCGGGTGTTGCCGTCCCCACGTCGCTGCAGATATGGTGCTTTCTAGACTTGTTCATCGACATTCCTGTCCTTGTTTAAATCGTGCTCTACTATACAAAAATCCCTCTTTAAAAGGATATTACAACGAAATTTCGGCGCTTATTTCTTGGTATATTCGTGTTTAAGGGAGCACTATCACATCAGACACCAATCTCTTGTTGAGAAAGGCACGAAAAGGAATTTTAAAACGAATTAAACGATTAGCAAGGAGCACCTGGTGGATGTTTCTAACGCCTTGTTTGTAATGCCCGTATAGGAACTTTGACATGTGGTGACGATAACTGTCTCGCCTCCGGCCACCACGACCCCGCAGGGGGCACCTGTGAAAGCAGGTGTTTGGAGAGTGGCGTCTCCACGGACCCCGAGCCATGCGGGTTCGCCCGCCCACGTCTGGCTGTGCGTGGCTTTCCCGTGTCCGGGGAAAAGGGCATCCTGGTGGTTGAGCCGAGCCCGGGGTAGGTTTGGACCCTTCGGGGCCCCCTGGGAGAGGCAATACACCACTTCGGCCCCCGCTTCTCGTAGACGGGAGTCCTGGTAAGGCCCGGCCAGGATGATTCAGTCTAGTCGCCTTTTCTTCTACTATCCCCTCCGATCTTTCGCTTTTACCTTTCCTGTTTCTTTTACTTCCTTCTCATTTCTTTTGCTCCTTTTTCACCCCTCTTTGGCGGCAAGGGCTAACCTTGGGTGGCAATAGACCTCTGTCTTGACCCACACTTGGGTATAGTTTCCCGGCAGCATTGTTAGCGTAACGTCTCCAGCCAAGCCCATCTTGTTATGGTGCGTTACCTAACCCCTTGTTGGGCTCGGTGGTGGGCGATGCACCGCGGATTCTGAAGACTCTTTGCCCTCTTATGGCGCCCCACCCCTCCAAACCCCGTTCAGGACACGCCCTTAAAAGGCGCTGCCCTGAACAAAAAACCATTGACAAAGAATGTGAAATAGAAACTTTTGCTAAGTTTTTCATAGTTCATTCGCTGGATGAACAAAAACCTGTTACAAAGATCTCACCTTTTATTGTAGCAAAGGTGCTAGAAAACCTTGTAGGGCTTTCCTACAAGGCTAAAAAACAGCACACTGGAGACCTTCTTGTGGAAGTGAACACAAAAAAACAATGTGACGCACTCCTCAAACTGACTACCATCGTTGATGTGAAAGTGTCGGTGAGCCCTCATCGCACACTAAATACTGTCCGTGGAGTCCTCTCTGAGGACGACTTTTTGCACACCAGTGAGGAAGAACTCCTCGAGGGACTCCAAGGTGCTGGTGTCGTCGCCGTAAAACGTATCATGTTTAGGAAAGATGGCGAACAAATTCCTTCGAGACATGTCATTCTGACTTTTGAAAGGCACACTCTCCCTGAGACAATCAAGGCAGGATACTTGAACTGCCGCATCCGCCCGTACGTCCCCAACCCCCAGCGGTGCTTCCGTTGCCAGCGTTTTGGTCATGGAACACGCAGCTGTCGTGGGAAGGAGACGTGTGCGAGGTGCGGTAGTCAAGGTCATGTTTCCGATACTTGCGAGGCGGCTGTGGCCCACTGCGCTAATTGCGGTGGACCACATCCTGCTTATTATCGGGCATGTCCCTCTTGGAAGTTAGAAAAGGACATCCTTACCATCAAAGCACAAGAAAACATACCGTACCCAGAAGCCAAGAAGCGGTTCTCCTTTTTATCAAAGGGGAGTTTTGCCGAGGTGGTGCGCAGGGGCCCTGCACCACGCTCGGAGTCGAGGGCCACTCAGGTCTCTCCCGAGATCCTGGCGGCCGACTTCAGGGCCCCAGCTCCCCGACAGGGGCAGCAGCTGCTTCCTCCAGTCCCTGGCGGTAGCACGCGTGCTGCTCCTCTTTCCAAGGACAGGCCGGCAAAAGCCACGCCTGCCCCCTCTCCTAGGTCCCCCGCTGGGGAGACGGAGCGAACTTCTCGCTCTTGCTCGCTAGAGAGGGCCCCCCTACCGAAGGAGCAGCATGGTGCCCATGCAGCTCCTGTGAAAGGAGGGGACCGGACGAGCTCAGACGACTCGTCGCCCAGCTCGTCTGTAACCCCCTCAGCCGGTCGTGGCCGGGGTTTGCCCCCCCGGACACCTGGCCGGACAAGTGCTGCTCATAAAACAACGGATACCTCTCAGGAGGTGGAGATGTTGACGGACGCTGACAATCTGTCCACTCCTGGGTCCGACCAGGACAATATGGAGTGGGAAACGCCCTCCAGTAAACATAAAAAGAATAAGAAGCCTGTAGTCCCGCCCAAATGATGATCCCAATGTCTTCCACCTAGTTTGTGTTGACTTAACAATCTTACTCATTTTATTAGGTTTATTTTTGCAGCAGCTTATTTACATACCTTTTATAGATGATTAAGTTACATTTTATGCAATGGAACTGTCGCGGTATTTTAAGAAATATTGATGATGTGAACTATTTCATGGATCAGCTTCGGCCCATCGCTCTCGCCTTGCAAGCAACTCATCTTCACACTAATTCCTTTAATATTTTAAGACATCATCAGGTTTTTAGGAAACATCGCCCCTCTTCCACCCCTTCTGGTGGTGTTGCAGTGGTCGTGCAGAGTGGAGTGGCTTGCTCTCAAGTTCCGCTCTGCACGCCGCTGGAAGCTGTTGCAGTACGTCTCCTTCTGGACCGCCTTATAACAATTGTTTCTTTATACTTGCCACCTAACATTCCTTTAAACCTTCAAGACCTGCAGGGACTTATAGGACAGCTCCCGCAACCCTTTTTAATTTTGGGTGATTTTAACGCCCATCATCCTATGTGGGGTAGTACCCGTCAAGACTCCCGTGGTGGTGTGATTGAACGTCTTTTATTGTCTTCGGGGCTGTGCCTTCTTAACGAGAGAGAGCCAACCTTTTTTAGTGCGGCACACAACTCATTCACATCCATTGATCTTTCTATTGCTTCACCTTCATTACTTCCTTGCTTCTCTTGGAAGGTTCTTCATAACCCTTTTGGAAGTGATCATTATCCAGTTGTTTTAGAGAGTACCGTTCCATTGCCTAATCTTTTAAAGCGGGTCCCTAGGTGGAAGTTAGACAAGGCAGACTGGGCGCTTTTTAATCTTCACTCCACTTTAGATCCTTCGCTTCTTTCGTCTATGTCCCCCGAGAACGCTACACTTTATGTTACTGAGCAGATACTAAAGGCTGCTCAACAGTCCATTCCACAGACATCTGGTAATATACCCAAAAAATGTAAACCTTGGTGGAATAAGGAGTGTGCCACAACCCGGGCGGACCAAAATAGGGCGTGGGGCAGATTTCGCAGATACCCCACTTCAAGCAACCTTGTTGAGTTTGTGGGCACCCTGGCGGCTCCCAAGCCAAGTTGCCCGACTGCGAGGCTCAAGCCGAACTTTTCCCGCGTGGCGGCGACGTCACGCCAGCCACGCGCACATCGGATGCGCCGCCTTGATAAGACAGATCAGAGGCGGCGCATGGGGAGTCGCTGCCTGGACTCCGGCACCGCCGGTTGCAATGTTAATCGTCTTGTCCATGTCCAATTAAATGTAGTTTCTTGTTGTTGAAACCGTTGGCTCCGTGTTGTTCCTCCGGGTCGGGTATGCAGCAAGGCAAACCGACCACAATGGCGCCCAACCGTGGTATGCTACCCACTCGCAGGAATTTCACGGGGCTTGGTTTCTTCTTTCGGTAAGCCTTTTTCATATTTCCCGTGTTTCCTATCGTTGTTTCGTGCTTCCGTCACGTCCACGTTTGTTGTATTGGCGTGTTTGTGACCGTATCTTTGTGAACGCGGCAATCGTTTTGCGCGCTTGTGTTGGGTTTTTGGGGGCGTTTCTTTTTTTGTGTGCTTGCAGGAATGCTCACGCGGGAGCAGGAAGCCGCGATGGCCGCAGCAGCACAAATGAACCTGCTCACGAAGGTCACGGAGATGTGCGACTCCGTGATGCAGCGCCTGGCCCACACGCCTGGCCAGCAGGAGACCCCACCGCGAGAGCCCAGGCCACACTTGACTGTTCCGGTCTACATGGGGTACGACGACGTCAAGTCCGTGGCAGACTTCCTGGGCGAGCTGCAGACGTACCACCTTGCCTCCGGTGCCTCAGAAGCCTTCATCGTGGACCGGATTGTCCCGCTGGCGTTACAAGCCAGCGCCAGGTGCTGGTTGGGGTCACAGGCCCCCTTCGCCAGCCTGGCAGACTTCCAGACAAGGCTTCGCGAAGAGTTCCTGCCTGCAGGCTACGCGACACAGATTCTCCGAGAGCTGGAGGCAAGGACGCAGCACCCGGATGAAAGTCTGGTCCGGTACGTTCGGGTCATGCAAGAGCTCTTCAAGAGGGCGGACCCGAAGTCACCGGAGTCGGACAGAGTAGCTCGGGTCAGAAGACAGTGTCACCCCAGGTACCACGCCTACCTGATCAACCGCACCTTTGAGACCCTTGAAGAGCTAGCCCGGGGCGCCCGCCTCATCGAGGAAGCTCTTCATGCCGAGCGGAACTACGTGCCGCCGCCACCAGCCAAGTACGCGCTCGAGCCGGCATGCGCATGGCGGGGCCCCGAGGCCTCCACGCAAGTGGACTGTCCGAACGAGACCTCCCTTCCCCACCACGTCAACCAGGAGAGTTGGCGTGGCATGCATGGTGATATCCCGTGCGGGATAAGCGTATGTTCGCCTAACTCTCCCCGAGAGGTCCCCGGAGGTCACAGCGAGGCCCGTGAGGGTTTCGGGCGGGGGTCGCCACGACAGGTGGGAGGTCGTTGGCCGTGCCCTATCGTAAGCTGGGGCCCAACGGAGATCACCACTCAAGCGAACCATCTTCATCAGTCTGCTCCTGCAAGTGCTGGCGAAAACTGGCACGGTGCGGTCGCAAACCCGCAGCCCAGCAGCATTGACCCCCGCCGCAACGGAACAAGCCCTCCCCACAACAGCCAGTCGCAAGCCTGGTGGAGGCCCTCCCATAGTGGTTCCTTATCCGATCACTGGAGGCGGTCCGACGGGCACCTCGGTGCGGGTGGCCTAAGCAGGCAACTGTCGCCGGACTGCTGCTACGAGTGCGAGCAGCCCGGCCATCACCGAAAGCAGTGTCCAAGGCTTCTGGACACTACAAACAAGAGGTGGCACGAGACGGCGGCAAAGGGCCGGAACCAAAACAACCAGGGAAACTACTATGGCCGGCGACGCTGAAACCAGACAGCCACTCGCCGACGGCCGGTGCAGTCCCTGGGAGCGGTCAGGCCGCGGCACAGATTCCATCGGTATGTCGAATCCAGCCCGAGCCTAACATCATTGAACCGCGCATGACAATATCTCTGCTCGATTTTCCCATTGCCGCACTTTTGGATTCCGGGGCCGCTATCTCGCTCATAGGGGATTTCGTTTTCGAACTCTGCAAAGCAAAAAAGATAAGCCTCCGGGAGTGCGAAACCCGTTTGCAGCTAGCTTCTGGTACAGCGATAACAGCTGGAGGAGCCGTGAGGCTGCAGATTCGGTTTAATGGAAAGAAGCGGCGTCAGCGATTTCTTTATATGCCAGGACTTGTGGTACCCGTGATCTTGGGCCGAGATTTCATTACAGGCGAAAGCATGACACTCGACTTTTCTGGTGGTGGATACCGGCTGGGACAACAACCGGAGCTGACTCCATTTACCAAAAGGGAGGACTGCATCCCTAACTCGACCACTGCAGCCCACTTCACCACGGTGCCAGACGTCTTGCCTGCCGGCGTTCGAGAATCGTTGCGAAAGTGCCCCGCAAGCAGCCAGCAGAAGCAAGAGCTGCAAGCCGTCCTGGAGTCTTTCTCACCGATGTTGACGGAAACACCTGGAAAGACTGACATTCTGCTGCACCGTATTGAAACCGGTGACGCGCCGCCTCGGAGGTGCAACCCTCGACCGATCAGCGTCCACAAAAGGGCACTCCTTGATGCGGCGCTCGAGGAAATGATCGACACCGGTTCAGTACGTGAGTCGAAGAGCCCCTGGGCATTCCCCGTTGTTCTCGCCCCGAAAAAAGACGGAACAGCCAGACTGTGTGGATTACAGGCGGCTTAACGATGTGTCCGTACGAGACAGCTACCCTTTCCCCAGCATTTCCTCCGTGATGTACGCGCTCGGTAACGCGACCGTGTTTACAACGCTGGATTGCAGTCGGGGGTTCCTTCAGATCGAGATTCACCCATCAGACGTTCCAAAAACGGCTTTCATCTGCCACAGAGGGTTGTTCGAGTTCACCCGACTGCCGTTTGGCTTGTCTAACTCTCCAGCCAGTTTTCAACGCCTGATGGATGTTGTACTTGGAAACTCGAAGTACGAATTTGCCATGGCATACATGGATGACGTGGTTGTTTTCTCGAGAACTATCGAAGAGCATGTCGAGCACCTTCGCATTGTACTTGAGCGAATGCGTTATGCTGGGCTCACGATTCATCCCGGAAAGGTTCAGTTAGCCGCGCCCAAGATTAACCTCCTCGGATTCGTTGTGGATAACGGCACGCTCCGCCCTAATGAAGATAAGTTGCGCGCGCTAACGGAATACCCAAGCCCACATGACGTAAAGAGCCTACAAAGATACCTCGGAATGATTGCGTTCTACAGGGATTTCATTCCACACTGTTCCGAGATATCACAACCGCTCAATCACCTTCTAAAAAAAGGCGTCAAGTGGTGTTGGGCCGAACAACAACAATGCGCATTCGCAGCCCTTTCAAGAGCCGTGACTGACAACGCTTGTTTACAGCTCCCAGACTTGAACAAGCCGTTCGTTCTGCAGACAGATGCAAGCGACTGTGGCCTGGGTGCTGTCTTGCTGCAGGAGTATGGCGGTGTGCTTCGGCCAGTTGCTTTCACGAGCCACACGCTAACTCCAGCCGAGCGCAACTACAGTGTCGCAGAACGTGAATGTCTCGCCATTATTCATGCTTTGAAGCGCTTCGATATGTACCTAGATGGCGCAACGTTCCAGATTCAATCTGATCACTTAGTGCTATCATGGCTAAGGGGACTTAAGAATCCAGCTGGACGTCTTGCTCGTTGGGCGCTTACGCTACAACAGTACGACTACTCCATTGTGTACCGCCCGGGGTCAACTAACAAAGTTGCTGATGCGCTTTCTCGTGCTCCCCTTCCCGAGGAACACTCGCAGGATACCCATGGCTTGGTGACCGTCGCGGCCACGACACAAGGATCCCCAGATTCACGGTGGGGTACATTGGTGAGCCGCGAGGAGCTTCGCAAGGCGCAGCTGGATGACGGACTCTGCCAACGCGTGTCCGCTTGGTTGGCAGCAAGAGGTCCAGTCGACCGCCCAAGTGACGAGGAGTTCGACTCCTACTTGATGAGCGACGACGGCCTCCTGCTGCGCTACATCCCCCAGGCCGACGACGATCCGGATGGCTCGACATTCCGGACCGTGATACCCCGCAAGCTACGTAAGCTTTTCATCCGATACATGCATGACTCTGCCTTGGCAGGACACAGCAGTGGGAGCAAGACTTACGAAAAGTTATCCCAAATGGCTACCTGGCCAGGCATGAGGCAGGATGTGCTCCGATACGCTCGTAGCTGCTCGGTGTGCCAGAAGGCAAAACCACGTGGTGGCCAGCCCCCCGGTCTCATGCAACCAATCGCGAGTCAGAGCCCTTGGCAGATTTGTTGCTGTGACGTCATGGGCCCCTTCCCACGTAGTACCCGGGGCAATCAGTACTTGTTCGTGGTAACCGACCACTTCACGAAGTGGGTTGAGTTATTTCCATTGCGGAAGCTAGATTCGCAAAAAATCTGGGAGTGTCTACTCGAAACATTCGCTAGATTTGGCTTTCCTGCACAGCTTGTAAGCGATAATGCCTCCTATTTCACGAGTAAGGTGTTTGTGGACGCATGCGCGGTACTGGGAATCAAACACAAAAGAACTTCCCCGTACCACCCGCAAGCAAACATCACGGAAAGGGTAAATCGAAACCTTAAGATGATGCTAGTGGCCTACACAGAGCGCCACAAGGACTGGGACGCGAAACTGCCCGAGCTGGCATTCGCGACCCGTACAACCACTAATCGGTCAACGGGTCTCACTCCTGCCCAATTAAATTTCGGCAAGGAGCTCGCATTCCCGCTTTCTAACAGCCTCCTTTCTACAGAGTCTGGAGGAAGGCCTCGCCCCTACGTGAAGTTCGCAGAGGACCTGCGAAAGCGCTTCTCCGATAACCTTCGAGAGGCCAGAGAAAATCTCGACGTCGCCCGGGTACAGCAGGCTAAACAGTACAACCGGGGGCGACGTGACTTGCAGTTCGAGGTGGGAGATTTTGTACTCCGGCGTACTCACCCACTGAGTGACGCCGCTCGAGGCTTCGCAGCCTCCCTCGCCAACAGGTGGGAAGGTCCGTTTCGCGTGCGTGAAAAGTGCTCGCCACTCACTTACAAACTAGTTAACTGTGAGTCTAGTGAGGAAACCGGACCTGTTCATGTCACCGACCTTAAACGATTTTTCCAAGCAGAAGACGAAGATTCCTCGCAGGACCGGAACGACACTGACGGCAGTCCCGTTCCGGAAACCCCCTTGTCTCCACCAAGGCGGCGGTATAACCTGCGACGTCGGTGACACCAAAGAGAGAGGAACTTTTTTTTTTTGTCTCCTTGGCCTCTTTCGCATTTTGGGGGTAGTTTTCTACTTCCACGGATCTGCCCCTTTTTCAAGAGAGGGGGGAGAAGATTGTGTGCCCACCTCAGATCCGTTATTTCAAACTTTCTGGAAGGGGTCCGAAAATAATGTCAGGCTCAGCCCTCAACTGAGTCCCATGTCGTCTGCTTCCATGTTTTCTACGAAGCTGACTCATGGACAAAACCGTCGCCATACCCGCCATCTGAATGACACGGCGGCCGGTCTCATCGTGGACCGCGGCCACCCTCTACAGGACCACGGGCAAAGCAGCCACCTGGTGGAGCCCTGATCCCGAACAAGCGACAAGCTGGAGCTGACCGAGCCGCCGCGCTCGCCAGCAGCCGCCGCGCTCGTCCAGCAGGCGCCGGCCGGACTTAAACGTCAGTCCGCCCAACAGCGCCATCCACCCCCTGACGCCCACAACGTCTCCGTCATCGACATGCCGGACGAAGCTTGAGGGGGGGGAAGTGTGGGCACCCTGGCGGCTCCCAAGCCAAGTTGCCCGACTGCGAGGCTCAAGCCGAACTTTTCCCGCGTGGCGGCGACGTCACGCCAGCCACGCGCACATCGGATGCGCCGCCTTGATAAGACAGATCAGAGGCGGCGCATGGGGAGTCGCTGCCTGGACTCCGGCACCGCCGGTTGCAATGTTAATCGTCTTGTCCATGTCCAATTAAATGTAGTTTCTTGTTGTTGAAACCGTTGGCTCCGTGTTGTTCCTCCGGGTCGGGTATGCAGCAAGGCAAACCGACCACAAGTTCAAGCGACGAAAAGCCAAGGCTCGTTGGACTAGGAAGCAGGCAAAGCGGAAGTCGTGGATGAAGTATCTCTCTTCTTTAACCAGCTTTGTCCCAGCCAAAGAGGCCTGGGACAGATACAGGAAAGTAAATGGGGATTACAGGTGCTTTGCCATTCCAACGTTTAATGCCCCTTCTTCATCACTAAAAGATATTGGCAACATACTTGGGGAACATTTTTATAATTCATCTAGTTCGGCCAACTACAGTGTTACTTTCGGACGGTTAAAAGCTTGTGCGGAACGACAAAAAGTTGTCATGTCAGGAGGAAATTCAGCGTCCTATAACCAGCCATTTACGCGATGCGAGCTTGAGATGGCTCTTAATGTGACAAAGCTTTCTGCCCCTGGTCCCGATGGAATTCACTATGAAATGCTGCGCCGCCTTTCTCCAGAATGCCTTGAAAACCTTCTCGTGTTTTTTAATCTTTTGTGGGA
This sequence comes from Ixodes scapularis, assembly GCF_016920785.2. Classification (NCBI taxonomy): domain Eukaryota; kingdom Metazoa; phylum Arthropoda; class Arachnida; order Ixodida; family Ixodidae; genus Ixodes; species Ixodes scapularis. Next base: position 104,457,973 of record NW_024609882.1, read on the forward strand.
AAAGGCATGTTTCCCTCGGGCTTGGAAACACGCACATATCATCCCCCTCCTAAAGCCTAACAAAGACCCCTCACAACCATCAAGCTACCGCCCCATTGCACTAACAAGCTGCCTTGGGAAAACATATGAAAGGCTTATAAACAGGCGACTGGTCTACATGTTAGAAAGTCAGAGGGTATTTGATAACAATCAATGTGGTTTTCGCCAAGGTCGATCTACCCTTGACCACTTAGTTCGCCTGGAGACTGTGATACTGGAGGCATTTGTAAACAGGCAGCACTGTGTTGCGGTTTTTTCGACTTAGAAAGGGCATACGACACAGCGTGGAGGTATGGGATTCTCCGAAACCTGTATGCCTGTAATATCCGGGGCCGTATGCTGCGAAGCATAAAGGAATATTTGACAGACAGGACTTTCCAAGTTCGTCTTGGCTCAGCCCTATCTGATTCCTTTGTTCAAGAAAATGGAGTCCCTCAAGGGGGTGTTTTAAGTGTTACTTTGTTTTTGCTAACGATGAATTCACTCGCACAACTGCTGCCACCCTCTATTTCATATTCTCTTTATGCTGATGATATACAGATTTCATCATCGTCTTGTAACCTTTCTAGTTGTGAGCGCCAGTTGCAGTTAGCCATAAAGAAACTGTCCAAGTGGGCCGACGAAAATGGGTTCAAGTTCTCTGCTTCAAAAACAGTGTGTGTTCCCTTTTCTTTGCGACGTGGGCTCTCTTTGGATCCATCCCTGGAATTGAATGGAACTCCTATACCTGTTAGGAAAGAGCACAAATTTCTTGGTGTGATATTTGATAGAAAGCTTAATTTTATTTCCCACCTTAAAGCGCTGAAGCAAAAATGCCTTCAGTCGACAAACCTGAAAGTATTATCTCACAAGTCTTAGGGGTCTGATAGAAAATGTATCCTGCAGCTATACAATGCCCTTGTACGATCCCGCCTTGACTATGGTGCTGTAGTGTATGGGTCGGCTCGGCCCTCTGCCCTTAAGATGTTGGACTCAGTTCACCATCTCGGCTTGCGACTGGCAACAGGAGCTTTCCGGACATCCCCCGTCCTCAGTTTGTATGCAGAATCCAATGAGCTGTCCCTGAACAAACGACGTACATATCTTAGTCTAACATATGCTTACAAGATTCTGGCCGACCCTCAGCATCCAACTTACTCTTCCCTCACAAGGTCAAGGTTCTATCGCCTTTTTGAAAATAAATCAAGCATTGTAAGACCGCTAAGCTTCCGCATTGAACATCTTCGCTCCTCGCTGGACCTTTCTCTGGACCAGGTCGTCCTCGTTCGGAAAGTCAACGGTATTCCACCTTGAAAAACACAGCGAGTTGAATCCGACTGGTCTCTCGCAAAGTTCAACAAACACGGCATTTCCCATGCTGTAATTAAGCAAGAGTTTGGAGAACTGCGAAATAAGTATGATGGTTATCTTCATGTTTATACTGATGGTGCCAAGACCTCCTCTTTTGTCGGTTGTGCTGTGTATTCTGAAAGCTTCTCCAAGGTTCAACGACTTGATTGTATCGCCAGCATTTTTACTGCGGAGCTCTATGCGGTATCAATGGCGATTGAATATATTATCAATAGTAAAATACTAAGGGCAGTCCTGTTTGTTGACTCTCAAAGTGTGATTCTTGCAGTTTGCTCTCTTAAAGATACTAAAAATATGCTTGTACAACAAATTCGATATAAACTTAACTCTGCTTTGCATGGGGGTCAAAATATAAAATTTTGTTGGGTGCCCAGTCACATTGGCATTCATGGCAATGAAGAAGCCGACAAACTTGCAGGGTCTGCTGGGAACCTTCCACAATCGCTCTCCTGTCTACCCTATCAAGATATTAAGCCCTTGGTGAAGTCCTCAATTCTTCATTCTTGGCAATTGGAATGGGACATGGAGTGCGATAACAAGCTTCATGTTACCAAACCTACATTAGGAGTTTGGGAAAGCTCTTCATGCAAGAGCCGACTTCATGAAACGTTGTTGTGCCGCCTAAGAATTGGACACTCATTTATGACTCATAGGTATCTGCTTTCGGGAGAAGATCCACCTGTGTGTGATCAGTGTGGTGACAGGCTCACTGTTTTGCATATCTTGTGGCTGTGTCCCGGCCTTCAGCCCAAACGGCGCATTCATTTCCCTGAATTTTTCCAATATCAGATCCCATTTCATCCTGCTCTCCTTGTGGGAGATAATCCTCTAGTCTCTTTTGAACGAGTAATGGAATTTCTTAGCAGTATTGGCCTTTTACACCGACTCTAGCCTTTTGGTCCGTCTTTTGTAAAACCTTTCCTTTAGTACAATGATCCTTACAACTAGTTTGGCGCAGATGGCCTCGTAGCTTTTGCGCCATTAAACCCCAAAATCTCTCTCTCTCCGGCCACCACGAGAGAAAAGGGGAAGGAAGAGGTCCCCTCCTTCCGAGAATGTCCTTTGTGTCTCCGAGAAGTCGTTACTGTCCCCCTACAAGATTACAGAGGATTAACCCGTCACTCAAAATTCGTACGAAAGCAGCCGCTTCGGTGGCTGGAAATGTTTGGACATCTTCTCGACATCAGCCTCCCCGAAGCTTTGTTCGTTCCGATACGAACTACGTCACGATTGCGGCGAATGTCACGTGTTTTGTGTTGGCTGCTCTCCGAGCGCGTGCCAGAATGGGCCGTTTATAAACAAAAATACAGCGATCAGGCTCAAAATACAAATGTGCAATTATCATTTAAGGAAAGTTTGGATCACATTCAACTTATTTCTGAACACGACGGCTGTTTTTCAAATTCGTGCAAGTGCCCCTTTAATTCAAAGACTGCTTGTCGAAATAATGATTACCTATGTTCCTCTCGGTGGGCTTTCTTTCGAAGGGGACCCCGGTACGTGGAAAATTTGCTACGAAAGAAAGTTGGTAAAGAGAAGTGATCTAAAGCAAAGAAGGCAGTGTCTGCACGCTGAACCCACGCAGCGCGCTTGTTTGTCTCGAGTTCAGTCGTTGTACAAAGCGCTTCAAGAAATTTTTTACCCTGGCTCGCGATGTCTTGCATCGATGCGCTCAGGTTCTTTTCTCCTGTGTCTTTATATTATACAGCGCTAATCACACTTGTCTATAACGCGCGAGCGTGCGGCGTTCTCCGGGGAGCGCTAGACTGGTGGCATTCGCAGAAACTAAGCTAGTTACGTGGCGCAACATGGAACGGCCCGCTCAAGGGGTGTCCTGCCCACTCTATCAGCTGGCGGTGAACGCGGTGTCATTGTCGGCGATCAGTGCTTTTGTCCTGTAGGACTCTCTCGATACTATGCGCAGTCCTGTTAAATCCGGTCAATTGATATACTTTGGTTTTTTGCATAGTAGCAAGCCTTATACCAGCTTGATAAGCTATAAAAGTGCTTCGTGATATATTTTGTTCTTGTTTTGATTGTTTTGTTCTTGACATCGTTGATTCGCCTTCATGCTTTAGTTTGTTTATTGTTCGAGCAATGATGTTTGTAAAAAGCGCGCGAGCAGCCTTCCGCGTTCGCCGCCAGCTGATAGAGTGGGCAGGACACCCCTCGAGAGGGCCGTTCCATGTTGCGCCACGTGACTAGCTTAGTTTCCGCGAATTCTACCAGTCTAGCGCTCCCCAGAGAAATCCGCACGCTCGTGCGTTATAGACAAGCTGATTAGCACTGTACGTCACCTGCCGGTCTGGCAAGCACGTGCCGCTGGAGTGTTGTTTTGTCGTATGCTGGAGAGTTACATTTCGCATACTATATTGGGAACCAGTTAGCGACGGAGCGGAGTGGCTTTGTTCCGATTTCGATTCAACAGCCGTTTTCTCCGCTTGCGCGACGAAGCACATACGAAGCACTGCAAGCCTGCTGATGTTGCCCTCACGTGCATGTGAACATGACTGCACGACAGAGGCACCAGCCGGTACTTTTGCAATTCATTGTTTTACGTTTGCTTACTTTTGACGAAAATCTGGCACGTCGGGAACCAGTAAAACGGTGGCAAGCGTTCTTTTCGGAATCGTTCGGCAACGCCTACAACACTGTACACTTGTGGGATCTCTCAGCAGTAAAAACACAAAAGGCGAGTTCCGTCACATCACAGCACAATGGGTCCTTCGTTTGTCCAGCACTTAAACTAAAATGCAAATTTTTTCTAAGAATTTTTGTTTTAAAAGCCACTTTCGCTACTCCGAAACACTGTTTTGGCTGCTCCAAAAGCCACGTTTCCTGCTCCAAAGCACTGTTCTGGCTACTCCAGAGCACTGTTCTGGCTGCTCCAAAGGCCACTTTTGCTGCTCCAAAGCACTGTTTTGGCTGCTCCAAGAGCTACTCCAAAATGGCTTAGGCTAATCACATCACTGCCTTTAGGGCAGCCCCCCCTTCCTCATGGTGCCATCGTTCAGGAAGTGCAAGGCGGGTGTCACTCTCACTCTTGTGGTTCAGTTCCCCAGGTTCCCATAGGTTTCAAGCTGCTAGCCAAACTGAGTCAGGCCTTCCAGCCCTGCAGGAAATGTCAATTCCACTCTTTTAGACGTAGACACCCACATTTTGCGTGTACGTGAAAGAAGCTCTAAGAAAGAGGAAACAAAATGATTGGCCTTTTCTTAATGCATCCTTTTCTTTTGCTGAAAACATACATAAACGTTACACGCTATTGTACATACAGTGGTGCGGCTTAATTTAGGAAGAGCACTTTTTATTCATATAACCTTTATATAAAAAAAAACTCAATATAATGGGTCGGGCATAAATGGTTGCTATGAACTGCCTATACATTTACACATTACACTCTCAGAAAAAAAGGTGTATTATTACACCCCTTGTCCCATATAATACACCCCAAAACTTCAATTCGACGTACAGCGCCCCATAATCGAACAGGCGGCCCCAATGTTTACGAGGGGCTTAATAGCCGTGTGGTACAACTTATTAATAGTAATCTTTAGTAATAGTAATCTTTAATAACTAATTCTTAGAGTCAGGATCAAGTTCCAGGTCTTGTCAAAGCCTCAAGGGCTTGTGGGACTAGACCCAGCAGTTGCAGCAAGCTTATTGAAAATGTTCACATTGTCACGTACACACACTCACACACACACACGTACAAACACGAATCACACACCGATGACATGTTCTGCTCCAGGCGCAAGTTCACATTTCTGTCGGTCTTGAAAAAGTGCAGGAAAACACGTAGTCTCATCAGAAAATAAACGCACACATACGCAAATACAGTAGCCCGAGAATACAATGAAGACCGTAGTCGTATCGGAAGCAGGAGCGAACTGCCAAGGCCAACTTATTTCCTCAAGAAAAAAAAAAAAAAAAAAAGGACGCGCGCGTTTTTTTTGCAGTATTGCTTTTCTAAGGAAAAAAGAAGCATTTTATACTTTCCAAAAAGAAAAGAATGAAAGATATGCGCAGTCACAGTTACTTTGAAAACTTACTTACACGATTAGTTTCATAAAAAAAAGTTTTTCATGTTTTTTTATATTTTCATTAAGAAAAAAAGAAAAAAAATCCTAGTGAGGTACAAAATAATTCTACAATCACGTTTTTAATGATAGCTCAAAACGTGTAAACAAAACAGTGAACTGAGAAGATTACCTTATAAAACTAAGGTAGAAAAAAAGAAGATGGATGGTCACTGTTTTCGCACATCCGAGAACATGCTTCTCAGACATTTTTTCAACATTTTGTTTGAGTTAATGGAAAGCAGAGATTCTGGAAGACCATTAAAAATTTTCGGGACATAAAATGTGCGCAGACTTTCACCATAGTGAGTTCTCACCCTAGGAGTGACGAAACGTGGAACAGATCTGAGTTCACGAGATGGAGTAGACGCGAGTTTGAAATCACTTTCCCAGAAATGGCGCCAAACGACAGTTTGAAGGAAAAGCGAGTAAAAAGACGGCAACTCAAGTGAAGCGAAGAGGTTAGCATTGGATGAAAAGTCGCTGTTGTATGCGACACTTTTTAGAATCCCTTTTAAAACTCGGTCAATTCTTAAATGCCAGGATAGTGAACAATTGAAAAAGACAGTTATGCCGTACCTTAGTACGCTGTAAGCTAAGGCGTGCATTATGTTCCTTCTAACTGACAATGGTATAAAACCTTTAATGTGGTACATCATGCACGACACGCTCCTCAACCGTTGACATACGTAAGACATATGAGTGTCCCATGTAAGATCACAATCAAAGTGAATACCTAAGTACTTTACTGAACTAACATATTCGACAGGTCTACAATTACAACATGGACAATTGGAGCTGTGAAGGAATAGTGGAAAAGTCAAACTGACATTTTTTAAAGGATTACGGAAGCAGATCAGTTTTGTTTTCGAAGCATTTACACGTAGCTTGTTTGCCGAAAACCAGTCAATAATTTTGGTTGCGTCTGCCTGAAGCATTTCCATAGCACGCTGGTAAACTAGGTGCCGAGAAAACAAAAGAGTGTCGTCCGCATATTGAAAAATTGTTGAATTTGTCGTTGCCGCAGAAATGTCATTTACGTAGAGGTTGAATAGTAAAGGAGAAAGAATGGAGCCCTGGGGAACTCCAGAAGTAAGGAAAACTTGAGAGCTGCGGACATTGTCTACTGAAACAACCTGTGTACGATTTGAAAGAAAACTCTTGAGCAATGTATGAAATGGTCCCCGAAAGCCGATTCTATAGAGTTTGTCTAAGAGGATGTTGTGGTTCACGGTGTCAAACGCTTTGGCTACATCAACGAAGAGGGCACACACATACATGTTATCGTCGAAGGAAGAGTGCACAATATCTGAGAATTTCTCAAGGAGATTAGTTGTACTACGACCAGCAACAAACCCGTATTGACTTGGCGAAATTAAATTGTATTTGTCGAGAAAACCGGACATAACAATAAAAATATGTTTTTCTAATATCTGTGAAATACAAGATAGTATTGAGATTGGCCTGTAGGATGACACTTGGTTTTGTGCGCCACCTTTGAAAAGAGGAACAACTGTGGCCTGTTTTAGGTCATCAGGCACATTACCAGTTTCTATAACATTATTTATAAGAACGAGGAGCACGCTTTTTAAAGAGTCATAATTCCGACACAAGTCTCTAACTGTAAGGCCGTCTACACCCGCCGACCTGAATCGCTTAAATCCAAACAGGTAGGACCGCAACTCAGCTTCTGAGAGAGAAGGAAGGAAAGCAGATTCATAGTGAAACGGAGTTCCGGTTGTCGAATCCACCGCGCTATCAATTGGCACAGTAATAGAGTTAGCGAAAAAATTATTAAACGCGTTGACAGTAGTCGCCATATCAGTCCCAAAGTGTTTGCGTAATGTCTCAGTTACGTTCTTTTTTAGATAGCCACGAAGCTCATTGACGACCGTCCAAGTTTTCCTGGAGTCCGAACGAGCGTCCGATATTTTTTTAGCGAAATAGGTTCTCTTCGTTGACCGAATGAGGGCATTGACTCGATTTCTTTGCATCTTACATTCTAGTTCGAGAGAGGCATTGTTGGGGGACCTCCGAAACTTCTTCCACAGTTTTTCTTTGTGACTTATAGCTTCAAGAATATCTGGGGTGAGCCAGGGCAGTGAGGGCTTGCGTTTTTTAACATATACAACGGTCTTCGATAACTCCCGGAAATTTCTAAGGATGTCTACAAACATTGAGTACAGGTTCGTGCTGTTAACCGAGGATAGGAATTCATTCCAATCATATTCTTTAATTAGTCGATCAAAAGTGTTGAAGTCAACCCGCTCTAAACGACACGCACTTTCGAAATTATTACCTTTTCTGGAGGGAAAAACACATTTACATGCGACAAAATAATGATCTGCAAGCTTTTGTAAAATGACAGCGGAGTGTATGGAAGCATCTGGAGCTCGTACGTTTACATGATCTAGGCAGGATGATACAAGATTTTCATTTAATACTTCTTCGCGGGTCGCACTCTGAATGGTAGGTATGATTCCATGCTCGGCAAGTAGTGATAAATAATCACAAACACAATTTTTGGAAGTTTTCAGGGTGTCAATGTTGATATCTCCCACCAAATATAAATGTGCTTCATTAGACAATTCTCTCAAATTTTCCCTCAGCTCCTCTAAGAAGCCAGAGCAGTTGGACGAAGGAGGTCGGTAAAGAGCAAGCAAGCAAACCGCATAGTTAGAATTAGAAACCTTTAGCATCAAGCTCTCCGAGTGTTGAAATGTGACATCAGTTTGAGTTGTTGACCATGAGTTCTTTATAAATACGCCGATTCCTCCTCCTCTAGTAATTGGCCGTACGTGTATAAAAGAAATTTTGAAATCCTAAAATATTAAACTGTGACAGATGATCAGCACTGACATTGATTTCTGTTAGCACAATTGCATAAATTTGGTCCCGCATTTGATCAACAACTGTCTTAAATTCATCCCAGTATTTTCGAATACTGCGAATGTTTATGTGTAAGACCATGAAAGAGTCGGTTGAAGAAGAAGAAAACGAGCTATTAAACGAGAGAAAATCGGCGTACTGTAAAAAACTAGCCATGTCGGTTATGTGATTAGGTCCAGGTCACTTCTCTGCTGAATCCGTACCGGAGAAGCGCCCTCATCTTTTTTGGCATAAATTCGAGCATTTTTGACCCACACAAATTTGTAACCGCGTTCTTTTCCAAGAGTACGTGCCTGCCAGAAAAGTTCTCTGTTGGTCTGAGTTAAGCTGTCGTTGAAATACAGCCTTTCGGGTGGATTGTCACGAGAAAATTGCCTGAGCTTGCTGCGAGCTTGCATCCATTTGTCTTTAGTGGCTACAGATGTAAACTTGACCAAAATAGGTGGTTTTATAGATCGTTTGCCTGGTAGCCTGAAAACCGACACGACATCAGCTGGTTGATGTCCCGGAATTCCTAGCTTGTCTGCCAGCCCCGCTAAGATGGAAGGGAGAGCCTCGTCGGGTTTGACGGTCATTCCATGAATTTCCATAATATGTTGGCGACCGCGTTGGTCAGCGTCGTTCATCTCGGTTTGGAGGCTTTGGATAGTATGTGCCTGTTCGCAAACCGTGTCCTTTAGTGAAGCCACTTCCGTACGCAGCTCGTTCATGTCGGTCGCATGAGCAGACACCGTGGCGAGGAGGCTATCGTATTTCTTTCCTAGGAAGGAAATGGAAGTTTGAACCTCCTCCACAGTCACGTTCATGCGATCTATGGTAGGCTTGAGGAGCAAGAGCTCATTCACCTTTGCGGGAAGCTCGAGCAGTAAATTTACGCTAGCCTTCAGAGAAAGTATTGAATCTAGCTTTTCGTTGATGGTCAAGATTTGCGCCGCGAGTGTCGTGGTTTCGCAGGACAAAATCGAGTCAGAGCTAGCATCGACCCCGTCTATATCAGCACGACTGTTCTTAGAACGGCAAACTTTGCACCTCCATTTTTCTTTTTTGTCGGGGCTCATGGCAGTAAACGTGGACTCAGCAATGCCGGAACACGTTTTCCCGAGATGATAGTTATGCTCGCAAACCGAGCATGTCATCAGTCTACCATCAGGCAAAATGCCTTTTTGGCAAGCGTCGCAAACAAGGGACATAATCGTCGAATTAAATGGCATTAAAATAAGTAGAAAAAATTTAAGTGCTGTAAGCACACCTAGGCTGGTTACACCAGCGAAACAGTATATCAAGAGCAGCTTGGCACGGTCACCGAGAAAATGGAACTCCTGAAAGCACTGATGGTCGGTTACCGGCAAGGCTCGTCCGTGGATGTTCGCTGATTCGCCCAGGGTTGATGTTGAGTCGCAGAAAGTCGCCGAACGTCACGGATGGGCATGGGCAACGACTGCTGACTGAATGGTCGATGTACGGTAATGGCGGTGATGAACGGGGCTGCAGTCGCGATCTTCGAAGCAGTAAATCGGAAGCCACGACTGGATGTCGATTCTTGAGCCGGTGAGATGAGGTCGCCTAACTCCCCGTTAAACCATTTAGCAGGCAAGTTAAAGGTCATCGAATAAAGATTTTAAATTACATTTCTCAGAGCGATTAGAACGAATGCCCGGACATATTCACTTCTTCTTCTTCCAATCCAATCCAATTAAGATAGCTGATATACGTATTATTGACTACAAAAAAGATTATCGGAGTTTTCTTGGCCGTACTGCAAAAGCTCCGTATTTTCTTTTTTTGGTCTTTGATACGTACTTTAGCAATTTAATAAGTTATATCGCACCGTTATCAAGCCCCTGGTAAAATTTTGTGCCGTCTGTTCGACTATAGGGCGCTGTACGTCGAAATGAAGTTTTGCGGTGTATTACATGGGACCAAAGGGTGTAAGGTGATACCCTTTTTTTTTTAGAGTGTACGTGATATCATCAAAAGAGTAGAGTAGCGTAGGGCTGCACTGCACCAATTACGACTTTGTAACCGATTAATTGTTGGCATTTATTTGTTTATTACTATTGGCTATTCTTTGACAGAAAGAATAACCGGGCGAGTTGGTACGGTGGTAGTCTTTGAACTCCATCAAATATTCAGGTTTGACATTAGTTAATTTTTTCCGCCTTTTTTCATGTTTTTGCTTTTTCTAGCTGCTCTGACTTTTGTAAGGGCGTTCGCCACTACTAAAAAACGTGACATCTAAGCTTCTTTTATTTTTTGCATCACACAATCGTAAACTTAATAAGTGTGCCGGTTCGGTAAACGCGAAGAGACCTAATTTCCGAGGGTAAAAGCTCGAAAAACAACGGACAAGTAAAAGAAACAAACAACACAGGGCGTTGTTTGTCCGTTGCTTTTAGCGCTTTTACCCTCGGAAATATGACGAAGAGACCGCGCGTCTCTACGCTTTCATTGCTTCATTGCGGTGTTCAGTGCCAGTTTAATTATTTTCAGTTTTGGTGGGGTAATTAATCATTTTAATTGTTGCACAAGTTCAACGGATTTTCAAACAAACAAGATTACTGATCTTAACAAGACTTCTTGAAACAGAAGAGAAGATATCTTGGCTCATGCTTTGTCACCGGTGTTACAAAAATTTAGAATTGTTTTAAATTACTAATCTTGAGCGTTTTTCCTATAAAACGTAAGTGCCGGGCGTGATAAAGGCCCACGAACCATGACTTTGGTATCCTCAGCAGACAACTAAAATAAGACTGTCTTTGGTGATATAATTCAACCGCTTGAAAACATCACATTGCCCGAGTCAGAGAGTTAAAAAGCCCGTGTTGAGAGTTTTAATAGATCGTTTAGTCACTCCCGCAACTCCATACGCAATCCGTTCTGGCTTCCGCTATATATACCGTAGCGGAGCCGCGTTTTCGTGTTCTAGTAGAACGTTTGCAGCCCGGTGCAGAATATAGCGTTTCGAGAGCTAACGCAACGGAACTCTTTCTGACACTAAAGCTAAAATAGAGGTTCGTAAAGCGATTGTTAGTAATCTTCTTTTCACGTCTATCTAAATAGTATTTAAATTTATTATCGAGTGCTTATGTTCATGTTTGCTTCCTTTATAAGTACGTCCAGTACGTTTGCGACGAGTTTGAGATCCAGGTTGTTGACGCCGGGTTAGCTGCGCTCGTTTCGCGACATAAAAGGAATCGCGTGATAATAGACTAAGTCAGCCGAATAAAAAAAAAAAAAAACGTAGAAAACGGAATTTTTTGTTTCTTTTATTTAGTGCGAGTTTCGACATGTAGCAGGAGATGGGCGCAGCGCAAACTAAAAAGAAGCAGCGGTGAACCGTTGGCTCTGTCGAATCATGCGTTTCTTCAAGCCCGCGGATCTGCCCTCCGCCCCCACTTTGCCCCTCAACGAGAATGGAATGTCTGTACTACCCTTTCTTCCAACTGGACTCTTCCCGAATGCATAGTTGACCTTGATTTCCGGATCCGTTGCCTCGTCCCTTCCCCGAATCGTCATTGCAGTGTCGTTTCTTGTGCGGGGATATGGTTTTTGAAAAACGCGTGTTCCCGCAAGCCGGTCGTTTTTCCGATGTGGACGGACTACAGCGTGTGTCGGACGGAGTCGCTCGCCGCAACGCAGTGCTTGTTCCTATCGACTGGATATGCTGTTCTGTTTTATACAGAACTGAAATAAACGCCTCACGGATTACCTTTCGCTGTATGGTACGTACGCTTTATTTCAAGAGTATACGTTTCTCGTGGAGGTGACGGCAACCAAGCTACCAAGCGCTCAAGTTGCCGTCACCGCCATTAAAAATGTTTGCGGTGGGAGCGGCGGTTCGACCGCCGCTGCCGCCACGAATATAGAGGAGGAATTTTCGTCCCTTTTTCAAGCGCCACTAGGTCGCGCTGCATGTGGATCGGTGAAAGGGAGGAACAAGGGCAATTTCCTCCCTTCCGTTGGCGACAGGGAGGAACATCGTTCTTTTCCTCCCTTTCTCCTCCCTTTTTTTTTTAGAGTGCGCTCTTGTCACGTTTTTCTCGCTCCTGCTTTATGAAACAAATCGGTGGAGAGCGGCTGTTAGGACAAGACGTCAGAACTAGCATGACCTGTGATTAACACTTTGGGACGGCGACTGAATGCTTGAACTGCCGTCAGACGGCACTTGAACGCTCCGCACAAGTGTCGTCGGACGAGCGCCGCACGACGGCGCCCAGAACATGCCCACGGTTCCGCCGCACGGGAATCTTTCTGAAACTGCGGAGCGAGCCACAGGTTTTGAAGATACGCTCTTTTCAAATAACGAAACAACGCAGGGCAGAAGCATAGTTAGAATCAAGCAGTATAGCTTAGCAAGCACACGGTACAAGACAAAGTTTGAAACAGCAGCCCACTTCGCAGAAACAAAAGAAAGTTGCTTACCGGCGTTTGCACGAGTCGTGCATGGGCGATTCTGAACTTACGGGCGTTGGCAAGACGCAGCGTCTCACAGCTCTCAGTCATCGATTGCTATTCTTGAACACGGTATTCGTAAGGAAGATATCTAAAATATCCACTAAAACGGCTAAAACGTAAAAAAAAGAGATTTTCGAGGCCTCTGGAACTTCAACGACCATTCAGCCGAGCCCAACGGAAGCTGATTGCAATTGAGGAGTTTCAGCGAATATAGGGGGCGCTCCGATCGATCCAACATGGCGGACAAAAGGGGGATAGATTTGCGACGCCCGTAGACCGGTAGCGTATAAATAAAACAAAGCGTGTTGTTCTCTGTTTGTTGCCGTGTGCGAGACGATAATCGTTTCTACCAAAACCTACCGTGATGCTACAGATGAAGTGTTCAAGCCAGTCGAAGGCAAGAAATCTTGCCATAGTCAAGATATGTGTGCAAGTGTTCGACGTGAGCTCTCTCGCTGGAGGAGGGAGGAGGAATAAACGTCTTTATTTGTCTTCAAAAGCTAGCCCATCTGGCTAGGGGAGGCCGAAAGCCCCACCCGGGGTAAGGGTACAGGGGGCCCGGTTGCGGACCTGCCTGTCCCTCAGTTCCCGAGCCTTCTGAACGGCCCTTCGCTGTCCTTCCAGTGTCGTATCCTTGACTCCGGCGTCCAACATCTCAGGCAACGTTCCAGGCGCGCCTACCGGACTGCAGTCCCACAACACGTGCATGACCGTAGCCTTTTCCCCACATATAACACACGCATCCGTTCTGTACACGTCCGGAGCCACATACCGGCCCAACACCGGCGTGAAGATGCATTTCACTTGAAGCTGCCTTAGAAGGACGGCTTCCTCTCTGCTTAGGTTCTCGTGCGGAGGGGGATACACCCGCCGCGCTTCTCGTTTCGCTCGTAATACTTCCCCGTAGCCCACCGGAGCGAACACCGCCGCCCCACCGAAAGCCCGGCCTAATAACTCTCGGGCCATTCGGTCAGGAGCGACATTGCCGCCCATGTGCGCAGGGGTCCACACCACTTCCACCTCGTTACGAGGTTTGCACAGCTTGGCGACTAGAGGCGGAACACGACCGCGCGCGTACCCCCTCACCGCAGTCATCGAATCGCTTAGCACTGCTTTAACTCCTGGCAGGGAAACCGCTAGGCTTATGGCAATTCCTTCTGTTACACAAACATCTCCGCCCCTAACACTCAGGGCCGTCTTGATTTCCCCGGTGGCCAGATCCGTGACAACCGCCACCCCAACTCCATCACGTACAGCTGCATCAACACAGACCGCTCCTCCAGATTTCAAGAACAGTCGCTCCAGAGCTTGCGCTCTGGCCGCACGACGCCCAGCGTCCCTCGTGGGGTGCATGTGTCTCGGGATCGGGCGCACTTTCACACATCTCATGGTCTCATTGGGTAACTCAGCTAGTCCGGTGTTTCCACGACTTACGCCGACTCGGGCGAGAATTTCTCGTCCAGCCGCAGTACCGGCAAGCCTTAACTCCTGAGCTTCTCGGTGTGCCTCAATCATCTCGGTCACCGAGTTATGCACCCCAAGGGCGTCCAGGTCGGCGTTATGCGTGAAAGAGAGCACCCCCAAACCGGCTCTGCAAGCTTTCCGCACCATCGCATCCAGCTTGTTTAGCTCGGCCTTCCACCATTTGAGATATGGCCCTACATACATGATATGGCTGAGGGCAAAAGCCTGGACTAGCCTCAACACTCCCTCTTCTCTGATGCCTCGTCTCCTACTGGAGACCCTCTGTATTAATCGCATGGCTGCCAGGACCTTTGCCCTCAGCCTGTCTAGCATGGCGGAGTTGCCCGCCTTTTCTTGTAACACCAAACCCAGCACCCGAAGCGTAGGCACTTTCGGTATCAACCCTCCGTCCGCGTACAGTAATACTTCTTTCCACGAGCTTCGATGTTGTTGACACATTAAGTACTCAGATTTTTCTGGTGCACACACCAGTCCCGTTCCCTCTAAGTTTTCTTCCACCAGTTCGATACCTCTTTGCAGGGTCCCTCTCACAACCTCGCGTCGTTTGTCTAGACACCACATGGTAATGTCATCGGCGTATACTACATGTGGTATTCCTTCCCGACGTAGAGCACGTACTGCATCCACCATCACTATGTTGAACAACACAGGAGATATCACTGAACCCTGTGGTGTGCCAGCATTACCTAGGTTCCCTTCGCCTACCTCCAGATCCCCGGCCACCAATTTAGCTCTCCTGTTAGACAGGAAATCCTTTACGAAGGCAAAACTTCTATTCCCTAGCCCCGCCTTGCTAACTCCGGTTAGGATGGCTTCATGGGTTACTCGATCGAACGCACTTTTTAGATCCAGACCTAGAATCACCCCGGGCTTCTTGCTTTCCACCACCTCGTGTTTTATGATGAGCATGGCATCTTGTGCACCCAGACCCTCGCGGAAGCCGATCATTGAGCTCGGAAAGTACCCTTTGCTTTCCAAGAACGCTTGCCATCTCCTTAGGATCATATGTTCAAGGAGTTTACATACACACGAGGTGATGGAAATTGGCCTGAGGTGTTCCAGGTCCGGCGGCTTGTTGTGCTTGGGTATTAGCACCAGCTTTGCTACTTTCCAGGGCTCAGGGAGGGCTCCCTCTTCCCACACCTTGTTGTACAGGTCTAATAGTTTCTCTAGTCCCTCATCTGATAGATTTGACAAGACCGAATTACTGATCCCGTCCAATCCCGGAGCTGAGCGACGGTTAGCTTTAGTTAGTGCCGCCCTAAGCTCCCACATCTCGAATGGTTTGTCCAACTCTGGATTCTCTGGCCCTTCGTACCGTACTCCACAAGTTTTCTCACCTTTGCCCAGGAATTTGTTCTTAAGCCAATCTTTGACCTTTTGTACCCCCAGATCCCTTACAGATCTGCCGACCACTTCCTTAAGCTTGCGGCCCTTTGCCGCCTTGGTCGAGTCCTCGTTCAATAAGTGTCTAAGTAGTTGCCATGTGTCTCCACAGTGTAGGCTGCCCTCCGCTCGCGCGCACACGTCGTCCCACTGCTGACGGGACAGCGCTTCGCAATGCTTCCTGATTTCCCCATTAAGCTGAGCCAATCTTTTGCGCAGGGCTCTGTTGCGCCTACCAGTTGCCCTCCACCTCATCCTGATAGAATCCTGTGCCTCTAATAAAGATATCAGTCGGCTATCTACTATGCCCCCTACTGCATTATTTATTGCCTCATCAAGGTTCACTTCCCTTCTCGCGCTTTCAACCGTAGAGCTCTCTCGCTGGTGCAGCTGTCATCAAGTTGAACCGAATGTACGCGGGTCCAAAGAAAGGTACATATCAACAATGTTCGCGCGTTGAAACTATGACGCGTATGTCGTATCTGCGTGTTTATGATAACAGCATGCCATGAAGTATGCACTTTTATGTATGACGTCAGAGTGCTGTGCGCCTGCGTCCGGTATATCTTATCTGTATATATTGAGCCCCGATTTGATGTACCACTAGTTGTTGGTCCCGAGGCTGCCTGTGTTGCACTTCGCAATAAAGTGCTTTGCCAGACTTGCATCCCGGCCCCTAAATGTAACAGCGTACTTTATTTAAGACTAAACTTATCGGTCTGCGGCTACAAATATTTTCGTTGACGTTGCTTAGATGATGTAACCATTCAGGCCTCGCATTAAAAGGTGTCGCGAACTCTTCGGTTGTTCTAGTTAATTGTACTAAAAAGCGGTTGAATGGAAAGTATGACAACTACAGTATACAAGGGACGATTGAGGTCTTTATCCTGCGTTCTATGTATCGAAACATCGGTATCCTTGGTGTTACATTGCGATCAGCTGGTCGCCGATCGTCCTGTTTTTACGCATAATGTAAACAAGCCCCGGAAGCGCCAATCTCATTTCGATGTGCTTGTGCACCCCTTACAAGCCTCGTTTCGGCTCTTGTGGAAAACTTTATTGTAATAGCAATAGTCTCATCGCTCATTCGAGTTGTATGCGCCACGGTGATATTTGCTGACAAACAACTCTGTATTAAATGCGAGAAGGAGAACGAAGGTAAAGCTTTTTAACTGTTTTCTTTTTACAGAACAGGGCAAAGCTTCTAAAACAAGAGCAAACTAAGTTTATATTTGAGTGTGCTCAAGAATGAATGCCGAAGGTGCTTATGCTAAGTGGTAGATGTACAGAGTTGATTTTCTGTTTGCCTCTGCATTGTAAATTGGAAGATATGTATCAGCAGAAGATATGTGTCCTTTTGAAAATGTCTTTTATTAGGGCAAAAATAGGTTTTCATACACAACTGAAGAGTTGGCAACACCATTTAATACGAGGCCTGAACGGTTACATCATCTAAGCAACGTCAACGAAAATGTTTGTAGTCGCAGACCGATAAATTTAGGTTTAGATAAGTATGCGTCATAGTTTCAGCCTCAAACACGCAACATTGTTGATATGTACCTTTCTTGATAACTGCACCAACGTGAGAGAGCCCACGTCGTTGAACGCTTGCACGCATATCTTGACTATGGTATGGCAAGATTTCTTGCTTGAAGTGAAGATCATCTCGCTACGACTAGCTACGACCACCCACCGCAGCGATGCAGGCATCGACGGGGCGCAACGCAGTCAGTCGCCGTCACCCGACGCTGCTCATTTGGCATTCACGGCTTTCCACCCAGGTGCTTCGTTTGTACTTGGCACCTAGTGTTATTTTCTGTGCTTGTGTGTGCTCAGTGGCTAGATATGGGCCTCAAGAGCAGTTCTTCAGGCTCAATAGCGTTCGCTGAAGAACTTCTGAAGAAAATGCCACCCAAGAAGAAAAGCACGAAGACACAACGCACCAGCTTGGCGGACTATGCACTGGGCGCGGAAATCGGGCCCTGCAGATTATACACCAAATGCAAACTATCTAAACAAAACAAAAACATTTTTAGGCTCAAATTGGCTTTTGCGGACTATACGCCTGGACACTGGTGCCCGTTATTATGCATTGTATATTCACTGCTGTTTGTTGTGGCTTGAGACTGCCTTCCTGTAATGATGCAGAGGGGTCCACTGAACCTTGAAATGAAGATATTTAAGCACATTTCGATGCAATGTCCCTTGAATTCAGAGGGTCAGGGAAAAGGTGTGCTATTACCTAATTTGCCAACAGCACACCAATGGTCACGATCAAAACTCACTGAGTCAATGGGCAGTTTTTCACCACAATATTTATTTCTGTGTAATCACCAATTTGGTCCATTAAAAATATTGAGGCTGTAGCCTATAGCACATCCATTCTGGATCTACAAAGCTTATGCTGTAGACATGCATCATCACATGAGCATGTTTCTTATCAATCTTAGAAGTAAAACGCTAGTTATGCAACGAAATTTCCATATCACCACATTTTTTAGCAAATTGAATGATCCCACCTGTCACACTGTTAGCTTTGAAAGTAAACCAATTCACAATACCACCAGTGGCATACATCGTGCAAAGCATTAGTGCCGCATGGGGCACAAAAATGTCCTAACTAGGGAAGCAAACTTAATCGATCGTGTTGATTAAAGCACTTAAGTACGGGAGAAATTATCAATCAGAAGGTCACTTGAAAGGGAAGTTTTCTCGCTGAACGAAAATGACTTTATTGGGCGTTCCGCAATGTAAGGCAGAAGACATTCACTCCGTGATCGGTACAGAAGCATTTGCTTAGCAGTCGGTCGTGCGGGCTAAAAACAACACGAATAAAGGTGGATTAGAAACGCGATAGATTCGCCTTTGCACGGAGTACTTACACTCCAAATCGTGTCAACATAAAGCGACTATGGCAAACCTTGCTAGCAGCAATCTTCAAATTTATCCGTGTAGTCGTCGCACCCGTGCACCAACCGAAAGCGTTGCTGCAAGCCCTTCCGCCGTCAACTTTGAGTCGCTGTTGAGTCTGAAGAACTGCTCTATGAGGTCCATATCCAGCCACTGAGCACATTCACAAGCACAGGAAATAATACTCGGTTTTAAGTACAAGCGAAGAACCCGGGGCGGAAAGCCCTGAATGCCAAACGACCTGCGTCGGGCGACGGCGACTGACTGCGTAGTACACAGGATGCGCTCCTTCGACGCCTGCATCGCTGCGGCGGGTGGTCGTAGCTAGTCTTAGCAGATCGTGTCAGCTCTGTTGCTCGTACCGAAACACTAAAGCCGCGTAATATTCTTCGCGGCCAACGCATATACACAAAGCCAACGCCCAGCGAACCTATCCCCCTCGTTCTCTTTCGGCGACCGGCCGCCAGGGCGGTGACACCGTCGCTGAAACTCCTCAATAGCGATGGTCTTGCGTAGTCTTCAAGAGTCTCTTTTCCTTTTTATTTATTGTTATTTTTTTAGAACGATACTAAGCAAATTATTATTCTATTAATAACAATAAGAATGTCCTTAAAATAATAATGTAAAGCATTACAAAAAGTGAGTAAATCTTAGGTTTTATTTAAACTTTAGGTTGTTTCTGTTT
Source organism: Ixodes scapularis (assembly GCF_016920785.2). NCBI lineage: Eukaryota > Metazoa > Arthropoda > Arachnida > Ixodida > Ixodidae > Ixodes > Ixodes scapularis. The sequence goes on from NW_024609882.1 coordinate 104,477,251, forward strand.
TGTGTAAACCGAAACCGAAACTAACTTAAGCAACGTTTCCTTCATCGTAATTGTTCGCGTGTGTGTGCGTGCATGCGCGTGCGTGTGTTTGTGCGCGCGCGTGTGGATGCGTCCGTGTGCATGCGTGTGCGCGTCTCTGTTTGTGTGTGCGTGTGCGTCTGCACGTGGGCGTGGGTTTGCGCGTGTGCATGCGTGTGTACGTGCGTGCGCGCGTGTATGAATGCGACTGCGAATGCGCAAGCGTCTGTTTGTGCGTTCTATTGCACTGCGCCCGCAAGAAGAACATTTGGATGTCCCTGGACACTGTTAAAGGTGTATTCACACGAGGGAGAAATCCCGGGGATTTCTCCCCGGCACGTGCATCCAAGGACGAAAACGTCAGGCTTTGCGATGTGCAAAAGCCTCGCGTTTTTATCTCGTGATGCGCGCGTGCCGGGGAGAAATCCCCGGGATTTCTCCCTCGTGTGAATACCCCTTAAAACACTAACTTATTGATTATTATTATTATTATTATTATTGTTGTTGTTGTTATTGAAACATAGCCCTGAGTCTTTAGACACAGGGCTCTAAACTTTTCTATAGCTATTTGTAGCTGTATCTATAAATTTCTAAGGCCGACCATGCTAAGCTACAGGGGGTGAAAGGCCTGCCCTTGAATTTTCCATAGACGACCATAGGCCATTTTTGTATGGGATGTCTCGGACTGGTTTATTTTGGGATTTGCCTCTTTATGTGTGTGAATTTTTGTGCATGTCACCATATTCTCAAATTAATATTTTACTCATGTTGACATGGTCATGTGACAGGTTCTAGCAGCATGCCATTAATATTTGTCCAACATTTTCACTATATTTTGATTTCATGTTGACAGATATAAACTCGAGACTAACTGATTTTTGTACTGTACACTTCCATGAAATAAATATTTGTAAAAAATACTAGTATAGAGCATTTCACCCTACTTTCCAATTTCTGAGCATGGAGTGATTTGTAAGAAAATGAAATATGAACTCATATATAAAATTTGCTTTGCAAACATAAAAATTGTATGTAAGAGAGGCACTTTATTATCAGCTATTTGCATGAATTGCAACTGACATTATAAAAAATTAGACTGCTAACAACTGTTGCTTTTCAAGCAGAAATCTTACCTGTACATTATGGACAGAGCCATATATAAGCTTTCCAAAACCATTTCACAATTTTTACTTAGCACCCTTCTAACATTCTTCACTAAATGTAGGGTGTAACACGAAACAGCACCCTTTTCGGTAAAATTATAAGGTTGTATTCCTAGTTTTTAGGGTGTTAAAAGGGTGTACCCGAGGGTGTAAGTTGCTACAACACCCCTTTTACACCCTTAAAGGTGTAAGAACTTTTACTGTGTAGTACGGCCGAGCATCACTGGCGTCAATCACCACGATAGCGTCAATAGCGTTACGGCGTTGCCCACCACCCGTCAACAACCACGTTGTTAACAACAAAACCAGCGTTCTGCACATCTAGGTCGAGATGTTCATTTTCTTTTTTTTTTACGCGTGGTTCGATTTTGAACGTTTCCGTTGCGGTTTCAACCGAAGCTGTTAGCTTTCGTTGGCTCGGGAAATCAGTATCCTAGCACCTATATAAAACATTACTGAGACTAGCTTAAGTTTAATCAGTATATGAGAGACGTCTTGTTTAGGCTCTTCCAAAACACAAAGCCTGAAATATCCAATCTTATCCGATTCAAGCACAAGCTGATCGGGAAGCGTGCCTATCGTGGCGGTTTACTAAGCTGAGTGCATTGATACACCTATAGGTTTTTAAGGTAGAGAAGGGGGCTTATGGTCGGCGTACAAGTACACTGGCTGGGTAACGGAGGGTGCGTCTTCCAGGAAAGGGGAGCATGTGCGCCCGATGCACCCGACTACGACTTTTTTTTCTTCGAGTGCAGTTGGGAAGTAAATATGTGGAGTACTAACCGAAAAATCGCGGATGTGGCATTCGCGCTAAGAGTGCCGCGCAGCGACAGAGCGGTATTGCGCGAAGATGACGTGGGCGCTGTTTTCGTATTTTATTTTCATAGAACAACGACGGGAACACTATTTTCCCACTTCTGGTAATTATCCAAATGAACATATCACACGACAGTGCTAGTTAAGACAGTAAATAGCATTTCAAGTCTAAAGAAAAAAAAAATCTTAATAAAACGGTGATCGTTTGCTTGCGCTAACAGTGTTCACGCGATGCACGCACTGATATCCTGCCAACCAATCGCTCATGATGCTTCTCTCGCTGCCCGTCGTTATGCCAAAGTTTCGTCAACGCGATGGAAGTTTAGATTATTTGTGTCCCTGCGGCGAAACTGAAAATCAGCACTTTTGGCCGAACACTTGCTGGCCGTGTTTATGCCCCCGGCGGCCAAGTTGAAAATCAGCAATTCTGGCCGAACACTTGCCGGCCATGTTTATTTATGTCCACGGCGGCCAAGCTGAAAATCAGCACTTCTGGCCAGACACTCGCCGGCCGTGTTTATGTTTCCGGCGGCCAAGCTGAAAATCAGCACTGCTGGCCAAACACTTGCCGGCCGTGTTTATTTCTCCGGCGGCCAAGCTGAAAATCAGCACTTCTGGCCAGGCGCTTGCCGGCAGTGTTTATGTCTCCGGCGGACAAGCTAAAAACAGCTAGTTTTTGACCAGACTTTTGCCGGCCTTGTTTATGTCTCCGGTGGCCAAGCACTTAAAGTGGCCAAGCTGTCCAGACACTGGCCAACCGTCGGCCGATCGAAATTCACTTTCTGGTGCTGCTTGGGCACCGACCACGTGAACCTGCCGCCGCGATCAAGTGTTATCGTACCCGTCGTTGCCGATACAGCTACCTGCGGCGAAGTTGCCCTGGAAGGCAACCTTCAATTGCTCCTGGGAAGAAGAATAGGCATCGCAAGAGGAGTAGCTGAACTTCAGGATGGGCGGACTGTGGTCCTCGTGACGAACTTCCGAAATGAAACGCAGCACCTCACGAAAGGTGCCGCCGTGGGCCACGTGGAGGAACTTCGAAACGCCGCAGCGCCACGATTACTGACGAAACCTCGCCACCTCAGCAAGACAGTACGTCGCCAGCGCAGCTCGACATTGACCCTAAGCTTCCGAGCCCGAAACGACGGCAGCTGCTTAACCTCCTCGCCGAATACCGTGACTGCTTTGCGACGTCGTCGAAGGTACGCCAAACCGCCGTTGCGAAGCACCCCCTTACAAAAATTTTTAACGAATTTCATTTGACAGTTTATGGAGTCTACTCATTACATCTTTTCGAGTCTCAATAGAAATGCAAACGAGTTTTGTAACGAGTCCGTAAGGAGTTTACGAAAACTATTGGCCACCGCGTTCCAATTGATGTTTCGACAAAGCTACCGCATAAAGTTTCCAATGTATTTCATATGAATATAATTTGAAAGTCTATTGACACCGTTTCGAGTCTGTGTTGAAAAACAATTGATTTTTTGTAACGAGTCCCTAAGGAGTTTACGAAAACTATTGGCCACCGCGTTTCAATTACGGTTTTGCCGTGTCACCTCATAAGAATTTCTAACAGATCTCATTTGAAAGTCTAGATACACTGCTTTGAGTCTCTGTTGAAAATCAAATGTTTTTTTCTACCACGTTGTACTTGAGGTTTTGACGTGCCATCTCATTAGGTATATTCCGACGAGTCGGAATATACCAAATGAGATGGCCCATCAAAACCTGAATTGCAACGCTGTAGAAAATAACATTTGATTTTCAACAGAGACTCAAAGCAGTGTATCTAGACTCAAATGAAATGTATTAGAAATTATACTCCTAGCATGGGTTTCTAGATGGACGGCTCTAAGGGGGAAGACGGCAATCGGTTGCATAACATGTGGTCCGGATCTAACCGTTGTTTTGAGGGAAGGGGAAAGTGAGTGCAAGTGTTTTACTTATATGTTCACCTATATACGCATGCAAGGTTCGGAAAATGCCTGCATAAAACCGTGGGAAGGAGTAATAACTGGTTTATTAAAAATGCAAAATTCGAGTATACGGTACACCGCCTTCGTGTTCATGGGGGACCTTGTACTGCCTTCGTGTCCATGGGAGACCTTGTACTGCCTTCGTGTCCATGGGAGACCTTGTACTGCCTTCGTGTCCATGGGAGACCTTGTACTGCCTTCATGTCCATGGGAGACCTTGTACTGGTAACCTATAAAGAAAAAAGATGCACAGTTACACGTTGATCTGCTTATCTAAACTTCAATGTCCGCGCAAGGTATCCTGATCACAGCGCAGCAACCTCAGCGCTGAATCAGTATTACAAACCGGGACATCAGTCCTTTATGAATGGAGGACCCTCAGAACACACGATACAGGCCATGGAAGTAGCAGTGACTCGTTGCCTTAACAGGACTGAGTTAGCGCTGCACTGTATGTGTGAACCAGCCTTAAATGCAGAAAGTCACATTCAAGATTCCTACATTTTTGCTCACCCAGGCACTTAATTTACACACTACCTTGATAGTTTAATGAGTGGCACTAATAACACTGTCAGGGGCACCATAATGCAAAAGTATATTTTGCCCCCGAGTCTGCGAGAATCAATCGCTCACTGTTTTGCCGCCGCATTGCACTCTTTTTTATTTCGGCTTTTGAAAAGCTCTTCCAAAGATAAGCCAGCAGATGTTGCCGCTTATGAAGTTTACCAAATTCGAACATAGAGAAGCTAAGACTTATAAGCATCTCGCAGAATTAATATGGCAATTCGAGCCAATGATCCATGATCGTAGACAAGGGCCGCAAAAAACACATGGACAATAAGTGGTGGTAAACACTGGCACCAGTGTTTTATGCCCACAATTGTTGTCCCTGTGTACTTTTATTTACTTTTTTGTTTGTTTACTATCTTGAAGAAGTATTTCTAATCACAACGGACACGAAGGAAAGGGTAATAGGGTTCTATGCGGGTCATAAAGCCATGCTCCGAATGGGTGAGTGTCAACTGCAGCTTTCACAACAGTGGCGGATCCAAAGGGGGGGGGGGGGGGGCCCCCCCATACAAAGTTGACCCCCCTCGCTCCCCCCTTTTCGGAGGGCAATTTGATATGAGTGGACCCCCCTTGCACAAGAAAGAATGGGAGAATAGTATCCTTAAAAATTTTCCACCCACACCAAAACGGAGGTCTGGATCCGCCACACTAAGTTTGAATTATTGGGAGGATCGAGACATCAGAGGCCGAATTCAAAAAGCAAACTTACGATAAAAATTTGCGTATGACAAAACCCGAGAAGAAATCATTATTAACAAAACAAGATTGTCGCAACTTTTGTGTGACTTACAACGGAATATTACGACATTATCCAAAGTGTCTCACAAACTTTTTAGGGCAAACATGGCCGCACATCACTTGGCTATTTCGCTGCGACCAGCAATGAATATAGAAGCGTGGGCAAGAGGCATGTGTTTTGCGCACTGTTCACATGCATCCCTACTTGAAGCAGCCTAAGGACAATGCTAAACTACACAGGGAGGATTCAGCCGACGAGTCTGCCGAGCTGTCCATCCTGCCCGTTAGAGCTAACGAGGTGCAGGACTGCGATCAACGGCGAGATGCGCCAATGAATCAACGAAAGAAAATGCCACACAAATCTTCAGTGCACCCAAAAGGATCCTTCACCTATGAATGGCGTGAACCTGATTTGGTGATCACTAGCGCCCTCTCATACTTCAGTAGTGATTTTCAAAGTGGTGAGCAGCTGTGCGACTCTACCACACTAAAAGGCACATTCCTGACTGGATGTGCCTTTTTAATGCGAAAGCATTATATCTCCACGGAGCGGAAAATCCGAGTTGTACCAAACGTTAACAGAGGAATAAAAGAAAGAATAAAATGTGCTTCCACGGTTGAGATTTGAACCCAGTGCTGCTGTGTGAGAGCCGGGCATGCCAGCTGCTCTGCTATCTCAGCCGCTTCGGAATGCGACATTACTCTCCCCTCAAAAAGAAGCTTGTCCCATTACAGCAAAAGACGGCATGTCTTTACCCGCTCTTCGTCCCTGTTTATCCGAGGCTGTTTTTTCATCATGTTTGACGGCATCGGCGTTGATGTGCCCGAAAGATGGTCATAAAAATATGTCCTCGGTTCGATGACATCACACTCCACGTGACGACATGACGTACCATGATGTGTGACGCCGCATGATGTAATGTAAAACAAATATTAGAGGGGCACTTAGGTATCCCTACGTGGATTGAATGCGAAAGCATTGCCATTCCTAACAATAGAGGGGAAAAAGAAGGAAGTGTCGTTAGGAATGGCAATGCTTTCGCTTTCAATCCACAAAGGGATACCTAAGTGCCCCTCTAATATTTTGTGTGGAGTAGAGCTCAAATAAACGCCATACAGTGCAGTATATCCACGATTAAGTTGCTGCTAGTCGTGAGGCTTAATGTTTTGCACCAACAATACCATAGTTTTTCCTCGGTTGCGACGAAGCGCCACTGCGCTACGAACTTGCTAGAAATTTCTGCATACGCGACCGCTTTCTTCTGGAAACCTATAGTGACCTGCCACTCACTTTTGGCCAAAGAACAGTGAAAATACCAGATGTGAAAACAGCCATAACAAGCATTAAAGAAATCAAGATGGGGGTCATAGCATTAGCTTCTTAACGTGGCGAGACTAGCACAGGATTTCTGTTACTCGCCGTTTATAAGACAGGAGTCGACTTTTTCCGGTCTGATCTTGAAAACAAAGTTTGGATCGGTTAATTTTGTAGCAGAAGGCCCGTGCTTTCCCATGTGTAGGGTAATTTTCTCGGTTCAAAATATGACACCGAGTCCTTCCCATAAAAATGCATGGGTGCCCGCTAGGACTCTTCGAAATGATTAAATTAACTGAGGTCATGCTATACTCTGTTGCCACTCTAGAATAGCAAAGCCCCTCCCACAAAGCCCTTCACTCTTTTTAATAAGCACACACTAGAGAGGAGGAAAGCCAAGAGGACACCGCCAATCATGGCGAGCAAAGGGAATTATGGGAGGGGCTGTGCTATTCTATAGTTGCAACGGACTATAACAAAAGTTTACAGTACCATGAAAACAAAAAGACCAAGTATGCACAGAAATTTGCAGGAAGTGTAGCAGGGAAAGAATAGAAAAAACTGCAGCTGCAATATTTACCCTTTAAATTTCCCTCGACAGCAGAGCAGACACGACATGCTGGTCGTCTGAGCCTGGAGGGCCATCCCCTTGTACTGGGAGCACATGTAGTCTGAAACAAACAACAAACAAAAAATTAAATGCATGGACAATCCGCACATGCTGTTATTTCGCTTCATTGGCCGCTTCAGAGAAAGCAAGCATGCACACCGTTGTCCAACCATGTCAACATGTCAACTGCTAGCCGAATCTTCCTGCCGCTAGGATTAAGATATTGCTTGCGCTATAAAAAAAAAGAAAAAAATTACACACTACCCAGCTGGCACGCTGAAAGTTCAAACATTGAAGAATCTAACTCATAAAACTTCAATGCACGAGCTACACCTCGTGGACAATACACAAAAGTATGTTCAGTGTAAACCTTGGTGCACTGCAAGGCTGCTTTACCTCAGCCAGTTTGGAACATCTGCAGTTTCATTCTTTTCAAGATATTATGACTGAAAATTTGTGACAAATTAACTGGGTTAAAATTTTTTAACCGACACCCGGCCTAAATATTTAGGAAGTATACTAGTGGGATAATTTCTAACTTACCATAATTATTTTCGGCATCCTGAAGGCGTCGCTTCAGGGTCCAGTTTTCATATTGGATCCACCTCACCCTCACAGCTGCAACCACACTGAAATGTTTGCAAAGTTTCAGGCAGGGTAATAAACGTCTGCAGTTTCTCTCGAACACCGCTGTCACAAATTTTGTCTTTTTTGTCATTTTGTTCTGTTTAAGGGTGGTTTGGGGGAGGGTCAATTGCGATTCTCGCACATGTTTACCTAAGCGCCAAAGGCATGAGCTTGGATGAGACTATACTCCCTTTCATACTTAGGGTGCAACGCTGTCAAAGCGCGATCGTGGGGCTTGATCTCGTTGATCATTTGCATGCCTTCTCGCGCAAGCAAAACCGTAGATAAAGCCACGCACCCGCGCTAGTAGCTTTGACAGCGTTGCACGCTAAGTATGAAACAGAGTATAATGCCGGCCGAACTTCAAACCAATGGGAAGAGGAAGACAAGAAGAAGGAAGTGGGACTTGGAGCGTTTCAGGTTGACCAACCACGAACCTGTGACAACCGCATAGGTCATTCAACACACGTCCCATACCACATAAACACTGCGTCAAACTGCATTTTGAAGTCAGTCCCAGTTCCAACGGTGTATGAATAAAGGCATCCATTTCGTGGCATGCCTTGAAATGAATCGAAGTGACGCAAGCTGGGAACACACTGCTGCTGCTTCATTTGGGAATAACTGCGGCCCTCGGCTTTATCACATCACAATTGCAAAATGAAAGAGAAAAAAAAAAAAAGGCAAAAGGAACAATTGCTTCATCAATCTAACCGACAAATGTAAACCCAGTTCAATTCTAGAAAGCCAGGGGACCGAAGTTTGTCCTAACAGTACAATCCAGTCCACTTCCATAACTTCAAAACAAAAGATGGATATCCTCTTCAACCATATTGACTGAAAAGGAATATTGGCTCTGCATGAAGCGAATTCCAAGGAAGTCTAACTTCTGAAATGTAATGAAGTATTATCAATGTAATCAATTTATAGTTGAATGACATCAGTACACTGCTAAACCAATAAGACATTTTCTAAAGCAATGGAGTGAAAGTAGCATTAGGAATTCAATACATGCTCTGTTGACATAAGCTACAATTTCTTGGACCATACACAGAATGAGTGGCAACTTTTCATTACGCTACACATAGAACCAAACATTAGGACAAATAAAGCAAACCCAACTAATTAAAAAAAGAAAAAAAAATTCTAGCTTAACGAGAAAACGTGTGCCGAAAAAATAGGGAGTTTTAGAATATCGGGCGCTACTTTACCGCGCGTTACGGACGGTAAAATAGCGAGGATTGCGGCGAAGAGTTTTAGAAAGCGTTTCTCTGCCGGGGACCCCCCAAAACGCAAGCGTCTCGCGCTTAAAACGCCACCAAGATGATAATGTAGTGATTGCGCAGGCGAGCTGGTGGATGTTAACCATTTTGTTCTTAGCCCGAGACTGAGGCAGGAAAAGAGGAAAGTTTCGAAGTAGAAGAAAAATGAACAGTCGAGGACACGTCCTCGACTGTTCATTTTTCTTCTACTTCGAAACTTTCCTCTTTTCCTGCCTCAGTCTCGGGCTAAGAACAAAATGGTTGCCACCAAGATGTCGCGACAGCTTTTATTTGGAATTTAGAACGTTTAATCTTGAAAATTAAACAAGCTTTTTGTCCAGAGTAACATTTTTATAGTTGTTTTATACTCAATGCCGCATGTTTTGTTTTTGTCACTGCCAAGCTGCTCTGTTGTACCAAAGCATTGAAGGGCTCTGGTTGTACTTACGAAGCCCAGACGATCCACTACCCAGGCATGCTTAGATGTCTGCCACGATCGTAAGTACACGCGCCTCGATAGCTTTGCGCCTCGATAGCTCTGAGCTGTGAATCCAGCGATCCGTGGCGTTTTGAAAACGCTTCGACCATACCGACCGCGGGCGCCGAGTGCGACTCACGCAGTTCCCGAGCGGGCGACGGCGTCGAAGACGCGATCAACGGAGATGTCGTGGGCGCCGCCTTTTGCGGTACCCACGCCATTATCGAGAAATAACGGGCCCCAAAGCTCGAGTCCGAAGCTTGTTTTCGGTCTCCGCATGCACAGCAGCCACGAGATTACTCTAAAACTCCATAATGTTCACTTCTCGTTCAACGCGTACAATGCGAACAAAGAAGTATGCTTACCAACTGCGTTGAGTTGCTCGTTCTGTCGCGTCGTCGGTCTCCCGCGCTCTTCTTGAACATAATCATCACAAGAAAAACTTCACAGATAGATAAACTTGATTAAATTAGCACATTTCCATGTCTAAAGGCCATTTCCATCCCGCGACTCACCCAACGGTCGGCAAAACTGGCGAAACTGGCGAAACCATGGCGGAAAAAGAAAAAAACAAAGAACTGGTGTCGCTACCGATGGGGCGTCGAAGACGCGATCCTTAAAATATGAAACCGAAACCAGTAAAGTTACAATACTGAAACCGAAACTGACCAAATCGCGGTAGTGGGGCGCTGTAAATAGGTCTGTTCCTCTGGTCTGTTCCAGAGCCGTTTATGGTCTGTTCACATGATGCATCGTGTTGGCGAATCTTGTGGCGCAAAGCTAGGTTTCGAGAAACAGATTCCCCGTCTGAACTCGACCGAAAAAAGTGGCGCGCCTCCGAAAAAAGTGGCGCGTGTTTCTCACTTCTGCAGCAATTTTTCGCTGAAACCTCACCGACGCCCGTCAATCACCCGAAGGAGAAACGCGGACGCTGCCAATGGCCGCTCGACTTCGCTATGACGTCTGACCTTCGAGGAGGAGCGAGCTTTTGGAGGAGTTTGATTTTTGGCCGATCCCGTATCCGAGCTTTGCCGAAAGAAAACAAACAAACATGGCGAGCGACAAGCCCCCCTATGCGACAAGCGAAGAAGCGGTGCGTACGGGCGACGAGTCTTGGTCCTACTCGGTTGCAGGTGTGTGAACGGCGCCTACAGTACGGATTGGGGGCGCGGTGCAGATTCGTCAATAGTCGCGGCGGGTGTAAGCACCGTATAGAAACATGATGACTGGGGATAACGTTTTTTATTAGCGGTGTAAAAATGTCTAAAATGCTTCGAGATCATCTCGCGGTTTTTTCCCGGGTTTGGCAGGACTAGTAAACCCAGTGAGCCGAATCTGACGAAATTCATTGAGTGGCATTAATAAAACAGGCTGTCCCTTCACACTGTGCGTACTTCATATCATTTTGATGCGAAACGCTTGGTATTCCCGGTGCAGATGACAAGGTTTGGCGGAATTCTCGTGAGTCAATACGTCACAGGTTTCGCGCGTCAAACTCCACGTTTGAACAGGCCGATTTCGCGAAATCTTGGTTTCGCTAAACTGTGGCGCGTTGAAGAGATATATCGTGTGAATAAGCCTTTAGGAGTAAAAGAGAGTGAATACAGTTATTATTTTAAGCACAGGAAAGAAATCTGTATATCAGAACTAGCACCGACGCGCTATTTGTTTCGGGTGCAATGCAGTAGGGAGTAGATTTATTGATTTGTTTTTTTTCTTTGATAACACTCATTTCAATGTGTAATGAGTAAACTCAAAAGAATTGCTATTGATTGGGTAACGATAAACCTCACTTGAATTTGTAATGAGTAAACTCGAAAGAATTGATATTGATTGGGTAACGATAAACCTCACTTGAATTTGTAATGAGTAAACTCGAAAGAATTGATATTGATTGGGTAACGATAAACCTCACTTGAATTTGTAATGAGTAAATTCAAAAGAATAGATATGGAGTGGGTAATGATAAAACTCATTTAATGATGAGTTTCTTATGAGTTTCATTTGACTCTATAAAAACACATTAGAAGCTCAATTGAAACTCATTGTTCATTTTTGTAAGGGCCGCATCGTTACCGAGGACGACGCGCGCCCTGTGCATCGATCGCCGTACAGAGTCTCCGTTAAAGAAAGGGAGATAATCCAGGAGCAAGTTCAAGAGATGCTGAGAGACGACATAATCCAGCCTTCAAATAGTCCGTGGGCCTCTCCAGTCGTGCTGGTTAAGAAGAAGGACGGAACGCTTAGGTTCTGCGTGGACTCTGAACGCCGTGACGAAGAAAGACGTCTACCCGCTTCCCCGCATCGACGACACTCTAGACCGGTTGCGCCAGTCTCGATATTTCTCATCGATGGACCTGAAGAGCGGCTACTGGCAGATCGAAGTCAACGAACGGGACCGAGAAACGACAGCCTTCGTCACGCCGCACGGACTGTACGAGTTCAAAGTGATGCCCTTCGGACTATGCACGGCGCCAGCAACGTTCCAGCGTGTCATGGACAACGTACTGGCAGGGCTGAAGTGGCAGAGCTGTCTCGTCTACCTTGACGACGTCGTAGTGTTTTCAACTGACTTCGACGAGCACTTGCGACGACTCCGAGCTGTTTTTCAAAGCTATACAGACCGCCGGGCTCACCCTCAAGACGTCAAAGTGCCGGTTCGCCTATGACGAACTGAAATTTCTAGGCCATGTGGTTAGTAGCGAAGGCGTCCGCCCAGACCCTGAGAAGACTCGCGCCGTCGCGGCATTCCCAGCGCCGCAAGACAAAAAGGCCGTGCGAAGATTCCTCGGACTTCGTGCCTACTATCGACGCTTCGTTCGGGATTTCGCAAGGATTTCCGCACCGCTCACAAACCTCACGAACGACGCTGAGAAGTTCGAATGGGCCGAGGAGCAGCAGCAGGCATTCGACGAGTTGAAGCGAAGACTCCAGACTCCTCCTGTCCTTGGACACTTCGATCAGGATACGGAAACCGAGATTCACACGGACGCTAGTAATGCAGGACTTGGCGCGGTACTGGTTCAAGTACAAGAACGGACCGAGTGAGTCATCGCCTACGCAAGTCGGACATTGTCCAAGGCGGAGAGAAATTACTCCACGACTGAGAAAGAATGCCTTGCGGTCGTCTGGGCAATCATGAAATTTCGTCCATACCTATACGGGAGCCCGTTCCGTATAGTCACGGACCACCACTCGCTCTGCTGGCTTGCGAACCTCAAGGACCGGTCAGGACGCCTCGCTCGATGGTGTCTCCGACTACAAGTGTTCAACATGACCGTGGTCTACAAATCAGGCCGCAAGCACAGCGACGCCGACTGCCTGTCCAGAGCTCCCGTTGAAACACCTTCCGGCAGCAGCGACGACGATGACGACGAGTGTTTCCTGGGCGCAGTGAACACCGACGACATGGCCCGACGTCAACGGGGCGATACTGAGCTGCGCGCACTAATAGAGCACCTGGAAGGGCGCGGAAGTGCCATACCACGTGTTTTTCCACGCGCCCTGCGACCTTTGCCATTCGACAAGATGTGCTTTACAAATAGAACTTCAGGATCAACAACTCGCCGTGGCTGCTGGTAATCCCGATCGACCTTCGGGAGGAGATCTTCCAAGCCTGCCACGACGACCCAACGTCCGGACACCTTAGTTACAGTTTGACACTGGCCCGTATCCGTGAAAAGTATTACTGGCCCAAGCTCCCCAAGACCGTCCTCCTATACACACGATCATGCCACGAGTGCCAGCGACGCAAGAAACCTCCGATGAGGCCGGCCGGACTCCTGCAGCCAATTCCTCCGCCAACAGCACCTTTCCAGGAGATCGGAATGTATCTACTTGGCCCTTTTCCGCCGTTGACGTCGGGAAATCGCTGGATCATCGTCGCCACAGATTATCTTACGCGGTACGCGGAAACGAATGCCCTTCCTTCCGGGACTGCTGTAGAAGTTGCCAAGTTTTTCAATGAATCCATCGTCCTCCTGCACGGCGCTCCCAAAGCAGAGTGTCGAACCGATATTTTTATTGGTTCGGTTCGGGTTCGGGTTCACGGCTTTCGGTTCAGTTCCGGTTCAGTTCCGGGGCGCAAAAAATAACGGTTCAAACCGGTTTGAACCGGTTCGAACCGGTTTGAACCGCTAAATTGAGAATATATTTTGCGCGTTGTTCTGTCAATAGGCGCTATTTAGGCCGTGAAACTAACTGCTGTAAACGATCTGATTTTTGCGAGGACCTATTTTTGAGAATTTCGCGAATCGCCTACAATTCGCGAAAAATGGGTCCCGCGAACAATTTCGGTAAAATGTAAACAGATTGAAATTTATATTGAGATTCCACCGCGTCGAGAAAATTACAACCCGCGAATTATTTCAAAACTTCAGCTTTGACCTAAATCGCGAAATATTGAGCCCACGAAAACTAGTCGTTTACAGTATATAGTTTTTTTTTATTGTTTGTTCAATTCAGTTTTATTCTCAGGTACCAAAATTATAAAATTCTGTTATTTATTCCTACACAACAAGAAAGGAAAATCTACATTAACATACCAAACGTCGTGTTTATACGACTCAACATCCCTTCGTTTACCAGAGTCACATATATTGTACCTGAATCGAAATGTTTTCGGAAGTGAAGTAGGTTGCTTAAAATACCCGTGATTGGTACAACTTTGTATCGCAGTATTAGATGTTGAATCGTGGTTTTGCCCTTGAACTAAGGAATTAATTACAGTGAATACAATCATGAAATGGGCACCTCGTCGCCATATATATCATGACATGTGTTTTACGGAATACGTTTCACAATATATATATGATGACGAGACGACTGAGCTTAAGGGAATATGATTTTCAAAATGTCACGAAAGTCACGGGACAAGTCCTTCCAGTCTATATTTTATAGGAACACTAAGCGACAATCGCAATGCTTGTTTTTCTAACTAGCATATTGTTTGCTCTCAGCACCATGATGCGGGCGACGAATCATGCGAAAAGGAGTGGCTGAAATTGTTCACTCTAACCTATGAGCACCTTAGTACTGAGATCGAATCTGACCTAAAACAGTGCTTACCCATGTGAACATTTTCTTATATTGGATAAACTGGCATAGCCTGGATGTTGAGGTTTGCTCTTGACAAAATGCAGGTCAATTTAATTTGCAAATAAGCATCACCCTCGCTAATTGATGATTTTTGTTAAATTGAACAAAGTGGTATTTCATGCTCTACTCAATTCGGAAGCTACCTAATTGGACACTTTCTGAGAGTTTAAGTGTGCAATCGTCATAGTTCCACCACTCGTTCCAGTAAAAAAAGGCGATAGTAAAAACACATAAAAAACGCGATAATAAACTTCTATATATTTGAGAAGTTATATATGCGTGAGGAACACATATAGTTATTTAAATTAGCTTCAAAATAATAAAAAAAATCAGTATTTATATCTTTTCAAAATCACCTATAACGTGTCTATAGAGGATAAATGCGCCGAAAAATATTTGCCGAACATCTTTCAGATAATTTAAAGGCGCATTTCCTTATATATCTTGGAGGTGAGAATCTTCTATTTATGCTGCCAAATCTTCAGACAGGAATTAAGTATATTTTTATTATCATCGATAAATTTGACTTTATGAAGTTCACATAACCGCCTGAGACCGACACGGAAGGACGATACTCGAAAATACGCCAGCTGTTGTGTCTTCGGCAACGTGCTTTTGTTAGCTGTTTTGCAGTGTAAAATAGTGGGTTGCAGGGCATGCCAAAAAACACTGTGGTCACATGATATATCGGAAGGCAAATACACGAAATGTGCAGAAATAAGGAGATGACACGCAATTTTTTTCTAAATAATCCCTTACACAACGCTTTACTGCAAAAAGAAATGCATAGAAATGCATAAAATGATATTCCTAATTAAACATGGATTCCGCGCAGGGCAAACAAAGATTTTTTAGAATCCTAATATAAATCACTTTTGGCCATCAGCTTGCCTCAGCTCGAAACGTCGCGGGATACTACCTCGGGAGGCTAATGTTATCTTAGGTTTTACGTGCACTTGTTTTGAGACCTTACTTCATGACTCTGTTCTTTATCAGTCATGTGCTCCAACATTTCATTAGGCTGCCGTATATCATCGCGAGACTACTATAAATACTACACAACTTTACACATTGGACGTCTAGTGCTGGTGTTGCGAACGTCGCACTTCACCAGAAAGCTGAAGTATTTAACATGGTTTGCACGTGACGTAATCGCACTAGATACTGGTTGTCATTGCGAGTTGTTCTTGCTGAGAAAATCAAATCCGGTTTGGCAAAATGCACGCTGCAAAAGTTTCGCGCTCAGTGCAAGCTATGTATTTGAGAGGCACACATTTTTCTTGTTGGTACATCGTCGTTAGGCACGGCGCGAGTATCTGGCACGACGAAAACGTGCTTTCTGGCAGGAGTGTTTTTACAAATAAAAGTTGTACCAACTACGCATCTGTCACTATCGTTTCCAGGCCACGCTTTCTAGTCTGCGCCGAAAATGTGGGGCAGAGGAATCTTTACGACACAGTATGCTTTAAAATTACCCCCCTAACCCACTCCCTTTTTTTTTAGTGTCTCCTCAAGATACTTTTTATTCCTCAGGGATTGCCTGCTCCGTATTGAGTGGTGTTCACTCGACAATTATATTTGTGTCACTTGTTAACAGTAATTCTCCCTTGCTTTAACTTTGCACCAAACTGTGAAGGTTAAACAAAATACGGGGCGGTCGAAACTTGGAGAACTTGAGAGCGACACTCCTGTGAGACTAAGAGCGGCTGCCGACGTTCGGCTATCCCCGTGAGGCCACTAGGATCTTTCTTTTCAGGTGTCCCTCCCGTACACACTAATAGTTCCATGTAACGTCCGACTAATACGTCACATTTAGACCCTTTAACACTTCTATTCTCGGGACAACTTTCTGAGGCAGTTCAGCAATAACGAAAATATGTTTGGGAGCCTCAATGGTGTGCATACATGTAAAATGGGTCGTGCAGCATCTTTTTTTTTTTTTTACCTTAAGTTCAATAAATATCGCTAAGTTGTAATCCTTGACGTTGATAACTTGCAAAAGCATCCATTAGTTTGCCCCTCCGCGAAATGGCAGACAGTCGAAAGAAAGAAATGAAACAGCTTTCCCCTCCTCAACTCACAATTAGAACTATCAGCCACGTGATCTGATCCTAATATATACACCGTCAGTGTTTATCATAGTCATACGCAGGGTTGGCAAAGCATAGAGCATGGGCTGATCTTCAGATATAGCTTTAGTTGGGCTATAATGCCCGAGCCCCACTAAAGCGACAAACAGAAACAAACGACAGCGGCTAGCCTTAAACCAGAGTATTTCGCGATTTGACAGGCTTTGTAGAATAAAGAAGGCTATGCTCAAACACAAGTATCATGCACACGATGGTACCATTTGCAGGCTTGTAAACACTCGTGCTAACTTCGCGAGCACCGAACAACTCAAAGCCGTATAAAGGTACCATCGCGAACATGCTGCATGTGTCTGAGGCTTGTCGCTTTCGTTTGTTTCTGTTTCTAGCTCTAGTGGGACTCGGGCCCATCATAATCTTTGAGTTGAACACGAGCGTTACCCGAATGTTTGGCGATACTGGTTGTCATGAACCAGAGCATTTGACTCGGGATCATGACAATCGGGTACATCATGGTGTCACGTGACTCTCAGTGTGATGTTGTGATGTCATGTGACGTCACGGTGTCAACAACGTTAATAGATCTAGCGACGTCCTCAATTCGAATCGACTTAACGCGGTGAGTCACGTGACGTCACGGGGTCACGTGATGTGACATTACTTGACAGCATGTCTTGACATCATGACGTCACGTGACATTGTGACACATGGCTAATCATAGTGCCAATAAGAAAGCGCCGCAAAAAACCAGGATTTATTATACATCGCAATTCTGTATATGACGATTTGATCAATACGTAGAGGAATACACGTGCCAATAATAATAAATTTGTAATACTAACAAAAAAAATACCGTGAACCGTTTTGAACCGGTTACCGTTATATTTTTTTCCGGTTCAGTTCCGGTTCAGTTCCAAGATGGCGGCGAAGATTTCGGTTCGGTTCAGTTCCGGTTCGGCTAAAAATAACGGTTCTGTTCCGGTTTTCGGTTCGGTTCGGTTCCGGTTCGACACCCTGTCCCAAAGTCCTGATCTCAGACATCCTCGTTCATGGCCCAGCTGACACAAGAAGTCCTTCGTCTCAGCCACACCACCCATCGTCGCACCACGGCGTACCACCCGCAGACCAACGGGCTGACGGAAAGACTCAACAAGACCATCGCCGACATGATCTCCATGTACGTCGACGTGGAGCACAAGACATGGGACGAGGTGCTGCCGTACGTCACTTTTGCCTACAACACGGCCGTGCAAGAGACCACCGGGGTTACACCCTTTCAACTGGTTCATGGTCGCAAAGTGACGACAATGCTGGACGCAATGTTACCCCACGTACCCGCTGTCGACGGAAGCGACGACGCCCAGGTGGTTGCCCAACGGGCAGAAGAAGTCCGTCAGCTCGCCAGACTCCGGATTCAAGCCCAACAACGTATCGACACTGGCCGCTACAACCTTCGTCGTCGAGACGCCCACTTCCAGCCCGGAGACAGGGTGTGGGTGTAAACACCGATCCGTCGCCGTGGTCTCAGCGAAAAACTCTTGAAGCACTACTT
Organism: Ixodes scapularis; assembly: GCF_016920785.2. Classification (NCBI taxonomy): domain Eukaryota; kingdom Metazoa; phylum Arthropoda; class Arachnida; order Ixodida; family Ixodidae; genus Ixodes; species Ixodes scapularis. The sequence goes on from NW_024609882.1 coordinate 104,495,560, forward strand.
TGGACCGTATAGAGTACTTCGTCGACTCGGGGATCTGAACTACGGGGTGATGCCCGACGGTACACGGACTTCATCACGCCGCCCACCGCGACCTGAAGTCGTCCACGTCGTGCGCCTGAAGCCGTACTACGCTCGATAGGACTGCGGACCTTATGTGTTCTGAATGACGCTTTAGTTTGCCGTTCTTCTTATCTGCTTTGTTTAGTTTTGTGTTGCATCGGGGCGATGCACTTTTTTTGAAGGGGAGTAGTGCCGCGCGCGCAGCTGCGAAGTAGGCAGCGCGGCCGTGGCCTAACGGTTATCGTGTTTACTTCCCACGCGATGATCCAGGGTTCGATTCTTGGGAGAGAAGTGTCTTTTATTTATTCTTTCTACTTGTCATTCTCGCAAGTTCGAGAACTTTCTTGTTTCACCCAGTTCAGAATGTTTTACGCCCCGAACGTTTCTAGGCTGGGTGTTCCAGAAACCCACGCCAGTACAAAAGGCGCTTCGCGTGGCCAGCCGGGATCAGTTTCGTCCCAGCGCTCGACCCTGCTGTCTCGCCGACCTCGACGCTCGCGACGCTTTGTTATTATTTTCTATTCCCTTTTTGTTTTCGGCACAAGTTCGCCACATTAAACGTTTATTTCTTCCTGTTTATCTATTGTTATTTTGGTTACCACCGTTACAATACAAAAATAGGCTAGCCCAATTAGTAAGACATAAAATCATTGGTTCCTTAGTTCGTGGTCATGATATCAAGTTTTACTGGATCCCCATGGAGTCATGCTCGAATTTCGGGCAATGAAAAGGCAGACCAGTTGGCTACCTCCACAAAAAATCTCACGGCGACCTCTGCTGGCCTACCCTACCAAGATGTGAAGCCCCTCATTAAAAAAGCACTCCTCCGAACGTGGCAGTCTGAATGGAACCACGAAAGTTAAAATAAGCTCCATGTGGTACAACCAGGTTTAGGATTGTGGGAACGTGCATCTCACGAGAATCGCTTTATCGAGGTTCTCCACTGCGGCCTTAGAATTGGACACAGTTTCTTGACACATGAGCATCTCCTTTGTGGAGGGGACACTCCAGTCTGTGAGCACTACGGAAAATCACTAACGGTCCATCATATAAGATGGTTCTGTTCAGGTCTCGAGCAGAACCGACGTGCTTGCTTCCCAGAATGTTTCGCATACAATATTCCTTTCCATCCTGCAATCTTAGTGGGCGAGCATGCCATCATTCACTTCAATTGTGTCATTACAAACTTAGAAATCAGTTTTTTTATGTCAATTTTAACTTTCCTAACCCTTTTTACCTTGTATCAATACCAAACCCTCCTTTGTTCCAGATCGGATTTCACAGTGAGCCTTCCAAAACTGAGCAACAATATTACATTTGTTTGGAGCAGTATGGCCTTCGTCGCTTTTGCGGCAGTAAACCACCAATACAACTTTTCTCCTGCATCATCTTAACTGTTCCCCCATCAAGTAGGTACTACAAGGATACCTTGATGTATTTAAATAACTTTAGAAATTTTAGTTAAAAAAAGTCAAACTTGCTGTTTAGGTCGATTTTTGGTCAACTTTGACAAGTTCTTACTTCGTCTGTACTTAAAGTAAATTTTCGTTATTTAGCTCTATCGAGAACCCGAAGTAAGCCCCTTAAAGATATAAAAAAATACCGTTACGATCTGTTGAATAGCTTTTCCGCCAGCTTCATATAAACGTTTTGAGAAATAACAAATGTAAAAAGTTTGAAATCGACTTTCTAAAAAGAAAAAAATCATTTTTGTAAATTTTATGTTTTAAATCGTTTCCGATATAATAATATAATTTTTGACTACAGGCAAATCATTATAGAAATGTAATATTTTGGTTGTATGTCATCTATTCGAGCCGCAATCGTTTGATATGTAAGCTCATTTGAATAAAATACAGCAAACTTACCGGTATTATGCGCCTCTACAATTTCAAAAATGCTTTAATTTTTGTTTTCTTTTTTAAAAAGGAACGTATAGTAGGCGGACTTGATGTATTCATTGTAATTTAAAACTTCAATTATTAAAGAAGCCACATAAGCACAGTACAAAGCAATGAGTAACACATATATGCTAATCCAAAGGCCACGCTACATGTCAAAATATTTTTATTTATAAAACGGTTCAAAGTAAACGAAGGTGGCTGCTTGTTATGCAATCCTAGTTTGATTAAATAATAAATGCTCACACCCTTCAAATCTTGTACATAAATCTCCTGGAAATATGCACTGGGTTTGTTCTCGTCACATCTTGCACATCGGCGACGGTTGACTGCACAGTTCTTGCACATCAGGAATGTAGAAACGCGCGCACAGAACCAGTAAAAAACAGAAAAAAAATCTATGACAGATTTTCAGAAGGCAGTACACTGTTGTTTCTATATCGACGTAACTGTCAATTAGTTCTTGCACTGTGTAGGAGCCACAGAGTCCACGGTTGCAGTTTTGAACATTCCGGCAAGCTCCAGTACGTGTTCGTACTTGAGTCAAGCTTAGACAGCGATGGGTCATTCCTTTTCAAATTAACTTCACATCCTAGCAAGAAACACGATTGCGAAGGGGTCTTTTCCAAAACGTAAACAAAAATAAAAATATATTTTCTAAATTGTAGAGGTGTCAGAATGCCGGTATGGTTTTTGTATTTTAGCCAAATGAGCACACATTTCACACGATCGCGCTTCGAATAGAGGACATACAACAAAAATATTACATTTCTAGATTTTTTTTTTAGTCGACTACTATAGCTAAAATTATTTAAAAAAATAGTAATTTACAAAAAGGAGGTTTTGGGAAAATCGACTTCAATCTTTCAACGTTTGTTATTTCTCACAACGTTTACGTGTAGGTGGCGGAGCGGATAATGAACAGATCAGAGTGGTATGCTTATATCTATAATGGGCTTGCTTTGGGCTTTCTACAGAGCTAAAAAAAGAAAATTTTAGCTTAGGTGCAGACGACGTAAGGACCTGTCAAAGTTGACCGAAACTCTACCTGAACGACGAGTTTGACATTTTGTTTAGAACGAAATGAGATGCCTAAAACATTTGAATACTTCAAGGTATCATTAGAGCACCTATTAAATGAGGAGGAAAAGATAAAAGGGTGTGGGAGAAAAATCAGCGCCAGGAGAGGGGGCCAAATACGTGACCTGCGACGGCAGACAAAAATACTAGTTTCTGCAAGTGCGGCTTCTACGCTTCCTAACTCGAGGACAAAAAATCCAGGGAACATACGGTTTGCGCGTTCCCTTATTTGAGAAATGCCCCAAAAACATAAATTTGTTTCGTCAAAATTAAAAATTAGACTCTTTCAGCCTGCCCCATTTCAGATGAAACCACCCATTGGTAATATTAATATTACAATAATTACGCGGCTATAAATGACGGCAGAATTTGAAAGAAAATGACCGCAATGCTCTTGGGCTTGACCGCGACCGGGGTTCGACTTTTGGATCGACGGCTTCACCAACGCACAGCAAAATGCTTTCGCCATGTTGACTGAGTTTACTCGGCGGCAGTACCGGGTCGAAGAGATGGCAAGATGGCAAGATGGCGTCGAAAAACTCGCCAACATAACCCTTGGGTAGATGCGAAATTCGGCTTCTACGTCTGTAGGTGTTATGGAGCTTGAGCTTCATGTGGTGTATGTTGTTGTGCGTAAAAACGGCGCGGGCTAAGACTCTAAAGACGGGAAGATACCTTTATTTATTCAGCGCTGTTACATGTTGATAGTCCGAACCTTATTTTTGTCATCGAGCGAGCAATACGGCTGCCCGAACTGAAGACGCCGCGAACGTTTTTAGAATTACCTTTGTCTTCGCCAAAAACTGCGAAGACAAAGAATAATAAAAAGAAACGAGACATATAATCCATAGCCTCATTTACTGCTGATCCATCAGACGGCAAAGGTGGACATTGTTAAACGCAATGTAGGTTTGCCAGCGCTTTGCAAAACAAACGCGTTTTGTTGAAAATTCAGTGCGTGGAATTCGTTAACTTATCGGATTCAAAAGGCTAACAATAGACGAGGACGAGGAAGGCGAACGAGACGAGCAGGTACTTGCAACTGAAGATTTATTTAAGAACTGCTAAAGCCAACAACCTCCGATAAAAAAGACATTGAATCGCTCAGTAACGACACTCATCCCACATGTCAATAAAATCCCTATCATTTTGATGCGAAAATATTGACGGCTGCCTGACACAGCCCTTAGTGGCTTCTCTCTTTAAAGCATATGCTTCAAGCACATCCCTCGCGAATTTTTCACGGGCCCTCCCCACGATAACGGTATTTTGGACTTGGGGCTGGCACAAACGATTTCTGCAATGAGGAGGCAGGTGTTCTCTTCTGGCTTGACGCAATGACAGTTTATGCTCGAGAATCCTCTCATTCACGCACCGTCCTGTCTGGCCGATCTACAACCTAACGCATGTAAGCGATATTCTGTGCACCACACCCACGTTACACTCCACAAGTTGTTGGGCATGATTGACTGTACATAAGCGCGTGTCATTCCCGTTTTGTTGGATCCGCGTACATGATGGGGCAAACTTACAGGCTGCCGAATACACAAGCGCCACGCCAAATATTTTTGCTATGTAGTCGTTTTTTCTTTAGTACCTGTGTTCGCGTTTTCTTCCCACATCAACTCTGCTTCCTCTTCGCTTGACGGTAATAAGTCAACACAGCCTATTCCTTTGGCTACACAGGCAAATGCCAGAAATACAGTTCATACTACCTTAATTTCGTAAAGCTCTTTTCACTTTTGGAAACAAAATCCACTTAATAGGTGTCATAACGTTTACATTAAACATTCATCTGTTAAAAGTAGGATCATTAGGTCTTTTATTGTTTTCTTCTTTTTTTTCTTTTGGGGGGGGGGGGGGGGGGTCACAGAAATAACAAGCATCCACAGCAATGCACTGGCTAACTTTCACGTCTACAGTAGGCAACAATGTTGCCATACTCTGCCAGACAAAAATCCTGTTGTCTAAACAACTTACGACTCATTCTAAGACCCACCTGTTCTTACAGTGCACTGCAGAGAGTGAAAAAAAAATATTTCATGGGACTGTCTGATGGCTGGCATAGAAAAGCTTGGCTTGAAAGGTAAAATATATAATTGTTGCAATAAAAACACATCAGCAACCATTTTTTTATTTTATTGAGTGAATGACAGTAGCTGCAAACCACAGCAAATTATGAACTCTAAACCTAAGTGTTAAGTGTGCACTAGATTCAAAGCGGTATAAACGCAAGTATTAGAGGGATAGTAGCGCTGTTCTGTATTTAAGTTAAAACCTAAAATCAAAAATTTTTTTTTGGCTTCCAAAATCATTAATGCCAAGAATATATATATATATATATATATATATATATATATATATATATATATATATATATATATATATATATATATGTATATTAAATTTGGTATACGGATGCTGCAGAAAATCATTTCCAAGGTATTGATGCAGCCACGCCTTCCCAGAGCGTTACGTCATTGAATGAGGTTTCCCAGTTTTCGCTCTCGCGCATTCTAAACACCTATCAAATCTTTGCACGCGCACTCATGCTATGTTCAAAAGGGTCCCTGTGAGAGTGCCATGAGATATACACCTTTTCACACGAGAGTATGAGGACGAGTTTATTGTTTTTTGTGTGTTACGCACGCGCACTTTCTTGCTGGCCGCAATATTCCTCCTCGAAAAAAAACAACTAAAAAGCAAAAACAAAAAGAACATCGCAGCTCGTCTAACAACATGCGAAGACCGCTAGCTCGTCTGGATGCATGAATAGATTCAGAATGGTGCTTCAGTTGGGGCGGTAGTGTGCATCACCCAGCATGCAAAAGCTCGACTAGGCTAGACTTGGCTTGAGTAAAGGGGCGATACCCTCATAGTTTTCATAATGTCCTGGAGCGCTTGCTGATGGCACTGGCTTTTCCAGAAATGTTCACTGCGAGCGAGCGCTGGCTGGACTCAGAGCCGTATATGTAGAGAGTTCGGCCATTCGTTGGGGAAGTATAGGAGACAAATGAGGAGGCGCCATTGGCCGAAAGCGGGCTGGGCGTGTTCCAGGGCGTCTTCAGAAATTCGAATGTGGCCAACCGGAAGCCGGAAATAATCCCCTGGCGGTGGTCGCGAGAAACAAACTTGATAAGTGCATCGAGTAACTCTCGGCAACTAAAAATATGATGCACGTGATGTTTCAATCACGGTCCTCCAAAATCATGGTGGAAGAGTGTGACTAGCGAAACGATCGACATAATCCGTATGCCAAGCGCCGAAGGCCGGGAATCTGCCGTCCGAGCAGTCACACTCTGTCCGAGCACAGCACAGTTGAGCGGCGCATTCGTTTCTTACATCTTTCTGCATGATCATGATCGAAACATCACGTGCATCCTATTTTCAACCAGAAAGAATTACTACATTTAACTCTTACGCACTTATTAAAACGACCGAAACTGCTTCTCGGTACCACCGCTAGGGGATTGTTTTCGGCTTTCTAGTTGGCCAAGAGAGCATGTCAAGCCCTCTTTCTGCGTGTGGTGCACGCGCTCTGCCCGCGCCTCCCATTGACCAAACTCTCTGTATAAACGTCTCTGGCTGGACTGTGATAGAGCACATCTGAACTGTGATTTTTGTAAACTGTGAAGGCGTATGCTCTTGGGAAGCTTGCAAATGCAGCGCGCTGTTCATGCGAGCCACATGCGCTTGGTGGCCGAAATATATATTTTTATCGTAACAACTGGTCGGAAGTTCTTCGCGCTTTCTCACGTTTCCACCAGAGAAAACCAACGTGATATTAAAATTCACGACATAAAAAGACTGTAGCATATTTCTCCAACTCGTTTTTCTTAGGAACCTCTTCAGCTTCTTTTTAACGTCAACTTACGACCATGATGTTAATGGCAGGAGTGTATTTGCGGCAAAAGAAAGAAGGCCTTCAGAACGATGATGGTCTCCGTGATACCGGTGCTGGAAACGAACGTTTAGTTAGATTTTAGGTGCAGTCAGCGCACCCCATGACGTCGGTGAGCTTGCCGTTGTGGTTTCGAAAGCCTTCGTTCACACATGCCTTGGCGGCCTCCGTCCGGGGTTTCGTCGGCCCAGCCGCCTCTTCCCAACCTGCGGACGACGACATTTGCGACGGCCGTCACGGCTCCGATCACCGTAGACTGTGTATTATATGTGATCATCGGTGGTGACCATGCACTTGTACCTCCCCGTTGCGACAAATCTCATTGCGATTCGATTTGTCGCTGCTGCTCGACGGCCATCAAAGTCGCAGTTTTTCGTCGCGCAGCTGGTCACACTGTCGTCGCCCTTTGCTTTTCGACAAACGGTATCGTCACCAGAATCAGTCTTCGTCTACGGTCTCAGAATTAGGGGTGTAGTACTTACATCCGCTGTCACATAAAAGACACCCCCAAAATTTTGGTTTGACCATAGCGCGCTGACGTCGCACCGAAGGTACTAGTTTTCACGAGCGGCTTGATAGCCGAGTGGTACAAGTTATTGAAATGGCTAATTTACAAAAAAAATCGTTTTTTTTTTTGGCTTTACTGCAAAACATCAATGCTTTTTTTTTTTTCGTAGTCTTTGATGCGTACTTAAGCTGTTTATTAAGTTATATCGCACCGTTATCAAACCACTTCGAAAACGTTGCGCCATCAGTTAGACGGCAGTGGGCTGTACGTCCAACTTATCTTTTGGGATGCCTTATGCGGGACGAATAGGCGAAAGTGTGTATCGCGAAGGCAACCGCGTGGTCGCGGGAAAACCAGTCGTTTTGCCCATTGGTCGAGCAATCGTTGCACTACAAGCATCACTGCCATTTTTTTTTTTTTACATTTGAGTTTTTTTTGAACCTTGTTAAAGTTCGTGCAATCGAAACAAACAGCATGCAAAAGCACGTGGCGACGAAAAGACGACTGCACAAACATTGGCTTGCATTGCGCAATTACGCTCGTTCGACAATGGCGTTGAAAGGCCGGAGCACGTTCTTGCATCTTCCACGCTTGCACTAGCTCGCACGCATGATGAAGCATATAATAGGGTATGTGAAGTGATGCCACAGCCAATCTTGTTACGCGACTTCGGCGGTGGGCTACGTAGGTCAAATGTGGTCATACATGGTCATACGTACCCTTGTCGTCACGATGCATGCTCGAAAAGCGGCAGTTACGGCACACGCTTACTTTTCTTAGGCACCACACCTGTAGAAATTACCGCATACCACCCCACTCAAATGGTTCTTTCGAACGCTTTCATCGTCAACTTAAAGCGTCACTTATGGCACAATCCATTTAAACTACATAGAACACGACTTTGCAGAACGTTCTCCTCGGACTCCAAACAACTTTGAAGCGACACCTTGGGTACAGGTCAGCCGAGCTGGTGGCACTCCCTCTTACCCCAACCCACTCTTTGCATTAAACACTTTCCAAACCAAACCAATACCCTACGCCTACCCCGGAAATATTTTCATGTCTGGTTTGGAAGAGCCAGCTCCCGATACATAGTACGGCATATGCCAATCAGCTGCGATCGACAATGCAAAACCTCAGAGCCCCACTGTTCCGCAGGCAAACTCGAGCTGCGGTCTAGGACTCCAACCAACTTGACAACTGCAGCCACGTATCTCTATTCGAGAACGGTTCCAAAAGATCACTTCAGCAACCATACTCTGGGCCGCACAAGGTGCTCTCAAAGAGAGCCAAGACATTCACCAATTGATTACAATGGGCGACAAGAAACTGTATATTGGCGCCTAAAACCCGCTCATCACGAACTACATCTACACCCGAACGTACCAGTTCATGCTTCCGCCATTCCCACTCTTCTAGCCGCCGACCATCACTGCCTTACCTCAAACCAATCCCATCGGTTA